>NC_045610.1:52252839-52904430 GCF_009762305.2 Zalophus californianus | reverse complement strand
ATCAGTACAGTTCTACCATTTCCCCTATAATCTCTCATGCAATTCCCCTATACAACCCCACTTCATTTCATTCTCAGAGAATATGTAAGAAATTAGAAATATCAATGCTTCCAAATATTCTATAAGATTAACCTAAATTTGAAATTTGATTCAGAAATTTTTTGCTGTGAATAGACAATGAACCAAACATGTTCATATATTCTGAAATATCAACCCAGAGAAGATAATTTCTAAAATTTAAAAGTTGGATTTTGCCGATATGTATCTGAGTGAGGATGGGTCAAATCTTATATTAGAACTTTCAGATTATTTAAGTAATACATGATGATTCCAGAAAAAATATTTAGTACTAATAATCCCAAAAAACAAACCATCTGAAATAATTAGACATTCCACGCTTAGATACAGCTACTGCTAATATTAATGTAGAGCCTTCTCTAGCTTCTGAAGGATGTGTGTGCGTGTGCGCGCGCTAATGCACTTGTTTTCTTTTTGTTTTTAAAGTCTTTTTTAAGCAATGAGAACAAACTATAAATACTGCTTTGAAATCAGCAGTTTAAAAATGTTAACTATGTGATACTACTTCAAAACAATTTAAATATAAAGATACACACACACAAATACAAAAAATTGTTAAGCATTCTGTTTATGAATTTAACTATAATTTTATTTAATCAATCTACTTTTGTTGCATACTGTGTTGCTTCTACAATCTTAACATGAGAAATAAAACTTTGATAAGCTATTTTGAGCTTTGTTTTTGTCCATATGGCCAATTACCTTTTTTAATTTTAATATTATTATTATTTCTTCTTAGGGTAAGAGAAAGCACGTGCGAGCAGGGGGTTGGGAGTTGTAGAGGGAGGGAGAGAGAATCTTAAGCAGGCTTCACGCTCAGCACAGATCCCAATGTGGGGCTCGATCCCACAACTCTGAGATTCCGACCTGAGCTGAAATCAAGAATCAGATGCTTAACTGATTGAGCCACCCAGGTGCCTCCAATTACCTTTTGACTGTAAATTTTTTAAAAGGACTGCTGGATTAAATAATATCTATGTTTGATTTTTAAATTTCCATAAGCACTCTTAGATTGACCTTCTGAAAGATATGAACAATTATGACATATTTTCTTGGTAATGTCTTCATAATTCAAATATAGATCAAAAGAGAAATTACATTGCAGATTTATTTCTTTTTACCATTTCTTATTTATTTCTCAAATGTTAAAAACCTGGATCTTTATAAGATAGGGATTCATTTTTGACAATGTTTCCAAAATTTTTGCTGAAATAATCTAACTTTTCCCAAGTGAATAGAAATTGCATATTTGTCATTTGTAAAATATGAATATTACCAAAAAGTCTATTTGCAGACTCTGTTATCTTTCACTGAGCTCTTTTCTCAGAGCCAGTGGCAAAGTATTTGACTCACTGTAGTGTTACAATATATTTAGTAGTCTGAAATTTCCTTTTTAATTTTTTTGGTGTTTGTTCTTACTTCTTAAAAAGGAGTCATATAGGTAGATGAATGTGTAAATAACATCTCTGTGGAGGACATATGAATGAAACCTGAAAAAATATCACTTTTGTCAGATCTGTATGCTTTAATTTCCTGTATCAGTGAGACTACTGGGATAGGAATTTTTATTCGAGGAAATTGAGGTTTAGAAAAGTTATGGTTGCCTATGAGCATAAAATTGGTAAAAAGTAGAAACAAGTTTTAAACTCAGATCTTACTAAGTTAAATATCATACACTGGCTACCATGTCTCATATGTCTCTCTGGAACTGGAAATGTCAATTTCTAGATACACGTATCCAGAAAAAGAAAGCATTAGAGTTAAGACTCATTTAGAAAAAATGGAATGAAGAATGTATTTAAAAAAACAAAGTGATAATGTTGAACAAATGAAGTCTGAAGGAAAAGTGGGAAAAAAAAAAGAAGAAAAAGAAGGAGAAGCCAGTCCACATACTTTTTTTGTCCAAGCAGTGACTCAAAAGTAGACATGATGACTATCTGCAACTATTTGAATTATATAAACACTAGACGAACAGAAAAAGTGTTAAAATAGAAGAAATGAATGTGATACAAAATAAAATTTAAAAATGTGGTCTGAATAGAATTGGGGGGTATCCTGATGATATGTTTTCTTGGTTTTTCTGTTTTATAAATAAAAATTACAAAAAACTACAGTTTCATAATTTTTAGATTTGAACAAGTGGATATTGGGGAATATCTAAACCTGCCAAATTGATGAACCAGCCAGCCAAACATCTCTTCATTTCCAAAATGGCAGGGCAATAGTCCATGAAGATCCTAACTTAAGGTTGTTTTTCAACTGACGAAAAGAGGAGATGCGCCTAAGTTTGCAAAGGACAATATACCAAGAAACGCTCCATTTCATCTCCAGGCCAAAGACATGCAGATAAATTTAGATTCATCTAGGGAAAGATTAACACAGGACATGATTGAATTGAAGCAAAGATACCAGGTCTAGACTCCTCTGCCTAATTTCTGGCAGTCGCTTCATTTTCATTGTACCTTAGCCAGGGCCCCTAATGAGTAGAACATCTGCTCAAGTATATTTTGTATTGCAGCAAAATTAAAGGGGGTATAGTGGAGGCAGAGATCACATTTCAATGATGTTCCAGCTTAGATACAACTCTCATTACATTTGCCATAAAGAAAGAGAAAGAAGAGGGGGAAAAAAAGGCATAAAGTACATAACACAATTAAAAACATAATTTAGTTAAAATGATTTAGAACACATGGAAATTATAATAAATACAGAATCTTTAATTTTTTTATTTCAGCTTTACTGAGGTTCAGTTGACGTATAAAATTGTAAGCCATTTAAAGTGTGCATCATGGTGATTTGATATAAGTATACACTGTGAAAGAATTCCCCTCACCTAGTTAATTAACACATCCATCATCTCATGTATTTACCTTTGTGTGTGAGAACATTTCATTTCTATTCTCTTAGCAAATTTCAGTGATACAGTAGTGCCATCAACTATAGTCTCCATGTTTTGCATTAGGTCCTTACACCTTATTCATCTTATAGCTGCAAGTGTGTAAACTTTTACCAACCTCTCCCTATTTCCCCTACGCCCCAGCCCCTAGCAACCACTTTTCCACTCTCAGCCTTTATGAGTTTAACATTTCCTCTATTTTTGTTGCATAGAATCTTCATTTTAACACTTTCAGATTAAAATCTTGCTTTCTTCAGGTACATATATTTCACTAGTGCATTGTTGTCTTCTAACAACTAATAAGTACCAATACAGTTTACTCCAGGAGTAGGCACACTTTTTCTGCAGGGTCATATGTTATTTTAGGATTTGCAGGACAGAAAATCTCTGTCACAATGATTCAACTTTACTGTTATAGGACGAAAGCAGCCGTGGACAACATGTAAAAAAAACACGGGTATGGTTGTGTTCTGATAAAACTTTATTTACAAATGATTCAGGCCAAACTCACCCACATAAAATAGCTTGCCAACTATCCTGGTCTAAGGAATTACCTTTATAATGTATTATTTAGACACTTGGAATCCACTAACCTTTGGGATCAAAGGAGGAGGAAAAAAACTAATATTCATTACATACTGACAAAACCAAGTAGTCAAATTTCACAATTTCAAATTGAGACTCTAGGAAGTTGAATGACATACACATGGGAAAAGAGCTAGTGGAAATTTGAAGAAGGATTCTAACGTGACTCGTCGAACTCCAAAATCTCTTCTTTTATAAATTCATCCTGCTACTGTCTTCAAGCCATTGCCCCAAATCTAATAAACAAATCAGGAAGTAATTAAGCACGCCTACTTAAACATTTCATTCAAGACTCAGAACTGTTCACGGAATTCAGTTCAAATGTGCCATTTTAAGTGAAAATTGTCATGCGTACAAAAGAATACACATAAATCTTTTTTCTCTCCTAAATATGCTTCCCAGTTTATTGCTCACCATTTATTTTTGTTTATGGTATTTTTTAAAATACCAAGTTTTTAAACTTTATATATTCAAAAAATGTTATCATTTCTACTATGATTCTTTTTCCTTTCTTTGCTTTTGTATGGAAAAACTTCCCCTTGCCATGATGAGTAAATATTCACCAATAGTTTATTCTAAATCTGAAAACAATTAATTATTTCATCAACTTGAAATTTATTTTGATATATAATATGAAATGAAAATCAAACTATTTGTTTCCCATAAGTAAGCACTAATTGTGACTGTTGAATAAACCTCTCCTTTTCCAAAGGATTTGAATGGCCATCCTTACCCAGAAGTACTTTTGTATACACTATTTGTAATCTCTCTTGGGAAACTCATTTTGCATTTTATTAATAAATATGCCTTTTTCTCTAGCATCAACCTTTTACTTACTATAGCTTTATATTAACCATCCCTCTCTCAAAGATTTACTCTTTTCACCTGTTTACTTTTCAAGCTCTGTTTTAGATTTGATTTGAATCATTCTCTCTTTTGTAATCCCTTTAACCCACATGCAGATCAAATGCTTCCAACATAACATCAAGTTGAAGTATGAGTGTTAAGATTTATATGCTTAGTCAGCTGAAGGGAAAACAAAATAGAGAAAGGCAAGTGCACTGGGTGTGTGGGAGATACAGCCATGCTCCTTGCCCTGAACTGAGCTCAGTGTCCTGCACTGAGGTCCACTCTTCTGAATCCTGCCCTGTCCAATCTCATGGGGATGAGTCTTCTGCCTTCTTGCTTCAGAGGTTAGGAAGACTTGTGGGTTGAAATTTGTCACTTGGAGTAGCCGAAACTTTTTCTTTTTCTTTTTTTTTTTTTTTTTACAATTTTTATTTTCTGCTAAAGAATTAGAGCTAGGGGATTATACTCTGGTTTCTCCAATGTTACCATTTTGCCAGAGAGTAATGGGGTTAGAGTGGGGAGGTTAATGTGGACTATTCTTCAAGCTTTTGTGAACATGCTTTTATGTAGTTGATGGTTTTCCATAAGCAAAGAGAAGCTAAAAGGAGAATATTTTTCTGTTCTTCATCCAAATTACTGTGCATACTTCCACTCTGGCTCCACTAATTTAAAGGGATAGCAGTATAATTTTCAAAAATATCTCACTTTGCTCTCTTCTGCTCCTTTGTATGTGGGACATCTTTCAGTTTGGTCCAATTTGTTCTACACCTTTATATAGAGTACAAAAAATAGCAAAAACTGATTTTTACTATTTACGTTTGGCTAAAGGCTCTTAGTTTGTTTCACAATTAACTGTATCTTCTTTGCTACCATTATTTCATAAATCTTATTTTATTATTTTTGGAGAGGAGATTTTGCAAATCGAAATTTCCATGCTGCTTCATTTCTTGCAAGTTTCTGGATTGTATTTTTTATTTACAAGAGTTTTTATTCTTTTATTCTTCTTTTATTCTTTTATTCTATCCTCTATTTAATAGAGGAGTTTTAATTATTGCCATCACTAATAATTTTGTTAGCTGGATATCAAGTTTTATTATATTCATTCTTATTTTTTGTTTTTTTTACATTTTCAGCACAGGTATTTACCTCAAATTTTTGAACAAGTAACCTTTTCCTTAATGCTACAAATGCTTGCCTTTTATTTTTTGGAAAAAGAAAAACACACTTGAACTTAATATTTTCTCTTTACCAATGTCAGTGATAAAATTGCATTTGTTGACCCCACCCTATATAAGATTAGCATATTTCGCATATTTTGCATATTAGCATATTTTATTTCCTTCTATAAATCCCAGGCCCTCACTTTTGGGGATATGATCTGGGTATTTAGAACCTGTTTATGATCATCATTTTACATTACATATTTGTTCTTATGATAATTAGTTGCATTTTTTAATTTTTTATTGTTATGTTAATCACCATATATTACATCATTAGTTTTTGATGTAGTGTTCCATGATTCATTGTTTGTGCATAACACCCAGTGCTCCATGCAGAATGTGCCCCCTTGAATACCCATCACCAGGCTAACATATCCCCCCACCTCCTCCCCTCTAGAACCCTCAGTTTTTCAGAGTCCATCGACTCTCATGGTTAGTCTCCTCCCTGACTTACTCCCCCTCATTGTTCCCCTCCTGCTATTTTCTTCTTTTTCTATTTTCTTGACATATGTTGCATTATTTTTCCCAGAAGTACAGATCTGCGACTCAACAGTCTTGCACAATTCACAGCGCTCACCATAGCACATACCCTCCCCAATGTCTATCACCCAGCCACCCCATCCCTCCCACCCCCCGCCACTCCAGCAACACTCAGTTTATTTCCTGAGATTAAGAATTCCTCATATCAGTGAGGTCATATGATACATGTCTTTCTCTGATTGACTTATTTCACTCAGCATAACACCCTCCAGTTCCATCCACGTCGTTGCAAATGGCAAGATCTCATTCCTTTTGATGGCGGCATAATATTCCATTGTGTATAGGTACCACATCTTCTTTATCCATTCATCTGTCGATGGACATCTTGGCTCTTTCCACAGTTTGGCTATTGTGGACATTGCTGCTATAAACATTGGGGTGCACGTACCCCTTCGGATCCCTACATTTGTATCCTTGTGGTAAATACCCAGTAGTGCAATTGCTGGATCGTATGGTAGCTCTATTTTCAACTGTTTGAGGAACCTCCATACTGTTTTCCAGAGGGGTTGTACCAGCTTGCATTCCCACCAAAAGTGTAGGAGGGTTCCCCTTTCTGCACATCCCCGCCAACATCTGTCGTTTCCTGACTTGTTAATTTTAGCCATTCTGACTGGTGTGAGGTGGTATCTCATTGAGGTTTTGATTTGGATTTCCCTGATGCCGAGCGATGTTGAGCACTTTTTCATGTGTCTGTTGGCCATTTGGATGTCTTCTTTGGAAAAATGTCTGTTCATGTCTTCTGCCCATTTCTTGATTGGATTATTTGTTCTTTGGGTGTTGAGTTTGATAAGTTCTTTCTAGATTTTGGAGACTAGCCCTTTATCTGATATGTCATTTGCAAATATTTTCTCCCATTCTGTCGGTTGTCTTTTGGTTTTGTGGACTGTTTCTTTTGCTGTGCAAAAGCTTTTTATCTTGATGAAATCCCAATAGTTCATTTTTGCCCTTGCTTCCCTTGCCTTTGGCGATGTTTCTAGGAAGAAGTTGCTGTGGCTGAGGTCGAAGAGGTTGCTACCTGTGTTCTCCTTTAGGATTTTGATGGACTCCTGTCTCACGTTTAGGTCTTTCAACCTTTGGAGTCTATTTTTGTGTGTGGTGTAAGGAAATGGTCCAGTTTCATTCTTCTGCATGTGGCTGTCCAATTTTCCCAACACCATTTGTTGAGGAGACTGTCTTTTTGCCATTGGACATTCTTTCCTGCTTTGTCAAAGATAAGTTGACCATAGAGTTGAGGGTCCATTTCTGGGCTCTCAATTCTGTTCCATTGATCTTTGTGTCTGTTTTTGTGCCAGTACCATACTGTCTTGATGATGACAGCTTTGTAAAAGAGCTGGAAGTCCGGAATTGTGATGCTGCCAGCTTTGCTTTTCTTTTTCAATATTCCTCTGGCTATTCGGGGTCTCTTCTGGTTCCATACAAATGTTAGGATTATTTGTTCCATTTCTTTGAAAAAAGTGGATGGTATTTTGATGGGGATTGCATTGAATGTGTAGATTGCTCTAGGCAGCACTGACATCTTCACAATGTTGGTTCTCCCAATCCATGAGCATGGAACATTTTTCCATTTCTTTGTGTCTTCTTCAGTTTCTTTCATGAGTATTTGATAGTTTTCTGAGTACAGATCCTTTGGCTCTTTGGTTAAATTTATTCCTAGGTATCTTATGGTTTTGGGTGCAATTGTAAATGGGATCGACTCCTTGATTTGTCTCTCTTCTGTCTTGTTGTTGGTGTATAGGAATGCCACTGATTTCTGTGCATTGATTTTATATCCTGCTACTTGACTGAAATCCTGTAGGAGTTCTAGCAGTTTTGGGGTGGAGTCTTTTGGGTTTTCCACATACAGTATCATATCACCTGCAAAGAGTGAGAGTTTGACTTCCTCTTTGCTGATTTGGATGCCTTTGATTTATTTTGTTGTCTGATTGCTGTGGCTAGGACTTCTAATATTATGTTGAATAGCAGTGGTGATAGTGGACATCCCTGCCGCGTTCCTGACCTTAGGGGAAAAGCTCTCAGCTTTCCCCATTGAGAATGATATTTGCTGTAGGTTTTTCATAGATGGCTTTTAGGATATTGAGGTATGTACCCTGTATGCCTATACTCTGAAGAGTTTTGATCAAGAAAGGATGCTGTACTTTGTCAAATGCTTTTTCTGCATCTATTGAGAGGATCATATGATCTTGTTCTTTCTTTTGTTAATGTATTGTATCACGTTGATTGATCTGTGGATGTTGAACCATCCTTGCAGCCCAGGGATAAATCCCACTTGGTCGTGGTGAATAATCCTTTTAATGTACTGTTGGATTCTATTGGCTGGTTTTTTGGTGAGAATTTTTGCATCCATGTTCATCAAGGATATTGGTCTGTAATTCTCCTTCTTTTTGATGGGGTCTTTGTCTGGTTTGGGGATCAAGGTAATGCTGGCCTCATAAAATGAGTTTAGAAGTTTTCCTTCCATTTCTATTTTTTGGAACAGTTTCAGGAAAATAGGTATTAATTCTTCTTTAAATGTCTGATAGAATTCCCCTGGGAAGCCATCTGGCCCCGGGCTTTTGTTTCTTGGGAGATTTTTGATGACTGCTTCAATTTCCTTAGTGGCTATAGGTCTGTTCAGGTTTTCTATTTCTTCCTGGTTGAGTTTTGGTAGTTGATACATCTCTAGGAATGCACCCATTTCTTCCAGGTTATCTAATTTGCTGGCATAGAGTTGCTCATAATATGTTCTTATAATTGTTTGTATTTCTTTGGTGTTGGTTGTGATCTGTCCTCTTTCATTCATGATTTTGTTGGTTTGGGTCATTTCTCATTTCTTTTTGATAAGTCTGGCCAGGGGTTTATCAATCTTGTTAATTCTTTCAAAGAACCAGCTCCTAGTTTGGTTGATCTGTTCTCCTGTTCTTTTGGTTTCTAGTTCATTGATTTTTGCTCTGATCTTTCTTATTTCTCTTCTCCTGCTGGGTTTAGGCTTTATTTGCTGTTCTTTCTCCAGCTCCTTTAGGTGTAGGGTTAGGTTGTATATTTGAGACCTTGTTTCTTGAGAAACGCTTGTATTGCTATATACTTTTCTCTCAGGACTGCCTTTGCTGTATCCCAAAGATTTTGAACAGTTCTGTTTTCATTTTCATTGGTTTCCATGAATTTTTTTAATTGTTCTTTAATTTCCTAGTTGACCCATTCATTCTTTAGTAGGATGCTCTTTAGCCTCCATGTATTTGAGTTCTTTCCGACTTTCCTCTTGTGATTGAGTTCTAGTTTCAATGCACTGTGGTCTGAAAATATGCAGGGAATGATCCCAACCTTTTGGTACCAGTTGAGACCTGCTTTGTGACCTAGGATGTGATCAATTCTGGAGAAAGTTCCATGGGCACTAGAGAAGAATGTGTATTCCGTTGCTTTGGGATGGAATGTTCTGAATATGTCTGTGAAGTCCATTTGGTCCAGTGTGTCATTTACAGTCATTATTTCCTTGTTGATCTTTTGCTTAGATGATCTGTCCATTTCAGTCAGGGGGTGTTAAAGTCCCCCACTATTATTGTATTGTTGTCAATGTGTTTCTTCGCTTTTGTTATTAATTGCCTTATAAAATTGGCTGCTCCCATGTTAGGGGCATAGATATTTACAACTGTTAGATCTTCTTGTTGGAGAGACCCTTTAAGTAGGATATAGTGTCCTTCCTCATCTCTTATTACAGTCTTTGGTTTAAAATCTAATTTGTCTGATATAAGGATTGCCACCCCAGCTTTCTTTTGGTGTCCATTAGCATGGTAAATGGTTTTCCACCCCCCCACTTTCAATCTGGGGGTGTCTTTGGGTCTAAAATGAGTCTCTTGCAGACAGCATATTGATGGGTCTTGTTTTTTAATCCAATCTGATAGCCTGTGTCTTTTGATTGGGGCATTGAGCCCATTTACATTCAGGGTAACTATTGAAAGGTATGAATTTAGTGCCATTGTATTGCCTGTAAGGTGACTGTTACTGTATATTGTCTGTGTTCCTTTCTTATCTATGCTGCTTTTAGGCTCTCTCTTTGCTTAGAGGACCCCTCTCAATATTTCTTGTAGGGCTGTTTTCGTGTTTGCAAATTCCTTTAGTTTTTGTTTGTCCTGGAAGCTTTTGATCTCTCCTTCTATTTTCAATGACAGCCTAGCTGGATATATTCTTGGCTGCATATTTTTCTCTTTTAGTGCTCTGAAGATATCTTGCCAGTCCTTTCTGGCCTGCCAGGTCTCTGTGGATAGGTTTGTTGCCAATCTAATATTTCTACCATTGTAGGTTACATATCTCTTCTCCTGAGCCACTTTCCGGATTTTCTCTTTGTCTCTGAGACTCGTAAGTTTTACTCTTAGATGTCGGGGTGTTGACCTATTATTATTGATTTTGAGAGGGGTTCTCTGTGCCCCCTGGATTTTGATGCCTGTTTCCTTCCTCACATTAGGGAAGTTCTGTACTATCATTTGCTCCAATATACCTTCTGCCCCTCTCTCTCTTTCTTCTTCTTCTGGGATCCCAATTATTGTAAGTTGTTTCGTCTTATCGTATCACTTATCTCTCGGATTCTGCCCTTGTGATCCTGTAGTTGTTTATTTCTCTTTTTCTCAGCCTCTTTATTTTCCATCATTTGGTCTTCTATATCGCTGATTCTCTCTTTTGCCTCATTTATCCTAGCAGTTAGTGCCCCCATTTTTGATTTCACCTCATCAATAGCCTTTTTGATTTCGACTTGGTTAGATTTTAGTTCTTTTATTTCTCCAGAAAGGGTTTCTCTAACAACTTCCATGCTTTTTTCAAGCCCAGCTAGTATCTTTAAAGTCATGGTTCTGAACTCTAGGTCTGACATCGTACTAGTGTCCATATTGAGTAGGTCCCTGGCTCACGGTACTACCTCTGGTTCTTTTTGCTGAGGTGATTTTTTTCATCTTGTCATTTTGTCCAGAGGAGAATAGATGAATGAGAGAACAAAATGCTAACAGGTTAACAACGTCCCCAGCAAATATACTGTATACAAATCAGAAAAGACCTGAAACCAGGGGAAAAGAAAGGGAAAGAAAGAAAAAGGAAGGAGAAAAAAAAAAAAAAAAGATAAAAACAAAAACAGAACAATACAAAAAAAGCAGAATATGATCAAATATGATCAGGCTAGTGCATAGATCAGTGCCACACACTAGATTTTGGGCGTATTTTGGTCTGTTAGAAAAAAGTGCCTCCTAAAATTTTAAAGGAAGAAAGACATATATGTACAAAATAAGGGTCGATACAATGAAGGGATGGAAGATGACTGTAAAGATGAAAATTATAAAATATTTTTTAAAAGGAATTGATAAGTTGTTTGAAAAAAGAAAGAAGAAGATTTAAAAAAAAAAGAAAAAAGGGAGAGAATGTGGTCAGGCAGGAGACTAGAACAAAGCTATACACTAGTGATTTAGGGTATATTTTGATCTGTTAGAAGAAACTGTATCTCAAAATTTTAAAGAGAGAACAACTTATAAATATACGCCAAAAATAAGGGTAACTACTATGAAGGGATAAAATATGACTCTAAAAATGAAAAATAAAAAATGTTTTTTTTTTTTTAAAAGGGATTGATAAGATGTTGGTTGAAAAAGGGAAAAAGAAAAATTAAAAAAAAAACAGTTAAAAAAATTAACTTTGATGAACTAATGAATCATGGTAAAAAAAAAAAAAGCCACGAATTCTATGTGCAGTATTCCCCTAGCGCTGGAGTTCTCCCGTTCTCCTTGATTGGTAAACTTGGTCTTGGCTTGCTGGCTGTTTGTGCTGATCTTCTGGGGGAGGGGCCTGTTGCCGTGGTTCCCAAATGTCTTTGCCGGAGGCGGAATTGCCCCACCCTTGTCGGTCCGGGCTAAGCAAGCTGCTCGGGTTTGCTCTCAGGAGCTTTTGTTCCCTGCCAGCTCTCGGTACAGCTTTGGAGGACCAGGGCGAAAATGGTGGCCTCCCAATCTCCACCCGGAGGAGCTGAGAACTTGGGGCCCCGCTCCTCAGTGCTCCCCCAGAGAAAAGCAGTCACTCCCGTCTCCCCGGTCTCCGGCCGCACTCCGTGCTCACCCAGCCTGTGACCGAGCGTTTCTCTCTCTGGCACCCGACCCCGTGTGGAGTCTCCAAACCCAGCAGATCCCTGCGGTGCGCTCCCGCGCCGCCCTCCCAGGGGAGGAAGGGGAGTCTCCCCGGCTCTGCCGCTTGTTGGGTCCCTGCTGGAGGAGCAGTGGCCCGACTGGGCCGCGGATCACAGTTTATGGCCACCCCGAGCTGAGAGCCCGCGCCTCGGCTCCGTCTCTGCAGCCGGCTTCCCCGCTCCGATACCTGGGAGCTCTGCTGCACTCAGGCACCCCCAGTCTTTCTGTGACCCTGAGGGTCCTGAGACCACACTGTCCCCCGAGGTTTCCACCCCCCGCTTAGCCACTGCAGAGACATCCCTCAGCGGAGCCGACTTCTAAAAGGTCCGATTTTGTGCTCCGCGGCTCTAGCACTTGCCAGAAGCGGCCGACGGAGGCCCCTCCCCTGCCGTCTATCCTCCCGAATATCGCCTCGGATTCACTTCTCCGCACGCCCTACCTTCCAGTAAGTGGATCGCTTCTCTGTTCAGAGAGTTGTTGCTATTCTCCTCTTCGATCTCCTGTTGAGTTCGTAGGTGTTCAGAATGGTTTGATCCCTATTCAGCTAAATTCCTGAGACCAGACGAAGTCCAGGTCTCCTACTCCTCCGCCATCTTGCTCCGCCCCCCCAGTTGCATTTTTTTTAATTGGCTCCATGTCCAATGAGGAGTCCAACATGGGACTTGAACTCATGACCCTCAGATCAAGACCTGAGCTGAGATCAAGAGTCAGAACCTTAACTGACTGAGCCACATGGGGTCCCCAAAGAGTTGTCTTTTTAAAAATAATCATACTTTTTATACTTGATTTCTCACAACTAGTTTACATGGTTTTTGTGCTTTCTACTAATGTTACTTTAGAAACTGCTCACTTTTGAGGGTTTGTTTGGATTCAGTTAGCTAAAGAACACCTCAATGAGCGCTTTTAGAGAAAGCACATGAGTACTCTTTTGCTTCATGTTTGACTCCTACCTTGTGATTAAAATACCTGTTTGGTAATAGAAATCATTAGTAATAATTCATTTCCTTCAAATCTTCCATTGCATTCTTGTGTTTAATCCTGAGGAGGCATCTGAAGGCAGCCTGATTTCTTCTTCCTTCTGCTGGTAACAAATTTTATTCTATTTATATTTATTTGACACTTTCAAATTCCTTCATTTTTTAAAGGTAGGTGGCATATATTGGTCTATTTCAATTGATTTTCCTTGGTGTCTAGTTCACCTATGCATCCTGCAGATCCAGTTCTATTCCTCAAGGAGTTTATTCTATTTTGATTATTACTTGTGCTCCTTGTTCTTCAGTGTCTTATGAAAATCTAGTCAGTTCTAATTCTATCTTTCCTTCTCAACTTTCAGTAACTTTTACTTAGTGCACCTCCTTTAAGCCATGCTTACTTGGATTTTCTGCTGGGCAGCCAAACCTAATATGAGCAGATATAATAGATATGCGCTTTCATTACCACTTCAGCAATACCAAGTGTGGACAAGTTAGCATTTCCAGCAGTGCCATTTTATCTCTGTGTGCTTGGGGAAGCTGCCTTGCTGGGGACAGCTATCTATAAACTCTGGTCTGTTCTGCTTGCCTTCAGTTCCTGGACACAATATGTCTATGCCTGATACCCTTTCTGGTGCTGCTGTCTGAAATATCACTGACAAGCTCTGCCTGATCAAGAAGAAACCTCACTGTCCACTGGACTTTCTGCCTGGTGTATCTCTTTCACAGATTGCTGCAAACACTTCTGGTCCAGGACACAAGAGGAAACCCATTTGAAGCATTCAGTATCAATCCCAAGTCATATCTTGGCTATAAGTCTCAGACTCATTCTTCCTGACTTTCATACATGAGCAGAATTTTTACCAATATTTCTTCAATTTAATTTCTCCTAAACTGCCTTATCAGAAGGAAGAGCTAGGATGTTCCTTTAATCTCATTGTAACTTAATAAAAAATATCAAAAGAGATTTTTAGCATATGGATAGAATTTATCTCTCACCATAAATCAGGGCTGTCCCATATATAGTAATATAACATTATATATATTTCTTTCTCTGGATGTTTTGATCTAGGTCTTAAACCTGGAATTATTTAGATACCTGTGCTCAAATTACTGACCTACTAAAAACTCTTGACCCTTAGTAGTAATGAGCAATCATTGTTTTTCAATGAATAGTGTGTCTCAGGTTTTTTTTAAAAGTGTTAGTTGTAAATAAATGTGTGTTTTTAAAAGGTCTGCCTGCTGCATCTTTATTTTTAATTTTTACTACATCTTACTTTTTATTTTACATCCTCTGGTGCATGGCTCAGACCCTCTCTCTACAGACTCAAGGACTTTAATCGTTCAGTGCTATTGCCTGCTGAGAACTCACAGCTATGTCTCTCTCCTGGGCATTGCCATCTGTGGAAGGAAGCTGCTATATGCTTCCCTCAGGGGTGGTCCGTATACGAGGATTGGCCTAATGCAGAGCCTGACCTCTTTCCTCCCTTTGGGCCATCTCTGAAGGACAGTTATAGATCAAGTGCTGACCTGATTGAGTAGTGCTATAAATGTAAAATATTTGCATCAGTCTTCGAGGACCAAATGTAAAATTTTCTCATTAATAATTTAAAAATGTTTTACTCCATATTAAAATGATAAATTCTAAACACATTAGGCTCAGTTAAATATATTATTAAAATTAATTTCACCTCATTTTCATTATTTTTTTAAATTGGTTACTAATAAATTTAAAGCCACACATGTGGCTTTCATCTGTGGCTCATTATTTTTTTTTTGGCTCACTTTTTATTTCCATAAGACAAGCACTATGTAAGAGAACTAGCAAAGCAGTTGGTGTGTCTAGGATGGAATGAGAGCAAGAGAGAAAAGTAAGAAAGCAGAACAGAGGGTTAATGATGTTCTAGAACAAGAAGGGCCCTATAGGTTTTTGTAAAGATGTTAACTCCTACCTCTGAAATACAAAATACAAACCACTGCAAAGTCTGGGGCAGAGAATACTTATTCTGACAATTTTTAAAAGGTTGCAGTGTTGAGCCTGGACAATAATGAAGCAAGGGCAAAGGTGGGAAAATTACTTGAGAGGGTATTATATTAAATAAGGCAAGAGATGATGGTGACTTCGGCCAGAGTAATGCAGAGAATTTTGTCCAGAAAGCAAACAAATAAAAAAGATGAAAAGTAGGAGAGGAAAGATAATGAAAATAAGGAACCCTAGAAGATTCAGAGAAGGGATAAAATAAATGAAGAGCAATAATAAAAGACAATTTCCCAAACTTGAAAATGAGTCTTCAATTTGAAAAAGTCACTAATTAAAACAGTAATCAGCAACAGAGATATTGTTGTGAGATTCAAACATAAGAGAATAAAATGGATACACTAAAAACTTATGAAAGAAGTAAACCAGATCACCTGCTAAGAATCTGAAATTTGACTTTTCAGCAGAAACTTTGAATACTAATAGAATATTGATTACTAGTAGTATTTCAAATGGAGAAGTAAAGAAAGGATGATGGGTTTGCATGTAGAGAGCATTAATCCTGGACTAGAGAGAAGGATACAAAGCTGCAGGGGATGTAATTAATAGTGTGTTAGGATCTTGGCTTGAAGACCAGGAAAAATTAGTGACAGAGGTCAAAAGACTTGTCAATGTCTTTTGAAACATTGAAAAATAGAAATAGGTACAGAGGGATTTAAGCAGACTTAAAATTGTTAAGTATAGGAAATTTAAAAAGTGTTATGTAAGTAGTGAATTACATCAATAACATCATGTAAACACTGGTAACAGTTTAAACCCTCAAATTGTGATGAATTATATTGATATAATGGGAGAAAGGAAAATACAGATGAGTGCACAACAAAGCCAAATTCTTATTTACTGTTACAGGAATTGGATAATGTTTAAAATTGATGAATATATACTAATACCAATTTACATTACATATAAACATAAAATTATTTACTGAATATATTGGGCGGATGGTAGATTAATAGATTGATAGGGTAGATAGATAAAGGTAAACACAAAAAACAGTAGAAAATATTTGTCTCTTGGAAAACAGAATTAGGTGCTCAGGGTAGCTACAGGGAAATACTGATTTTTCTTATAAGTGTTGGGTACTGTTAACTTTATGTGATGGATTCGATTCCTGTTGTTAGTTCGTCACTCCTTTATGGTAACTACAGCCTTGTTACGACTGCAGAGCCTCCCACTATGGACAGAGACACTTTCCTCACCCTCTGCTATGGGGCTTGGGTCTATAACCGTCTGATTTGCTTTTGGAGATGGAATGACAGCCAACATCAAACATACACAGATGCTTAGAACACACTTTTGTGATTTGGTTTTCCCAAGCATGCCTGAGACCCACCAGGAGTAGAACAGGGAGGAAACCTGTGGGGTCAGCTTGAACACAACTCAAACCATGAAGCCAAGCCCAGCCACTCCAGGTCAAGTCCTGCGGACCCACAGCCAACCCATGAGCAAGGAGATGAGTGGTATTTGGTATAAGCCACTAACAAATGCAATTCATGGAATAAGTTACCTCAAGCTTTGAGGTTGATGAGTTAATCAAAAGTTAAAGGTTCTCAACATTTATAGTATGTATACTTGAGTAATTTCACAAAAAATAAATTTTAAACTCATTAAAAACAATAGTAATAACAAAGAGGAACTCAGTTGAAAAGTTAGGATATCATACGCTGGAATTCCTCTTAGTCTCTAAAATCATCATATCTCTACCTGTTTACTCCATGATGACAGCCCCACAATCTATTTTCCTATTCTCCAGAAGCACAAATGACTTAGCACGAGCTACCTGTTGGATCACTGTCCTCCAAAAATCTGGACTTAACCATGAGAGCACATCTTTTGCTTGAATCAGTTCTTGTCCCCTCTTAAGAAAGCTACTCTAAATTTCTGACCATTTGGCAATGCTTGACATTTAAGGCTTTCTCAATTCTTTCACTTGTGTGTGCCTCAGTTTCCTTGTTCTGGGAGTATCGCTATCAGCTTCTGTCCTATGTTCCCTGATTCCATTGTTGAAAGGAGAGTTCATGCCATGAGTTTAGAGCAGCATGAGATCATGAGTTGAAGAGGTCAGGGAAAGATTCATGGGCACAAATCATAAAGGGATTGAGTGGGTTTTGAAGAAAAGATAAGCTTTGGCTGCATAAAGCAGAGTACACAGGGGTCTCCTTTCTAGCTTGTGAAATAGAAAATCACTTTTAAGACCCCCAAAGGGAAATCAATGGCTTCCTCCCCCATGGAGAAACTTTCCTGTCTTAACGGGAACAACATAAATAACACTTCTATTATAAGAAAGGATTGGACTCTTATTAAGACCCATAAATCAACAGTTATTTTATTTTCACAGAGCAACCCCCAAATGTAATTTTAAAGTGAAAGCATATTTTAAAGGGTTTGTGGGTATATATAATTTATATTTCTTCATATAAATATGGTACTGAGATATCTACTTACATTTGAATAATTATTGGGACAATACACCATTTCGCTATGCATAGAAAGCCAGATACAATGTGTAAAATATGGGGCTTTAAATTACTATCAGTTCATATGAGTATCATCAGTGAGTGTTGAAAAAAGCTTTAGAGTCAGAAGGCGGGGATCAAATTCTAGCTTATGTCTCTTATAAACTGTGTAATTATGATTTTTGTTGTTGTTGTTTTTTACCTCTATTAACTTCGTGTCATTACAGGTGTCTAGCACATAGTTTGGACTCAATCCATGCTCATTAAGAAAAAAAAAAATAAGTCAGTGAATAATGCTGGAATAAGATGCCCGAGGTCCTGAGGGGAGGTGGCTTCCCCTCAGCTCACAGAATCTGTGACACACTCAGGGCTGGGAACCAGTCTGCTGCCTCCCAGTTGAATGTTCTTTTCCTCAGACTCAGCTAGCTATATTACTTTTTGTGTCCAGGGGTGGAAACCAAATTCAAGATTTTATTTATTTATTTTAAGAGAGAGAAAGAGAGAGCGCATGAGCGAGGGGGAGGGGCAGAAGGAGAAGGAGAAGCAGACTCCCCGCTGAGCAGGGAACCCAATGCAGGACTCGATCCAGGACCCTGGGATCATGATGTGAGGTAGACACTTAACCGACTGAACCACCCAGGCGCCCTGGAAACCAAATTCAAATTACTAAAGAAGAGGGGAGAGAAAAGGGAATTGAAGACTCAGCCCTGTAAGTGTCTGCTACATCATGATATAACATTTGATTATCCATAATTTTTTGTATTACAGGTATTCACACTCTCCAGGAGTTAATGCAGTCCATAGAATACTGCTGGGAAAGATAAAATTATTTCTGCTTATTTCTGCTTAAATTTTACTCAAGATTTTAAAGTGTTACTTTCTCAAAATAAAAATGCCCATTCAATTACCATTTAAAACAGATAAAAATAACATATTTATTAACTTTAACAACAAGAAGTCTTCAATTAAAGTGTGTGAAATAGGACTAATCTGATATTTAACTAGACAGTTTGGCTGTTTGTTTTTTTCTTTCTTTATTTCATAGTTATGCTCGCCACTGATCTTGAAGTTTCCAATTACGAGGAAAGCATTTCAATTAAGAATACCCCAAAATCTACTTCAAAATGATTAAAATATTGTCTTTATATGTTCAAATAACTTAAAAGCTACACTTGAATGCCTTCCCATTCTCTACATCATCCCAGAATGTTACCAGAATGACCATATCTTATAAGACAAAAATACCACACCTATTCAAGGAAGGAAAAGCAGAAAAACTGCTAAGCTGGTTACTGGGCATAATAAAGACAAAAGAAATAAAAACTATTCAATTGAAAAGAATATATTTGTTATCTATGTATGTTCACATGGTCTAGAAGAATCTAAGTGCCAACCTTAAATATATCTTCAGAAGACAAAACCAGAAATCGCTTTGAACACAAATGTATACAGGATCAAGTACGAAAGTACGTGCCTCACAACTGTGGAGTCAAATATTTAATTACCAGTCTAATTTCTGTAGACTAAAATAATGGCAGAAAGGATCACACAGCTAGAGCCACGGAATTTAGAACATACTTTACTTTACGGATACCGTAGGGCGTCGTAAAAGGGCATCCATATAAATCAATTTCTTTAGAAAGAAAGACTACATTTTATTCAGGCATTTTTAAGCCTCTGAATGCAAAGTGTTAGGAAAAAGTGCATCCATTTATACCTATACTTACACATATTACAGCAGAAAACATGTTATGTGTCTGGGATCAATCCTAGCAAATAAAGATTATATTGATATTCTGCCAGTCTGATCTTATGTGGCAGAGTCAATTGAAGGGGAAAGCTGAGGTTTTTTTAAAGCTAATTAGTTTCCAGAAAAGTCCCCATTCTCTCTTTGTCTGAGCCTTCTTTGAGTAAATCTCTCAGGGATCCAGCAAACAATTATGACATTAAGTGTATTCTACTAATCAAATGTGGGGTGAAGTCCCGAGAAGAGTCCTTGATGCCTGTTCCCAATGGACGTGATGGAGAGAAGCCCTGTCATCCAAATACAACAGCCACTCCCCCCCACACTGTGTATGTGTGTTGTTTGGGTTATAGTATAGATGGCCCTCATCAATGAATTACATTGAGTCTTATACATAGTTTGCAAATATCAATTTTCATAGGGTCTATTCTAGGGTGCGGTGAGAACTGGGGGGTGGGATGCAAGTGGACTTTGGAAACTCGTCTCAGTTGAAACTCAGAAACATAAAACTCTCTCTATTGAATTAGAATTGCCCAAAACTAAGGTCAATTTTCAGAAAAGGACAAATGAAATTTGTAGTTTAAAACATTAAAAAATTATATATATATATATATATATTGAGAAGAAGAGAGAGGCATAGTTAGGTTCATTGGTAAATTCTACAGAACCTTTAGGAAAGAAATAATATAGGGCACCCGGGTGGGTCAGTCAGTTAAGCATCTGCCTTTGGCTCGGGTCATGATCCCAGGGTCCTGGGATCGAGTGCTGCATTGGGCTCCCAGCTCAGCAGGGAGTCACGTTCTCCCCCTCCCTCTGCCCCTACCCCTGCTCGTGCTCTCTCTCTCACTCTCAAATAAATAAATAAAATCTTTTAAAAAAGAAAGAAAATATATATTATACATGAAAATAAATAGAAGAGAGACCATACCTTGCACTTTATGAGACTTTAATACATTTTATGAGACTGGCAGCAATCCTGATAGTCAAGCCCAACAAAGATAATTATAAGAAAATAACAGGTCAATATCTCTTATAGACCAAATTGTGTCACCCCAAAATTCATAATTAAGCACTAACCCCCAGTGTGATGGCATTTGGAAATAGGGCATTTGAGAGGTAATTAGATTTAGGGTCATTGGGTTATGAGGGTTGGCCCTGTGCTTATAAAAAAGGGAGAGATGCCGAAGTTCCAAGCACATGTACAAATAAATGGTTATTGTTTTCAGCCACTAACATTTGGAGTTATTTGCTACTCAAAAACAGATAACTGGAATTAAGGAAGAATATCATATTGTAAAGCTTCAAATGCAAGTGGTCCTCAGGTAGGAGGCTATCCTTAGCCCCAAGCTCTGCGTCCAATACCACCCTTTTCCTAACAACTTGGCAATCAGGTGTTGCAAAACCACATCACTGTATCCTAAAGATTTTATTTTTGTGTACAGCCTTTCTCCTTTCATATTTATGAAAAAGCAATTTATTAAAGTGTCCTTACACTAACTTCAGTGCCATCAGGATGCTGTATTAATATCATAAAAATGATCCCCTCAGAATAATTCTCATTATCTTTTGAAATAACTTAAGAAAGCCCATTCACATCATTCTACCTAGATTGAATTCTTAAATCTTGCAAGTTGTTGTCAACGTAGCTCAGAGGCCATATGTACATCTACTTGGCCCAGGAGGCATAGGTTTCAAGGTATTGCTGTGTCCAAACTGGGTTATTTAGCAGGCTTGGTAACACCTCTAAATTCTGTCTTGTGTGCCCACAGGACACAGAAACATGCTTGCAAATGGAATTCCTAAGAAAGCCTTGAATTTCCTAGAGTAAGTACACAGATTTAGCTCAATAATTACATTAACTAGGCCATATGGATTTGAACAGAGAAAAATTTTCCATAGCTACATATTCTACCCCAAAGCCCTAGCCTGACATCTCACAAACACGTAAACAGGTATAAGAAGAAACATGAGAAAGTGTGAAATGTGAACTTAATGAAAGTCTATCTTTTTTCAAAACCCAAAGGAAAATTACTTCATTATTTATTTACTCCTGTTTTTTTTTCCCCCAAAAGGTATTTAAAGCTGCTGAAGGTGAGGATTAAGGTAATGAAGGCCATCTTTTATCATAATTGTTTTGTGGGCTATAATAAATCAAGTGTGTTCATAATAGGTGTGTTTTTAGTTTACCCCAAAATAATAGCCATCAGACTGGTGATAAGAATGTCAAAAATGAATAAAATCAACAGATATGTAACTATGAAATGCATGAAGGTAGAGATAGAAACAAAGTTATAGCCAAGGCATGTGAAAAAAATAAGCCTCTGGGGCAGCGTTTTTAATACTTTCCTTTTCATGTATCCATACTAATGGTTCAGCCTTACAGAAGCAGTCTGAAAAGCCTTCAGCTGCCTCTCATTTATACCATATCAACATTTATAAGGATGTGGGTAGCTCTTATTTAGGACATGTCAAATAGAGACTGTGTTCACATAATGAAAGCAAAGTAAATCTTAACACCAAAGCTTACGATATTTATTGGCAAATACCCTTAACAATTCAACAAAGTATCTTTGAGTGTAAAATAATTTTTATTAGCATGGACACTTCCAGATGTTTAAAATGAGTGAGCTAGTGATTCCATATTCCCGGGATCTTAACAAAAATGGTGTAGGGGGGTATAGGGAAGATACCCAAGGCTTGTTTTGCCTTAAAGCACTGAGGGCATTTTTATTTACTGAATTATCATAACTGTACATTCCTTTATAACCAACTTGACACCTCCAGGGAAAGAATTAGTGAACCTGAAGATGGGTAAATAGAAACTAAACAAATAGAAACACATAATGAAAAAAACAGGGAAAAGCTATGTAGGTCATTTAAGAATTGTGGGACACAGTCGGATGGCCTAACATATGTGTAAGTGAAGATCCAGAAGAGAGAGAAGGCAGAATTTGAAGAGCTAGCAACCAAGAATTATTCAGAAATTATGAATTAAAAGGCAGAGATTATCAAATTCGATAAAAAAGTAAGACCCAACTCTATATTGCCCATGAGAAATCCACTGTAAATATAAATCATGGATTGCCTAAAGTAAAAGGAATCATGCTGTAATCAAAACAAAGTTGGAATGGCTACTCATATCAGATAAATTAGATTTTATAAAAAGAACATTACCAGGGAACATTACAAAATGGTAAACATGCTTATTCACAAGGACATAATTTAAATGTGTATATTTCTCAGAAAAATACATGACACAAAAACTGATATCAGGAGAGAGAGACATACCCACAATTATAGTTGCTAATATGTTAGCATTCTCTTTCAAGATTTAATAATAAATTAAGTCAGATGACCTATTAAGACATAGAAGTCTAGAATAGCACCATCATCCAACTTGACCTCATTGACATCTAGAGATCATTCCACCCAATACACAGACTACACATTCAAGGGCACACGGATAATTCAAGGGCATATTTTTTGCCATTAAAAAAATTAAGTGTTGAAATCATGCAAAGCATGTTTTCTACCCACAGCACAATTAAACTAAACATCAACAATGGAAAGATATCTAGGAAATCCCAAATGTTTGGAAATTAAGTAATACACATTGAAAGAACTGATGGGTCAAAGACAAAATCAAAAGGTCAATACATTTTTTTTTTTTTATTTAAACTCAATTAGCCAACATAGAGTACATCCTTAGTTTCAGACGTAGGGCTCAATAATTCATCTGTTGCATATAACACCCAGTGCTCATCCCATCATGTGCCTTCCGTAACGAGAAAGGCCGTGTACAATTTCCGGGATGCAGCCGACACAGTGTTTCATCTGCCCTGTGGTTCACAGGCTGAATCTGGCATGCCCGTGGCTCAGCCACACCGCATGACCTTTCCTTTCTGGTCTTTGATTTCACTGTCACTATTTGGGACATCTGTGGCAATTGCTCAGAAATTCTTACGATGAGAGAATGTGAAAGTTCAAGGAAGCTGGGAAGTTTCTCCCTAGAGAAACTCATGAATTCTGGAGGCAACAAATATCAGATTCCAACCCTCAGGAAATAATAGCAAGGTAAACTCTACACATTTCTTCTGAGGGTCCCCAAGCAAGGTTGATACTCGATGGCAAATTATTGCCATCTGGAAACGCAGGATCAATAACATGCTTTACAATTGGTATTTCCCCTCCTTTTCAATCACATTACTCTTGTGTTTCCACTCCCATTGATGGGGATCGATTCCCCAAGTAAACGTACAGGCAAGCCACCTCCAAGGCTGTGTTTCTTGGAAGAATTCAAGACAAGAAAAAGATTACAAATGTTTTCCTTTTGCTAATCCTTTCATATATTGCTGTTCTTTGCTATTACAAATAATGTTGGTAATATTGTGGTGAGCATCATTATACACATTATCTTTGCCATACATACATATATATGGATGGAACTAGTCTGTTAAATAAAAGGGTTCACACGTTTTAAGTTTTAATAAGTAATGCAAATTTACTTTTAATGACTGGGACTATTTGCTCACCAAAGTTCTGGGAGTTGCTTACTATTCAGTGGAAATGTCCTTTCTTTCTAACACCACGGTAGATCACATGGTAGCAGAGACTCTATTAGAGATATGTTCATGAGTTCAAAGGCGGTGCAAAAATAAACACTATTTCTATGGAGGGCATAGGTAGGATGCAAGATGCAAGCGTTCTAACTTTTAGGAACCCCACCAAAACAGAGCAGGCCAGTCGGTGGAGGGTCACAGTCCAGGTAATGGGCCAAAACCTTTACGAACATTTTTAGTGTCCTGATATTCGTGTAATTGAAATGCTCATTCAACAATTACGAACACAGCAAGTAATATGGAAAACAATAAAACGGTTTTTGGAATTATGTACTTTCTTAAAGGGTAGTCTCATAGTTTAATCACCCAAATTTTTTAAAAATTTATTTTTATGGGAATAAAGTAATACAGTGGTAGTATTTTCACATATACTTGATGGGTGGGTAATTCTCTAAGAAAAATAAAGGCCATAAATAATGAAATTTATGAAGTCTCAATTGCTCCAAACTTTTCTATTGCAGAAAAGTAGTTAAAATCTTAGTTGCTGACTTTCCCCCGGGATAAAATTTTTACTGGAAAGGTGGTTGGACTATGGAAACATTTACCAGCTGCAGGTATAATACTGTGTCTGTTGTCAGACTCACAATTTCATTGGTTTATTTCTGGAGGATTATTTAGATGGCTGTGGTCTTATATCCAGGCCCCAAGGAAAGAAAAAAAAAAAAAAGGGAAAGAAAGAAACAGGAGTCTATGAGGTGTGCCTTCACACTACAGAATAGTGATTTGTTATGCATTTGTCTGAGTTAAATATAACAGCCAGTCATCTTGCACAGTCTTATATTATATTCTACTCACTAAAAAAAGAAACACTTGTTTGGATAGTTGAAGTAGTCTCAATAAAAACCACAGCTCCCTTCCCCACTCCTACATTTATTTAAGGTAGATTTGCAGTGCTTATGATATACATTTCACCGATTAATCAATAAGAATTGAAACTTGTTTGACTCATTAATGCCACCATCATTTACTCAGATTTGTTATGATTTTAATGTTGGTGATTTCGAATGTGACATTCCTACTAGAGTAGCAATTATTTGGAAGGAGAGGTGTCTGACTGTTCACTCCCATGGGTTATTAATCAATTGGTGGGCTGAGGGCAAGAATTAATTAGGGATTACAAAAACCCTCCTTCATTATATTAAATGGCTCATTGAAAACAAATAACCTCACCTGCATTAACTCTATGAGTTCACAGATTAAAGAAATTGAATTGAATTCATTACAAGTGATTTTCAGTCCCCAAGCTGAGACCAATATAATGTTCAAAGGCAGTCTACGTCTCAAGGAAAGCCTTGGACTTCAAATTATCGTGCTATTTCTAGTCGCTCTAGACATTTTCTAGATCCCACGGTCTTTTATGGTTTGATTGAAACTAACATGTTTTCAGTCATTTGCAATTGCAGTATGTATAATGATTAAAGTAGAGAGAATCAGGTCTGGTTATATGTTCACTATTGAAAAATATTTGGTAATTTAAATCACTGGTAGCAGGATCTAAAAGCCTTGTCTGATTTCTGCAATAAGACTTCAGTGTCAGGTTATGTTTCATTCTTGCACGTGCATATTTACTATGTTTTTCAGGAGAAAACGTGTATCACGAACTGATTTGCCACAATTTTCCTTAGACATTGTAAATTTTACTGGTCTTGCAAATTAAACACAGCACAGAATGCATTTATGTCTAACACCATACTTGTAATATTGATAAGAAAAAAGATCACTCTTTTTTGTGTATCCTATTTTCTGGAAGATCCAAGAAAGCTTTGAGTGGGCCCCTCCTTTCTGTTTTCTTTTTTTTTTTTAATAATAAATGGTTATGCATTCTGTCATTATAAAAGTAATTTATAAAATATACGATCATCTCCATTATAGAAAATACAAATAGGATGAAGAGTTATACTTAAGTAATTTAAGACTTTATTCTATGATAAATTTAAGACTACATATATATATATACACATGTGAATTTATCTTTTCCAAAATTTCATGTCGATTTAAAAACTGATTTCACATTATGTAAACATGTAGATATTGGCTTGTTTCCTTTAATCTTATATCATGAGTATATTATCATTACTTAGACATTTTCAAAAAATTATTCATCATTAACTTAATTTTGAAATCCTCCCTTCTAGGCACTTCTCCCTTTTATTTTCTTGAAGCCAAATGAGCATGTTGAGATGATAGATTTTGGTGTTATTCTGACCTGCGCCAACATTTCTTAACTCTATGATCATTTTCAAGTTCTAAATCTTTATTAAATTGTCCAGCTTCTGTTTTACATTTGTAGAATGGGACTATCTCCTTTTAAAAAATGCTGTGAGAAGTACTTGTTATGTTGTATACAAGCACTGAATATCGTATTTGAAATGCTATGGTCCCTCAATAAAATTAGTTGTTACTAGTTGTATACCATACCTTTTCAACAGATATCATCCACAGGATTTCTAAGGTCTCAGCATTTGATAACAAACTCCAGTGTCAAAACATGTTCTTTCTTTCTTCCACGTATGTAAAATCAGCAGGACAGTAGGAGCATCTCATGACTGGACTACACTGATGAGCATCTACTTTAATTTTTATGCCTTTGAAAAAAATCACCCTGCAGATACTTTCTTTTAACAAACTTGCATTTGGCCTTCAGCCAGCCCGTGCTTTTTGCTGGTACTCCAGTTATTGCCCTGGATTTGTCCACCTTTCCCTGTCCAATTACATTCACCGCTGAGAGCTGTCTCTGCCAATGGCAAGGTAGGTCCCTCTCTGCAGAGACGGAATTACATGCCATACATTTTAAATGAAGGCTGTTTAAAGACCTAGATCCCAAATATGTTTACTTACCATCTCTTTAAAGTCTAGATGTTCTGTTCTATAACCTACACATTTGACTCTGAGCTTTCTATCTCCAAAGAAGTGATGGAGAAAAGTCTTTCAAAAACAAATGGAATGTCCCCAAACATTATATTTATATTATTGCCTTTGTGTGATTTTAGGGCCCTGGCATTATCAATTATGGAGCTAAGTATTTAAAAATATTCAGCCATTTTTTGTCCTTGTCATTTTACTACGTGGAAATAACCATGGACGTGCACAGAAATTGACCTGCTAGAAAGCTCAAAATAAAATTGTTTATGAAATTAAAAGATTAAAAGCAACCTACGTCTCTAATAACTTTAGAGAAATTGTGCAATAATTTATGATTTTGTGGAACTTAGTAAATGAATAATGCTATCAGAAAAGATTTCACGAGGGAATAATAAAATAGGAGTTCCAAAACAGGCATAGCTTTGTGGTCCAATTTTGTTAAAATAGAAATGAATATGTATATAAATCCAGGAGACCATCAATTTCTTTGTTTTGTTTTCCTTTTGTCTGTAATTTTAATGTTATGTTCAATCACAATGCATAACTTTTGTAATAACTAAAACAGAAGAATTTTTTTTCTTTTAAATACAATGGATTGGAAATTCAACTTCAACTTGCTACATAAGCTTGGTTTTCCTCATTAGCACATGGCATGGACCTTGTCATTGTCAAGGATAAATATTTACCTGACTCTTGAAGTCTGTCTCCATCTTTTACAAATGGGACAAGAATAATAGGAGCTCAATATTCTTTAGCTATGTGGATAAAGAATAATATAGGTCAATATTGAAAACTTTCTCCCTTTGTATGATAGGTAGAAAAATGCCTTCTCCCGCGCGCCCCCCCCCCCCCCAGAGCCTGCGAATCTATCACCTTCCATGGTAAAAGGGATTTCACACATGTGATTAAATTAGGGATGTTGGGATGGGGACACTCTCCCGGATTATCTGGTGGGTACAGTGTAATTACAGGAATCCTTGGAAGGGAGGCAAGAGAGTCAGAGTCAAAGAAAGAGACATGATGATGGAGAAGAGGTCAGAATGTCTGAAGGAGCCCATAAACCAAAGACTGTAGGTGGCCTCCGGAAGCTAGAAAAGGCAAGGAAATGGATTTTCCCTTGGAGCCTCCAAAAGGAATGTAGCCTTACCAACTTCTTGATTTGAGGACTTCTGAACTCCAGAAATGTCAGAGAATAAATTTGTGTTGTTGTAAGCCACTAAGTTCATGGTCCTTTGTTATAGCAGCAACAGGAAGCTCATACCCTTTGGGAAACAGAATTTGCTGCTGAATTGCTTGGCAATTCCAGGGTAAAACCAGGTCAGACATTCAGAAAGTCCTATCTGGCTTCTTTCTCTTTCACTCTCCAAGAGTGGCATCAGATAGTTCCCAAAAAGTAAGCATTCACCATTTCAGTCATTAAAAAAAAAAGAGAGAGACAGACAGACAGTTTCAATGATCAAATGGTATAACAAAGAAGCCATGAATGTCCACATTCGCAACCAAAGCAAAGGAGATGTGGGACTCCCAGAAAGAATATGAATGCAAAAGACCCCAGGCAGTGGTACCTTTCAGCCAGGGATTCCCCACATTTCAGTCAGCTGTGTTCCAGCAGTTGAAAGTACCTACCATACGAGCAGGTGAAAAAGTGGTTATAAGCTCTGTACTGACAGTTATTCCTACTTTATGAAGAGAGCAGAGCCACTCCTGTCCATCTGCTGCATGGGGGATGATTTTTGCTTTGTACATTCCTACAATAGAGCTGGGCACAATTTCTAAATATACCACAATAATATAAGGATACATTGCTTTCTCTTCGATAACATAGTTATTCTCTTTAATAACACAGTTAATCACAAAACTAATACCTCTTCAATGAAGAAATCTTGGAAAATGCTAAAAAGCATGCAGCAAAAGTAAATCTCTTGTCGCGCTGTTAACATTTTGCCTTCTCTCTCTCTCTCTGCCCCCCCTTTCTTTTCTACTTATGCATATACTTCACACACACACACACACACAAAACAAAAATAAAATGATTTCTGCTGTGGTGTCATACTGTGTTGCACACTGTTAGTTCTATTGTTATTTAGCCATTTTGTATTAGCTGCCAAGTTTTGGTTCTCCAACTTTGGCATGTCCCACAACCACTTGGAAGCCTCGATAGAGGCACACAGTACTGGACCCCAAATTCAGAGTTGCAGATTTAGTGGGTCAGGGGCTGGACCCCTAGAATTTGCATTCTAACAGGCTCTCAGGGGGTGTGGCTATTGCTGATTGGAGGTCATGTTTTGAGAATCACCACTCTTTTCAGAAGATTAGTAACCGACATTGGAAAATATTGGAAGATATTGTACACTTCTCTTATCTCTTCTATTTCTAGTTAGTATTTAAATGTTTACCATGCCTACTCAGTACATTTGGAGGTTTATGGGATTATACACGAATATTCAGTAGGTATGCAAGAACAGATGTTGTTCACAAAATTCAAGAACAAAAAAGTCTCCTTCAACTATATGGATATTTCCGGTATTCGAGACATAATAAATAATTGACATAATTTGGCTCAGAGTCCTAACTAACTTTGCATGTATAAGCTGAAATTTTACATATGATGGTAATTGTTTTTCAAGAAATCCCATTTAAATACAATTTTCTAATGATACGCATTTTCCAGGTAGTTCTTAAAACAGTTTTTTTTTTTAATTGAATTTTTTTTTTTAATGGATTAACTGAAAGGGCTGGCTGGAAGCCTTAGAATGTAGGAAACCCAAGCTGTTCTGGTTGCACAATCCAAATGTAAACAGCCTTCCTTGTCATTTGTTGGCATAGTGTTTGGGACACCGAGTTATTTCACTTTATTGAAATTTCTCTCATGAAAAATGCATGGAACAGGCTTCACTTCTGCCAAACCCTCATGTATTTACCTCACTGGGTGCAGTGAAGATTTGTGTGTAAACATATGGAAAGCCCTTTTACTGTCTGAGTGAAGCATAGAACAAGAATTATTCTTACTGCCCATAGGAAAAAAGTGTAACATAGATAAACTTTGCACTGGCATCCACCTTCGTCCTAAGCTCTTTCCAGAACATTCCTGCTTACCTGTGCTTCTGCCCAGGGTGACAAGGAACTCTCTTTTGGCTTAAATCTGGACTGGAGAAATGGAGATTTTTATGGTCCTGGGTAGAGTGACCTATTCCCTAAGCCCAAAATGTAGAACAAGTTATTCACAGACTCATTTTCTATGAACTGCGAATTTATTGATAGGATACGTCTTACAAAGTCATAAATGGGAAATCAAGTTTGGTTAGCTATTCTAAAAATTAATCACTTTGACTGAATTAAAAAAAAAAATATGTGAAATTAGAACTAAATCGTGAGGCCCAGAGCATAGAGAATACTATAGTGGCCTGTAGGACTTTTGACATTTCACAGCTAAAACTAGTTGGTTAGAGTGAAAATGTGCAGCTATAGTTCTAGGGCTTTAACACAAAGCACGAGCCAAAGAGATCATTTTTTTTTGATCTTTAAATTTTTTTATTGTTATGTTAATCACCATACATTACATCATTAGTTTTTGATATCGTGTTCGGTGATTCATTGTTTGCGCATAACACCCAGTGCTCCACGCAGAACGTGCCCTCCTTAATACCCATCACCAGGCTAACACATCTCCCCCACCCCTTCCCCTCTAGAACCCTCAGTTTGTTTCTCAGAGTCCATCGTCTCTCATGGTTCGTCTCCCCCCCCCCCGATTTCCCCCCCTCAAAGAGATCATTTTTTAAAAAATTTTACTTAACACGTACCTCATACTAACCATGTAAATTAGCTCTGCGATCTGAACGCCCTGTCCATCCCGTGCTGCCTCTCTCCAGTTAACACTGACAAGCCTCCAGTGGGTTTATTCTGTGGCTTCCTATAACACACAGCCGAGAAGGAATATACCACAAATGCTGGCAGTCACCGATCTGGATTCAGACGGACCTAGGTCCAGACGGGAGCAGATGCTGAAGTGTTCCGTGCACACCCTGCGCCTGGTGCATGGTTTACATCGGTGTCGGCAACCGTTGCGTCTCTCCTGGGAGCCAACATCTGCCTCTCTTGGCCAAAGGACGGTGCTCATGGTCTGTCAGCCTCTTACAAGGTGTGGTGCCCTTGGAGCAGCAGCTTTGCTTGGGAACCTGTGAAAAAGAATAAAAATTCTCGAGTCCCACTCCACAGCTGCTGAAGGAGAAACTGCAGTTGAGCAAGACTTCCAGGTGTTTCTGATGCTGCTCACATTTGGGAGCCACTGGACACAGACACCCACTTACTTGGTGGACAAGGAGAGCCTCCTTACTTAGGATTTCATGGACCCTCTTGTCCTCCTGACAACTCATTTTTTAATGATCTTGATTTTGTTTATTTATTTACTCACTCTCTCACTTACTTATTTACTTACTTATTTATTGGTGGGTCTTTTAATGGGACTTCACTGAATACCTGACTCTTAGCTTCCTTTCCTTCCCCATCTCCCTTCCTTAGTTCCCTACTGGTGTTTCCTGGGGAATACTCCTTAAAAACCACCACCACAACAACCCCCCCCCAAAAAAAAACCATTAAACTAGTACAGTGTTATATATTAATCATAACTCAATTTAAAAAAATATTTTTATGTGAATCCTTTGCTTTTGGGGACTCCAACTAAAGACTCTTGCTTATCATAGGGTGCTATCCCCCTCAAATTACTCCACCTATGGCCCTCAGGGATTCTGAGCTGAGAATACAGGTGATGCCACCACAGGGTACCTCAAATGGTTCTGTGCATATGAGATAAGAGAAGGCAGCTCCTGGGGCTTGGTCAGCACTCATTGAGGTGCTCTCCTTACCCCCTCCTCAGCTTTGATCTCAAACCCTCTCCTTTCTTTTGTTGGTATTTTAGTATTATTGTCCTTCAATTACCATCACTATTATCATTAGAGTCAGAAATAGAACTTTGAAATGAAGATGGATGAAGAATCATTTCATGATAATAATAAATAACTTCTTCTTGTGTACAGAAATATAAGCGACTACTGAATCCTAGTATATTATAGAGAAAGAAAGAAAAAGAGCAACACTCTTGACCTTCAGAAGCTGGCCTGGCATGCATAGCTAGGCCACGCCATTCTATTGAACATCACCGATCTCACAGAATACCAGACTTGGACCAGGGCACCCGGAGCCCCTGACAACAGATGAGACAAGGCCACGTCGCACCTCGTATTTTTGCCTCAGCACAGATTTTTAAAAATTCACAGTTCCACCCACAAAATACCAAACACCACCCTCTTTTGGCTATCATGTGGAGGTGTCCTGCCTTCTAGAAGGTTTTACTTTCTTAGCCTTTCTCTGAATCACCCAACTAGATCCTGTAATAGGTTCTTTCTAACACCCTTTTCCTGAAACACCACTGTGGTTCCCCATGCTTTGTCTTCTCCCTTCCTCTAATAAACCCAACTTGTGGGGCTACCACTGTGTTTCTGGCTGGCTTTGCCTGAAAGGCACTGGTACTACTGAGAAGATGTAAGATTGCAATGCCTTAACCCAGCAGTCTAGTCATGGAGAAGTCATAACAAGACACAAGGGAATTGGTAGGGCTTTTAGGTTGTTGTTTTTATTTTATTTTTCCAATTATTATTTTGTTTGTTTGCTGTGAACCCAGTCTTACTTATTGCTCAGCCTCTTTCTCCCAGAGCATCTTCAGATCTCATGATCACCACTGGTTGTTGCAATAACAGAATTTTCAATGACACACAGTGCCCTTAATATCATATTTAGGATACTATTAAAACAGCTCCTCCCACCTCCTCTTTAGTGAAAACAATATTTAAAAGTATATAATGTGACACCAATTTCTAGGACATTACAATCTACACAGCATAACAAAAATATGTGTGAGAGATAATTACTAATACAAAAGAGTATATTCTTGTTTTAAAATGAATGAGGCAGACAAGTCTTTCATGGGGTCAGAGAAGCAGGAGAGAGAAGGATTGAGAAGGTTAATGATCACAAGCCTGGAAAACGAGATAAATAAAAGTTGGGGGAGACGGCTGACTGTTGTTACATAACTGGAACTAGGGAGACCATTGCCATCCACGCCACCAGTGCACTCACCACCTCTACCTCTTCTTTACACATGTCTCCAAATCCTCTCTCTCATCCTCACCTCCACTGCCACCTCTATCACCCATTCCTGCAACAACATCCCCACCACTCTCATTTCCACCATCATCCTAATCACCATGGCAACAACTCCCTCAGTACCACCTCCACCACCACCATGTATGAACAGCTTTTGTGCCCACCACCATGAATAGCTTTTGTCCCCACCACCATGAACAACTTTTGTCCCCAACTCACGTGTGTCTCCACATGGCTCCTAAAATAATCTCATATATTGCGAGTTGCTATTTTATAATTTGATTGCAAAGGAGCCTCAATGTTCATAGTAGTGACGTCCACAATAGCCAAACTGTGGAAAGAGCTGAGATGTCCATGGACAGATGAATGGATAAAGAAGATGTGGTATATATATGTATATACACAATGGAATATTACTCGGTCATCAGAAAGGCTGAATATTTATCATTTGCATTGATGTGGATGGAACTGGAGGGGATTATGCTGAGTGAAATAAGTCAATCAGAGAAAGATAACTATCATATGGTTTCACTCATATGTGGAATATAGGAAACAGCACAGAAGATCATAGGGGAAGGGAGGGAAAACTGAATGGGAAGTCATCAAAGAAGGAGAAAAACCATAAGAGACTCATAACTCTAGGAAACAAGCTGAGGGTTCCTGAAGGGGTGGTGAGTGGGGGAATGGGGTAGCTGGGTGATGGGCATTAAGGAGGGCATGTGAGGTGATGAGCCCTGGGTATTATACGCAACTGATAAATTGTTGAACACTACATCTGAAACTAATGATGTACTGTATGTTGGCTAATTGAATTTAAATTAAAAAAAAAAGAAATGAGCCTAATATCAAGCTTCTCCAGTTACCGTTCTTTTATGGTTTAAATATCAGGGAAATAGAGTAAAAGAAATATTTGGAGGATATACTCCCATAACTCATACTGTTTCACTTCTGAAAATCACGATGATTGTGGAGATGTTGACCCTAACTAGATAACTTAGATCCTCCCACACACCCTAGCCCAGCTGTACATTAACTAGAAAAGCTAGGCAAGAAGAATGTGGGGATTTCATCTGCTAAATTCCAGGAAACTCCCCCTGAGTCCCTGTGGTAAAATCAATCTATTGACCTATAATTTTGCCTTGTCCATTTATATGCCATTTTCGTCTACATTCTAATTAAAGTGATTAAATCTAGTATATGTGGAAAAATGATAATATGTAGATAAATGCAAATATGATCATGTTGACCATGTCATCTAAGGCTCTTTATCCACAGCATTGAGTATAGTTATATTGAGCTGCTTCTTGCCCAATTGTCCTGGTAACCAAATGTGAGCATTTCTAATATTGTTGGCAGGGCTAATGGTGCAGTTGGTGGTCATGGAAATAAATGATGTTAACTGGATGGGTCTGGGATTATGCCCATGGTCTTATTCTCATAAACACAATGCGCTAACCAAATGTTGCTCAGTCAAAGCCAACTGTGGAGTGAAGCCTTCTCCAAATTTCCTTTGCCCACCACGACAGACTTGGCTGGAGATCTGCTTTCACGCTTGGTTAAGTTGGTGAAGGTTGCCCAAGTCAGTGTTTCACCACTGACCTTACCATTATGGCTTTACCCTGCCCATGGCGGTCATCCCCAGTAAAAATATTCAGAGACTCTTTTGTCATTTTCATGCTGTTGGTTTACCTCTTATGAGGTAGTGTCTCCAAGGTCAGAATTAAACACATATTAACTGAAAAGTACATCAGGTGGAATCCACATTGTGAAATCATCATCTGGGTTAATAAATGTCTTCTGAAAGATTAATTATGCTTTCTTTTGAGGCAAGGCAGAAACAGACACTTTGTCACTGTCACTGGTCTTTATACTATTTTAAAAAATTGTAAATGTGCTGGCTTTTTAAGTTATTAAACTTCTCATATAAACACATCAAAAGTTATATATGTAAATAAATAAATACATATATATATATTTCCTCCACTACCTCATTCATAGCTTATAGAATTCCAACCACACTGACTACCAATCTTTGGTAAAAAAAATAGATTACTATGAATGCAAATATTTGGTATGTTAAATTTGAGTTGAAATTAGATTCACTTTTAATGGCACTATACCCAGGAAGAAGTTTATACCTATAAGAAAATAAGCTTCAAAAAATGTCTATGACTCTCCAAGGGAAATGGGACCATTTGCCCATAAATACACATATCGTCCCTATTTAAAAATAAATACCCTAAATATTGCCTGCCACAACTCAAATCCTATCATTAGCAAGCAATTCTTGTAAAGAGGCATTTCATTAAATTAATACATGGGAGAAGGCATTTAGGCATGTACTATACTTTAGGGAAGAAAAAATACATAAATAAATGAGTGGGAAGGGATGTTTTGCATCAAATGTTGTATATTCCAAGATTTTCCCCAATATGAAAATAACTTTTACCACTTGGCTGATGAAAAACTGGACCTAAGTAAATACGGCTAGACCCTGAACAGTTGTGTTCAACACATGGGTGGCAAAACCAGAAGCAAAACGAAACTAAACAAATAGTGGCTACTTAAGTTTTAAAGAAAAGTGGCATGTTGACTAAGTCAGGAAAATGCTTTAAAACAAAATGAAAATATAAATAATAATTAAACATAATTATGTAAGGAAATAGGTAATTTACTATAAATAGAAGGTTTACTATTTCGGAAAAAAAATAAAAACATTATCTGGTATCAATGATCTCTTTATCTGAATTTCCTTTTGAAAGCATTTGTCAACCACATTGATGTTTTATTGTACCTTTTGCCTCATTTTATGCTTGTCATTTGATGGTCACTTTTAATATAAAACTTCAAGTTCTGTCCTAATAAACATTTTTTGGTAATATATCTTTGATAATTTGTTTCCCTGAAATTGCTCTTTTTCTTTTTTTCGTAAGACCCATTAGCTAGACGGTGGACTTCATGTACCAGTTCTTTAATTTTCTTATTTTTCCTCTGTTATTGCTGATCATTTTTAATTTTTGATCTACTATCTGACACTTGACTCAAAATTATTCCCCCATCCAGCCATGTGTTTTTAAAACGTGTAGCTCTCATCTTTTTTAGTTGCAAAGCCTCTTTGTTTTTCTCTATTTCTTACATCCTGTTCTTGTGTATAGATTCAATGTTTTATATTCTCTTATCAATTTAAGTTTATAACTTACATTTTCAAAGTTTTTTCCTAACCCCCTTAAGTTTTTTTTCCAGTTATTTCTTTTCCCTTTTTTGTTTTGTTTTAATTCCAGTTAGTTAACATACAGTGTATGTTAGTTTCAGGTGTACAATACAGTGATTCCACACATCCATACATCACCAGGTGATCATCATAGGTGCCCTCCTTCATCCCCATCACCTCCTTCATCCCTCCCCACTCCCACCTCCCCTCTTCCAGTTATTATGTTTTTAATCTCTCTGTTTCAGGTGTTCAGGTTTTCTTCCAGTGTCTGATGCAAAATGACTTCCGATTATGTTTAAGGATGAAACCTCAAAAAGCTGATTGGAAGTTCAATGTTTGTGACAGGGACTTATCAACTGGTGGGTTTTATTTTGTGGTAACTGATAGGGTTCTGCTGTTTTGTTGGAGAACTCCAAACAATAGAGTCCTTGTGTATTTCTCTCTCTCTCTTTTTCTCTCTCTCTCTCTGTGTGTGTGTGTGTGTTTTCCTGGAAAGAATCAAATAGCCTCTTGCCTACATTTGCAAATAGATAGCCCTGGATAACATATGCTTGAGTAGAGAGTCAGAGGAGGCTGATAGTCTTCTGGGCTGATCCATGAATTTTCACTTAACCCTCCTGTTTTCAGATCGGCACCCCCCACTGACCATCTACCAGGGCTGTTCCCACAGTCTGAAGCTTTCTTGGTTTGCTTTCTCCAAAGAACAGATCTTCTTTCTCTCATTTAGGGAGCAGATATAATATTGGGATCTGACTGTTTCTTTATACATACTTGCACCCAATTCTTCTGTTTTTATTCCCTTGTCCTACTGTCACTTTCTCTGATATCTTGTGACCAATTCCCAAGTCTTTATGAAGTTCCATGGCATGAGTTGGTTGCTCTTCATTGGCATCTCCTCCTGCAAACATCCACATTCTTCTAAATTTCTTTATCAACCGTCTGGTGACTATACTCCTGATCTCTTTCTCTTGGCAGATGTATGCATTAATTATCCAGTGCTGTGTAACAAAGTATCCTAAGCTCAGTTGATGAAAACAAGAAACATTTATTATACCTCACAGGTGCTGAGGCTCAGGAATCTGGGTGGAGCTTAGTTGGGTGATATTAGCTCAGGGGCTCTCATGAGATTGCTATCAAGCTTTCTGTTAGGGCTGCCACCATCTAAAGGCTCAAATGGGGCTGAAAAATACATCCCAAAATCACTCATATGGTTGGTGGCAGACCTCTTTCTCACTGGTTGTTGACCAGAAGGTTCAGATTTTCCCCATGTGGATATGGATCTCTCCATTGGGATGTTTACAATATAGTTTGTTTCCCCTGCAGTGAGAGATGAGAGAGAGAGAGAGAAGACTTATTCTTTTATGACCTAATATCAGAAGTAACACTTCTGCCCTATGATATTGGTCACAAATCAGACATATGTGAAGTAGACAAGGTCACAGACTTATGTAGGTATAGAGAGGATATCTTGATTAATAGCTAATGCATTTGTTCCAGGTAATTCTTAATGGTTCTCAGCTGCTCATGATTTACTAATATGATGGCTTTAATAGCTTTAAGAAAAAGGAAAATAATACTTAGAATAAAAATTCCTTCTCAGTTTTAAATTTTAAGACCAAGACCAACCTTCGTTCAATATGCGGAGACTACTCAGGTTGTGAATACCACGAGGCAGTGATCATTGTAAACTATATAGGGTGGGCTTCACAGTTTATATCTTTTTTATTCATTTACTTTTATTGGTGGAGTATTGAGAAGAAGAAAATATTAATGTGTGTGTTCAGTTCATCATACGTAACCAGAAATATGCTGTAGTTTTTAAAAGCAGGACTTGAGGGAAACATAGGGCTTAGGTCACCAGTGGGGGAAAATTGCCACACTAAATGGTTCTTAGATTCAGGGCCATCTCCACAATGGGAGAAAAAAAAAAACTTGAAATACCAAGCAGTCAAAAATATAACCAAATTTATTCCATGCCAATTAAATTACTCATAGAAATTTGACAGTTAGATCCACATATTACCTGCTCTTCTAAAACCCTGACTAATACAGATGAAATTCTACCTGCAATTTCTGTTAAAGGAATGCTGAGCATTTAAACTGAATTTTCTGGGACTAGCTGTTTTCTGCATTTTTTACTTTTTATGTTGTTAAGAAGAAAGCTTTGGCCAGAGGCAATGTTCTGGAATGAGAACATGATATACAGATGATTTTTTCAATGGTATGAAAAGAATATGTTCTTAATAATGCAAAAATTGCAAATTGATTGGTTAAGTCAGCCTTTTTTTAAAGTTGGGACTAAGGATAACAGGAGGTATAATATTTGATGAAGCCCATTTACAACCATTTCATTTTAGCAGTGGGATGGGTGACTAATGTAATAAATGCAAAATAGATGCATGGATTTTATATAATCTTACCACAATGACAAGTGTTATGCTACCAAACTATCAACTCTTGAACCTCTCATTTTTATGCATCACATTTCCATCAATTTCCAAGAATTAATCACATTCAATGTGTACCTCTAGCTGGCAAAATACCCATAATAGTGTTTTACTGTGTTTATTTTATGTGCAAATGGAAGAATACATTTATAGAAAAACTACCCAAATGACATATAAATCAGTGAAACTGATTTATATGGTTATCATTGGAAAATTTGTATTATTTAAAATATTGACATGCATCACTGCATGATTCTCCCAGAGTCTTCTAAAGCTGAAAACACAGATGTAATTGTATGGGGTATATTTCCACCAGCAAGTTTATTATTATACTACTGTTCTTAATATAACAAGTCTATTATTATACTACTGTTCTTAATAAATTAGCAATCCCTTCACTGGTTGTGCAACATTATATAAATACACATACAATTTATGCAGATGTGGATGTTATGTTAACATAAATGTAGACATATGTGAAGTAGACAAGGTCACAGACTTATGTAGGTATAGAGAGGATATCTTGATTAATAGCTAATGCATTTGTTCCAGGTAATTCTTAATGGTTCTCAGTTGCTCATGATTTACTAATATGATGGCTCTAATAGCTTTAAGAAAAAGGAAAATAATACTTAGAATAAAAATTCCTTCTCAGTTTTAAATTTTAAAATATAATTTTAAAATTTTAAATAATAATTTTAAAATAATTTTAAAATTGAGAACAAAAGCTAGTGTTTTCCTTACATTAAAAAAAAAAAAGTATGACAACATGTCCCTACAAAAGAAAGCTCTCTGATCATGCATTGAAGAGGATCTAAGAGAGTATGGCTGGTTTCTCTGCAATGATGCTCTTAAAAGTGTCCCATCACCATCAATCTTCTTGGGTTGAAACCAAGGTTGAAATTCTGTGGTTGAAAACAAATAGAACCATGGCATTGCATTCTAAGATTTCTCTGAAGAGATCTTTTACCCTGGAGCGAAGTTTGTAATCTGGCCTGAGTAGAATAGTGAACACCTAGGTGGATATGGTGAGGGAAACTCATAGCTAAAATTCCTACATGTCAAAGGATCACAGACATATCTGAGAATGCAAACAGATATAAAAGGTGTGTGAGGGGGATACCCGGGTGGCTCAGCCAGTTAAGCGTCTGCCTTCAGCTCAGGTCATGATCCCGGGGTCCTGGGATTGAGCCCTGCTCAGTGGGGAGTCTGCTTCTCCTCCTGCTTGTGCTCACTCTCTCTCTCTCTGGCAAATAAATAAATAAAAACTTTTAAAACATTTTTTAAAAATAATAAAAATAAGGAGCACCTGGATGGCTCAGTTAGTTAGGAGACTACCTTCAGCTCAGGTCATGATCCTGGAGTCCCAGGATCGAGTCCCGCGTCAGGCTCCCTGCTCAGCAGGGAATCTGCTTCTCCTTCTGACCCTCTCCCTTCTCATGCTCTTTCTCTCTCAGATAAATAGATAAAATTAAAAAAAATAATAATAAAAATAGAAAGTGTGTGAGGGCAGGACAAGGAGGACACAGTAGACATGCTGACGACCTGAGGTGATAGGTAATCTGGAACATTAGCAGCAGGTACCAGCTAATGACAAAGGAATCAGAGGGTGCTCTGATGGGCAACAACCGTCAATGGCTTAATTTTTGTGAGATTCAATTTGCTAATTTGTACTGCGAATCTAATAATAAATACTGATCAAATTGAGAAAAATTACATAAATTTACATAAATTACATGATGCTTAAGTGATTCATACTATGGTTGTCATGTGGGAAGCTGTGGAAACTGTCAAAAATTGTCAGTTCTTCCTTTTCGTTCCTGCATTCATGTAGTACTCAAAAACATGATCATAGTGTTGTGGTATGGCTCTTTGTGGCTCTTCACTTTTCAATAGATTTACTAGAAATTGAGATGCTGAAACCTCAGTGGAAGCCTTCAAAATGTGCTCCAGTCTCCACCATCCCTTACCAAATAGTCCCACCAACACACTGGACACAGTTTCCATTAACTAACTTCCCATAAAACTTACCTGAAACATTTCTTCTGTTTATTTATTTGTTTTACATTTAATCCTTAGTGATAAATTGTTTTTTTTATAGTTTTTTTTTTTTTTTTAAGAGAGTGAGAGAGAGCACATGCATGTGAGTGAGGGAGCAGGGCAGAGGAAGAGGGAGAAAATTTTAAACATGCTCCACGTTCAGCATGGAAACCAATGTGGAACTTGATCCCATGATCCTGAGATTATGATTTAAGCTGAAACCAAGAGTCCAATGCTTAACCAACTGAGCCACCCAGGTGTCTCAGTGATAAATTGTTGAAAGCAAATTAGTTTTCTGTATATTTATAAATCTGAAATAACATATCATCAAGGGGTGATAATTCTTTTAAGCAGATCCTTACAGGAAGAGAAGATAACTCAAAGGATTAAGTGAAGAAGTATTAAAGAAATATCTATTACTGGATCATAGGGTATTTCTATTTTTATTTTTTTGAGGAATCACCATACTGTTTCCTACAATGGCTGTACCAATTTACATTCCCTCCAAAAGTACACAAGGATTATCTTTTCTCCACACCCTTGGCAACAGTGCCATACAGTCCAGTGATCCTACTTCTTGAGTGTATACACAAAAGAAATGACATCAGTATCTCAAGGAGATCTCTGCATTCACTCCCATAGTCACTGCAGCATTATTCATAATAACTAACATATGGGAAAAAACTCAAGTGTCCATCAGTGGATGAATAGATTAAAAAAATGTGGTCTATATATACAAAATGGAATACTATTCAACCATAAAAAAGAAGGAAATCCCACCATATGCAACAACATGGATGAACCTGGAGGACATTATGCTAAGTGAAATAAACCAGACACAGAAAGACAAATACTGTATGATCTCATTTATGTATGGAATCTAAAAACATCAAAGTCTCAGAGGCAGAGAGTATAACAGTGGTTGTCAGGGGCTGGGGGGTGAGGGAACTGGAGAGATGTTGGTCAAAAGGTGCAAATTTTCACTTATAAGATGCATATGTTCTAGGGATCTAATGTATACCATGGTGACCACAGTTAATAAAACTGTATTATGTACTTGAAATTTGCTAAGACAATAGATCTTAAGTGTTCTCACCATTAAAAAAAAGGTAATTACGTGAGATGATAATGTGTTCATGAAATTTGTTGTGGTAACCATTTCACAATATGTACATATATCACATTGTCATGTACATCTTAAATATGTACAGTTTTAATTTGTCAATTATACCTCAATAAATCTGGAAAGAAAAAGAAGCATCTATTTACAGAGATGTGGGTAGACGGAGAGGAGTCATCAAGGAATGGCGAAATGCTCATTGGCGAGCAGCACTATGAAGCTATTGCCAACCTGAAGCTTGAGCAGGGCTTTACCTGTACCTTGAGAGCTGTAGCCAGAGCTAAGTGCTGCCCCTCAGAAGCTGTGGCCATCATAAGGGATATAGTCACCACCAATATTGTAGCTCAACTGGGGAAAAGCCAGAGAAATAAACATCCCCATCTCTCTCTCTCTCTGCTCTCTTTGATGTCTGTGCTGCCCAGTGACCAAACCCACCCGGAAGCTAAAGATCCAAGGAGCCCAGGTAAAGCAAAATTGCAAGAGAGGTATCCAAGGCAGAAAGAAGGAAAGGACGGAGAATGGAATCTAGGCACAGAGAACAAAACCAGCACAGTAACCAGGTTGTGGGTGTGGAAATTCTCTCCCTATTTTAAGAGTCAGCATCTGAGACATAGAATAGCTCATTCACAAAACCAGAAATAGACGATTCATCTAATAATTTCTAGGACATGGCTATATCCACTCTGACTGGGATGTGCTGCTTGGCATTTTGCTTTGTGGCGTTTTAATGGATGGGTGTATCTCAGAAGATTTGTATAAATGCCTTGGGTCTGGGTGGTCAATGAAACATTTAAGCAAAGACTCACAAAACTCATATTTGTTTCTGGAAAATGGACATACTTTAAAATCGTGCTCATTCACACCAAGATTTGAAAATTTTGGGGGGTTTATAGTGTGTCTTCAAAGACACAAAAATGTTGACAGAATCTTTTTCTATTACCCCACCCCATCCATCTCCCAAAACTAGTTAATTAGTACTAAAGAATGAATGGAGACATCATATTTAAATATAACCATTTATTATAATATGTATTCTTATTTATTCACCTTTGCATTTCTATAGACTTACATGGAGTAATTTTAATATTATCAGAAAAATAAAAGAGTTCAATTTCATGTTAGTAAAACTAAGTTTAAAAAATATAGGCCATGCTTATTTGGTGTGTCGTACGGATGCTCGGGTAGTTTTATTGCCTAAATATGTGAAGGAAATAATTAATTGTTCAAGAAGACAATCTGAAAGTAAATTATTTTTCTGCTGGATGTCTTGAGTGATACAATGTATCACTTTCAGTACCGTCCTCTGGTTAAAAAAAAATCAAACCAAGTTACATAAAGAGAGGGATTATATAGTGGACAGCCCTTATCGGTAGGCATATCAACCCGTTATTTTACAAATATGGGATGCAGGGTTTCTTTTACTTCTGTTAGAGACAGGTTTAGTACCTTTTTGATAGACCAAGCTGTGTTATATCAAATATTTATATTGTCTATACTATGAGGAATGTGATTTGAGCCATACAAAGTTTTAATGTATGTGGAAACAAAATTGGTTATGTAATTAGGTACCAATATAATTTTATCATTCCCCAAGAATTTTTCTGAGCTCTGTAGTAGTTAAAACACTTGAACTTCAGGCTTACCTGCTATCGTTGAGTAGTAAGAGTCTACGGGATGCTGGATCATGCTTCTCATTTTGATTTCAGCACTTTCCAGTCTATTTTAATTCCTAGACAATAGAGTGCTAATTTGTATCTACAGCTAGAGATAAAGCATCCCAAATCCTCATAGTATTTAACCTTCCTATACCGTATTTCTTGTGAAAGATGATACCTGCATGAACTGCTTATATGTGTCGACTAGTGACTTTTCTCTCATGATTTCAATCAGTTTAACATCTTTTGTGCATGTGCAAAATAGCTAACTCAACATTGATTCTACACTAAAATATACCTTCTATGACAGTTTTGAAAAATATCTGAATTCCACTGAGATTTGTTTAAAGCCCTACAAAAATAATTACCTCTTATTAAAAACACTGGAGGAGTTTGGCTTTGGGGCAGAGATGAAGTGAGGGACTGAAATTCTGTAATAGGGTGAGGATTCAATAAAATGTTATCTCAAACTAACAGGCTCTGGCAACTTTTCTTTTCTTTCTGCAAATTCTGTCTGTGGCATTACTACAATTAGGCCAAATAGGTGTCCTCAGCAATAATGATCAGGACGGTACAATGACAGATGGCACACCACTGGGACCCAGGGCACTGTCTGGAAAGGAGCATGAAATTTCAACTCAGTCTGCCTTTGTCTGCTAAGGTCTCAGTAGTCTTGACTTTCCTCCTCCTCCTTTTTTTTTTTTTTTTTTTTTTTTAACATATGCCACAGTTGTCTAGGTCAGGAGGTGGCAAACTTTTTCTGGATAGTGCCAGACAGTAAATATTTTTGGCTCTGCAGCCAGTCTCTGTTGAAACTACTCAACACTGCTGTTGCCGAGTGAAAGCAGCCACGGACGACTGCTAAACGGAATGAGCCTAGCTGTTTTCCAATAAAACTTTATTTACAAAAACAGGCAAAGGGTCAATCGGGACTGCGGTCTGCAGTGGCCAAAGCCTAGTACAAAGTCATTCTTATCTGAAGTATTGAGAATGCAGAGAAAAAGCTTTTTGTGTGTGTGTGTGAAGTTAAAACCTCTTTATTTTATTTACTTATTTACTATTTTTTTAAAGATTTTATTTATTTGAGAGAGAGAGAGAGACAGAGATAGCGACAGAGTTAGCGAGAGGGAACACGAGTGGGGAGGAGAGGGAGAAACACGCTCCCTGCTGAGCAGGGAGCCCGACACTGGGCTCGATCCCAGGACCGGGCATCATGACCTGAGCCGGATGCAGACGCTTAACCAACTGAGCCACCCAGCTGCCCCTAAAACCTCTTTTAATTATCTTTGAAAACCAAAGTAATTGGATTATGACTACACAGAAGCATATAAGCTCCTAGAAAGAGACCTAAAAATGCTTTTCACGTAGTATCTGCCTAGTGGAAGAAACCGTAGAAAGGTTTCTGGGTGTGTTCATTTGTGCTACTACTAAGCTTTACCACCATCTCACACATTTGAAATGTCTGCTAGAAGTTTCTGGTTGTCTTGGATTTTTATCTCTTCTGATACTCCCAGTTACCAGTATTTTTGGATCCAGTTCCAAATCCTAACCCTGTTTCCATCATAGCAAAATCTGAAGACATTTTAATTTTGGAAATATTTAGGGTTTTGTATTTGGTCTTCATGGAGATGAATGAAAAGGGTTCACGACAATGCAACTTTTTGGTTGTTTTAATTTGAGAAATAATTAACTCCTGTACTAGCTTTACCCTTTTCTGATGTGTCCGTTTTTCATGCATTGGAAAAGAGAATGGAAGTCCTAGCCCAGCCGTGACAAATTTCACAGTCTTGTGCTATTTGCCTATTGTTTCCAAACCTTAGCGTTCTTAGTTGGCACATGAGGATAATAAATTATTTTTACAAAGTATAAATGAATTTTATATGTATAAAGTGCTTAGAAAAGTTCTTTGCATGCAGTATGTTAAATACATAGCTACTGATATGTTTAATTGGCTAAAGAAAAATTGATATCTCATAGCATCCTATTTTGTGATTAGAACATTTAAAAGTCAGAAATATGTGGCATCATGCCCCTGAAGAATCTAATTAAAGAAAACTCCTATCCCTATCAATCATGAGCAAAATTAGAGACACAAATTACGTGTAAGACTTTTAACTTCTGGTATTTCAGTGGTTCGTGACCGTTCTCTGTTGATGGTGACTTTGACTATAATATTGGGGAAGGTGTTATAAGCCTTGCTGTGAGTCACATGTCAATTAACTCACAAAGTCACCTGAAAGTAAAGCTTTGCCTATGGGGGCAAAGAGCCCTCACAGTAAACAGTTACTTACTTATATGCACACTCTCATAGTTTTGTTCCAAAACTCCTCCTCACCACCACCCACGGAAATAAACAGACGCAGGTGACTCCAGGGTATTTCTCAGCAACGTGTGGGAATCATTACTCATTCTCTTCCCCTGAGTGGATGAGGGACATCGACAGTTCGGATTAAAGGTGGTGCAATGGCTGTCTGTACCACGAAGTGTCCCATTCACAATGTTGACAAGGAATTTCCTCAAGGGTTACTGGTTGTTTTGTCCCTAATGCATTGCAGTTTACCTTTTTTGGCATTTATGTTTTGTAGGTAATTTTGAGCTGGAGAGTCTTGAAACCATTTGACTTGCGGAAGAAAATTGCTTGGAGCACTATGAAAATATCATTGAGACCATGTGGTTTTTAAACTCTTTTGCACTAGACTCTGTTTCCCAATTATTTCCAGCTGTGTCTAGCCACTAAGCGTACCTTCACAGTCTGACTTTTTTTTTTTTAAATACTTGTGAAGTGCCATTATTCGTTTATTTGTTCAAGTGAATGTCTAACGTTGGGTAGAGGTGGATTCAGTTCTATTCAGAGCTATCACCACTCTTTCCCCTGGAACTTCATGCTTCTCTGTTTTTCCTGATTTTTTATTTCTGACAAGAGTAGGAAGTGAAAATGCAATGAAGTCTCATTAATTCGTACTCCATTCATTTACTCTTTGACAATATAGGCGGTGGTAGAATTTCTCTTACACTACCTGTGGAAAAAAGGATGCATTTTACAAATGAACATTCATAGTTAAATAAGTATATTAACCTCCTGTTGGGATCATTACTTGCTCAAGTCATTAACAGCATCAATTTGCCAATGAGTCATCTGCATGGATTCCTTACCCGACCCACATGTAAAATTATTAATCAGTAATTTGGGTGGCTTGCCCTTCTATCTATTTTCCTTTAAAGTCTTCTGAAACTTACAGCTCTAACCTATTTTGCAGTGCTTCGAACCATGTTCCCCTCCATCCTGGAATGGACTAAACATACCTTCACTCGTTCCAATTCTGGCAAAGGTAACCTCCTTTGGTACATGAGGGAAATGTATGAGAATTGAGAGTGCAGCATGGTGACCTATTCCCAGGGCTGATGTTGAAAATATTTAAAGACTGGGAGAGCATGGGCAATGACCAATCAGAAAGAGATGCCCTGTTCAATCAAAAGGAACACTGGCCATGACCACCAGCACAACCCAGCAGGTACTTACCAGCTCAGAGGGGGTCTGCAGCTGCTTTCAGACCAAGGAGATTAGCAAGGGACAGAGAATACAAGTAATAATGTACCTTCTCTATGACTTGATTTTGTCAACATCTCTTTATACTTCACTTAGTCCTAGCTTAACTAACTATGGCATTCCTATAAAACTCAGACCTTTTTATTAACGTCCTAATCCTAGGAAGAATTTGAGTCCTAATTTGATGCTGTGTAATATTTCCAAGGGAAAAAGATTCTCCCCATTCCCAACTTAGAACAGGTTGAGATATTTAGAGGCAGGGTGTCGGGAGCTTTATGATCATCAGCTCTACCTGGAATTAGGTCCTCAGTGTGACATCATCACTTCGTTTAAAGCTAGTTTCAAAAGTAACACAAACATACAAAAACTAAGCCTTAAGAAGGCATTCCAAAGAACATCATGGGTTGTTTTAAAATGATCTCTGCTGTTGGTCCATTAGTGAAAATAATAGAGGTCTATCCACATAAAGATACCCGGCATTAAGTACGTGAGTATATGCACGTATGATATTTATTTTTATACACATATGAGTGAAGCCTACACATAATTCTGTATGTTATTTCTCTAAATTTAGTTTCAGTTCTAACAGAAAATTCTATATGGTGCAGAAAATAACATTTATCCCTGATGATAAATTTAGTAACCAAAAGTTGGCAGAATATTAATAGATGCTAGAGGTCACTGCTCTCTTGCAACCACTAAAAACATGTTCTCTGTTATAAACATTTGAACAAGGTTTAAATTTGGTAGATTATTTATAAAATGAGAGCTTTACAGACATTCCTCTACGACATCCTAAGAGAATGGTCATCTCTTCCATCTTCTGTGTTCTAGGAGATGTATAAAGTGCTATAAGCATGTCTCTTAAATGCCTTATATGCTGGGAAAGCATGAGCAAATCTCCTTTCTAGTCAGGCATCCTGCAAACCCACGCATTCCACCAATCCCAGTAAAATGACCCATTTATTCATTCTTTTGCTCATTCATTCCACAAGACGTTATTGAGTGTCCTCACTGTGCCAGGGGATCCTGATGCTATTTTGATGAATACAACCTCACCCCTGTCTTCTAGAAGCATATGCTCAAGAGGCAAAGGCACAACACACGTAAATAAAAATTAATATACATGGAAATGTGTGGTATGATTGCAATAAGGACAAGATGCTATTCAGGTACAAAGAAAGAAAAGCTAAATGTTTTAGGGAGGTCGGGAGGACTGCAGTTGTCTGCTGAGGGCTCCTGAGGAGATCATTCTGAAGTAATAAAAAATAACCAGGAGAGCCTGGGTAGTGCAGTCACTTAAGCCTCTGACTCTTGGTAAAGATGCAAATTCAACCCATGGAGTTCTCTTCCTTTATATTTAGTTCACATGAAAATATGCTCCCGTTTATCACTTCAATATTTTTGTAAGCTTCAGATGGCCTGGGAATGTATTCTCAATCCTGGGATTCCAGGTGCTAATAGCCTGGCTTTTGAGGAAAGAAATAAGAGAATAAATTGTTATGATGATTTACTTACGATCAGGGTTTGTGTTTACTTGCACACACACACACGCGCGCGCGAGTAAACTCCTCGGCGACTTAATATGTATATAAGGTATATAACACATCCATATACATGACTGACTGTAATAGAAGGTTGCCGTTTTAATTATTACCACCCTCAGAACTTAAATTCATGCAAAATGACTTGAAAGTGATTGCTTTTCACATAGAAAAAAGCCCATTTCTTCCCTTTTATTTCAGAGCTCCCCACTGTTTAAAAGAAAATTAAACACAGCAAAAATTTCTGTCAAATCTTCCAGAGGGGCCTCCAATTCTCTTCTCTTCTGGTTTTGCTGCACAATTTCAGCGAGCACTTTCCGGAAAATGGGGGGAGCGGAAACTTTGAACTCGGTGGAAGACAGACACAAAATGTCTCAAGCACCCTAATTGTTTTTCTGGGAAATTTAGTAATTATAGAGAAGTTCTGTTTATTTTAATGGCTTCTTATCACCACATACAACTCACTTAATGACCACATTTTCTCAAGGGACCTCCATGACATCATCGAGTAGCCCCCGAGCTTCCTGATACTTTAAAATACTGTCACAGCCAATTTTCAGCATTGCAGAGGACTGTGGGATTCCTGGAAAGGCTCATAAAGCTCCCTTGCATACATACATGTATATGCACGTCCCTATGTATACGATGTATAGTATTTAAAAAAAATATAATGTACAATGTGTCAAAATAAAATGTGCATATTTATTTATAATTCCCAGGGCAGTGAGATGAAGATTGGGATAGTTTGACATCACTGCTATGTCTGGAGAGCCTGAGAGGTGGCTTCTCCAGGAGAGCCTGGGCTGAATGAGGAACTTGTGTATAGAAATGATACCAGCCGCCACGTGCTTTGTCCTGTGCTTGGCAAAAGATTGGCACGCAAGGGTGAATCCGTGAATGAGCGCCCAATTGAGCAAATGTTGATTTATCAGATGATGGGGAGCAGGGAAGATGTACAGATAATATCAGCATCTGCCCTGCTTGAGGGCTGCTGTACGTGATGGTTTATCATATGCCTCTGGACGTGGTTCCATTTTTACCCCTCATTTCTGCAGTTCAAAGTTTTATCCCGAGGCACCTGGGTGGCTCCGCCGGTTAAGCGTCTGCCTCCAGCTCAGGTCACGATCTCAGGGTCCTGGGATGGAGCCCCACGTCAGGCTCCCCAAGCTGCAGGGAGTCTGCTTCTTCCTCTCTCCCTCCCCCTCCTTGTGCTCTTTCTCTCTAATATATAGAATCTTAAAAAAAAGCTTTATCCCAAGATAATAATCTCTCTCACCATGAGGACTTGTAGCACTGAGACCCACAGATTGGAGAGATTTGAAGAGTTGGGGAATGGAGAAACATTTTCCTGCATTTAAATCCCCAAACACCTTTGGCCTCTTTTTTTTTATTTTTTATTTTTAAAGATTTTATTTTATTTATTTGAGAGAGAGAGAGAGAGAGAGAGAGAGAGAGCACAAGAGGGGGTAGGGTCAGAGGGAGCAGCAGACGCCCTGCTGAGCAAGGAGCCGATGTGGGCCTCGATCCTGGGACTCTGGGATCATGATCTGAGCTGAAGGCAGTCACTTAACCAACTGAGCCACCCAGGCGCCCTGGCCTCTTATTTTTAACTTCGAAAGAATAACCCTAGATTCTCCTTAAGTAGATGACAATTACTCTGTGCACAACAGAAATCATTCCCTTTACACCGGGGACCTCTCTTTCCCTATGGCTCTTCATTCATTGCCTTTTACCTTGGTTCACGCCTGCCACTGTGTACTTTTCATACAACGAGGAGATAAGGAACCCAGCTGGAGGCAGCCTGGACTGGGTGTTGGGCTGAGAGGTCAGTGCAGGTCGTGGCTTTGGAACCTTGACCCTGGGCACAATGTACAGCACAGCGTTAGTGATTTTTCTCATTTCCACTGAAAGCACGGGCCCGCTTGCGACGGGGATATCAAGTGTTACCACGGGTTGCCGCAGCTGTGAGCCATTATTTCCAGTGGCAGTGGAAATCCATTGAGAGATCTCCTGGGAGATTGTGCAAAATGGTGTGGTGGGTTTAATATTAACCCTTGCCACCGCTGGAGCTAAGACTTCCGGCAAAGACCAAATTTTACTGGTCAGCTGCTGCCAAGTTTTAGAAAAAACAGACTTCATCACATGCAAGCTCGAGTTTGAGATGGAAAACAAGTGCCTTCTAATGCAACACTAGCCCCTTGGAAGCCTTTTGTCTCCATTTGACAGTTTCACACCCCACAATGTCTGTTTCAGAGAGGTCTAGAAAGCTTTCTAGGAGGGGAAAGCCAGTGATGGGGAATACAGCACAACTCCGACGATTCCAATGCGTTTTTCTTTTATAGTTCAAAATGTGCCTTAAAAAAATACAACACTTTATTACATTACCAGGCACACTGACTTTTTATTTCTCCAGTTTTTTTCTTGTTCTTTCTTCCCCCCTTACTTAATTTGAAATGTCTCTATTATTTTGTTTCATTCATTGTTTAGGGAAAGTTGCATTCTAGACCCTCAGTTTACAGTTTTCTCTTTGAGGTGCACATTTTTAAGTGAATAATATAGTCCTGAAAACCACGCAAATATGACCAATGCAAGACTTGGTCTGCCAGTTCAGTGTGTTGATTGGAGGCTACTTAGTTCCATTTTGTCATAATTTCTGCAATCAATTAGCTGCAATTAATTAGTAGACATAGTCGTGGATTTAAAGCAGGGTTTCTCAACTTTGGCACGGTGACATTTGGGATGGGATAATTCTTTGTTACAAAGGCTGTCTTGTTCATTGCGGGATGCTTGGAGCATCCCTTCCTCCCCCCTGGTGGGGGTGTTGGTGGACACCAGAATGTCTCTCAACATTTCCAGCTGTCACTTGGGAGCAAAAACCACCCCAGTCTGAGAACCACTGGCTTAGAACAAATGGTCGGAAGGAAAGAACATCACGTGTTTCTTTAAACTATAAACAACATCCTCATAGTGGATATTTTATACTGGGGATCTAAATCCCTGATCACAAATCCTTAATTGTTCTAATTCCTACACAATGTCACTCTCTTTTTGGTCTCCCGTTGGTGGACTTCAAAGAAAAACATCCTGAGCTCTTTCCCTTACCTCTTGACTGTTGAAATCTTCAGGTGGTTCCCAGCTTGGCTTTTCATTTTCACTTAGAATTAAAGCCTTCAACACCATAACTTAGCTCCCAGCTGTGGGCTAATTCTATCTCAGCCCGGCTCTCTCTCTTGCCCGCTGCTATCCAGGGAAGCACCAGGTGAGGGCAGATGGAGAGCAGAGGCTCCCCAGAAGTCACCAGAAAGTTGCTATCCCTTCCTCAGCAACAGAAGCAGAAAGAAGCCATCACCATCAGCAGGTGTACCCTGTGATCAGCAGCAGGAAACCCGGTCCCTGTCACCGTCTACCAGAAAAGCACTTCCATACACTGACTAATTCTTACCTTGGAAAGAACTCGTCTTGGTTTCAGTCGACCATGTGTCTTTAAACATGGATGGCCCTTCAAGCTGGAGGTATTCCCAGCAGCTAGCCTTGCCTCTACCCAGTTTGAGATTGAGATTGCTCTGGGAATAGAGTTCCTCAAAACTGCTTTCTGTAAGATCCTGTATTCCCACAAGAACATAACATTGTTAAACAGCAATTTCAGCTGAAAGTTAACAAGGTTTTAAGGTAGTTAAAAACTGTGAAAGCCTGACTCCCAGTGTGAAATACAAAACCTGCGAAATTCAAACATGCAGGACGCTTTCATTTACTCAGAGTATGATTAAGGTTGAAAATGTTTCTTTGTTTTTTGTTGTTGTTGTTTTGTTTTAAATCCATAGGCCAGGGTGTAAAGAAATGTAGGATCCTTCAACTTGTTATTTCTTTTTTTCTTTTCCGAATTATGAGCTGAAAAGAGTTCAATGTATATATAGTTAGGTGTTTTTATTTGTGTATACTCTTTGTATTCTCTTTCTCTCTCTATGTATTTATACATATATATTATACTTTTATATTTTATAGTTTATGCAATTGCACATATGAGAAGACCTCCTTGACAGGATAAAGGAACACATTATTTTTTTTTAAGGAACATATGATTATGTTGTGATGGAATGAACATTCGAATTTGCATCAAAAAGCAGGATTCGGTTCTCAGCTTGCTCTGGGACTAATAACTGCCACTATTTTATCAATATCTCAGCTAATTCTCAGTTTTCTCGTACCTAATGTTAGAATACTAATTCCCTCACATTCTCTGCCTACTCCCCCAATCATAAAAGGCCTTTTAAAACTGCAAGGTATATAAAACACACAGAAATAGATATTTATAGAGATCTACACCTAGATGAAATAAGTATTTAAAAAATTTGTAAGGGCAACTACTACATGAAATGAATTCTGTGCTCATTCTGTATAGGGTGTCAAGTATACAGTTACTCTATAAGCTGTACAAAAGATTTTATATCAATGCGATAAAGTAAATCAGCACAGAGCTGTTTGAAAACTAGGATTTATGGAAAGTGAGGTAGGATGGGTAACAGAGCACTTTGCATCACCAAGACTTTCCCTTAATATGAGCTTCTCCCAACTTTGTAAGATTGTATAAGTATTTTGTACATAGCATTCGAATCTAGTTGCTAGAAGTATGATTTTGAATGATATAATGAAATACCTAATTTATCATTTGAGTTTTGTACAGTTAGGGAAAAAATATTTCAGGATACTTGTGGGTAGTGAATATTGATAAAGTGGTATTTATTCTATCTTTCCTTAACAAAAAGGATCAAAATAGTTTTATTATGCACAAAAGTATTCATCTGTAGCAAATAGTTATATGAAGGGAGAAATACAAACTTCACTTTTCTTTATTCATGTTATTAAAATATAGTCTTTAAAATATTTATCTCATCCCTAAAAACATGCAGATTTTTCCTTATCTTTTACGAATTTTTTATTTCAGTCACTGTTTATTTAAACTTGTAATGAATCTAGTTTAAAAGATACAGAACTTTCAAATCAAAAGACAGAATTGGAATCATAAAATCTTTTTTGACTTTGGAATCAATTTACTAAAATGTCAGATAAATCATTGATCTACAAGGAAAAGGTAAATAAGTCCATGGGATGTGATAGTAGTTATTTAAAATCACATAGTCATAAACTAAAGATCTGGGAAAGTCTTCAAAACATGTTAGGTGAAGTGAGAAACTTAGACAGTTCCGTAGCTAGTATAATCCAATATTATTAAATATATTTCTATAGACGATAGCTCTTAATATAAATGTACCTATGTGTGTGTGTATATATATATACAAATACATATGTGAAATATACATAGATATATGTGAAAAATACACATCGAAACATGTGAAATGTACATGTAGTTTATGTGCATATGTATGAAAAAGATGGGATGGCAAAACATCATCCCTCTGATAGTACATCCCTGGGAGATAGAAGTATGGGCAATTTTAATTTTACTTTATATCGGTGTCTCAATTTTCTAAATGCTCTGCAATTATTGTTGATTATTTTATAATCAGAAATTAATAGATGTTTTAGATAAAATGCTATAATCTTAAAAATTATGAAGAAAAAAACGCAATTTATTTATAGCAGAGTTAAAATCTGGAAAAATCCAGATTTGAGATGTTAATTCCAGAACAAATTGAAATGTGAAAGTAATATGTATTTCTACCTCTAAGTGTGTGTGCTTTGAAGGGTGTAAAGTAAAAACTCAATTTGAAAGCAAAAAGGACACAAGAAAAGTGGTCTGACAAAGGGAATAAAGAAGAGAAAGTATTAAAAATGCTTTTTAAAGTCAACTGCTTTGGTATATACTCTTTTTTCAAAGAGCTTAATTGAGATTAATTTTTTAAAAGGTGTCCAAGTCATGACAAAAAGGTTTCGTTTTCAACAGTAATGGACATATTCTCTTCAAAGATCAAGGAATTTAAGGCATACGGAGAATCAGACACGTAAAAATGATTATTTCTATTTCTATTTACATGAGGTAAGATACTCAAATTTTTATATTCAGTTTATTGGCAAAAATACTTGGAGATTTTTTTGTGTTTTGGAATTGTTTAAAATATTAGATAAAAACGTGCAAACTGTCATTAAAAGAATAATATTTTAAAAGCAGTCAGTGACGTTTCTTCGAGTTATGGAGATAATGAATATAAATTGTCTCATTTAAAAGGCTTCTGTTTGCTAACTAGCTTTTGGTTTAAGCATAATTTTTATAGGATTAATGTTTAGGGGTTCAGTCACAGATGCTGTAGAAATACTGGCCTTACGAGGCTCTGCTTTTTTTTTTTTTTTTTTTCAATCATTAATGAATCCAAAAAAGTAGAGGTGGAGAGGTGGGGCCACATATGGTGTCAATACACTTTAATTAAGTGCAGTAATTCCCCTTTTCCTGAGGTAGCTGTGTTAAAACAGATTTCTCTTCAGAGATTTACATTCTGGGGATCTGTTTTCCAGCAGGGCCATCAAACTCATCTGTGGAATTCCACTGCCCTCTGTCGGATCACTGGGAAACTTCAGATGACTTCCCATCCTGAAGATCTGAAATTTGGGGTTCGGTTTCTTCGTTTTTGGTATTTTCAGCTCTTACTATAAATCCTTTGAAGACAACATAGTGTGAAGAATTGCGAGGTTAAAGGAAGGCTGCTTTAACTTCTAACAGGCAAATTTCATTCAGAAACATATCTTGCATGTCAAAAATAAGCTTAGACTTGTATCACCATCTATTTATATGTAAATACAATTTATAAAATTTATGAAAGCTTTTTTGCTTGCTAAGACAGAATGAAAGACTTTTAAATCAATGTCTTTGAAGTAGAGCAATATCATTTTTTTTTCCTCTCGGAGGAACCAGATAGAAAATATGGTAATTTAGGCAAATTGATTTTAGTAGCACAATATCATTGTATTTTAATTTTTTTAGCTAACTATCCTAGAGACTAGATTCTTTTAAGAATTAAAACTCATTTGCGTCTGCAATTCATTTTTTGAGTGGCTTTCATTGAACTGTTTCCCAACATTGACCCTTGTTTCGGTGAGGAAATTTGGAGGTGGATGCCTTTGATCCGTGGAGCAGACGGTGGTCTGCACGCTTCTAGCACAAATCCTCCACAAATATACAATAAGAAGTGACCTGGAAAAGTCACCTCACTGAGGAGAAAAGGAGTGACCAGAGGTGGACTCCGAAGGCTCAATGCTATCTGGCTGGAGGCATTGTTACCAATTGGATGTCAGTTTTTAATTCTTTGGATAGTGCTTTTCAGCTAGAATTTGAAAATCTCTCCTCCCTGTTCAACATCTGGTTTAGCAATTCGTTGAGAGACAAAACAGCCCTTTCTCTCTCATCCCATCTATTAAAATGTACCTAGGTCCTGAGACAGGAACGAATGACCATGTCAGAATTGAATAGTTCTCCTCCAGCATTCTGCTAGAAATAAGTCCTAATGCCCTAAAACCAAAATATTACAGTAGGACAATCTTCGACAGTGCAATTGATGGGAAATTAGCTTGGTTTCCTGCTTGATCCCATGAAGTCATTTGTTACATCAAAACACATGAAATATTATAATCAGTTCAATTTATTTTTTTTATTTAAAGAACAAAATGATCATTTAAGTCCCTCTATTGGATCCCTTAGTGGCTGTTAAAATTTTAATTTATAATAAACTATTCTAAACAGTTTTTTCAGAAAGCATTTCTAAATGGTACTTAACATATTAAATATGCAAGAAAACCTGAACTTGGATGTATTCATCATGCTTCAAATGTTACAACGTAGGGGTGGCCATTTATGAGGACACTTGCATTTTAACTGTAAAGAGTTCTTTAAAAGTTAGTTATCATATGCCTCTTGTATCAGTGCAAAATTTCCTAAACTAATCAAAACTCTTTCGATAATATGAAATCTTGGTCTGAAGGGCTAATTTTACACCTGTTTTTTCTTTGCCCTCCCCCCCCCCATTTAACTGAAATACAACAAAACAGAACAAACTGAGAATAGCAAAAATTTATTTGTCTGTAAGTTGTTATCTGCCATATGCTCAATGTTTACTCATGCATCTTTCATTCACCAAGGCTGATATGCTTGAAGCTATACATAACTGACGTATCATATGTAAGTATCATTATTATTAGAGGAAAGAGATACTCATGTATTTAGTGTTTTTTTAAAAAAAGACTAAAAAGTTGTGAATTATAAGGTAGACCATTCTATGTCTCCACAAGTATATGCCTTGCCTAATACAGGTAATGGTGTCAAAATGTGGATTGAGAAGTTGTCAATAGTCTTAATCTAAGTCGTAAAAATTTATAACCCTGTGTGCAATTTTAATTATTTATTATTATAAGGATTAATCATTACTCTAAAGGTAGTCACATTGTTTTAAATACAACAGTGTTATTGTTGAAAAACATGTGAGATCAGACTTCATGAATATTCCAAAATTTTTTTATGCAGACCCTGAAATTTATCTAAATCGTCTTTGTTTAAAATCAAACTTGCTGCCATCTGTAGTTAAAGCATATTATTTGGTGACTTATGAAGCAGAGTAGGAAAAAAATACATTCATAAAAGGTTTCTAAGATCTCTTATAGTTATTAAAGATATTAAAGAGAGAAGAACAATCATATAGTTCTTTAATCTAGAGGTTGTCTTGCTAAGGTGCCTTGGCAAGGGTTATTGTCTATATAAAACACAGTGTTCTCTTACAACTACAGTCAAGATTTACAGGGCCAGGGTGGAGCAGAGATGCCTGCATTTCTAACTTTTCACCACCTTTTAGGACTCTGCTTCATATAACAATTAATTCATGGAAAGTTTTGATCAACCTTTAATGCAGAGAGCTGGATCCGAATGTAAGGGTTTTACCTTTGTCCCTACCCTCTTGTTCTTCTGTTCTAGAGAACTGTCTAAACATCCTCCTACTGCTATGACCTCCATTCTATGTACTGAAGGCACCTGATAATAACTCATCCTCTAGAGTGCTTATACATACCTTTCAGGAGTTACTGGATAGAGAGATTCAGAGTGCCACCAATTCTTGCAAAAACTGGAAATTTCTGCTGGCAGGAAGATTGTGCTCTCTCTAGAGCTGATCTGGGCCATTTTCTGTCTCCCCCCTGCTTTGTGCTTCTTAGTCTCACAAGCACAAAATTCCTGATATCACCACTACATTACAGCCACCGAGCTCCATGCTGTTTCCCACTTAAATTTTAACCAAAATAGACAATGAGAAAGTAATACGAAAATTCCTCTTCCTTCCTTTCAGTCAAGACACAGATTAGGAGTTTCCTGAAGGAACTTTATGAAACAAATTTTTCAGTTTACTGTGTTCCAGACATTGCATTTGTCCATTTATAGACATCATCTCCTATGATCCTTGTCTTCTACATTCTCTACATTCCTACCAAAAATCTCTTCTCCCCTCTGTATCAAAAATGCCTAAAGTTTGTTAGGCAAAATTTTAGACCTTTAAAGGAAGGGATGGATATATTTCTTCAGTAGGAAACTAGTTCTTATAAGTAGAATTCCAAGAAAGAATTGCTGTCTAGCCAGGTTAAACATGGCGCCTTCCAACGTCACATCTTTACGTCTTCCCTCAGCCGTATATATTGACACCAAGGTCTCTGGACTACAAAGGAGTTATCCCAAGTCTTGATGTCTTTGCTACCTCATGACTAGTCTACTCTTCAGTTTCAAAAGACCTTCAAGTCCGTATTCACCTTTAGAGCTCTGGCATCCTTAGAAATCTTAACATCGCACTGAATCATTTCTGGTACTGCCTATAAATGAGTTATGTTACTACTCCGTTTTGTATGAGCTACACTTAGCCCCTAGTGAATTCATGACTCTTTCTGCTAGCTTTCACTAGAACCCTGGGTAGAGTGGGGCTGTGGACACAGAAATCTGATGAAAGGCATCATCTTGAACCTGTTGGCTTAGAAACAATTCTTCTGCTTTCTGTTTCTAAGACATCCTCTCTTGTTCTTTTATGTTACCTGATAAATTTCTGTTTCCTGGTAGAGAGATAGTACTAATACTCAGTTCAACTGAAGAACAGCCATGACTTGAGTTTACTAAGTAATCCAGTGCCTGTGTTCCAACCCCAACTACTTCCCTCAGTTCTTTCATACCTTCTCCTGAGGCGGGGATGAGGGTGACACTTTTCCACAGGTCCCTGATGTCTACCTTCATGACACATACGATCTAAATGATTAAATACGCATAACATGTAATTGTAATTATCCACAGTAGCAGAATATTATTTTACAAACTTTAACGCAATTTTAAAATTGGTTGGTATCAGAAGGGACAGGCAACTATGTTTGCAGGGGCTGATTTCAAACAACATATTTAGTGCAATTTTCGAGAGTTGGATATAGTTACTCCTAATATTCTCACCTCCATCTCTTTACATGGGCTAACATTAAAGACCATTAAAAATTTTTTGACTTAAAAATTATTATAAAATATCTTCTTACTTGGTAATATCTCAAACGTGCTTATAATTTAATAATGCAAGACTTAACTTGTATAGCCCTCTGAGTGTCATGCGAAGGGTTCAAAGTTACCTTTTCTAATATGGAAGAGCCCTATTTTATTGTCTTATTGTTGATAAACACTCTGAATCCATATAAAGAAAAGATAAAAGTGAAGCTGAGAACACAACATTCAGGTACGTAATTGAGGCAAAAAATAGCTTATTCTAATGTTACGAGAAAGGTTAATGAACCAGGTATGTGTGTTGCTAATAGGTTTTTTAGGCAAATATATCTTATGCCTAATATTACTGAACCGAGCTTCAGTAGGCAAATTCCCATGCTGACAGTCTCTGCCCCTTGCCAAGGAGATTTCTTGTTAATTTATATCATTGGTCATAAATAGGATAAAGAAATGAGCAAAGGGAGAAGGAAAGAATATTGAATCAGTCCTTCCAAACAGGAGAGGTTATTACTTTTATGAACTCTCAGAGAAATTAGGAAGACCATCAGCTAGCAGGAGTAGCGTGCTTAATAAAAGGTAGCTGTTTATTTCCCCCACGATTGCCAAACATGCATTAGTATTTACAAGAGAGATTTTTTTTTTAAAGGGGATCTCATTTTCTAAATGGTTTCCATGGTTTTATTTTGTTTGTTTTATATTCTCTTGGCACACGGATGAAATTTTCTGAGTAGAGAAAATGAAGATGTAACAATTCAATAATCCTCTTCAGCGAAGGGTCTTTAAAATTCAGAAACCATTCAAGTTTAATTTGTTCCTCATTAGAACCAGGAGAGCAGAGAGATGGGGCAAGGAGGCTGATTTAGGAACTTTGCAGCTCATTCTTAAACATCGTGGTATTTTTCTTGAAACAGAAGGTAGTAATCAATGAGAAGTTTTTCAGTGTGGTTCAGCTCATATAATACTTTCCTGGTGTTAGTCTAACCACTATTGCTTTGCACCTTTTTTTTTTTTTTTTTAAACCTTAGTAGACTCTTTAAGGTCACATCTGTTAGGGCACATAATGGTTTTTAATCACACTTTTCTAAATGACTAGAACACAAGTATGTGAGGGGAGTAGCACTTAAATCGAAGCCTGATCCCTGTTGTAGGATATTTGGGTGGTGATTTTCTGGAGGATTGAATGCAGAATGGCAGAGACCCCTGCTGAACCCACACCAGTTGATATACAGCTGAACAATCAAATGCAGGCCAACTCCCACTCTGAATAAGTCTCCTTTCCCAAAGGAGGATCATGGAGAACACACTTTTAATTTTCGGGAAGCAAGGAAGGCTAGAATAATATATTATCTTCACAAACCCTTGTCTTCAATTCCAAACACCTCTAATGCACCTTAAGTCCACATCAGATCAGTTTCAACCAAATTATAATAAGCATTCACAGAGCAGTGTTTTTTCCCTAAATTTGAATTAGGAGCTAAAAACAAATTTTTCTTCTTTTTCAACCTATATTTAACCAGATCATTGATGATGTGCCACTGTCTTTTGCAGTATAGTTTGGAACAAAATCATACACTATATTATATGTCGTATACTATAGATATACTTAATATCTAAGTGTACCACATACATTCTCAGTAATCACTTATAGTCTAGAGATAAAGACAAAAGGAACTGACAGTTATTTAGAAATCCATTTCATTCAATAAATTAACACTGTTCTAGGGAGTGAGGAAACAGCAGGTACACAGAATAAGGACCTTGTTCTCATGGAGCCTCTATAATCTATCTATCATCTATCATCTATCTATCTATCTATCTATCTATCATCTATCTATTCCATTGGACCAGAAAATAAAAACAAACTAGATAATTTTGGATGGTAAATGTGATAAGGCCAGTAACACTAAGTGATGGAATAGAGAAAGACAGAGGAAGCTACTTATGTTCATCTTTCGGGAAGATATTTTGAAGACACTTTCCCACTGAGACTTGGACGACAGCAAAACAAATCAACTTTGGGAAGATTTGAGGGCAAAAGTAAGAACAAAAACTTTAGGGCAGAAACAACCAGGCTAGAGAAACAATACAAAAGGCCACTGGGGCTGGGCCATAATGAATAAGAGAAAGGGTATTAATTGGTGAACTATAATACTTGACAAAGAGCCTTGAAGGCCAGAGTGAGTTTTTCACATGGCCACTAACATGGTTGAGCAGGGCTCTCTTTGCTATTTAACATTCTAGATTGTGATAATAGTTTCTGTTTTAACCAAGACAACCTGAGGTTCCTATAGCCAAATCCATTCATAGTTGATAGTATATTACATATCTAAATAATCCAGACCACAGTATTTCAAAGAGGCATGAGAATTTTCTTCTACTGAAGAAATATATCACTCGTGACAGTACTAATCTTGAAAGGTCATGCTACTTGTTTATTAATTCAATAAAGATTTCAATCACAGTAACAGCGTACTACCACTGAGAATACAGGAATGAAGAAAATATTTTCAGTCCTTAAGGAGTTTATGATAAACACATGTTATTTTTACTACGTAAAATTGAGGTCAAAAGAATATAAAACTTGGTTTGATCTTTTTATTTCCTCCTTCTAAAGACGAGGCCTTTGATTGACTGGCTGGACAAATGACCACAATTATAACATGTGACATTTGAAGCTCTGAGAAGGAAACACTGATTTCCCATCTGTATGTGCCTGGGGCAATTACACCAAGAGTATTGGTAAATTAACCTGGCCATGCCAAGGAAAGAAAGTCTGAATTACTATAGTTATAAACTCAAATTTAAATTTTGAAACATTGTCCCAAAGTTTGGGTGCCAATTCAATGCGATGATTATTTATTTATGACCTATCACATAAAAGGCAGATAGTAACCTGGGCAGAATGATTCTAAGATAAAAGATATTCTCAAGAACTTTGCAAGGGGAGGAAGACAAGTTAGCCATTAGAAGGCAGTGTTATAAATGCTCTTAGTAATAAAAGAGTATATGAGGCTCAATAAGTTAACAGAGCAAGGAGTAGGAATTTCTAACAGCCTGGCATGACGTGGGAAGAATGCAGGAAGGAGCCTCCCTGGAGGGAATTGAATTGAGCCTAGACAAGAGGACTGTTGAATCAGACTGGCAGGCTTGCTGAGAACAGAGTGAACATGGGTAGCAGAAGAAAATCACAGGCAGAGGGAACAGCAGAAGTGGTCATAAAGATGAGATGGTAGAGCATTCAAGGGAATGTATATAGATATGAGTTTATATCTTTCCATTTTTTCCTATTAAGGAAACAAATTGGACAATTTGGTATAGTATTCTCTTTAATCCAATGCACATATTCAAATCAATCATTTTTCAACATGATATATATAGATATTTAAAGGTTTATTTATTGATTTTAGAGAGCGAGAGAGTACGTGTGAACAAACATGTGAGTGGGGGGAGGGGCAGAGGGGGAGAGTGAGAGAGAATCTCAAGCAGACTCTCCGTTGATTGTGGAGCCCCACACGGGGGCTCGATCATACGACCACGAGATCACGACCTGAGCCCAAAACAAGAGTTGGATGCTTAACTGACTGAGCCACCCAGGTGCTCCCAAGATGATATTTTCTCCACTTGGGTAAGCTTTTTCCACAGTGCCAAGACGTATGGCTACAGCAAGATTCTCTTTCCATTATTTATTTCAGTGTCCATTTACACTTGCAGCAGATGTTAAGCAGGAGAAACAAGGGAAATGAAACTTAGATCCATTTTCCTGATTCCTAGTTAATAGATTGACTTGATGGGGATTTTGATCATCAGTTTAAATCCTATTATAAAGTAACATGATAGATATTCCAATCCTCTAAAAGACTCAGAGTCCTAAACAATCCTTTAAAAAATTCTTTAAAGAGTAGTTTTGCTTTTGAGAGATAATAAGTTACCTAGCCAGAAGACGCATTTACTCAGACTAATTACAACCAAAGAACTTATTTTGAAGGCTTAACATTTTACTAGTTGTGTAAACATGAGTAAAGTCTCATCCCTAGTTATAGTACTTCTTGTCATAAAGGCAAATACCTGCTAGTTTTGGTGCCAATTGATCTGAAATATGTACAGTAATTCTGATTATCTTATTTAAATCTACTGCAAAGGTCCTTCCTTTGAGGGGTATCTTCAGTAGCAGGCAGATACCGGACCACCTATACAATGGGAATTTGCGATCATTTTTTTTTTAACTTGGAAGATAAAAATCACTTATAAAAGAAAGAGATGGATCCAAACCCTCAGCCAGTAAGTGGTTCTGTTTCCTATAAGATATGCAGTCTATTTCATTTGGCACTATGCACTTGTCTGGGCATATTCAAAATAATCCTGCATTTCACCTAATACATGGAAATATCTGCAAGAATCTAATTTATAAAAACCCAAAAAGGAGAAATGGGATATATTTGTTTAAAAATGTGATTGGTTTCTGAGATGAAGCCATACAATTTGTACGAAGGAAGCAGGAAAAAAAAGACATTGGTGCTTCTTTTTTTTTTTTTTTTTTAAGATTCATTTATTTGACAGAGAGACACAGCGAGATAGGGAACACAAGCAGGGGAAGTGGGAGAGGGAGAAGCAGGCTTCCTGCTGAGCAGGGAGCCCGATGCGGGGCTCGATCCCAGGACCCTGGGATCATGACCTGAGCCGAAGGCAGACGCTCAATGACTGAGCCACCCAGGTGCCCCAAGACATTGGTGCTTCTTAACCAGGAAATCCACGGTGGGTCCACTTGCTTAAAGGGAAGGCAAGTGACAGATTAATGGTATGAGGGACTGCCCTGGTAGCAGGATTTATTTCCAAAATCTTATGGGTGCCTTTTTCAACTGATACCCTTTAAATAACCTTTAATTTTTCTGCGTTAAAATCTCTATTATAACAGGGAAAATTGAGGAAGACACTTATTAAAAAGAAGCAGCAACACATGTGGTATTATTTTTACAGCCATTTGGTGTGTTGATATAAAGTAATGCATTTGAGTCAAACATCATCTGTGTGAGTAGTTAAAGTGAAAACCGATCTGACTTTGCACTGTGGCCCAACTGGCTGTCCAATTAGCAAAATGATTAGCCAGGCTAATATCAACAGACCTGTTCTTGTGTCAATGTGACAGTTATATCACCACACAGATTTCAGCTTTCCCTGGGGTCTCCAACCATGATCCATATATCCTTTAAAGAAGCACCATTCACTGGGTTTCCATCAGAGGCATGAGCGTTTTTTCTACAACTCAAAAATACCTCAACATTTTTCCCCCCAAAGTCGTAAGGTTTGGCTTTTTAAAATATATAATTAATTCAGCCCACTTCCAAATGATCTTGGAAGAGTTTGTAATAGAAGAGTTGGTTATATAACAAATGACTTTGAACGTGAAGTATGTCTTTGACTTGTAGCTACAGTGAATTAGAATGGTTTAAATATAAACCATTTAAATAGTGTTATTTGAATATGTACCCTCACTTAAAACTCTTAAATCCTACAAATGTATTTTAAAATAAATACTTGCAAATCATTTCTGTATTGACGTGATTGCCAAACATGAATTTCTTGACAAGAGTATTCTCTTGATTGCCTGTATATTTTCCAGAAAATTGATTGGTTCAGAGACCACAAAGTTAGATAAAAACCCTCCTTTATTTTGCCAAAGAAAGTAGAATTGAGATATTCATGTGAGGAAAAAAAATAAGATCCCTAAACCTTATTAATATACAGCAGAAATTCTTAACTTGGGTTTTAGGATAGGCTCAAGCAATTTCATAAGGCTACCTAAAAGTGCATGCCTTATTGCGGTGTGTGTGTGTGTGTGTGTGTGTGTGTGTGTGTGTGTGTGTGTGTTTACATGTATATTTTGGCGGGTTGAGAGATTACAATCTTTCTCAAGTTCTCAAAATGATCTGAGGCTCACAGAAGTTTAAACAATTGCTTTGGAGTGCTTAGTAGACAAAAGTCAAATCTCAAAGGAGAGAGTGCTGGGCATCTTCCATTTGGTCCTACAGATCCTCTATCTGCTCTTCCCCCACATCGCCCCTGTGCCAGGGAAGCCGGCCTGTAGGGGCTGCATCAATTGGCTTCCTTTTGGATTTGTGTTAGAAGTAGCCAACTGAGAAATGCCAAGATATTAGAGGGAGAGAAAAGGGTGTATCCAAGTAGAGGTCTAGCCATCCCCTGGCTTTCTTGGCATGGAGTTTAACACATGGTACTCATAGCATTCCACCAAGGGTCACAGATCCTATCAGGTGCCCTGTTGTCACAGACTCTCCCTCACCCTTCCACTTTTAGGTCTAGGAATGCTAATAAAACCATTACTAGCTCTGGTATACTATGTCATCATTTGTGGCTTTCCTACTCCGTGCCCACACCATTGTAAATAGTTAGGCTGAGTGTGCCATCTCTTCCTTTCCATAACTGCAACTGATAAATAGATGATCATTATAATTATAAATTCCCCTCCCTTTTTATGGTGAGGTGGCTGGAGTGGGTAAGGAGAAAAACAATGTGATAGGCGAGAAAGCATTATCACATTGGAGTAATGATTATCAATTGAGGTGAAACACAGAAGTAGGTCTCAATGGACAGAACTTACTTTCTAAATGAAAAAGGGAAAAAAAGTATAGATCAATCTTCTCATGGTACAGAAGGATGTAAATGAAATAATATTAAGAAAGCAAAAATGATTATTAACTCCAAATAACCCCAGAAAGAATTTGCATGTCCTACAAAATGAAATTTGATTTTACATTTTTTACAGTAATGGTATTGAGACCTTGAATCATCATTATGAATGGGAAAATGTACATTACAATGGATTCATCGGGCTGTCTAACTTTAACTAAGTCTTGCCAATTGTGAGGCAACTTAACATCATATGGGTCCTAATTGGATGCCATAGAGATGGACACAAAAATATCTATTTCCATGCGGTACTTAACAATTACATAAACCTGCTTCCAATTATATCATCAGTGTGTCTATATGAGAGAATATTTAAAAAACAGAAAAATGAAAGGAAAAAATAAGTATTTCCTATAAGCATACTATTTCAAGATGAACACTTTTAATTCTATATCTATATACACACACGTAAACATATGTATCTTACACACCCATATAAATATGTGAATGCATAAATTTAGAAGATAAATGTTTTTCAACACACAAACTAATTGCCATATCTAACTCTTGTTAAATCTATGTGTGTATATGTGTTGCATTTGATATTTAGTGGAGTTCTTCTAAAGAGTGTGAAACTCACTGGAGTATTTCAAAATCATACTTTAATATAGAACCTGTTCTTAAAATGTTCTTTTTTATAACTTTAAAGAATCCTTTTATTAGGAATCTTTATTGAGTTATATTGGCAAAACTGTTATTCTGGATTTTAGGGTTGTGAGATATATACAGATGAAAATGGCAATGTTTCCACCCATATATAATTTCCTTAAAGATTTTAAAGTGATCTCTATACCCAAAGTGGGGCTCAAACTCAACCTCGAGATAGCCAGGCATCCCCAACCCATATATTCTTGCATCAGTTCTTCATTGAGCTTGATAAATTAAATAGAATATCTTTTTTGGCGGGGTGGGGGACTTAAAGGTACACATATTTACGATCTCACAGTTCTGTGGGTCAGGAGTCCAATAAGGAAGGAGCTCACTAGACTAAAATCAAGATGTCAACAGGGCTGTCCTCCCTTCTGTGAAGTTTAAGAAACAAACAGTATCTTTAATAAAGATTTCTGCAAAGTGATTTATAAAATGTCTTCTAAGAAGAGCTTAAATCATAAGGATTTGGATATGTGAAGCAATAATTTTGAAAAATTGACCTTGTTCAATGGGAATTTATTATTATGGATCAATCAAGCCTATTTTTAGTGTCAATATGAAGGAAATAGGTTAGTATTTTTCTTCCTAAGATCTTCTTAAGATGGAGATATAGTCAACCATTTTGGTATCTACATAATATCTATGTCAGTCAACTTTTATTTCTAGAATTCCTTTTATATCTTTGCTAATTATTTTATGTAATGAACATCCCACAAGATAGGCACTTGTGGGATGAAGCATTTTTGCCCTATAAGTAGACATATTACCTTTCCATGTTACGTCAAGAAATATCAGAGTGCATTTTTATGACATTTTTTCCCAACCTTAAACTTGATTGTTCTGTTCTACAAAATTTGCTGTCAAGTATGTTTAAATTCAAGCTAAATAAATAAGATGCCCCCTTGTTAAGCAAATAGAAAGGACAAGAGTTGTGATCTGTGTTAATCAAAACTATTTTGGCACGAATTCTATTTGTATCATATCAGACACTGGGCGTTCAGTAGCTGGTTTTCTGTTAATGATCTATGTGCAATATATGGGCTCACATAAAGTTCGATATCCTATCAGATGTAGCTCGGTCCTTTTTAAATAATATCTCCCCCTAAAGTAGTTTTCCTTTGGGCTGGGTCAGCAAAGATGATTCCTTATGCCTTAGCTTGCTAAGACAGGAATCAAAATGTACTCTAAGACAACACATAGGCTAGAAATTGTCCATAATTCACTGCCTTGGTCTTATTTAGAAAGCAGAACGGTATATTTCATTGTTAGGTAACAAAAGTCTGTATTGCTTAAAATGTCTGTGATTTGAGTTCTCTCTACCCACAGCCCCCCGACCCACCCCACAAAGTGACATTGACTGAATCTCTCCATAAAGAGAATTAGGCTGTTGCTTCTAATTCAAATGCATACCCCTTCATTTCCTCTAATTTTATACAATGTAAATAAATACTCTCTGGTATTCAGAGGCTACTGGAAAACTCTGAATGCCTATCATGTGTTCTAAATAAGGCCCTCTTGAATAAAGAATTACCTTTGAGCTAAGGAAAGTAATGGTTACTAAGCAGAAAGGTCAACAAGAGCAAGTGGGCTTTTTCCTGTATTTGTCTGTGAGAATAAACATATGGAGGAAAATGTCCTTCTATAAAAGAATTCAAACAAAGCAAAAGTCTTCAGAAAATATATTGCCACGGAAAGTTTATTTAAACTTAAGACTCCCGCATGGAATTAGCCATATTAGACTGCATTGAAGTGAATGAATAATTCCATTCCAATCTGGTCTACTTTCCTTTAATTTCTGTGAGTAATGTTTGGAATATTTGTGCCCAGTAGAATATGAGACATTTCAACATCAGCAAATTGAGCCCAGGAAATAGGACCCTGAAGGAATGGACACACAACTTCAGTGCTGGTCAGACAGGTACAAACTCCAATCAGTACAGAAGGTGGATAATATCTGAAGTTAAGAAACAACCACAACAGCTGGATTTCAAATGTATAGCCTTCATTAGAATCTTATGAATTCTATAATTCAAATTCATATTTTCAGATTTGTTTCTGTAGGGAAATGTTTTATCCAATTTCCATAATATTTCACAGGTATGTGAAAAGTGACATAGAATAGCTAGGTTATTAATTAGATCAGGAATATCTAGATGTTTACCTCCAGAAGAGAAGAACCAATTTCTTTTCCTGAAAGAGCACACTTTACCCTTCCTTCTATTGATACATTCTCAACAATTTGTATTACTTCTTTGTTCCTAACATATGATACAGTCTTTTGTGAATTTTGACCAACCATTATAATAAGCCAGGCAGGGCTCTCTGGGTAAATTTTCTCAATTTACCCATAACAAATTAACCATAATTTAGAACTGTTGAAAACGTCAAGCCCTACTAAAAGTTAAAACCAAAAGTTAACCTATTGCCAGAATCCCGTATTGATTTTCATGTTTTTAAAAGAGTTGAATTTTTTAAAGTGATATACAGACACTATACCTAATGAGAAGCATAGGAAAGGAAGGAAGGCAATTTAATTTCTTCCCTTCTCTTTTTCCAATCTGTTCTTTTTCTTAAAGACTGGGAATCTGGACTAGCTAGGAAATAAGGAGTCATTATTGACTTCTGTGGCCATCAGGGATCTGCTGGAAAGTAAGGGTGACAAACCGGTAGCAACATATCTAAAAGGTGTGGCCACCACAATTACAAAGAGAGAGAGACCTATTCGAGCAGATCCTAAAGCATATTATTAAACTGTATAAATTTTAAATGGATGCTCCTCAAGCAAGAATATATGGACTGATCCATCACGCAGAAGAGACATCTCATAAATAATTCATGTAGGTATTTGAATTTAGTTAATTTTTGGAGTTGGAGTAACAAAATCTGTAGTAAGGGAAATGATTAACCAATAATCGCCTGGGATTTGGAATATTTTGGACATGCTGTCAGAGCATCACCAGGTACCATATACCAAGGTAAATTCTGCATTGATTCCACAATTAATTATACAAAAGAACAACAACAAAAAACCCTTGAAGAAAATATAGCTAAATAGCTACTTGATCTTAGGATGAAGGAAGTCTTTGTCAGCATTAAAACAAAGGGAGATATATCACAGTGAAGATATTGGCACACATGAAATTTTAAGGGCAGATGGTAAAACTTTCTTAATTAAATCAGAAAGTCAAACTATAGACTGGGGAAATATGTGCAATCTATAAAGCTTGCTAATAAGTAAATAAGGGAAAATTATACCCCAGTGAAATGAATAATGGGAAAAAGACATACACAGATATTTACAGATGAAAATTCCCATTTGAAAAATAAAAGCATGAGACACTAATGCCTAATACACAATGCATTTCTTATCAATAACATTGACAAATACTGGGAATAATTTAGGTGAGAAGTGCATTCTCATATACTTTTGGAAATATACATTTAAGGGTGCCATTCTTTAAACAATTAGGTAAACAGACTTAAAGTTGACCAATCAAGTCTCTTCCTGGGAACCCATCCTAAAAAAATGAACAGAGATGTTGTCAAATGCTTATGAAAGGGAGATTAGTTGCACAGCCTTCTTCATAACAGCAATATATGGACATAAAAATTGAAAATTAAAAACCTGGTTAAGTTTTAAAGATACATTTGATGAAAAGTTATGTAGCTATTATAATGACAAATTGAAGAATATTTGAATGCAAAGATTCAGGGGAGAGTTTCTTTTTTATGATTTATATTAAGTATCAGGCATTTTGAACATCATCATGCCATACGCATCCCGGATCCTCTGTCCTCCACTCCCATGCATTTGGAAGTACTTGTTTATTACAACAGAGTAGAATGTCAGCTTCATAGAGACAGGGTCTAGCCTTCCTTATTATTTTTTGTTGTTGTTATTTTTGTTTTGTTTGGTTCTTTGTTGTCCACCCCCGCCAACCCCTCCACACAGAAACACAATATCTTAACTCCAGCACTGGTGCTTGGCATGTGGTAGGCACTTGATAATATCTGTAGAATGAATGAAGAAATATATTCAGTAGTAGAGGCAACATTTTGAGCTTTAGTGGTGACTTCAGACAATTTCAGTTTGCAGAAGATTGGACTTATGGGTGCTTGTATTTGACAATTCAAAAGAAAAATGTCCTTCCAGAAAAATGCTTTTTAAATAAATGATGATAGGATTTTTTTTTTGTACGTGTGTTTTTTATGGAATCGGGATTGTCTAATGAAGTATATTTTCTACTGTTGTCTTATAAAACATCTTTTATCCTTTAGCGTAAAAAATGGAGATACAATTAAAAGCATTTTATTCCTATTACTTTCCCTACTTCTAGTGTTTCACTTTTAAAAAAAAATAAAACACCACAATACATTTTATTTTAGTGTTCTAATTCTAAATATTCTAAAATATTTAAGAGGATGTAGTGGCCTCCTATCCCAGTTACTTATTATGTGCAAATTCTGGCCTTCTCTTTTCCTTTTTTTAAAAGATTTTATTTATTTATTTTAGAGGAGGGGAAGGGCAGAGAGAGTGGGAAAGGGAGAACGAATCCTCAAGCAGACTCCCCCACTGAGCGTGGAGCCTGACGCGGGGTTCCATCCCAGGACCCTGAGATCATGACTTGAGATGAAATCACGAGTCAGCTGCCCAAATGACTGAGCCACACAGGCGCCACTCTGGCCTTCCCTTAATACGATCTTTTGTCAGTCAACTGTGGAGAATGATTTTTAATCTTAAGCAAGCAATCAAACAGGGAAACCAAAAGGTCACCTCGGTACACAGTTGCATGTATTAATCTAACCAAAAGATCTCTGTTCATTTTAGTCTAATGAATATGACTCATCAACAATGGATGTCATTTGTATAAGACATTATACAGCAAAATAAAATAAAATGAAGTAAGATAGGAAAATATAAAGTAAATAAAAACACACTATTTCTGCCTGCCAGGATTTTCAAGTCTCATAGTAGCTCAACATCACTCATCATCAGGGAAATACAAATCAAAACCACAATGAGATACCACCTTGTACCTGTCAGAATGGCTAAAAATAACAACATAGGAAACAACAGGTGTTGGTGAAGATGTGGAGAAAGGGGTCCCTTTCACACTGTTGATGGGAATGCAAACAGGTGTAGCTGCTGTGGAAAACAGTATGAAGGTTCCACAAAAAAATTAAAAATAGAATTACCATATACAAATTGGGTATTTACAAAGTACAAAAATACTAATTCAGAAAAACATGCACCCTGATGGTTATAGCAGCATTATCAACAATAGCCAAATTACAGAAAGAGCCCAATGTCCACCAACTAATGAATGGATAAAGAAGATGTGGTATATATGTACAATGGACTATTACTCAACCATCAAAAAGAATGAAATCTTGCCATTTTCAATGATGTGGATAGAGCTAGAGAGTATTATGCTAAGTGAAATAAGTCATTCGAAGACAAACACCATATGACTTTACTCATATGTAGCATTTAAGAAAGAAAACAAATGAACATAGGGAGAAAAAAAGACTTTTAACTATAGAGAACGAACTGATGGTTACCAGAGGGAAGTTGGGTGGGAGATGGGTGAAATAGGTGATGGGGATTAAGGAGTGCTCTTGTGATGAGCACTGGGTGTTGTATGAAAGTGAAGAATCACTAAATTCTACTCCTGAAACTAATTATTACACTGTATGTTAACTAAGCGGAATTTAAATAAAAGCTTGGAAAGAAAAAAAATAACAGTCGAACTCAAATGTGAGTAGGTACTACAATAATGAAAAGACTGAAGGATAAATGAATGCACTTTTAAGGGTAGTTCAGGTGCCAAAGTATTCTAGAGGAGAGAGTAAAACAGAATGAGACAAACAGGGAGTGTCAGGAAGCCATGTATACGCCCAAGCTGTCTTATTCCTGAACCATAGCTGTTACCCAAACAGACAAAGGGGGCAGGTTGTTGAGGGAGGGTAAAGTAATGATTCTTAACCCAGACAGGAAGAAGAGTAAGTGGTGAAGACAAGTAGGTATTATATGAACATGTTGTCTCTAAGCAACTACAAGCAGTTTGGTGGTGTGAGATCATGGTGTGCAGGGGTCCAGGGAAGGTAAATATAGTAGATGATAAAATTGCAAATCATCAAAACCATTGTCCACAAAGCTAAAATCTTAGATCAAACTTTATAATCCATGGGCTAGGAGGATCTGTTAAGTTTTCAGCTGAGGATTGACGTGTTCACATCTGACTTGTTTGAAGATATTAGTGGTAGGAATGTAGGTGAAGTTTTTTTTCAGGGGTGTTACCAGAAGCAGTGAGGGAGAGTGAGGAGGAAGTTGTCTGTAGGAGCGATCCCTACAACCTGAACTGAGGATACAAATAAAATGAAGGAAGTGACCATCTCTAGTATAAGAGATGTGTTCATGAAATTTACTGATCCTTTGTTTATACCCATCATACACTTGAGGACTTACACATTCCTCAAATGTGATTTTATACTACAAAGTATCCAAGAATTTTACCACATCCTTAAGGCATTAAAATTTTTCTAGAGCTCCTCTTGTTGAATAGAAAAGTCAGTATCGCTGAATAACTTTCTTTTTAAAATGAAAATGACAACAGCTTTTATATAAAGCAAATTCATTTGCTGCTGGTGTGTTTTACCTTGATGTTTTACCTTGTTTCCTAGGAGGGTGCATTTTTCTGACACATCTACAGGTTTTCAATTCTAGAAGTAAAAGCATTTGAAGTATCATTTATCGTGGCTGCATCTTTGAAGAGATTTTGCTCTACTTATCTATGGTGTGGATTATTTCTCTGTTCCTTATTTGGTTTTGTCTATTAGCGTAAAACCAGGCTCAGTGTTGGTGATCTTAAATCACCTCTTAATTTTTTCATTGCATTGGATACCAGAGAGATTCCCATTGGCTTGAGGTATTAATGTTCCATGCTGAAAATCAGAGTCTTCAATAAATTTAGCATTTCTCAATTTGATTGGGAGGTCATCGCCCTAATCTCCCCAGCAAGAAACAATGAAATAATGTGGGTAACAGAGATATGGCCCAAGAGTAGTTGCCATTTATCTAAACTATACAGGGTTTCTGTGTAGCTGGGAGGGGCTAAATAGCTATAAAATATGCTATATGGCTAAAATAACCATAACCTTTTCTAAATCCTGTTTCTGTCCTAGAGCAGGGACCATGCAGCATTCTAACGACTGAAATGGAAAAGACATTTAACTTCAGGTGGTTGCTTTTATGATAAGGAAAGAGAATGAGTGCTCCAGAATGTTGCACACATGTCACTTGCAACGATCTGCATGGTAACTGGATGTGCATCGAAAGGTATTTTTAGTTAGTTTTGATAAAACACGCAGTTGTCTGAACGTTTGCCCGGACCTAGAAACCAAATAGGACATATGCCTTCCTTTGGAGAGCTCATTTATGCATTTCTGAATTTGAACTTTCCCCTGTACTAATGGAACATTAAGAACTGTGGTTAACTCGAGATGAAAATTCACAGTGGCTACTGCTTGGATAAAATGCTTTTCTTGTGTTTCCATATAATCGCTTAATGAGCTGTATCCCATGAGACCATTTTGGAGACCCACAACAAGCTAAACATAAATAGCCACTTGAAGCCTGTGCTTTTATCAAAAACATTATTTAAAAAACAAAACAAACAAACAAACAAAAAAAAACTCCATTTGCTCCGTTCCCTTTCCCGTCCACCCCAACTTGTTAGGGTAACATATTTGGCTCTATGTTTAAAACCAGAAATGGAAAGTTGTTTTGGTTTTTCTTAATAAAATCCTCACAAATTTGATTTTTAACGTATAGAAGAGAGTTTTTTCCATTAAGCTCTTTTTCCATTTAAGGAAGGCAGCCACATTGGCCATGCAGAAATCTCTAATTGAAAACAAAGCTTCTCTAGTTTCCCCACTTGCTCATATGCATGTTATGCTTCTTGATTATTGCATTTTAAGACTTTTCTCGTTGACTTGTACTCGGTGTAATATGATACAATTGGGAGGTTTGGCATGAGGGTGAAGTCCTCCCTAAAGGGGAAGGCAGGGATATTTAAATGTGATTCGAGGTGCTTGCTAATTTATAGAATTATATGAGTCTTGGACTTGGAAGTGAAACATCACATCTTAAATTTTTTTTTTCCATTGTTGTTCTGTTTTCCTTCATCCATATGGGCAGATTTTGAGGACAAGTGTCTGGGATTTAGGAGAAAGCACTGGATTTGGGTTCAGAAATTCTATACCACAGGTATAGCTGCCATCTCTGCCTTATATACATGAGTTTGAGCTCCTTTCATCTATTATTCCATTTAATCATTGAAGTCCCTCTGTGGCACTTAATATTACCTCCATTTTATAAGTAAGGAAGTTGAGGTTTAGAGAAGATAAGTAACCCCCTGCAGACCTCAGAACCTGCCAGTGGAGGGACCGGTCAAGCTAAGTGTGACTTCAGAGTCCATGTTCTTTGCCACTTACATAGACGGGAGACTCTCTTGCTGGCCCCACCCAACCACACCACACACTTGGTTGATTTTTTTTTTTTTAATTTCCCCGACCCCTCTATTTGTTATTATATGGAAACTGGCAACAATAATCTTTCTTTCCCAGGGTGCTATGCACATTGAATGACTTGACATGTGTGAAAATACTGCTACAGACTGAATATTTGCCACCCCCCCACCCCCAGCCAAGTTTATATGTTGAAACTTAATCCCTGATGTGATGCTATTTGGAGATGGGACCTTTGGAAATGGTAGGATCATGAAGGCAGAGGGATTTGTGCCCTGTCAGAGACCCCGGGGAGACCCCTTGCTTCTTCAACCGTGTGAGGTTCCAGTAAGACCACCATCAAGCTCTCATCAGACACTGAGTCTGTCTGCACCGTGATCTTGCACTTCCCAGGCTCCAGGACTGTGAGAATCCATGGTTGCTGTTTATAAGCTGCCCATTTTATAGTATTTTTGTCATAGCAGCCTAAGAAGATTTAAGACAAGTATGTAACAGAATGTTTTATCACACATGTAGGAAGTTAAGAAATGTTTGCTTAATTTAAAGAAATTGGAATATATCTATGATTTGCTTAATTTAAAGAAATTGGAATGTATCTGTGACTCGAAAAGATTAAAACTTAGGATGATTTTTACTGAACAGTTTAGACAATTAATGGGGGGACAATAAGTAAAGGTATATTTGGACCAGAAAATCTAGGAAATAAGAAGAATGTGTACTTTCTTTCCTTTTGGAAAGTATTGATGTACCTTGCAGAGACAGGAAAAGAAAGAGAGGTCCACTGTTTTTCACAATACTCGTTGGCTTACTGGATGAGGAGGTGTCTTTCAACACACGATATGAATAGTGTCAGCCTTTAAAATGTATTAGTGGCCCAGGAATTCAACAACCCGACACTATTTCACTCTGAAGAATGAAATTAGAAATTCCCATTAATATGCTCTTTGCAGACAGGAGACTATATAAAGAATACACAGAGTAGAGTTTTGTAATGAATTTACGATGTTTTCCTTTGCTGTACATTTTGGCCCTCTCTGAAAGCCACAAATGTGAACGTGGGTTATAATGGAGCTTAGAAGAAGATGAAGCAGAAAGAACAGGAGGAGGAAGGGAGAGAATCGTACCTGAAAATACAATACCATTGTAAAAGTAGATCATTTTAATGGCCAAACGGGGGAGTTAGACAGAACATCTAAAAACAAGTTAAAGAAGTTAAAAACATCCAAAAATAACTATGGAAATTGAAATTTGCACACCAAGAATGATCTTTTTGCTAGGAATAAATTTTATATCAGAACATTGCAGAAGGAGGACTCTGTGTGTGTGTACATATGTGCATATGCGTGTGTATATATAAGATTGTGTATATATTCATTCTCATTAATTTTTTAAGAGTTTATTTATTTATTTGACAGAGAGCAGGAGAGACAGCAAGAGAGAGAGAGAGAGAGCACAAGCAGGGGGAGTGGCAGAGGCAGAGGGAGAAGCAGGCTTCCCGCTGAGCAAGGAGGCCGATGCGGGGCTCGATCCCAGGACCCTGGGATCATGACCTGAGCCGAAGGCAGACGCTTAACCAACTGAGCCACCCGGGGAAATCTCTCATTAATTTTTTATGTTAAAAAGGAACATCTTTATTTTATTTTATTTTTCTCAGGTTTATCTTTGAATTCTAGTTAGTTGATATATAATGTAATATTGGTTTCAGTCAGGAGTAGAATTTAGTGATTTATCACTTAAATACAACACTCAGTATTCATCACAAGTGCTCTCCTAATACCCCATCACTCATCTGGCCCATCCCCCACTCACCTCCCTCCATCAACTCTCAGTATGTTCTCTGTCCTTAAGAGTCTCATGGTTAGCATTTCTCTCTCTCTTTTTTCCAAAAGGAACATCTTTCTAAATAATTGGATTACTCATCTAAACTATTATTCCTATTTGCTCTTTTGCCTTGAGAAGATACTTGGGTTTCTTTTGTATTCTAAACTTAATATTGGAATCATTATCTCTTAATGCTCTTAGTAGCAGGGGATATTACAAGAACCCTCATTTTCCTGCTGTTGTTTGGGTTTATAACAAATTACATTACCTTTTTCAAGATTTGAAGTAAATACCTGTGCTATTTTTTGATGTATAGGCCAAAAGCTAAAGTATTGTGTAAATGTAGGTTACTTCCCAACATCTTTTGGAATATAGAGAGCAAAATCTCCTCATTTCCCCCTAGAACCACCTTTTAGTCCATATTTTATGAAGCAAATCACTGATAACTGTTTTACACAAATTGTTTGGTGGAAATTGAGTCCCCGCTGTGGGGAGAACGAGCTTAGTCACACTAACCTGCCATGGGGGACACAGCAGCCATAGACTGAGCCAAGCTAAGGGGGTCAGAATTGGGCATCTAGCCAAACTAAAGTGTTAAGAAGAATTCTGCTCACCTCAGCAAGGCACAAAATTCACCCTAGCCAAGTGGAGGGGTGGAGGAAGATGCAAGCCCTAGTCAGGCTGAGAGAGGGGACCTGGTTAGGGCTGCCACATTGCCTTGTTTCTTCCTGCGTCTGTGTTGTAAGTGACTCTGTGTCTACAAATGTGAATTATTGCACTATGGTGCTAGATGACTCCATGGAAGTTTTTGGTCCAATATGTGCAATTAACACGTAATTATAAATTTTAAAATTGTCTTACAGAGACAGATTTGGGTTTTGTAAAGACTGAAGCTCATAACTTTTAGGGATTCTTTTTAAAAATATCATAAAAAATGGCAAGTACAAAACCAGATGTGAATATTAATTTGTAATTAGAATGAGAGCAAGCACAAATCACAAATTTTAAAAGGCTCATAAATATTATAAAAATACCTCAAAATTAACATAAATATACTTCTATAATATTTGCACATACATTTTTGGCTACCTACTCTTTGACAACCGGTTCATAACACATCAAGATTTTCTTGAATATTTTCTGTATGGAGAATAAAAAGATAATTCAGTCATCTATCTAGTATGGTTGATTTATTTCTCTGATGAGTTATAAAAGTTTCTTTAAGTGTTATGACTTTTGGGTGACATCCTGTAATTCATAGGAATTTAGTCAAGTTGTGGAAATGAGGTTTCTTTCATATGAGGGCCATGAGATGTGGAAGAATTTTCCATATATTAGCTTCTGTGGAAATAAGAAACATCATTTCCTTTCTATAAACAGTATTCTCCCATTGCTGGGCACCATAGTCTGCATGCATATCTTCAGAGGACCACTGGCTCTGCACTCTTTGACACTCACCCCAGTGAGCTGGCACAGTGGGCAGTAGATACATTCTTGGAGCTCTTGCAGACCCCGGCATCTAGAAACTTGTAAATACACATAAAAGTGAGTGTGCACCCAGAAATACAGCCAATACACTAAAATTAAATACATATATATCTCAAATTCCCCTTCCCCTTAGCCAGATCTCTGAAACACTCTCTTGGTCACTCCAATGCTACTCATCAGGGGAACAGAGTCTATAATGGAAGGGACATTGGAGTAGAGAGAGATCATTGTCATAAGCAAGTGCAGTTCAAATAGCTTATTTCTGAACATTTTATAAATGCATATGACCATGCAAGGCCCCATGTAAATAAGACGAAACCCAAGCTTAAGCTTTAACTCCAGAGTAAACCACCCGTGGCAAACAACATTGAACAGCAACGATGGGAAAGTAATGAGAAAATGTAATGGAAGAAGGCTGGAGAAATACTCGGGGATAATAAATTCATGATGACACCTGTACTGTTGTAGGGAATGAAAATTTTACTCTGATAACTTTATGGGGCAACAACTGAAAGGTGTTACTTTGAGAGGTGACATGACCTGAATGGACAGATTATGGACCCGTTTACCAGTAGTTCTCTGTTCCTTCTTATTGTTATATACAAATGTAATTTTTTTTAAAGAAGTTCACTTCCTATCTTACATATGATCATTCATTAACCCTAACTTAAAAATATTCTTGGTTTTGTTTATGTATTTATGTATTTATTTTTAAGTAGACTCCATGCCCAACGTGGAGCCCAATGTCAGGCTTGAACTCATGATCCTGAGATCACGACCTGACCTGAGATCAAGAGTCAGTCACTCAACCAACCAAGCCACCCAGGCACCCCCAAAATATCCTTGGTTTTAAAAGTATGACTTAAATGGTAGGGGTTCAATCAGTCTGCTACCGTATCTACAGATAAAATGTGTTTTCAAGTTTTAGTGGCATATATTTTTCATAGAAATTAACAGCAAAAAGAGCTCCAGGTTGCATGAATAACCAAATAAATCATCATTCACGTTGGGAGATTTTCAGGAAGTGCCGCTGACATAGCAGTCTCAGTAATTTTTTTGAGGTCAGAATAATTTAAACATCAAGAGATGAGTGGAGAGAAAGTGTCTAGTGTATCACCTGGAGATATCTTCTTTCTTTTTTCTGTAAAACTGTCTACAAAAGAGAAACATTAATTTTCGTGTATTCCATGTTCAAAGAGCTTTTGTTATCATTGTGTGTCTTTGATAAACTTTTTGTTTTGGAATAATTTTAAATTTACGGCATATTTGCAAGGACAATACAGAGTTCCAGTATACCCATCACCTGGTTCAGACTCTCCTAATGTTAGCTTCCCCCACTGCCATCTTGACCCAAACTAAGAAAGCAACACTGCTATGTTGCTATCACTAAGCCCCAGACTTTATTTGAATTTCACCCCTGATAAATATCATTTTTCTGTTCCAAGATCCAATTCACTGAATCACATGCATTTAGTTGCTGCCTCTCCCCGGTTTCCTTTGACACTTGCTCAGTCCTTCTTTGTTTTCCATGACCTTGATATTTTTGAGGAGTACCGATAATGATTTTTTAGATTGTCCAAAGACTTTGTTTTTAACTGGATTAAAAATTAGGGTGTGAGAAAATGGCCACCGATCTGTATATTCACCTACCTGAGATACTTATGCAAAATGAATACAATGGATCCAAGGCTGGGTGAAAGTGCTCAGACCAATTTAGGACCTTCTGGAGGGAGAGTTATTGACAATGTTAAATGCCGCGTAGACTAGGGTGATTGTGGACGATATTTATAGCCACAACATCAGGTACCTTGATGATGGTGTAGATGAAGTTTTCCATTTGAATTCCCTATTTTAGTTTCTTATACAATTTGTTTCTAAGCCATAAGGTCTCAAGACTTTTCCAGTGGTGCAGAGCTGGAGATTTCCTTTGTCTTGACACTGAAAGTGCTAAGCATGAACACAAAACTATTGTGAGCCTAGGAGAAAATTGAAAGTGTACGATTTGAAGTTGCATTGCTTGCAAAACTTCAGAAGCCCATGCTTGCCAAGAAAAGAATTTGAAGCATTGCACTTCCATTTCAAAAGAGAAGGGAAGCCAATACCTATAAGATATGTCTTTATTTACTCAAACATAAATCAAATGCTCCAGGAACTTGTGCAAGTAAATCGGATTCCATTTTTATGTTTTTCCTGACACATAAATCTAGCTGTATGCAGAATGGCATGAATAATGGAGGAACTGAGGTCCCAGAGTGAATAATCTTTCATTGAAAACCTGAGACTGATGTCTTACCTTACAGAAACGGACCTGGCACCATGGAGATAAATGCAAGAGTATGCGTAAGCAATCTGTGTGTATCTATTTTTCTCCTATTGGATTTTAATGTTCATGAAAGCAGTGGTATTATTACTCACTATTTTATGCTGGGCACACTTCTCACAATAATCTGGAGAGACGGTTATTATTATTATTATTATTATTATTACCACTACTACAACTATCATATTAGGATGAAGAAGATTAAGGGATTTTCATAACTTATCCCAGATCATGCTCTTGGTCAAAGGCAGAGTCAGATCTAGTGGGTCTGACCCCTGATGCATAAACGTTACTAAACACTGTTCTTATCTCAAACTCAGGATAGTCTTTGATTGCTTGATTGCATGGTGGTAAGATGAAATAATCTGACAGAAGGAAAAAAGAATAAAGAAAACCCTGCGTGTTAAAAGAACGTATCATGTGCTCAGGCTACAAAGCCCAGTTAAAGTACACCATGGGATCATTATCCCAGCAGCATGAGGAGCAAATCTAAGAAAACCAATATTCAGATCCCATTTATCACCTACTTGTTTGCACAGTTCGGCAAAGGGGGAGACTTGACTTGAAACCATAACTGCAAGCCTTATGAAAGCCTTCATTCATTTATTAAAAATTTATCCACTGATTAGCTCAGAACCAGGCAAATAGTAGGTTCTCAATAGGCTGTGCTGAAGACAAGCATCTATACATACAGCCAAAAATAGTTTGGGGCCATTTGATATGTATATTGTGCTCCACCTGATAGAGATTGATTATTACCAAACCCTCCTCTCTTCTGGAAGTTAATGCAACTTCAGGGAGAAAAATCTAACTTAACTTTTTATTGATGAAATTCATATTCTATCAGAGAGCCAAATGAGAATTTAAAATAAAGATTAGAGTGACTAATAAATAAATATATTTTATTATTATTTACAAACAGTCCTGTGAAATTTACACTTGCATATATATTTTATGTTCTGATAATATCATAAATCAGATACGAGTAAAAAAAGTTCCTAAACTCGAGGAACTCATTTTCCACTGAAGAATTACCATATGCTTGGATCAGAGGGTAGACAAACATAGTGGGAATTATCTAGAAAATTAGGCAGAAGCCAAATAACTGAGACTAGCTAGAAAGGTGGTATACATCTAGTAATCACCTGGCCTCCTTTCACTAAAAATAAGGGATGTTTCTAAAAAATCTATGTCTTGAATAAACATGGACAGTAGAGATAAAATTTGGAAAAGGTAAATAAGATTTCTTACCAAGGGATGGAACCAAAGCACCAGGAACAGTTAGGTTATGAGATTAATACTCCTGATTGATCCTGAGAGTCTGAGACTGGCTGGTATGTGTGGTGGGAGGAGGGTAAGGAGATGGGGCACATACAAGACACAGCTGTATGTAACGTGATGTAAGCTTTAAGCATTTTACTACTGTGTCAGTTACTGGGAAAAACATATAGAGAAAATGTGATACACACACACACACACACAAATGGAATAAAATGCAGCCCTAAAAAAGAAGGCAATCTTGTCATTTGTGAAAACATGGATGGGCCTTGAGGGCATTATGCTAAGTAAAATAAGTCATAGAAAGAAACCATTTGCTTTCAGTCACATGTGGAATCTAAAAAAAGAATAATAGATGTGGTATTTGCTTTTTATTTCTATTTATATGTGTGTATTATAGTTCACATAATATATGGATGGAATAATATAGAAATTTATGCACAAAATTATGAATAAATCAATATAATCAGGAGTGTGTGGTGTGTGCTCATTTTTTTATCTGATATGTGTATAACAGCAAAGATTGGTGACCGTGATTTGCACTATCAGGTTAGCTTCTGAATGGTCTGATGCAATATGTCTCTCACCTTCCATTGATTAATATCCCATAAGAATTAAATTTTAGAGGCGCCTGGGTGGCTCAGTCGGTTGAGTGTCTGCCTTTGGCTCAGGTCATGATCCCAGGGTCCTGGGATCAAGTCCCACATTGGGCTCCCTGCTCAGCAGGAAATCTCCTTCTTCTTGTCCCTCTCCCTCTGCCTCTTCTTCCCACTTATGTGCTCTGTCTCTCAAATAAAATCTTAAAAAAAAGATTAAGTATTTAAAGCACAAATCCATGTTGTTTTAAGGATATCACATAGAGTAAGCATTCCCTGCATTGATGTAGAGCCATCCTCTATAAAGGAGCTCTTGCTTCTGGTCACTCATCAAACATCTTGCCACCTTTGCTGAACTTCTCTTCCGCATCTGGAGTGATGGTATCTTCTATCCCAGATGACCAACATTCCACCCAAGCACAACGCCAAGGCCACTTTCTCTCCCAAGATACTTCAAGCCAGTGGAGAATAAATATGCCTGTATCTACTCCTTCTATAGTAATCAACTTTTAGGGTAAATACTCAAAGTTTCTTGCTTAATAATTTTTGAAGAATTTAAATATGATTCTTTCGTATTTGTCTTCCATTTCCAGCCCAGTGATTAGAAAATACTTCTAAATGCATGGCTGGATAAGTCCATTGTTTACATTCAATCATCTTATACTTAAATGTGCACATTGTGTGTAAAAACCAATCCGGATTTTATTTTATATTTTTAAGAATCTACATCAGCTAGTTTTCTGTGAATGCAAACAAGTGTCAAAAGCAATGCTGACCAATGCCCATGGATCGAACTGTTAACTAATGATGAGATAAGTTTTCAAAAATCTTGTTTCCACAAATGGTAGGAATGCTGCAAATAAGACCTGAAAGTTGAAAAAATTTCAAGTTTGTCATTCTGAAATTGGTCTGTTAGAACTTCCTTTTTTAGGCTATATTTAATCTTCAGGGAAAAATAGAGTACTATCTTGTGAAATGTGGTATTGACTTTGTTATACAGCAGATCTGGGGTGCAGAGGACGATCTGTGGGTGTCACTATAAAATTACTTTGGCATTATTTCAATGACTTTAAAAATTACCACTTGTCATTGTGTCTCTAAAGTATATTTGCTCCCTCAAAATCTTTGTTATTATGCCAACCAGACCGTTATTTGTGGTGCTCCTTGCAAGCCACTATGAAATAAATGTGTAATTAATAAATGCAAAAACGGTGCAGGGAAGCGTTGAGGTATTCTTTGGTTGCAACCTCTTTGTGCGAGTAGAAATGCACAGAGATAACCCATTTTAATATTTCAACATCTGGTTGGTTATCTCTGTAAACCAAGATATATTAGCACAGCAAGGGAATAAAATGAGTGTGCTAAAACCATCCTGGGATGATGTCACACTAAAAAGCGAATTCTCTTTATAGAGTTTAAAAGGTAATTAAAAGGTTATTTTCTGAGGCTTTAGTAACATTTTATCTAATGTGAAGCCAATGTGCTCCAGGTCATAAGCAGGCCAGCCTCAAATGAAGTCACAGAGACGAAAATGAAGATGGAGGTGAAGATTAAGTTAATTAGGATTTCTTAAGATAATATTTAATTTAATGAAGGATTTTAAGGCTGTAAGATTGTTTCCTCACATCACAAGCTACATCAAACATGCATATTTTCACGTTCAGCACAGGGGAATGTTGTTGGCCAATGGAATCTTAGAGAAGTCACAATATCCCAAAGACAGAATTAAGACCAGTTATAATAAGAATCTAGAGAATATTAGTGGCATGCAAATGGATTCGATTAATAATGAAATGTGGGGTGGTATTTCTGTAAGTATACAATCCAATGATTTTTGAAAAGTCTTTGGTCTTGATCTCATTTTGCCTGGAAATTGTGATTTGGTGCTGAACTGCACTTGGTAAGAAACTAATACTTAAGGCATAGGAGAAAAGAAGTGTGTGTCCTGGTGTGTGGGCACATGAGAACTTTGAGGAAGAAAAATAAGGATTAGGGAACCAGTCTTTGAAACAATATAGGCCACAGTGCACATAATAGTAGGATTTATTTATGACTTTGAAAGTTTGAAAAAAAAGAAAAGTGAACGTTTTGGAATCTGGTAGCTTAGTGCTTAAGATCTGGGGATTTTAATTTAGGCAGTGATCAGTAGTTTGAAATGCAATGTTACATTTTTAAAGGCTAATTGTGAGTGTCGGTGATGTTTCTAGCATGGAAGGAACTAGTATTTACATGTGAAGTATCCTTGTAAATCTCTTTCCAGAATCTATTATAGTTCCATTTGTACAACGGGTAACACTGAGACTCAGGGCAGGCTATCTGCCTGTTACACAGCTGTACAGGGCAGAAACAGAATTCAAATCCTGTTTAATCGAATTCCAAGATCAACACCAGACTATTTCCCAATTTCAGACTGTAGTACCTTTGGGGTGGCTGCCTTTTGACTCAGCCCTGAACTTGTTGCTATTGTAGGCTGAGCAAGTGAAGAGAGCAGTAGGGGGCCTTGCCCTTGGGTAGAACTGTATCTCTAGTCTCCACTTCCCTTACACACCCATGCCCTCCACTGCTTTGCCTGTCCTATAGTCTGGGAGGCTTGTGTCCTGGGGATGAGTCCCCCACACTTCCTTGCCTTCTGGCTTCTGATTTGGTTGGCCAATAAGAGAATAGGGAAAAGATTACCTGAGCATTTCTTCCCTGCTCCATCAGTTCCTATGACTATGTTTCCCTATAAGCTGGTTCTTGTTGGAAGGCTTCTCTTCCCCCTCTTCCTCCCACTATTTTCACTAGATCCCACGGAACTGCTTTACCCTATGCTCTTCGAGGCCTAGAAATGGTAAACCAACCCATGTCACCAGTTCTGGAATTCTCAGCATCACTAGATAGTTAACTTATCCCTGCCCACATGTCTGTAAGTAACTCCTTCAGTGAATTCCCCTAAAAACTCCATTATGTGCACGTGCTCATTCCTTTTGGAAACCTGAATGATACAAGAACTATCAGACAATTAAAAATCTCTATAAATACTGGCCCTTAGACATGATCCCTTGTTTTAGCCATTGATTAAAGTAGCGCAAACACACTCTAATACATATTAATCAAATTTTCATAAATCTGTAGATCAGCTGAGTAGTTCCTCGAGTTTGGGCTAGTTTGTCTGGGGTTGGCCTAGGAGGCCCTCACTAATAGCTTAGCTCAACTGAAGAGATGAGGTGACTTGGTCACATATCTCTCATCTTCCAGCAGGATGGCCAAGACTCAGTCACATGATAGTGGTCACAGGCTTCCCAGATCTGAAGGTACAAACACTTTTCATGTCTAAAGTACATCAAGTTTGTTATTGTTCCTTTGCCTGAATCCAGAGTCATTGTGAGAGGGATGAAGCCCACGGTGCAGATACAGGGAGAACCATGATTTTGGCCACTTTTGCAAACAATCTACCACAGATGTCCAGATTCGCAATCATTGCCTATTTTAAAAACCATATGATTTGCAATTTTCTTCCAGGTTTTGACTATAGGTTCGGTCTCCTGGTGTGAGTCCGTGAAACTTCCCTACTGTATAATGCTCTTAGAGATCTCAGATGAAAGGTGAGGTATTTATTTATTATTTTTTCTTAACTCTAATTAATAGCATATTTTACCAATGTAGAAATATTAGAATCTGGAATCTGAAACCTTTTCACAACAGGAAAGGATGTTATTTTTCTTTCCTTCTTTTTTGAGAAGGAATATTCTAAATGAGTAAGAATGTTCTGTGAGGAGAAATTCTCGGCATCCTAAATCCATAGCCAATCTAAGAAATTTGCTATCAGTCTCTGTAGTCCTCTAAGAGGCCTGGCAAGAGTTAGCATTTAATAAAACTAAAAAGAAATATTCTTCCTCAATCGCATAATTCAGAAAGCCTAGATTGGGGGCCGGCAGAACAAAATGTCTCCAGTATGAAAATCTTTTATGTTTTATTTTACTTACAAGTGGTGACAAACATCTTGAAAACAAATATCTTTCAAGGAAATCTGATGAAACAAAAAGCATTTTGTTTCCAATATAGAGAATAAATCTTATACATTTTGAGTGGTTTCCTGAACAAGAAGAGTATGGGAAATGCCAAAGATGGTTTTTCTAGGCATTTCCTTCAAGAGCAGAATTTGAAAGACTTGAAAGATTTTTGTTCATGTTTTGTTTTACTTTTTAAACTACTAGCTCAAATACTGATGACAGGTATTTTTTCTTCGAGTCACCTTAAGGTGTATTGAGGATGCATTACGTTAGCACCACTGGCTAGGTTGACAGATAAACACAGCACAGGAAGCTACCACAGAGCGCGCGCCCACACATGCGCATGCGCGCACCCCGCCCCCCCATTTGATCTAAAGATAGCTAGATGAGTTGTGGACATTTTATATCTTTCAGAAATGTCTTTAGTGTTCAGTCCATTTTATGCTGAATATTAGGATTTCTGAGTAACGTGACTAAAACCAAGCCTGTTGTCTGATAGAAGAATAATGATAAATTCATGCATTATAATTATTAACATGTATAACAATTTTTAAAAAATGATTTCTTATTGATTGTGAGTGAATGGTTTAATCTTGAGCCTCCCGTTCCTTGAGCAGCACTAACCTGGTGACATTAATTGGTGACAAATGCTTGAACTTGAAAACAGGCTCCATCATTTCCAGGAGGAGTAGCTTTAGGGAAATCTTTTCTTTGTTTCTTAGTTTGAGTTTCTGTTTCCTAATCTATGCAATAGGGGTATCTAAGCAATAATTATTTCTAATCGTTTTTCCAAGTTGGCATTTTGGGTCCTAGAGCTAAGTTATTTTGTTTTATTTAAATATTAAAAGGAAATAAATTTTTACCTGTCTATTCATATGTAATTTTACACTACACATGAAGATGTGTGAAAAATTGGATGGATATTTGAGTGAGACCATTGTAGAGATCAGAAACTTTTAGTTGGATAGAAATCCAGGAATTTTTTATGGTTAAATCTAAAATTGATAGATCAAATGCTAGATATATAGTTTTAGTCTTGAATTTAATTCTATAAACCAATTAATTACCAACCAAAGGAGCTTTAACTAATTGGTATATAAGTTAGATGCTCTGCTGTAGATATTCACAGAAGGTAAATATTTAGTTTGTAGATGAATTCACGATATGCATACCCACTTTTCTCCATTGCTACTGCATAATGACACTTCTTCTTTCCACAGTATTTCTAACCACCTCCTAACTAGTCTCTGTTTCAGAGTTGCACCAATTAATCCAGTCTTAGGCTTTCCACAGTACAAGCAGACTTATTTTGATTTTAAACCTAAACCAGCTCTTACCAATTCCCAGTTAAAACCCTTCAATGTCTTTGTATTGCTCTCAGAGTAAAGAAAAAACATCAGATCCCTGGATGGTCTGATCCATACTAAACTCTTAACCTCTACACTGTAGTGAGGCTTAGACCATCAGCTCCAGCAGTTGAGACCGCAGCTCTGTCAGTTACTAGCTGGGAGTAGACCCTGTGTAAGTTAATTAATCTGTCTGAACCTGGATATCCTCACCTATAAAATTGAGTTACTGATAGTATCTACCTCACATGAATCTTTGAGGAACTAAATGAAGCGGCATATTTAAAATGTGTAAACCAGCAGGCCTGGGTGGCTCAGTCGGTTAAGCGTCTGCCTTTGGCTCAGGTTATGATCTCAGGGTACAGGGATCGAGCCCTGCATCAGGCTCCCTGCTCTGCGAGGAGCCTGCTTCTCCCTCTCCCTCTGCCTGCTGCTCCCCCTGCTCGGGCGTGCACGCTTTCTCTCTCTCTCTCTCTCTCTCTCTCTGTTAAATAAATAAATAAAATCTTTAAAAAAGGAAAATTAAAAAAAAAGACCCAAAATGTGTAAACCAAATGCTCATGTACGGTGAATATGATTACCACCTCCTCGGTGCTCCTTCTCCCTCTGCCCTCTGGTTCCACGACCTTCATTCAGTTGCTAGCTTTGTTCATGCCCCATACTCCACTCACAGGAGCCCTGAGTGCTGTTCCCTGTCTGCAATGCGCTATGCTCACCTCTGGACTCTGATGCACCTGCAGCACCCAGCTCACTCATTCATACCTAACGTCGTCTACCTGTGCTCCCTGCCACTCCCCCAAACAGCACGCTTACAGTCATGCGTGTAGTTTGTACTAGCATCTGAAGGGTGTCCAGTTCCCCTGGTAGACCCCGAGCTTTTTGAGAGCAGGGACTAAATGTTACTGGTTGTCTTTTTATCCCCAGCAGCCAGCACTGTGCTCAAACATATTTCTTGAATGAGGGGCACCTGGGTGGTTTAGTCGGGGAAGCGTCTACCTTCGGCTCAGACCACGATGCCAGGGTCTTGGGATCCAGTCCCATATCTGGCTCCTTGCTCAGTGGGGAGCCTGCTTCTCCCTCTGCTTGCTATTCCCCTGCTTGTACTCTCTCTCTCTCTCTTTCTCTGACAAATAAATAAAATCTTAAAAAAATGTATTTGTTGAATGAATAAATAAAAGAATTAATAGGGGCATCTAGGTGGCACCGTTGGTTAAGCCTCAGACTCTTGGTTTCGGCTGGGGTTGTGATCCCGGGGTGGTGGGATTGAGCCTGGCCTTGGGCTCCGGCGGAACATGGAGCCTGCTTGGGATTCTCTCTTTCCCTCTCCCTCTGCTCCTCCCCTTACTCTCTCTCTCTTTCTTAAAATAAATAAATAAATCTTAAAAAAGTTAATGAAATGAAGTCAAATAAATACAAGAATAAGTGAGTATGATAACATGGACATTAACTTAGCCCTAAGTTCCAACGAATTCAAGCTTAGTGAAAAGATATATAAATTCTATTAGTTTGTCTGCTCCTGTCCTTCACATGATGGTGTTACTGATGAGGATGATGATGATGATCACATCCTACTTTTAAACAGTGCCTGACATGTGATAAAGACTAAATGCCTCTTGCATATATTAAGTCATTATTTTATAATGGGTAATACCCAAGAATAAACCTCAAATTCTTGATGATTAATTGTATATTGTTGAGCGGTGGACTACAGTCCATCACAAAATAATTAACAAACTAAATTTAGTGTATTATTCAGTGATTTTAAGCATATTAAATTGTCTAAAAATCTCAGGAAAAAATCGTAAGTTTGAGGTAAGGACTCACATTTATGAGTCAGAGAACATGAATTTATTTAGGTCACAGAATAAAATACACAGTCAATTCAGTGGGTATTCTCTATAGATAAGCTAGTAATAAATGTCTCATGTCACTGAATTTACTGTAGTTTTCTTGATCTGTGAGGATTTAATTGGTATTCTTTATTAAATTCTTCCGGTGAAGTGATTTTTAAATAGGTAAATAGTCATTTGGAGATTTAAAAAATGCTTCTTTATACCTTAGTTTATATTTCAAGTATATACATATATATATTTGAAAAAGAAATATATATATGAAAATTTTGTGTTGCAGGTATTATCCTCATTTTAAAAATGCAGCCAAGTTAGAAACAAACAAACAAACAAACAAAAAACAAATATGTGGTCAAGATCAGAGTTAATCAGTGACATAGTTGGTGGGCAGCTAGTCAAGGTATTCAATCTGAAAGTCTAGAGACATTGCCCTTTTGTCTCAACTAAGGAGAAACTTAGGGAAATGAAAAGAGAGAAATGAGGAGAAGAAAATCAACATAATCCTTTTACTGGGATTCCAACACCTCTGTATAGGTTTTTTTTTTTTTTTTTTTTTGAGAGACACCTGGATTCTATTATTCTGTATAGTGTTTTTGACTCAGCAGAGTGCATGCACCCTGGTTGGAAAATAATCTTTATAATCTAGTTAAGGATATTAGAATTGTTCTTCAGTCTCTAGGTTTTCAAGGATACATGGGAGACAAGGAGAAAAAGTGAAGAAAAAAATAAGCAAAATAATCTGAAGGATATGTTGGCTCAGTCATCGGTTCGCTTGTTGTTAAGCAAAAACATTTTTAAATGTAAAATATCTCAGCCAGATGATTGATGACTTAGGAGAATTAGGTGGATCTTAAATTAGATATTTTCCTCCATATTTGTTGTCTGTTGCATTGGAAAGCTCAGGATATATACATATATATGTATTTGTATATATACGTGGTTTTGTATACACATACACACACACACATATATATTCCCAAGCCAAAAAGTTCAGTAAGAACTAAGTGAGCTCACAGGTTCTACAAGCTAAATTAAAACAATATTTCTTGAATCATGGCATTTATAATTGTGTCCTAAATTTCTATATGTACCATATTGTGTTTATAGTTAATGAATATGATGCAAAACATATGAAAACTTAAAAGGGTATCAGTAGACTGTTTTTCTGAAGTAAAAGGTTAGTTGTGATAAGTTGAACTGAATATAATTAAACCCAAGCCATAATTTCATTTGAATTTATTTTATGGGCAATGAGAATCCATTTTTGTCATCAGGTCACTTGAGGTGAAGAACTTTAGAATGTTTTCAATGTTTTCCAGGATTTCTCTATCTCTATCCTGTTCTTTTAGGCCAGATTATTTATCATTGTGAGGTCTGTCTTATGCGTTCTAGAATATTTAGCAACATCCCTGGATTCTACCCACAAATGCCAGGGGCACCTTCCCTCCCTTCTCCATTGTGATAACCAAAAATGTCTCCAGACATTGCCAAATATCTCCTGAAAAGCTAAACACCACTCCGTGGAGAACTGAGCATTATTCTATTCATTTGTTTCTCCTGTGACAATTTGTAATAGACTTTAGGCTTTTTAGCCCAAATATAAACAATGTTGCATAACATTAGAATGGGAACCTTAGAATTTTAGGTGTGAGGAATAATAAAATACATCATACTTTTATATTTTCTATAACTATATATATTTAAAACCACTGACTGCATATTCACTATATGGCAGGAGCTTTTCAAACAGTTCTTAATATTATTCAATAATTAGACTGTTTCTACTCCATTTTACAAGAGGATAAATAAAGCATAACCAGTACCAAATCACAAAGCTAGTCTACTGATGTTTGACTTGAGTTCCTTTTGACTCTGAAGTCCTGGTCTCCAACTCTATCAGCTGGAAGAATAAAGATCATTGGGGTATGAATGCAGCTGGTTATCTTCCTTTACTCCTTTTTAAATCTGTCAATTTTAGATTAAATGGTGCTATCTCTGCTGAGTTCTTGACGAGGAGTCAAGGTGCCTCGTACTTACCAGTTCTACTCCTTACGAACTAGGTGAGCCAACACAATTCACTTAGACTACATTACTTGTGAAATCTCAGTGATCTTGAAAGAGATAGGTCAGAGCCATTACTTAGTCTATAAAACAAAAGCTCATGACAATACCTTGATATAGAAGTGAATAAATATATATTTTGACAATCCAATAGCATGGTTTAGTTTATGGAGAATAAAAGGGAAAAACAAACTCCCCACGAATGCAAACAACTTCCGAATCTAAACTAAGTATGGGTGGGAGACCTAATAGCAATCACCAAGCTGTCCTTAAAAGGTTATCCTTAATTTTGCAAAAATATCTGCAGTGTAAATTTTGGGCCAGCAGAGCATGGTCTGTATTTTTCCAAAACCAATAAAATTATAACAATATGAATATTTTTTTAAGATTTATTTATTTATTTGAGAGAGTGAGCGTGTGAGGGGCAGAGGGAGAGGGAGGGAGAATCTCAGACTCCACACTGAGTGTGAGCCTGATTCAGGACTCTACCCCGTGACCCTGAGATCACGACCTGAGCTGAACCCAAGAGTCAGATGGTCCACTGACTGCATCACCCAGGTGCCTCTAGCCATAGGAATATTTTAAATGTCTATAACAACTTAGTGGTTCGGGAAATAACACTTTATAATTAAAAATTCCAAAGAAAGTAGTTTTTTCCCCTCATTAAAAAAGTTACTGGAGTTGAGCAATATGTGTTTTTTTCCCAAATATCTATAATCTATCTACAACAAGGAAGAAAAAAGTAAGAAATATAAAGGTCTTTATTTTTCAGTTTTTGTTTCATAGTTATTTTTTCTTTATTAAATAACAATCCCACTACTGAGCTATAGAGCGAATAGTGCTGTGGAAATGCTAACACGGTGTTATTTAACGTGCTACTTCAGCTAGTCTGTGCAGAGATAATCTACACCATCCTCATTATTCATATGACTTGGAAAAAGTATATTCAATCAAAATTGCCTGAGTTAGGACCTATATTCCCAACTTATTAGATAGTGTCGAAATTGACATTTCTAACTCGACCAAAGTTTTATAAAAAAAAATCCTCCCCTTCCATGATAACTCTAGTCCTCCTCCCATCTAATAGTTTGCCCTGCAAATTTGTTCTTGACTGAGCACAGGTGAAAGGTAGGTTTGAGGATAGAGTGTGAAACTCAAGGCGAGAAAGGTGGTCTGTCTACAGATACACCTCACTGATTTGGAATAGAATGCAGACAACTCTGCAACTTTTGAGACTTGTTACTTCTACTTGAAAGTATAAAATAATATACCACCACGATAAAAATGCTTATTAGGGAGATATTGAAAAGTGAAGAACAAAATACCTGACCCTTTATTCATTAATCAACAAATCAGGTAGAGGGCAAGAACATCCTGATTTTTCCATAATTCTTTACCCAATTCCATAAGAATTCCTTAATTTCTCCACACTCCTCAGAGTACGTGGTGGTTGTGATTGAGCTCACGCCCTTGGACTTTATGTAAAGGCACTAATGTAAGCCATGGGATGTGTTTGTTAGTTCTGAACATAAAACATAAAACACTGGCTGGTTTGAGATTCTGTTGTGATCATCCAACCAGTACCACTTAGAAATATGCTTGGCTTTGAAGGCAAGAAAAAAAATTGAATCTGAAAGATGGATTTGGAGCCAAATCATCAAGAATAAATGTGAGGAAGTCATCTGAGGGCTATATGCAAACCTATAAACAACGTGCATGTGTGCAGTCTTATGTTCCTTGGGTTAAAATAAAATAATAAACAGATGTTGGTAAAACATTTCTGATCCTGGGTTGGCATCCAATGGGAAGATAAAAGAAAAGAAACAAACAACAAGAAAAGAATATTAAGAATTGAAGAATGCAATCTTTAGTCTAAAATGGGGCCGGCCTAAAAGAACATTGTGCAGCTTATTCCAATTTCCCACTAAATACTTAAGAAAACAAGTTAAACCAACAACAACAAAAATAAATAAATAGAAATGCCTATCATTAAAAATTAAGCCTGACAGCAAGACCATTATAAGGATTTAAAGGAATTTCCATGAAATTCAAAATCTGTGTTGCTACATGGGGAATTACAACCAAGTCTAACAGAGCAGAGCAAATCTGTAGGCTTGAAAGGATGGAACAGACTTTTCCCCCTGCACTCTTCTTTTTGATTCAGATATCTTCAATTCATGAAGAAATAGTTATGCTAGTATTTTTTGACAAAGTGTTATGTAGAGATGTTGTCATTACTAAAGAGCTTGTTATTCCAAACAAAAGAACATATTATCGAGAAAGTATTTTTCTTAGATTTGTTGTTAATATTTGGAGAAGAAATCCAAATGTTTTGCAAGGATTTGTGTGATAGAGTATTGTAGCTGGAGGCCAAGTATTCACTGAGGGTTTACAAAAACATTTATCTGAGTATACCCACTGAGTCCTTCAGATCTGCCATGCCCAACGGTGCTCAATTAAAGATGGTAGATGAAAAAAAAAAAAAAGGTAATAATCTATCCTGAATTGGACCACCTTCAAATTTGGCTGCAATGTATTAAAAGATCAGTAGGCAAGTTTCAAAATCATTTCATATAACATTGTCTTCTACACCTGCCAGGTAAGCAGGAAAATCATCACTTGCAGCAAAGTGGGAATAATCAGTACCATCAGAAAAGAGTTTGAACATTCCCAACCTCTACCCCTTTATCCCTCCATAAAATAATAATAATAATATTAATAAATAACAAGGTAAAGAAAGGGGAAATCTGACATTCCACTGGAGTCCTCAGCATGAATGAGCTGGACAAGAAAGGAGAATCCAAATAAGAAAGGGAAAGGAAGCAACATCAACAACAACGTTGCAGGTAAGCACATGTGAGCACGTGCCCGCGCACGCGTGCACACACACACACACACAAACACACACACAGCGGAACGCATTTCACAGCAAATACAGTGGAGACATAAAGAGAGACCTTCAGAGCATAGGAGCTGTTCCTGGAGTCAGTAAGTGTTATAGAGATTCTAAGCCTAGACAGGCAAAAAAGTTCCTTGCTCCTCTGACTTATGTAGACAAAACTTTATCTTGACGACAAACGGTTTCTGAAAACTAGAGACAGCTAATTAGGCTTTACCATCAGATTTTGCCGTAGGTAATGGGAAACCTTTGACTACTTACTTCCTTCTCCTTCCCACTTCCCACTTTGACCACAACTTTTGCAATTCTACTTATTTCTTTCCTTCTGATGGTCTCTTCTTCATTCACAGGTCTCTGAATAGAAAATATAGATTTTCTTCTAGGAAATAAAAGATTCCCAGTTCTTGGTATTTCTCTACAGTGTTTAAAATGGCTCAGTAATTTGAGTCACCACTTCCTAGCATAATATTAGATCTTTCAATAGTAGTTTAAAGATCTTTGCAAACTTTTTATGAGCTTCCTTTCTAGACAATAATATTCTTGGATCTGTGCTTTATACCAAATTATATCTGTATCAGAAGCTTCTCCACAGTAGAATTTATACTCTGTTGATTTCAATTGTCTGTTTCTTACCAAACACAGCAGTTCTCATTGATTGTGATTAAACAAAATCTAAGTACTTCTGGTTCCTTTTTCCAACTTTTTTCAGATAGTTGGAATGCTTGTTCTTGTGGAGAATTACTTCAGGTTGTGACACTATGGTACAGTTGGTAATTTTCAGCAGAGATGCTTCTTTTTGTTTTTGTTTTTTTATTGATGTACAGAGATGCTTCCTGCTATTAGAACACACATGGAAGCAACAATTTTTTTCCCCTCTCAAATTGTTTCCAATTTTCTCTAAATATAGAATTACTTAACTTGGTGCAAAGTAATCTGGTACAAAATAACTGGTATACTATAATCTTCTTCAGAAACAGTAATTGTTATATCAAGTCAACTCGAGTCAAGTTGCTATGGATACTTGAAGTTCTGTGGTAAAGAATATGCTGGGGACTCCTTGAGATGAAGTACATTATTAACTTTCTGATGGAAATTCTCCACGTGAAGGAGAGAGTTATCCAGAAAGTTGTTCCATTTACGATCCCACTTTACATGAAAATGGTTGTTTGTGCAACCATTTTATCCATATTAAACATAGTAATTTCCGTATGATCTCCTTGGCTCAGAATTCTTTAAGGAGCTGTAAGACATGCCATGAAAAAAACGTGCTTGACACCTTAGAATCAGAGTGTCCCAAAGGAGGTCCTCCTTGTTTTCACTCTCAGTGGTTGAGGCAGCATACTAATACTGTTTTAATACTTAAAATTGGGTCAACACCATATTAAACATGTGGATATGTAATTGGACTCAGGATTCTTCATCTGAATGTTGATGAGATATTGCTGTTACCTTCAAGATGCTCCCCCGCATTAAACTGCCTTCTCAATTTCCTTTGCCACTCTCCTTCACGCAGCTTCTTTCCCGACTCACCACCTTGTCGTAACTTCACGTCTTTGCTCGGTTATCCCGGCTGTCTAAAATGGCTTCATTCACTCAAAAAAGATTCACTGAGACCCCAGTGTGTGTTCTAGTTTGAGAACAAATGGTGAGGAAGACAACCAATGTCCCTGCTCTTAAGGATTTTTCTTTTGAGGAGAAGATATCAAAGAGCTATATGCACTGCCATGTTTATTTAAACATTATTCATAAGAGCCAAGATATAGAAATAACCTAAATGCCATCAACAGATGAATGGATAAAGGAGATATTCTATCTATCTGATATTCGTATATAATATACATACAACTATACACACACAGTGGCATATTACTCAGCCATGAGAAAGAAGGAAAGCCTGCCAGTTGTAACAACATGGATGGACCTCAAGGACATTATGCTAAGTGAGATAGGTCAGAGAAAGACAAATACTGTTTTATATCACTTATATGTGGAATCTAAAAAAAGCCAAACTCATGAAAACAGAGAGTAAAATGGTGGTTACCAGAGCTGGTGGATGGGGGATGGGAGAGATGTTGTTTAAGGGTACAAACACATAAGACAAGTAAATCCTGGAGATGTAATGCACAGTAGAGAGAATATAGACAACGTTGTATTATGTCATCAAACTTGCTAAGAGACTAGATCTTAATTATTCCCAGGACAAAAGGAAATGGTAATTCGGTGACAGGGTGGAGGTGCTAAGTATGGCTACGAATGCAATCATATTATAAAAATATAAATGTGTCAAATTGACATGTTGTACACTTTGAATTTATACAGTGTTATATGTTAAATATATTTCAATTAAAAAGAAATCGGAGTCATCATCATGTACTCTGGAGAGTTCCTAAAAGGAAAATTCTGGATCCAAGAGCACGAAGGTGTTCATACACATCACAAATTTGCTTCCTACTCATCATGTTCCTCTCTCTTCTCTCTGGAATTCCTAGGTTTCCTTTGTGGCAGTTGAAAAGAGGAAAGTATAATTTTGCATAAGTGTGGCTTTCTTCCTGATTTAATTATTCCCAGAGCTGTCTGTCTCTTGACTGACATTCTCTTGCCACCCTAATCTATTTTACCCCAACATGATGTGTTTTTTGTTTTGTTCTTGAAATGTATGCATATCTTAAACCAATTTAAAACATCTTTTCTGTCATTTAGTGAAGAACATTTAGCATTTAGTGTTCTACAGTTTATAAAGTCATTTTCTATGTGATCTAACTTAGGCCTTCTAAACAGGCTTTGCAAGATTCGGATGGTAATTATTCACATCTTCACAAGGAAAAGAAGAGAGAGATGTTCAAATCCTGCTTCTGGTTCTAAAACCAATACATAACACAGTCAGAATTTGGATCTCTAGCTTTTGTCTTTTTCCTTTTTTTTTTCTCTTTCTCTCTCTGTAATTGCAAGACACAACAATTCATGGGAAATCAAATTGTTTACGTTCTGTAATAAAATGCAACAACTCTGGTCCTTACTTTCAAAAGAGAGACTGACATTACATCAGAAGACATGACTTAAATGTAATGAAACTTTCTTGACTTTAAGGCAGGAGGAGTGTGGTGCCTTTTTGACTGCCTTTCTGTTTCTAAAAGCTAACCTACATCAGCTGCTTCTTAGCACTGTGTCTGTGATTCCCGAGAAAATTTGGAATCAACCCCCCCCATTTAATTGAGTGCTCTTTTCTTCATGTTTTAGAGGTTTTCTGTTAAATTATGAAAAGAAAATCCTTTTAACGTAACTATAAGCAAAACTTGCTTTTGTCACTAGCACCCTGTAGAAACCAAAGATGAACATTAAATTACTCTGGGCACATGGCTACTTGCCAGTAATTATTCAATATGAAGTTTAACCAAGTTTATCTAGAAGACGAGGACCATGTATACACAGCTAAAGGGAAAGACATGGTTAAAGTAATTATCTGGCATATTCCCACAGTGTAGACAGTCAGTCTGGCTCATTTAGACCAAAGAGTAATAACCCAGCACACTCTTTTTGCCAAAAAGAGTTATTTGGCAGATCACCTCAATGTGCCTCAACAGATGAACATGAAATCTACAAGATGCCAAAAGAGAAAGAAAACATAACTCCCCTTGGATATCAGAAAACCTACAGACCTACAGACGGCACAAAGGGGAGCTTCAAAGAAGATGTGCTGGGGATGGAGACAAATGCCTTAAAATGCTATGACCCTTTCTGAGGCTTGTTCTAGAATTTCATCTTCATTATCCATGCATCATGATTGCTTCATTAATTCTTCCCCTGAAACTTCTTTTCTTAGATGTCATTTTTTTTTTCCCTAGGATATGAAGATCAGACTTCTCTATATGATCCAAGCCCTATGGTTTTTTTGGTGATTAATCCAATGCACTAGATAATCCCACCCTGAAATTTTCTTCTGTGTTGGCTATTGGGGTAGGAAGAAAAAGAGACATTGACTGAGACGCACCAGGCTTGTTCCCTTGTTAAGTATAATACAGATCTCACTATCCTATGCAGACAATCGATGCCCTTTTTTTTGTTTTCCCTTTTGCTTCATCTCTCTGTGGTGGTTTCTCAAATGAAACAAACTTGACCTACCACCACACTGAGGTCCTCTGTATAGAGAATACCATTATTCATACTAAACACTAGATTTTTCATTTTTATTACCAAAATAGAAATGATGGCTATTCTTTTCTCTTTTTTTTTTTTTTTTTTGTTTTACTGATGTAGACAATATTTATGAAAAATTCAATTAGGTTTTCTTTTGCTGTTTGTTCTGGTGAAGCAGATTGATCAGGGGCCCAGAGTCTGGAGACAATTCTAGGATCTAATCACCACACCCAGCTTGTTTCTCCTCTCCTTTCAGGAAGACAACTGAACACACAGATAATGTTGCAGTTCAGCTCTTGGATTTGTTCTGTTCTTCACTTTCTATGTTTTTACACCAAAATGACTAATCATTGTATTTGACTAAAGGAAAGCAGAACGCCTTAGAAGAATTTGGGTGCCAGCCCTTAAGAATATGAACCCACACAAATAAATTCTTGTTAATGAATTCACAGAACTGTTCATTTTATTATTATTATTATTATTATTTACTTTATTGTGTTTTCACTATTTTTACTTTCCAGCCATTTGTAACAGGGGTGATGAACCAACTATTGTGGTTCTAAGCTGAGAGGTGGGGGAGAAAGTTCAGCTGAATTGTATATATGATTATAGACAATATCTATCACTATATTTCTAAATTTTGCTGCAGCAGAGTCTTGAACCAGTTGGTGTAAAACAAAGATTTAAATGTTAAAAAACAAAAACAAAAACAAAAACAAAAAACCGTAACTTTTTTTTTAAACGCAATTTATAATTTTTCTTAGCTCTTCTGATTCTTTGCGGTGATTTGAAACTTAGGTAATTGACTTGGAATCATCTTGGTGCAATTTAAAAGCAACACTCTGCAGTTACAGAATACAAAAAGAAAGAAAGAGGAATTGAAAAGGAGTGTATTTATAACCTTGGTCATAGGTATCCTCAGAGTGTTTCTGTTTTAATAATTAATTAGCTTATCAGTTCAGAAATGTTGAAATGACTTTTGGAATCCCATGCTCTAAGGCTGTTGGCACCATACATGTTTCCTGACTGTGTTTCCTTAACTTTCCATTTAATTTTTTTTCCCCCTTGAAACTAAAATCATTTAATGAAATCGGACACTTCAAGGCCACTGACTGATCTTCTGAGCAGGAGGTATGCAAAGGTGGCCAATTCTGTTAAATTACAGCCTCCGTCCAGGTTGGGAGACATCATTTTAAAGCAGACAAAGGGCAGTGCAGTCAGGAATGCTAAGAGACATAACTAATAACAAGGACGGGGGGAAAAGAATAATATGAAAAAATCTGAAGGGAAAATAAATTCAACACGCAAAAGAGAGAAGATCGGGGGCGGGTGGAAGGAAAAGGCACATGTGCGATTTTTTTCCCCACTTATTCTATTTCCTTTATGTTCCCTAGTTCAGGGCCGCTAGTAGAAGATTGATACATTTATTAATTCTCCATGCAGAAAGACAAACAGTGGACTCAGTCCAGTGGGATGGAAACGTCTGGCCCCAGGTGTCCCTACGGGATCTTCCAAGGTTGCCTAATGGTCTTTGACCACACAGATCCAGTTAAGGAATACGGTATCCATTCTCTAAAATCTCATTTAGACTCATACATAAAATAAAATCATCCTGTCATAATGCACTGGTTTTCTCTGGTTCTTCTTTTTATTTCTCTTGGTTAATTTAAAATGCAGGGCTAAGGGGGAAAAAAAAAAAACAATTTAAAGGATGTTCAAGATAGTCTTTGGAATATGAATTTTCTTTTTAAATTGCAAGAACATAGTAAAATAAATCATGTCTTTCTGCATAAAGTGATATTTAGAAACTACTTAAGCAAATATCCATGGAGAGATATTTTCATCTAATTTACATGTTTATTAACTTAAGATTTGACTTTGAGGAAATGACAAATTATGAGATCTATTTAATTAGGATTAATACTGGCTTTTTTTATTTTAAGCAGTGTTCAAATTATTGTTTATTGGTGTAGCCTTTTTTTTTTCTTTTTTCTCCCCTTTATTTTGGAGTGGAGCCTTGCTGTTTTCCATTTTTAGAACACATGTTGGATCTTAGATGCTTAATGAGGATTAACAAATTTCTACATTTTAAAAGTATAAGTGGAATCATATTCATTTAACAGCATTTCTCTTCTCTCTCGGCCCGAGTATGCTTACAGCAGCAGCTAAAAGAAAGAAAAATCATATGGTCTAAGGTATTCGGATTTTAATTTTGGTTTTCAAAGCAAGTCAACTTAGGTCAATTGTTTGAGGCTCCTTTACATACATTTCTGAAATATTCTCAGCACAAGATGAGATTAACAGCTACCTTTGTATTACAGAGCACCCAGGCTTTGTGCAAGTAAATATATTATGAAATTATTATAAATGAAAAAATCACCACTTGAAAATCAATTTACGTATAAACCTGAAAAATAAAGTGATTTAAGTTTGTGTTCTGGATAATGAACTGGAAAGGGTATTATTTTACAAATGTGTTCAGTTATGTCTGTTTATGTTATTAAGTAGGATGAGATAAAGTATATATTCAAAATTTTTTTAAAGGACAGAATACATCATTTTAAGTAATTAGGTCCATTTATCTTAAGTTTATGTTTCTTGGGATTGGTTCCTGAAATAGACCATGAAACGAACCTATTTAAAAGATCTGTTTAAAAAAAAGAGAGAGATTTTCAAAATTTGTTGAACACAGAATATCTAACATAAAATTTCAGTTAACTACATTAAATACAAAATGGTAAAACTCTAATATTATGTGTAAATTTATTTTACTGTTTGTAATATTCTAAGATTCAGATTTTGGTAAAAAAAATATCAGTTCAAGGCAAATTAAAATATTTGGTGGGTAGATAAACTGTATTTATATATGTACATAATCCTAATATTAAATATAATTATGTATATGCTTATACGTATATATACTTTTATAGGTATAGTTTTATGTGTATATACATTTACCTACATGGTCATATTTGCTAGATGTGAAATACGTATTCATAAAAACACTTCATGATGTTATCCACCCTAAAATACAGCTCTGTGAGAGAGTACTGTACTGGTTGTGAGCACCTAGACTTTAAGGATAGCTATTTTAAAAGTAAATAAATAGAAAAATGTTTTAAAGCTTGAATTCCAACCTTGCTCTATGTATCAAGTAGTTAAATGTAAATATAGAGATTTTAATGGAATAAAAGCAAATATAGGTGATGTTTTAAAATAAATTTTAAGTGGAAAGTTCTTTTTAAGAATATCATTAAGTCAAATAACAGAAAAAGGAATATTTATTATTCTAACTGAATTAAAACCTAACACTTTGTATAACAAAAAACAAGCAAATAAACAAAGACCAAAAATCAGGGTGACTCTTGAAAGACAAGCCAGCAAAAATATTTCCAACAGATGTGGTAATAAATTATTAATGCCTGTAAGTGTATGAAAATCAACCAGAAAGACAGAAATCAGTCTGCATTCCAATAATAAAATTACAGTAAGATATGAATAAGCAATTTACAGAAAAATACACATCGCTAATAAAATTTTTCAAAAGAATCAAACTTGCAGTAAAGGATATATCTGGATAGAACAATGAGATATCATATTTTATTCATCCAATTAGAAAGACCACAAAGAGTCATACCCAGTTGGACAACTTTAGAAAAAAACAGTCATTTACTTTTAACTATCAGTGGAAATTTAAAGTATCAAAATTCTGGTGAACAACTGATTTATATGTATCGAATTTATAATGCACCTACATAGCAGGTCTTTCTAACTCTAGTAACATTTAGAAATATAAAACCGAAAAGATATGTATACAAATGTTTATTCCATCCTTGTTTTTAAAAATAGTAAACTCGAAATGTTGCAGAGAGGATAACTCTAAGTAAGGGTACAATGCAATCATTAAAAAGAATGAGTTAGTTTCATCTACGATAAAATAGAAAGTTGTATACTGTATGTTATAACATGCAATGTGATAAGCCGAAGTACATTACATGCTGTGTTATACCATGTTATATTTTTCAAATGTAGGATTTAAAATTTTGGCAAAGCATGTGCTGAGTTGTTTATATATGTTACCTCTTATTGATGGACTTATGGATAGAATTTCTGTATATTTTTAAAAGTATTTATTTTACAGAGAGAGAGAGAGCGTGCGAGTGCTGGGGGAGGGTCAGAGGCAGAGAGAGAGAGAGACTCTCCAGCAAAACTCCCCACTGAGCAGGGAGCTGGACGACGTGGAGTTTGATCCCAGGACTCCGAGATCATGATCTTAGTTGAAACCGAGAGTCCAATGCTTAACCAACTGAGCCACCCAGGTGCCCCTAGATTTTCTGTATATTTTTAATAGTATGCAATGAGGATGTTTTGTATTTACAATGGTATTTCATATATGAAAACAAATTTTGCATAGGGATTTTCACGTGTATTCTCTTCTTGGTAATATGGGTTGGACACAAATGCTGAGAAGGTGCCCTGTGCTAAGCAGTCTGTCAATGTCCCTGGAATCTGATGCAGAAGTCTCAGGGTGCTTCTCAGTTCAACTGCTATTCACAGTTCAGTCCCGTTTCAAAGGGCAGGGGGTTGGGTTGGGGGTCCATGGGTGACACTGAATATCTAACTCACTTTCTTATTTTTGTCTTTCTCCGTGTGTATCTCTTTAAGTCTGCATGCTTACAAAATGGGGATAAGTCTGTAAATAATTTGATACATTCTGTTCTTAACTCTACTGCAGAGGGTAATTTGGTCTTGTGGACTTAGATGCTGAGGAGATGCTCCAACCATACTGCTTAAGAAATGCCGCCCCTGGACGCCTGGGTGGCTCAGTTGCTTAAGTGTCTGCCTTCGGCTCAGGTCATGATCCCAGGGTCCTGTGATGGAGCCCCGAGTCGGACTCCCTGCTCAGTGGGGAGCCTGCTTCTCCCTCTCCCTCTCCCCTGCCTCTCCCCTTGTTTGAGCTCTCTCTCTCTTTCCTTCTCTCTCTCTCTCTCTCTCAAATAAATAAATAAATAAATAAATAAATAAATAAATAAATAAAATCTTGCAGGGAGCGGGAGGGGGTGGCACGGGGGGCGGGGGGTGGGGGGGAAGAAAGCCCTGCCCAGGGCTCCCAGCCATATTCAAGGAGAATATGCTCTGCTATCAGAGAACTTCCTCTGTTGCAATTAATAGCTTTAAAAATATCAAAGTTTTCGGAAAAGTGGGAGAATCCAGGCAGAAACATAAAGAATGTAAGAAAGAACGTAACCGTGCAAAAATGGATTTCAAAGACTTGGAGGACACATGGACTTCTGTCCAATCTCAGCTCTGCTAGTTATTAGCTCTAACATAACTAAATGAAGACATATTATCGTCTCTGGTCCTCAAATAATAATTCATGAATATCACCATGTTACTTAATACAAGTTGGTAAAGGTGACCTTGCATGGATGTAAGGGACCTAGGCTTGCCTACATCAGGGTAGGAGGAGCAGACCCTACCCTGGTGTTCTGCTGTTCCTTGCCTCGGGCTTCTGCTTTGTGTTAAAAGGCAGAGAAGATTTTTAAGTTGGGATATCACAGAGGTGGTGGTGTATTGTAAGGAAAGAACTAGACAAAAATCCCGATTACTCTATCAGCCAAGATAAAGTAACTCAGCTTTGAGAACATGGATGTACTGAAGTGGAAACAGCACAAATTTTCAAATCAGATCAATCTGATTACATATGATAAGTAGTGTGGTCTTGACTTGCTTCAAAGTCATTCTCTTCATTTGTGAAGAGACCTGCCTCCAAGAGCAGTGACAAATGATAACCAAGATAAATGTAGCTTAATTTTTGAAACAGCAGAATCTTAGAAATACTTGTTTCTCTCCTCCCTTTTTATGCACGATGTGTTATCAATGTATAGTTTTTGGTCCATCAGGTTCCTATGGATATGCTAACAGACCAAAACCAAAACAAAACAAAACAAAAAAAAAAAACAGAACAAAACAAAAAACAGGTTTCTAGGTCAAACAAGTCAATCTGTAAGTCTATCAAAACCTTATCAGGAAAGAAAGGATCAAGTTGGATCATGGGTTTATAAACCTAAGAAAAAAACTAATGGGTGCTGCCAATTTGGCAAAGTCTTCATTCTTCACAGAGAACTATTGTCTAGAGCTGCTGAGGGAAGCTTAGACAAGACAGGTTTGGTTATGGTGTGGAACTCGGTGCCTCAAAGAACTTCCCTTACGTATGGCATAAACCTGAGTAATGAACTCAATAGACATTTATTGACATCTGCTGTGAAGGATAGGTTAGTGGCTGACACATTCTCACTCTCGGCCAAGGGAAAGTGTTGCTACTGAATTAAGAAGGGAGACTGTGTGATCCGTTACCTTTTAGTATCTAATTCTCAACTGAAATGTTATAGGGAGCATTAATTTTCTCCAGTTCTTAGGGCACCAGCAGGGCTATCTGTCTCTGGTATTTCCCTGAGGCCTCCCTGCTCTGCCAGGAGGCTAGCCTGTCTACTCACTCACTCCCAACTTCAAACCTATCTCACTTCTGTCACGTACAGAAAACCAGCACCTTCCTTCCTTGTGCTTCAGAATATGTACATTCAAACTATGATGAAGATCTGTCAGTTCTTAACCTGGCATCTTTGCATATACGAGCTTGCTTTAAATTAATGCAATAAATGTCTATTAAGCTCTCTGGTATTCATGGTGCCATTTTATCCGCATAGCTGGAACAGTTTGAGGGTTCCTTTTTGCTGAGACTCCCCTTTCTCTGCTGACTGTAACACAGAAAGCACCTCACCATGCTCCTTGGCCTTGGGAGCCTCATGCCATTTTCTGAGTCACAGCACACTGACCACCTTTCAGGTACATTCACCACCAGCCTGGTTACCACCTACCGGCTGTGTCCACTCGGCCGCCACACTAGCCCCTTTCTGGTCCTCAGACACTGTGGACCAGACACTTTTCACAGGCTATTCAAATGCTATTTCTACAGGCGATTTCCTCAGACCAGAGAGCTTTCCCCAGACGTCATCACTCACATTCTTCAAGTCCATGTGTTAAAGTCATGTGGGAAGTAAGACCTTCATAACCACCTCATGTAAAGTTACAAACCCGTTTCCCTCCTTTTTGTGTGTTTTGCTGCACGTCAGTTACCATGTTGTAACCTGTTCTATAATTGGATTGTTTTATTTATTTTCTGCCTCTCCCCACTGGAATGGAAGGTGCACGCGGGCAGGATTTTGTCTTTACTGTACAAGGATATGTTTTCAGTGCCTAGAGGTGTGCTTGGTACAGAGGTAGTTCATTGAGTACTTGTTGACTAATGAATAAACCCTCATCAATCTCCTCTCAGAAACATCATACATTAGGATATGTAAGCTGGGTCCTGGAGTCCTAATATGAGTTGAAATAATTTTTATGGTTTGACAGTGACTATCGAAGATATTAAAAGTCTCTACTCTGAAGCCATTTTTCTAACTTTTGGCATCAGGATAAAATCTACATTTGAAAAGAATAGGTAAATCCTGGAGATAAAATTCTCTGGGATTGGCCACTGATAGATTGAAGAATAGTCATAGAGCCACTGCAAAATTATCTAAATTAAAAAAAAAATAGAAGAACAGTACCTTGACATCTTCAAACCTCAAGATGTAGCAAAGGAGTAAAAATAATATTTTAAAAAGTTGAAAATCAGGGCCATTTTAAATTTCCAAAAGTGTTGGGAAGCAGAAATCAATGAAGACCCTCAAACACTGTGCTGTTTCAAGCATGCTAATGTAAGTTTCCATGTTTTAGAACTTGGCAGGGAAATCCTTATAAAAATAAAAGTGACTCACTGTATGTTCACTGCAACTAGAGCCTCTATAAGTTATGTTCTTGTCTCTAGGCCAGATCAGGGTGGCAATGAAAATATGTGGAGCCAGTCCTGGCACACAATTTTTGACATTTAGGTAAAATTCACTGGGAAAAGAGTCATTTTAGGTTAACCTGAATCTGAAGCCTCATTATATTAGAGACATAAGCATTCATTTTTGCAGTTCTGCATTTGGTCTTCCAGCCAAATGTAGATGTAGACTGGGGTCCTCCACTGGAGGGTAGGATGTGCTGGAGAGAAAATGAGAGGCCTCGTGTTGACTTTAACCATCATGCCTAGAATGATGGTCTCCTTTTGCTGCTCTAAACTCTTAACTCAAATATATATATATATATAAAATCAGGGCTTTTCCATTGGACTGTATTTATATAGTCCATACAGTCCTATATTTATATAGTCCAGTGGAAAAACACTGGACTATATAAATTAATTTATATAGTCCAATGCTTTTCCATTTTTCTACCAAAGGGCTGCAATTCACACCACATTTAAAAATGTGAGGATGTGTATATACCTTTGTGTGTGTTTTCCTGGAGTGGACGATTATTCTTTCACATTTTCCAAACTACAGATATGCCATCAATGGGGAGGTGGGGCCAAGATGGTGGCAAAATCCTTCTGGGAGCTAAAAGGTGGGCAAATGTCCTTAGCCCAGCCAGTTGGATGTCCCTACCAAAGGCTTTGCACATTTGGTCACTCTCTTGAGATGGAGATGCAGTTTGGGGCAGAACTTATTCCCAAGGGCTGCAGTGTAATTAAGACCCCACAGCTGGCCATGGTGTTAAGAGCAGTAGTGACAACCAAGTTGGCAAGGGCCCTAGGATGATGGTTCTGGTGAAAGCATACAAATCATGTTCTCCCTCAGGATTCTGGTTGTGATTTGCCTCCCTCTGTCTCTGCCTGAACCTCTTTCTTCAATCTCCCTGTCAATTAGGAGAGCTGCCTAGAACCCTTGCCATGAATTCCACGTCCGCTTAAGTTAATCAGAGCTGGATTGTGTTTGTAGCAAATATTCAGGTGAGTACCGTATAATATGAATGTAACTTTCTCTGTGATTGATGAGGATAAACTATTTAAACTGTCTGTTAGGAAAAAAAAATACATGGAATTTGGTAAGCCCTTTATCTTTCTTCCTGACAACCTTCCAACTTTCATATTCTTTGACCAACTACTTGTACATTTTCTTGGTATTATAATGACATTAACAATTACTCATACTGTTATATTTTAGTGGTCTCACTGTTCATCACCATTTTTCTTCTATCATATCTTTCCCAGCATCGAATTATTTATTTTTATTTATGTTCAGTTGGCCAGAGTGTTTCTTTCAGGAAGGGTAAGGTGGGTGTTCTACATTCTGAACCCTTGCATTTCTGAAAGTGTTTAAAGGTTTCTATGATACCTAAGCAATAGTTTAGCCAACACACCTGTATGTTTTTAGGATTTTCCCCCATCTATTTTTGGGAAATTTATGAATACATATATTTGTTTTATATGTCATATAGCTTTCTAACTATTTTTTCTTAGAATTTGCTGTAACCCCTTTGATATGAAGGATCTCATTCATTTTCAGCTTAGAGATTTGCTTTCTAATTTTTTTTTTTATTTGGGTATTGCTTTCACTTTGCACATTCTCTATTTCCCTTTCCACAATTTCTGTTATTAGATCTTGTTAATCTTTGTCTCTCATTTTTATTTTCTGGTCTTCATCTCTTCATTCTTTTTCAAACTCTAAGGGGGGGGGGGTGTTCTTAGCTTCTTTTGGCTTCATTTCTCTGCAAAATCTATTCTTGATACGCTAACTGAGCTATTAGTTCCTGTCCTGTTTCTCAGAAGCCTACTTTCAGCTCATATTTCTTTCCCTGACTGCTCTCTCTAGTCTAGAAGATACAATATCATCCTGAATTTTTGTGAAAAGGTGAATTTAACATTTTATAAAATTTGCTTTAGTTCTTCAGATGAGTCCTTTTTTTCTTTTCTTTTCTACACGGAAACATCTTTTCTCATGTAAATGGCTGTTCCATATTGGGCGATGAGATGATGTCATAAATCATCTTGAATCTCTGTCCATAATGTTCAACCCAGGTAAAGGAGGAAAGGAAAAAACATTAATTATTGGCCCTAGCTTTGTTTTGCCAAAATTGCAAGGAGAATTGGGAGGAAGCAAGATGGGGTGGTGGGGGGGGAGGGGGTCATCCAAAGAAGTAAGCTGCTTTTTGTTGTAAAAAAGATTTGTTTTCATTATTATGTGGGCAACCTGGAGTTAGCTGGGGGACAACTCCCCTTCTCTAATGGACTTTTCATTAGGCGTCAGGTCCAGCAGACCCTGCAAATCACTTCCAAACATCTGTGGAACGGGGGTCAGAGGCAGGGCCAGAAAACTCTGGTGACTCCCCAGGAACATGGAAATACAAATGTCCAATATAAAAATTTCAGTTGAGAATTAATTATAAGATAAGGAAATCCCATGGGTTATGTCCTCAGTTCAGTAGCCAGGGCTTTCCTTTGGGCAATGGAGTGAATATATTAGCACTGATCAATCTCCATAAGGGGATATCTTCAGGTGCATAAAAAAAGAGATAACCGTTCGGATGATTCTGACTCTGTTCAACCTTGTTTTTGTTTTTTTAATAAACAAGTAAATAGAATTATTTTTTTGCCTTAAATCTAAATAAAAGTGTTCCTTCCCCCCTCACTTATTTGGCAGGTACAATTATTGTTGGAAGTTTACCAAATAGACCGTTAGCAGAGGGAACGTGTGAAACTGAAAGCTTCCAAACTCCATCTTTTCAAGTCAGAGCTGTATAAAATACAACCTAGGAAAGTGCTATTATAGGCTCCAGGGTATAATCTTTTCACAATTAGATTAGTGATGAAGTGAAGCAAAGGCATTTCAGAAAGAGGGGGCAATGTAGCAAAGTCTGGAGCTTGAGATCTCCATTGTGCTAACAAACATGGAGAACAGACAACCATATTTTCTGACGTAGCTCGGAATTGGGGATGTCACAACAAAAATATGCTGACAAAGCCCCATCATTCGGTAAGGCCTGGAAAGGGTCGACATTGAGACGTGTTTTTCAAGAAACAGAAAATAGCTACCAAAGAGAAATTTAACTCTAAGGGGCTTATGGAAATTTGGGAAAGATGCCACCACTGGTCCGGTATTTAGACACCTGCATGATGCATTGTTTTGATCTGGAATTTGTAAAGATGGATCCAGGCAGGGTACAAGAATGAGTTTCCCGATCTCTCTCTCTCTCTTTTTTTTTATGTTATGTTAATCACCATATATTACATTATTAGGTTTTGATGTAGTGTTCCATGATTCATTGTTTGCGTATAACACCCAGAGATCTCTTTCTATCATGTTCATCTCCAGAAACACCACTGTCAGCTCTCTCACTTGTTCCACTCCATATAGCTACCCGGGCTCCTGCCGATCTAGACCCAAGGAAGCACCAAGGACCCAGGACCATGGGACCTAAAATTGGGACCAGAATTTTGAAGCACACAGCATTTCTGCACCTTAAAAAGAAACATTTATTTCAGCTCAAAACTATTTTAAGTGAAGAGAGCACAATCTTTTTGTCTTCAAAAATAAAATTATTTTAATAAAAAAATTTAGTAACTGAATTTATTAGAACACCAGCTAATTTATAGCAATAAAGGACCAAGGGTTTTTCTATTGCATTAAGCCTGAGTCCATTAGAATGTTAGGACCCACAATGCTTTTAGAAATGTCAAGGCTGCAACTTTAACTAAAGGTTACTAAGTTAAGTTGTTAGTCTCCAAATGTCAGATCCCCGTATTTTATCAGCTGTGACCTTTTTCTTGTTCCTCATCCTGAACCAGGGACTTAGGGAACTATTTGATTTGCATAGTCCCTGTAACTGCCTCCCATCTGTGTCACTGCAAAATTAACTTCCATGAATAAATGGTTGCATGTGTTCTAACGTATTACTATAATGAGGAAATAAATTCATTAAAAATCTCAGTTTTAAGATTAGCTACTCAATTATTTCTTTTAAGTTGGAACTCCAAGTCTATTTTGTTGAATTATCTAAAATACTAACTTACCTTTAAGCATTACAAAACCTGCAGATACCAGTACAGTATCCCACAACGTGGGATAGTACCCTATCTATACCCCTTCGCAACATTTTCATAATTAAAAGCGAACAATTGGCCAATACTGTATGATCTCTTGTATATGTGGAATCTAAAACAAAAACAAAAACCAAGCTCATAGACACAGAACACAGATTGTTGGCCAGAGGTGGGTGGGGGGAGGGCCTAGGGGGCAGGAAAAAATGGGTAAAAGGGGATCAAAAGGTTAAAAAAAAAAGTAAAAATTAAATAGTGATTGATCATTCATAGAAACAACTATATAATTTTGGGAATGTTGGAGATGCCGCCTTACCCTTCTGAAGGTCCTTAACTGACAGCAAAGGTTCGATTTGCAAGGTAATTATTCACCTGACACTCCCTGGAAACTTGAGCTCATTATTAGAGTCATCATGGAGATTTAGATTCCAAGAGTGCGTCCCCCAGATGAGTCAATCTTGTGATACAAAGTCCCAGAATCAAAGTTAAATCACTAACCGACTGCATTTCATCGTTGTATTTGAATCTACACAATTTATTTAATTGCTTGGTTAAATGCTAACTCCTATTTGCTACTTGATTCTGTCCAAATTATTTTGTTAGCCTTCTTGACCTCTGGCCCATGCTCTTGTCGATACTGAACCATTGAAACTTGCCTGTATTGCTTGTCTTTGTCTGGTTTTATGAGTCTTACTAATGACATTTCTTTAAGAGTCTCCTAAATCACCACCATGTTTTATTTCTTTAAAAAATATGGTCAGAAGAGACTGTTTTCAAAAAGGGACTTACAGGAAAATCTCCATAGGAGATACGCTATAAATGAATGATTAGCAAGTGAACCCCAAAGCAACAGAATCCGGTGTTCAGCTTTCAGCTACTTAAATTCCTTGTAACCTAAATTACTTGTATGGAAAGTGATGTTGTATCCAACCCCAAAACCACCAAACCACAGGTGTTTAAGTAAGTCATGAACTTCTATTATTTTTCTATTCAAATAGATTCTTTGGGGTACTAGGAAAATACTAGGAAAAACATATAGCATGTCACCAGTATTTAGGTGGGTCATTTTAGCGTTGGCAGCTCTTCTTCTACATAAATCAATTTAAATTCTTGCTGGGAATGTACATGCTAAATGTTCTTCATCACAGAAACCTTGAATCATTCATGCATGCTAAACACATGCTCATCTTTCTCTGGCCTTCCCACCTGGGCACCCATCTGAGCTATTCTAATTCCGTGATCGTGTAGCCAGGACCTTTTCGCGATTGTTCTGTTGCTTGCTCACCCCAGCACACTTCTTCCAGTCCACAGAAGGGTTTTCTTATTCCACCACTCTCTCCTTTAGAGCCATCAGACCTGATCAGTGTTGAGTTCAAACTGACAGACTCCTGAGACACGATAGGCTTCAGCCAGCGCCAAGTTTATGTCGTTTTAAGAAGGTAGAGATAAGCCGCAATGGAGCACGCAGAGAGAAAGCAAAACAGTGACTGTGTGGCTCCCAGGCACCATTTCCATTGTCTCAGCCATCCTACACTGAGGATAGGTGTGATTGGAGGGGCCATACTGGGGGACGGGGATCTCTTCTGTTCAGGGAAGCCGTACGCTCTAGGCCCCTTCAACTTTCAATTACTTTTCAGTCCTGCGGCTCCCTCAGGCTCAGGGGTACCTAGCTCGTCCCATTCTCTGTGCAGCTGCATGTCATCAATATCTGCCACTTGTTACTTGATAAACAGCCTTGACAAGGAACAAGGAGAGCTTCATCTGGAACACAGTAATTGTAGCTCCTTAATCTTAGAAACTTGAGTCAATGTGGCAAGGAGGATTTAATCAAAGGTCAAATTCTCAGGAATCTACTGATTAATCCTTTTCTTCCAGAAACATTCCTCAGGGGACTCTTTATCCCAATTCCTAAAAATTGATACAATTTGTAGATGAATCTGTCTTCTGTTCTATCTCTCCTTGTTATGGTTTTCCCTTTAATCTCCTCAAGTATTCTTGTTTCCATATTTGCCTCCCAATTTTGTTTGTCCACTTGTTGGTTTTTTAATCTCTTCAATTTCTTCTCTTCGATCCTCGTTTTTAAGAACCACAGGTACATGGATTTTTACAAAGGAGCCTCAAGAAGGAGTTTATACATCATCTCTGTTTTTACTCCCCCTATCTTTTCACCTTATACGGGGATTTGGATGACCACTCATAGGTGTCCATACATGAGTCCCTTCAAAGTTAGGTCATGTGACCCTTTGATACTTACAGGGGTGTTTCTCTCACTTTTGGGGCAGGTCAAACCTTGTGCTGCTTCCTGAAGGCTGTGGTCCCAAGATAACTGACATTTACCTTGCTTATCTTCCCCTGTTAAGCAAAGGGAAAGAGTAATTACTCTCAATATAAGATGAAGCTCAGAGCAGAAGTTTACAAACACAGGGCAAGTAGCGTGAATGGTGTTCTCTAGACTCTCACCATTCCATGAGACGTCTATTTCCAATGAATGCATCTAGATTCATCAAGGGTTGTTCTGTTGAGTGAGGTCACTAAATCCCTGCCTCCTTGCATGTGTCTAGAGGATTTGGGAAGGAACAAGGACCATCTGATGGATTTGGAAGATCTCAAGTTTATGTTTTCAGATGTGCTAGAATGAGAAACATGATATGCTCGGATGCCAAATGTGGATGAATTTGTATATTAGCAGCCTTGCAGCCTTCCTGGGTGAGCTAGCTCATCAACTGGGCTGCATATAGGAGGGCCATTCAGGTCAACACCCTAAGGTGCTCATCGTGGAAAATGTGCTACACTCTCCAGGCATCCCACCACCATCATTAAGACCCACAGTCCTGGTCCCTGGTAAGTGTTGCCTTCTACATATCCTGGCAGCCAAACTGAATATAATTTAGCCTCTATGATCTGTGAGGAGGAAGTGAAGAAACCCACAACTGCTCTCCAGAAACTCTATTTAGTGTCGAACAATTTAATACTTTAATGGTTGCATTTTCAGAATGATACAAATTAGTGGCAAAATATTTTTGCAGGTAAGGAAGATTTACTCCTGGATCAGATTGTATCTCATGGTAAGGTGGAAATTTGAAATGTAATTATAGCAATGGCAACCCAGAATTGTTACTTGCCATTGAAAATTAAGTATTTATGTCCCAATTAACTAATATTCCGTGAAATACTGGAATAGACTTTGCTAATGTTTCCTGTTTCCCTGTTCCCTTCCAACTCATGTGTTCAGTAAGGTCTGCTTATGCATATTAAAATAGCAAATGTAGTAAGTTTGCCATAAGACTTATTGGTCTGATTCCTTTCCTATTCAGCCCATTTTATTTTATTTTTTTTTTTAAAGATTTACTTATTTATTTGAGAGAGACAGTGAGGACAAGCAGGGGCAGAGGGATAGAAATCTTCAAGCAGAACCCCACCCCACCCCACCCCACCGAGTGGGATCCCCATGCAGGGTTCGATCCCAGGACCCTGAGATCATGACCTGAGCAGAAATCAAGAGTCGACTGTTCAACCAACTGAGCCACCCAGGCGCCCCCTATTCAGCACATTTTAAAGTTTCCAAGTTGCTTCTACCTACATTATATTTTTGTGTCTTCCCAACTTCCCTAAGAGCCAAAGCAAGGTAACCACTGTTTCCACTGTGCAAGTGAGAAAAGTAATATCCTGGAGGGACAGACTTAGGAGCCAAAACTAAATAGTTACAAGTGCCAGGACCAAGACGCCGTCCAGATCTGCACATGCTCTCTCTGGTAGAGTGTTGGAACAGAGCACAGCTTCCTCCTGAAAAGAAAACGAGGAAAGACAAATGACCGGAATTTCCAATTTCTAAAGAGAAACACCAGTGATTAGAAGAATTCCAGCAAATACTACGAGGGATGGCCAAGAGACCCAGACCTGGTCTCAGAAACAGGAAAAAGAGAAAGGAAGTTCTGCAGGGCAGTAAGGTTTACTCTGTGCTGTAGTCAAGTTTTGCCATTGTTTAATTGTTTTAGTCAAAACCATTCATCTTCCATGGGCATCAAATAAGCTGGGTGGTAAAATGAGGGATGTGTGATTCATGGGGACCCAGGGAGCGACGTTATGAGGTGAAGCGGGGAGAGCTGGGAAATTCAGGCTTGTGAGGCTTGCTGCCTCGATCTTAGCACCGGACTCAGGGGAACATATTGTTTTTCGTACAAAGTGAAAAAGAGGAACACAGGTTTCCCCCTAAACAGTGCTGGGCACGAGGGAGTCCACGTAAGAAAACTGATCCCTCTTTTACCCCAAGACCCATATTGGTTTCAAAGCTAGATATTTTTCTTCTTCTCCCGGGATAACAGATAATGTAGGGATAGTGAATGATCAATATCTGCTTCTAGAAGCCTAAATTCACAGCCGCTGCTGAAATAACCAGTTACAAGAGGGGTTAGAAGTAAAAAAAAAACAAAAAACAAAAAAACACAAAATTTCTTTCACTTTATCCCCCATGTCATACACATAAACACTTCTATGTGTTATTATAATGACTGCAAAGCTCTAAGTTCTAACTAATGCAGACTTCTCTGAAGACTGAAAAATGACCTGCATCATTGTTAAGAAAACTGAAATGAAAAAGCTTCTAATTTCTTTCCTTATCGGGAATGGAGCAGATCAAATAAGTTACATGAACTATTCCACTGGCTGCCCCCCCACCAACCTCTGCCAAGATTATAAAATGGTATTAGGTTTTCTTTGGGTACATATTAACTGAGCCCCTTTCTCAGATCTCTTTGGGTCAGGGAAGTAATCTCCTGCTTTAGTGTGAACACCCAGACACAACACACAGAGGCTGGAGGAGGAAATATGAAGTCTATTTTATTTCCTGACAGAGACTGAATTGCCTGGAAAGGGCTGTTTTATATTTATTTATTTAAATATTTTTTTAGAGAGCTGGGGAGGGGCAATGGGAGAGGGAGAGACAGAATCTTAAGCAGGCTCTGTGCTCAGTGCAGAGCCTGACCCTGAGACCATGACATGAGTCAAAATCAAGAGTCCAACACTTAACCATCCGAGCCACCCAGGCACCCTGGAAAAGGCTATTTTTAAACCAGGGCAGACGAAGATATCATTAAGTAGCAAGTTATAATACCTTTCCCGTGATGAAAGTACAAATCCTGAATCTCATGCAGGACTTCATAGTGCAACACATCCTGTGGATATTTTCCTATCTGACAAGCTCCAAGAAACTTCCTGGAAAAGATGTTGGCGAGGTGGACAGGGATGGAAGCTAGTCTTAAAACGGGAAGGATGTTTGGAGACTAATTCGTCAAGTGTCAATAAAAATGTGAATTTATAAGTGAATTTTATGTGAATCCTAATTCTTTATTTCGCTATATAATTGTGGAAATTCTGGTAAAGATTATTTGGAAATGGAAATGTTGGAATAGAATATTGGGTTGGAGTAGAAAGTAATTTATTACGAGCTTCCACCCAACCAAAACATTGAAGTATCTGAAACCTTAAGCCTTGTTCAATTATTCTTACTATGCTTTTTATTCCACTCATAAAGATGGAAATGGATGAAATTTCTTAAATTGGGATTCACTGGTTAGATAGATCACTTATGCAAGTTTTTTTTTTCAGTTGAATGAGTTAAAATCCTCTTATAGCCACTGCCTGTTAAATCTTTACTACTCATTCCAATTTTGAGACTGCCATTGACATCAGTAGAAATCCTTGATATGAAATAAAAAGACTAAAACAACAATAAGTATAAAGGACTCTGTGTGTTCATGTTTATAGTAGGTTACAGATGTACGTACAGGGCTCTCTGCAAATTGGTCTACTTAAATAAAATGTGTGCTTTCCCTTGTATAAATAGAGTTTACTTATAAGATGAATTAAGTATGATTAAGAAAAGAAACTTGCAGTAGCTATAAGTACCTCTAGTTTTCCTTATTTTCTTTCCCAAAGTATCTTCTCTACCCATGGAAACATTTTGCTCATGAAACTGCACTCAAATATTTACATTAGGGTGGCCAAGGACTTCCACCTAATGATACAATGAAGTGTTTATACTGACAAATCTAAAATCAAGTGAGATGTTAGAATGTGGCTTAGTCATTAACATATGATTTTTAGAGGAGAAATAACCTAAAAAGAACTTGAAATAGTGCACGATTTGCTTCTGTTAGGATGTGACAGAACCATCCGTTTTAGAGATAAATTATCTTTTCGTGAAGTTGGTTAACTGGAAGGGTAATAAAGGAGACATGTAGACTTTTAAACTGATGGGAACTTGACACTGGTGAAAAGAGAAAATTTTATTTATTGCTAAAAGGATATGAAGAATATCTCATAATGTCAAATGTCAAAGTTTCCCATGGTTGTCTAAGATTTTTCTATAATCTTAATGAAATTAAGGTTTTGTTTTTTTTAAACTTTATTTATTTATTTATTTATTTATTTATTTATTTATTTATTTATGAGAGAGCCATCACAAAAGGAGAGGGAGAAGCAGACTCCCTGCTGAGCAGAGAGCCTGACGTGGGGCTTGATCCCAGGACCCTGAGACCGGATTTAAGGTTTTATTCTACGTTCTTTCTGATATTAAGTGAAGCCTCTTTCCCCATCTGTGTGATCTCGGGAGTACCTCAACCTCTCTGAACCTAAGGGGCCTTCACTATATAAATGAAGATAGCACTCTCTACTTCGGGCTGATGAAATGGGGAGTGTATGCAATAAGTTCTGTGTGTTAGCATAAAGTACGCGTGCACTAATTAACGGGTCGTTTTTCTGGACGTTGGCATAACATGTATTTCCACATCTCTCTGAGGAGTAATCTGAAAATGCCAATAGACCCCCCTGGCAATAGATTCTCACAATCATTTTGTCTCTGTAATCTGAACATTTCCAGGAAAAGCACGTTTTTCTTTAAATAAAATGCCCAGGTAATTGTCTCCATTTCCTATCGGTGAAATGTACTTGATTTAAGCCAAAGTGAGGGTCTGTACACTCGAGTAAGGCTAACAAGAAAAGTTGGTAGCTAACCTGTTTCACATGTGGCAACCACAATTACATTTCATACTGGAGCTTGTTTGCTTTCTTTGCCTTCCCCAAATGGATTCCACGGTAGCTGGGAACTTGCAAAATTATTGCCAGTTATAACGAGAGGAAAAAAATATATTGAGTTTAACTTCATTACAGCGACAGCACTTGGATCAACAGGGCCTGGCATGAAATGGGAAAGTTGCTGAAATCTGTCAAGTGACGTCACTGTTTACAATAGGTGGTGGCCAGTGTTGCCACTCCTGATTGCAGATCCCTGACTCTTCTTACTGATCCTGAGGCTGTGGTCTCGACAGGCTGTCAGCTTGGGAGAGACTGAGAGCCTAGCAGGCGTGCGCCCCGGGCGGGATGAATCTAACAGACCTAGGTCGGAGCTGGGGGATTGGCGGGGAGACATAGGCAGGTACAAAGCGTCTAGGCAGACGGGCCAGATCCGGGGCCAAACAGATTAATAAGGGAGCACTGGTGAGCAGAAGTGAACACTGATTCTGGTTCAGAAACTTTGATTTATTCATGTCTTTATTCCTCGAGCATTTATTGAGTGCCCAATATCCGTAAAGCACGGAGCTGGATATTGACATAGACCAGACCTGTGTACCTCAGCCTCAGCCATTACTGACATTTTGAGCCAGATAATTCTTGGTTTGGGGGCGGGAGGGTTCCTCGACACCGTAGGATGCTCAGCAGCCTCCCTGGTTGAATACTGTTGAATGTCAGTAGCAACCCTTCTCCCCAGCTGTGTCATCCAAAAATGTCTCTGGACACTATTAAATGTCCCCGGGGTGGGCAAAATCTTCCCCACTGAAGATCTTAGACTAGAGGGATAGAAAATATGATCCCTGTACCAGAGTCTTCACATTCTGGAAGAACATTACCTCGGGGCTGTTGAACACTGGGGCTTGTGTGTGATTCTGGGCTTTTTTATATCTAGAAAGTTGTCTGATAAAATCAGGACAATCCTTTCACTCTGGGTAAATTTAGGGTAGTCGCTCCCCAAATTTTACCAGATAAGGAGGTACAACATTTAGAGATTCTCCTTCTCTCACGCTAACCTTGCACGGGGAGATTTCTGATTTTTCGGTTCTCAGTATATTGTCCGAATGGTCAGAGGAAAGTAACATGCTTGAAATAATCAGGGAGCATGGAATGCTGAACTTTTAGATGTTGACTATATTTGAAGCAGGCTTCCAGAACAGTGCGAAATCCACTTAAGTAACTGGAAATGAACAGTGTAGGAAAAGAACCAGATTCAAGAAGAGCCGTGTGATCGCATTCACGGTGGTAGGGTGCACAGACTAGAGAGAGAGACACGTGTGGGAGAACAAGGAGAAATCACTTTAGAAAGAAAAGCTCTTAGGGGAGCCTGGGTGGTTCAGTCGTTAAGCGTCTGCCTTCGGCTCAGGTCATGGTCTCAGGGTCCCGGGATCGAGCCCCACATGGGGCTTCCTGCTCAGCAGGAGGCCTGGTTCTCCCTCTCCCACTCCCCCTGCTTGTGTTCCTGCTCTCACTGTCTCTCTCTGTCAAATAAATAAATAAAATCTTAAAAAAAAAGGGGGGGGGGAGAGAAGCTCTTCTGCGAAGCCCAAGAAATGGAGCATGCAAGTTAATCAAAACACCTCCGCAGCGCTGTGTTCATGTGATCTTGACTCAGAAGATCCCTGAAGGAAACCCTTCGTTCAGGACATGGACTGCAGGAACCAAAGCTCAACCATGATTTAAATCTCTGACATAGGGGCGCCTGGGTGGCTCAGTCGTTAAGCGTCTGCCTTTGGCTCAGGTTATGATCCCAGGGTCCTGGGATCGAGCCCCGAATCTGGCTCCCTGCTCAGCGGGAAGCCTGCTTCTCCCTCTCCCACTCCCCCTGCTTGTGTTCCCTCTCTCGCTGTCTCTCTCTCTGTCAAATAAATAAATAAAATCTTTAAAAATAAATAAATAAATCTCTGACACAATCTGCAAGCAGTTCAGTCAAAACCCACGATCTCAGGGCTCAGAGCTCTGATGTCACTTTCATCCTGAAACTGACTCGGCCAGGCCCCCAGGTCAAGGCTAACGGTATCAGACATTTGAAGTAAACACATTTTGCAGGCTGTTTGTTGCAGCGAGAAGGACTGCGAACTTCTGAGGAGATCGTGTGCTGGGGTTAGGGGAGCAGAACACCCCATGATGATTAGTGAGAACGTGGAATCACCATGCCCCAACTCCCAGGATGGTGGCCCTTGAAAGAATTCAGTATGAAAAGCTGTAAAACAGAACATTAAAGTAAGCCCTGGGCTCAAATATACCTCTGGGAGGCAGGGAGGGGGCCGGCGGTAGGGTGGGTTAATTTGTTTTTATTTGCAGGTTTCATTCCAAAAGGTGATGTTTGCTGTTAGCTCCAGAACTAACTGGTGCAGGGGAGGAGATATGCCCCATGAAGCAGCGGTGGACTTCCAGGCAGAACCCCGAGGAGATGTTTTGTCAGAGTTCCAGACCTTGGTAAACAGCTCCCTGGATTCCCTGAGGTGGTCGTTATTAAAAGTGGGTTGAAGGCCGATGAAAGCTCCCTGGTCAGTAGCCTCTGAAAACTGTAGTTTAACAGCAGGGAAGATACAGCAAGGACATCCTCCAGTGCAAAGATAACCCCCACCCCCTTCCTTCCAGGCCCTGCCTCCAGCCGAGCCAGAGTCTTTGGCAATGGACCTCAACTTTGATTTGCAGGATCCTAGGGGAAGAGAAAGTTATTCAAACTCCATGACACATTCATGCCAGACCCGTATTCCTATAAAAAGACCACTGCTTGCCAGTGACCCTTAAGGTGTCTAATGAGGAGCAGGGAAATGGGGAGCAGGAGTTCTCCTACATGGAGAAGTAAGCAAAATGGGAGCTGAGAGGCCCCTGCAAGAGCGCATGTGGGTAACAGTGTTTCCAGCAAGACAAAGAGAGGTCCTTCCTCATCCTAAACGCTGACAACTTCCAAATGGGTTAAAATAATCCAACAGATCATTTCTTACATGATCTCGTGAGCGAATTGTAGTCCTTCAGAAAAATTAATGGGGAACGTCCTCTTTTCTCAAACACAGCTTAGTATTTCAATGCCTTCCAAAAGTGGTTATAGAGTTACACAATCAAAAAGGCTTTATCTGAATTTCTTTTGCTCTTTTCCAAACTGGAAACTTGAGTGTCAACATTTCCTGAATTTTAGAATATCTTCCCTTTAATGCTTTCTTTTTACAGTGTCTTTTCTGGGGCGCCTGGGTGGCTCAGTTGGTTAAGAGACTGCCTTCCGCTCAGGTCATGGTCCCGGAGTCCCGGGATCGAGTCCCGCTTCGGGCTCCCTGCCCAGCAGGGAGTTTGCTTCTCCCTCTGACCCTCCCCCCTCTCATGTGCTTTCTCTCTCTCATTCTCTCTCTCTCTCTCTCAAATAAATAAATAAAATCTTTTTAAAAAAAAATAAAGTGTCTTTTCTTCAGACTTAATGATCCGGGTCTTCCAATCTCATGGGCTGGGTAACTGCTCTGCTCCTATTAACTTGACTCCCAGTGTGAGACGTATTAGGACTGATTTCAAAAATCCTGACTCCTTATCTAGAAGGCTATGGTTGATATTATTTATATGAATTACTTACTATACACCTTATTAATTTAGTGAGTTATGATGGATCGCAACCACAGGAGAATTGTGGGGGACCTGCATCCTGGAAGTCCTCAACCTAGTAACGATCTATAACATATGTGACTGCTTATGCTTGGCTCCAGCATGCTCACACACGGACACCCTGCTCCCCAACGCACGTACACACAAGCCCTGAGCTATCATTGTTGTCCCCTTCTTCATACTCCCTGTGTCTTAATGAGACCAGGGCAATGCCTATCTAACCAGTGGAGCAACGTGTGGCTTGCTGGTTTCAAGTGGATTAGGAGAAGTTGCATAAGATGTGATACCTGTAGAGAAAGAGACACTTGAGGAATTCAAGTTGAGAAGGCATCTTTGCGAGTGATGCCTGCTGAAGCAATTCCTAGGAACCGACTCCTTAAAAATATCAGCCTGTTCTCAAATATTTCTAGAAGGAGTCTGTTTTGTGTTTAATCGGACTTTTTTTGAAAACCTTGACTGTGATCCAACATGTAGATATAGATCTGAGTTAGCACAACTGTAAAAATACAGTGTCTTCTAGGAACAACCCCCCAGATGCCCATGCTTTAGTGAGAATGAATTAAATCGGTTCTCCCAACCATCAGATGAAATCAACTGAACTTGGAGGATTCGTGTGAGTAGTGAGAGCCAGGGCATCTGTATGAAGGGTCTCAGTCGCTATAGCACAGATGAGTGCAGGAAGAAGCAGGAATTGTCTCTTTTAATCCCCTTGAACACTCAGCTTTTCATACACCCCATCATTTGGGGGATTTAGTCTTTCAAGCATTGTCGGTGAGGTACTCAATTTCTTAAAGGCCATAGACGGGAAAGGAGACCAGATAAAACAGGAAAAGCACTGCTCAGCCAGGAGAGAATTTCACTTGCTGACTTAAGTAATCAACTACTGAGTCAAGAAGATGGATTTTTTTTTTTTTTTAAGATTTTATCCATTTATTTGAGAGAGAGAGAGAGAAAGCACCTGAGAGGGGGCAGGGTCAGAGGGAGAAGCAGACTCCCTGCTGAGCAGGGAGCCCGATGTGGGACTCGACCCCGGGACTCCAGGATCATGACCTGAGCTGAAGGCAGCCGCTCAACCAACTGAGCCACCCAGGGCACCCAAGAAGATGGATTTAATTAACTGCCTGGGAAATGTCATGAATTTTCTAACATGCTCAAGATCCTAATCCCCTTAGCAAAAGGGAAAAGTTGGCCAAATTAAGCTGCAAAGACATTGACACGCAGAAAAGTTTTTTTTCCATTTTTCTCTAAGTTTCAATGTATTTCAAATACATTAACACATTCATTGTCTTGAGGAAAGCGAGGTTAAATTATCTCTGGTCACGAATCTAGATGAGTCCCTATGTCAGAATACAGGTAGCCATTCCATTCTTGTTACTCTGTTTATCTATCATAAGTAATCCTAATAAAGATAGGAAAGGAACATTGCCTTTTACACTAGGGTTTTATCTGGATTATTTTACTTACTTGTTCACTCGACTCATTCAAAATTATTTACTGACCACCAACTAGGTACCAGGTACCATGTATTAGGCTACATACACTGGAAAACCGTAATAAGCAGGATGGTTAAGCCTGGGAATCACTTAGGATGTAGGAAATATCAAGGAATGGAGCATAGCTGGTCAGAGAAGTGATTGAGGGTATAGAAATATACAGGTGAATTTGTCCAATATTGGTGGAGGAGCTCAGGCAGGAGGGATGAGGCTTACAGAATGGCACTGTTAAGATTTCCTAAGAAACACTTAGCTCTGAAAAAATGTGGGTTAGTACAGGGATAATAAATATTGCTGTAAGAGAATAAAAGGAATATATGAATCTGAAAGCAAGTTGATCGTAGCAATTCAAGAAGTCACCAACGGAAAATTTGCCTCTCTCATTTAGTCAAATTGAAATTCTCAGAGGCATACGTGAACGTTACAATAAGCTTTGCCTTCTCTCATCTCCTCTCCTGATACTTCCTGCAATTAGATTCTACAAAAGGAAATGAGTTACATGCTTGTTAGGAAAATTTCTGTTTGATTTATTTATGTTGATTAATCCTTTATTTTTGTTTACACATCTCTGATCTTAACACTGTGGGTCTCATAGGTCAATGCTATCATAAAAATCTATCAGAAAAATAGAAGTCTCTTAAAATTTCACAAATATGTGTATGTTACTTTTGTGCCAACTTTCCTTTCATGTGAGTTCCTCAGTTCACAAGCATAAGAATATTCAGTTAACAAGGAAGGGGTTAGATGAAGAACCTCCCTTGTTACAAAATTTATCAATCAAGTGAAGGGTGTAAGAATCCCAAAACATGGGTTCTTGTAAAAATGTCTAATGACCTATTACCTTTCTGTGTTATCAAGATAATGATGATTTACTGTAATGAATCTACATCTCTAATTTAAGAACTTTAACCAGGATAGCATAAATTCAATTGAGGAGGAGGGTCAATCCTTATGGTACAGAAGTGAACAATGAAGACTTTTGATCGTAGAGCTGAAATAATTTCATGTGCATTGAACGCAAATTAAGAGAAAGGGAGCAGAATGTGTTGTTACCCATCCAACAGACTCTTTGAGTGAAAGAAATTAAATTCACACTTCAGAAAATACAAAAGCTAAGACCTGGATCTCACCTCAAAGTACCTACACCTCTCTTAGACTAGAAGGCATAAGAAAGCCAGTGCCATGGAGAAACACAGTGAGATGGAGTTATTTTGGCCACTGGGTAAGAAGGAATGAATTCATTTGTACAATTTAAATGTGAGGAAAGGGATTGCTAGATCTTGGTGGTCTGGGTGGGCTCGATGTATCTGGTATCCATTAAGATCCAAAATTTACTCGAACCTACGGATTAATTCTCCTGCAGGAACTGAGGCAAACCAAGAGCAGCTGAAAGTTAATCAAGCACTGATCTCCCCCAATCCTTATAATCACAGCCAGCTGTGGTTTCAAACCTTTGCACTGAGGTTCCCTGGGGCAGTTTTGCACAAGCCCTGGAGTGAGCACCCTCAACTTTTGAAGGGCAAGAAAGAAGTTAATAAAATAAAACTTAATGCCTTCAATCAAGGAACTGAAGAATAGGGCTGGGATGGTCCACAGCTTTCGGTGTATTAATCTCTTCCCTCTTTCCCAGCTGCCCATCCCTAGAAGGCATAGGATTTCTTCCCAATGTTTGCTGGGAATCCTTTATTTAACAGAGTAAAACAATTGGGAACAGTTGGCTGTTTGTCCATTGGGGAATCTCTCCTTGTGTCATAAGAAGTGATTTTTTTATAGTGCCTCAGTGAGTTTTTAAAATTTTATTGGTACAATAATGGAATTTTTGAGTTTTTATAATAAATGTCACCAAATTAATATGAACATCATTAGCCTAAGCTTATGGGAGTCAAAACATATTTTGAGTATACAAATCTGAGCCCAGGCAGTCAGTAAACTTTAATACTTTAACTGCAAAGCCATAAAATTTGCAAAGGTGCTTTCCATAAGGCTGGTAGTTTTGCAATTTTGCTTTTAGTTCGTCGACAGAATGAACAAAAGATAGTGTGACAGATAAAATGGTATAATTATCTAGCTATTCTTCCTGTTGTCTCTCCCCCTCCATAAGCTCTGGTACCTAAAGCCTCCTTTCTGAGCCAATTCTCTTCCCCTCGGATTTATCTTTCTCTTTGCCATAGTTCAGCTCAGAAACTTGGGCCTTCCCTCTCTGTTGACGGAATCGTGAAACCACTTGTATATTTCCTTTTCCAAGTGTCTGTAATATTTCTGGACTTCTATCTCCTTTGGGGTTATGCTTTGTCATTTTTGGCGTACTTTGATGTTGGGGCTTTCTGGTGTAGACAGCAAAATACAAATGCCATTCATTATCTGTTGCCTTAAATGTTAGAAACCGTATTTCATCTGCTAGACTGGACTTCCTTCTATCATTAAAACATCCCGGAATTCACAAAAGCATCATGCAAGCACGCACCGAGCCCTCTACATCCTCTGCTGCAATTTAGGATTGAACTATAAAATGTAGTCATGATGGATAAACTGATGTTTAAGCTAACTTACTACAAAAATATAGAATCACTGTCATAAGGTTATTGATTATATTAACATACTGGAACTCCTCCTCAAGGTGGTGATTTGGGCACAAATGCTTAATCTCCGTCTTTAACCCCACGCACAAAGGAATGTGTTGAGTAGAGAGTACAGAATCTGATTTAGAAATAAGGGAGTGCTTCCATCCATGTGGAGAAGTTTCAAAGAATGACTTGATCACATAAAAATATTAAAGGATGGATCAATGAACCCGTAATTCACTGAATGTAAGGTGGCTGATTAAATTGAAATTACATGGAAGATACGACTCCGCAGGAACCACATAAAAATCTATCTCAAAGCTGCAAAATTTGTGGGGGCCATGGCAGGATGTGGGTCCATTGGTCAGCCACAAATCCATATCCTTGGCAATATTTTGGAAAGCTCTTCAGCACAAGAGAATTGAAAAGGAGGGCAAGATCCCACAGAAAACTGACTCCTGCTTTTCATTTGATGCAGACAGAAGTGGTAGGCAAAGGCTTGGCTGCACCTGTTCTCAATCATAGACACCAGGCCTAACAGATAATGAGGGCACTGCCCCAAGAGTCTTTGATCACTGCAACAAACAAACAAACAAACAAAAATCCCTATGTAATCTCCCACTACTTTACAAGTAGAGACACATGGGGATGAGGAGAACAAAAAGGAACTGAACATGTAGAAAAAGGGCAGTATAAAACAGAACTTTCCAAGGCAGGATGACAGGCTGACCACAGGTATTTGCCTCATTTTCTTCCCCAAATCTCCCTGAAATAGCAATAAAGCTATTTAAAAATAGTGAAGCCGAGGTAGCAGTAAGAACAAAGGATAAAAGGTGCTGTCGGTGATTTAAAATATTAAAAACTTTCTTTCTTTCTTTCTTTTTTTTTTTTTTTTTCCGGTCGGCACAGAGAGAATGACGAGGCTGAGCAGCACTAGGGATTGGAGCTCCCTGGAACACAGAGGCATGGGCAAGCCCCTTCCTCTCCTCCGGGCAACCGAAGCAGGTGCCTGTTGCCTTTTTCCCAGCAGCTCTCTGGGTGATGCAGAGCAAGTTCTGGAGATGGCCTGAGCTGTAGATTGGGCCTGTAAGCTCCCAGTAGATCAACAGGGAAAATTCTCTATCCAGCAGGGAGGGACACCAAAGCAGCCTAAGATAGGGTGCCTTAGCTTCCTGTTGCAACTGTAAAAAACTGTCACATACCTAGTAGCTTAAAACAATGCAAATTTACTATCTTACATTTCTTTTCTTTTTCCTTTTTTCCAAGATTTTATTAAAGGTCTTTACAGAGCAAAATCCAGACTCTAGATCCAGCTGACGAGGAGAACGTGTTATGCTGTGCTTACTGCCTGCGGCATGCTGGGTGTCTCTAGCTTCGCACCCTCGGTTCCATGATGTGGGTGATGGTAAGTTCTCATCTTTGGGCTCCACTGGCTCACATGATCAGGCAGGGGCTTCTTAAGGCCAGTCTTACGTCTTGGGTCCCAGGGAAGCATGATTTCACTTTGATGCCCAGCACACCTAGATGCCATGGTTAGAATCTGGCTGTAGGTGCACCACTCCCATGACAGGGTGGGGCAAAAGGAAGAGAACAGTAGGTTACTTGATACTATCGCACAGTTCCGAAGATCAGGAGGTCTTAAATGGGTTTTCTTGGGCTAAAATCAAAGGGTCGGCAGGCCGTGCTCCCTCTGGAGGCTCTAGGGGAGATTGCTTCCTTTGCCTTTTCTAGATTATGGAGGCTGATTGCATTTTTTGGCTCATGGCCCCTTCCTCCTCCTTCAAAGCCAGCAGGGTAACTAACAATCTTCAATCTCTCTCTGATGCTAGCTTTTCAGACTTACAAGAACTCTTGTGATTATATTGGTTTGTACCCAGATCATCTAGGAAAATCTCCCTATCTCAAGATCTTTAACTTAATCATGACTTCAAAGTCCATTTTGCCATGCAAGGTAATATATTTATAGTTTCCAAGGATTAGAACTTGGACATCTTTGAGAGGGCATTGTTCCACCCCTTGCACTGAGTAAAGTGATCCTTAATCTGGGGGCTTAGAAACTGCCTTAGTTCTCTCTGTTCATATAATATAAATGGAAATCTGATTGTCAATAAGACTCATGATCTTTGAGATAAATAAGACCTATGCAGCAGCAAAAGAAACTTAATCAAGTTGCCTATGCAAATATCATAGCTCATCATTCACACATTAATAATTTCAAAGCAGAAACAGTAAATTTATGTTATAAGATTAATTTATTAATATATTAGAGTCCTACTATATGCCAGGAACGGGTGATAAATTGGGGAACTATAAATATCAGGTCTCAGTATCATGTAAGTTATATTCTGTTAGGGTAGACAAAGAAACAAAATTGATTTATTCATTTGCTCCTTCAACAAATCTTCTTTGTGCCAAGGACTGCCCTAGCCACTAATATTTAATAGTGAGCCAAACAGAAAAGTTCCTGTGCTCGTAAGTTTACATCCTAGTATGGGGAGACAGACATATATCTTAATATATAGACATATATGTAATGCATTAAATATATTTTTATATACATATGGACATAAGTTCTAATATGTCAGGTGATGATCAGTGATGTGAAGAAAAATAGAGCAATATAACAGGTGTTTTAAACATTAGCATATAATTTATCAGTCCAACCTAGACAATTTTGAGAGGACTAGGAGATATTATTAATCATTATGCCATGACAAGGGGCATAATCTGAGACTAGCCCAGGCAAATTGGAAAATATGATCATTGTAGGTGTGTGTACACCTGTATGTATGTGTGTTTGTGTGGGGGGGGAAGATAGCCGAGTGTTTTAAATACACACAGAGGATCTCACCGACTCACAGACACTTAACTTCAGAGGTTTGAAGAAAGAGTAAGGAAAACATATGATCTGTTAGAGTGCTGTGCACAGTCTTAAAATAGGATGTTTTGTTTTGTTTTGAGAGTGAGAGAGGGTGTGCAGGTGCGCACTCAGCGCAGAGCCCAATGAGGGTCTTGATCTCATGATCCAAGAACTTGACCTGAGCTGAAACCAAGAGTTGGATACCTAACTGACTGAGCCACCCAGGTGCCCCAAAATAGGCTGCTTTTTTTTATACAGAGAGGTTAAAAGTTACTTTAAATTACAGTCGGAAAAAACCTTAAAGAGATGACACTTAGGTTGAATCTGAATGACAAGAAGAAACAGTCATGCAAATATCAAGAAAAAAACTTCCATGAGTTTCTATTTCCAGTTATGGTTGATAAGCTTCTACACACTAAGTCTCCTACAGAAAACAGCTAGAAGCTCTGGACAAAATACAAAAGCAATTACCTGAAGACGCTGGAGAACAGCTAAAACATGGCAGAAATTAGTGGGGATTGACAACTGAAGGAAGGAAATAGACTGAAAGTTTTCTATAAGTCGTTGGTTCCAGCCTGAGGACATGTACCATTTGGGGTCATGAGTGGGAGCTGTGGGGACAGCAGTAACAGCTAACACTCCTATTGGAAACCCATAATGATTCTGGTTTGAAGAACCAGAGGACGAAGTTGGGATGTTTTCTAAGATATACAGAATTCCAAATGTAAATCAAATGTGCCATGACTTAGAGTGACATGTGGAATGCAAAGAAAGATACTTGTTCTTAGTGTTTGAGATACAGTTTCTTCCTTCCCTCCTTCTGTCTTGGTAATGGAAACTACAGGGCACCCAGTTAAAGATCACAGCTCCAGATTCCCTGCAATTATGTGTGGTCATGTTACTCAGCTCTGATTAATGGGGTGTAAGTCGCAGCAGTATCACAATGCCAAAAAGTGTCCTGAAAGGGTAAAAGTCATGTACCCCTCCCAACACCGGTCCCATCTTGCTGGGGGCAAAGTGAGTATGATAATCAGCTGCCTTGGAACATGAATTGATCTATCTATCTCTGGATTTTTTTTTTTTTACGTAAGAGAAATACACACCCATTTGTTATGACACTATTATTGGGGGTTCTTTGCTACTCACAAACGAAACCTCTAATAACATTTTTTCTTAAACTATTCCCATGGGAGCTTTTATTAAATCAAATATAAATGCTAGGGACAAAATTATTATTAATATTATTGTAACTATTGATATTTTTCTCCAGCGACTGTTGTGGTTTTGAAAATGCTGTGTTCCAGAGAACCTTAAGGTTCTGCAAAAGATGTTGCAAAAGATTCTGCAAACATGTGATTCAGCATTTTTGGGAGGCATGAGTTACTTGCTAACTTTCTTTAACACTGTTACACAGTATTTATATACAAAATGTTTGCATTTTAGGAACATGTTCATTTGTGCTGTAAATTGAACATATCATGGTGAAAATTTCATAAGATATCACTATTAGGATACTTTTCCTAAAACTCGAGGGTAGAGATTTAAATCTGTTACCATACATGACTTGGTTTAATAAATCAAGGTTTTCTGAATATTATGCAACCAATAAAAATACAGGAGCAAATGGTACATGGAAGTGTAAGTAAAATTGCCATTAACTTCTTGAAGCTATTATTTCAAAGATGTCCCTATTTAACACAGTAATATGGTTCCCGTGGAATGACTCAATAATCATTGGAAGTTATAAACATTAAATTTATAAAATAAATATACTAATAATAGTTTACTTACTTTCACATATTAGGATTTCAAGTAAGATTGTGTGTAAAATATGCTTCCTTGTGAAGAATTGGAAAATCATGGAGCTTGCATAGAATAATGTTTAAATATTTAATTGTTGCTTGCTAAAAAAAAATTCTAATAGAAAGACTCTAAAAGATGACTTTTTAAGGGAACATGTTTTTTCTTCCATGTTGCAGTATTCATGTTTATATATTAAACTTCAAGGGGCGCCTGGGTGGCTCAGTCGTTAAGCGTCTGCCTTCAGCTCAGGTCATGATCCCAGGGTCCTGGGATTGAGCCCCGCATCGGGCTCCCTGCTCCGTGGGAAGCCTGCTTCTCCCTCTCCCACTCCCCCTGCTTGTGTTCCCTCTCTCGCTGTGTCTCTCTATCAAATAAATAAAATCTTTAAAAAAAAAAAACTTCAAAATTTAGCTTTGTTTAAATCCACTTGAAATGAGTAGACAAGCTGAATGTACATGTGAATGTAAGTATATTAAGTCATGTTGATTATGCCAGATCTATAAAATATAGGGTAGTTATATTACATTACTTGTAACACGAATAAAAAGAGTAATTTGGATGATTTAGTTAACCTACTAAGCATACAATATCTGTCTGCAAATTTTTCTAAAAAGTTGCCAAAACCTAGTTATGTCATTTATGGAATCCTATAATTATCTTCCAGATTCCCTTTCAAATAGCCTCTGGCTACATGCTTCACAATGACTGTTTCTATTTTGCACAGATGCCTATTAATAGTAGCCAAATCATCTTTTTTTCTCTACACATCAAAATCTCAAAGAAATCAGGGTTATCAACAGTGAGTCATCATCTCATTGAAATTGAGGGGCTTGTCTTGATGGTAACAAAGTCCCTTTTAAATTGTTGGCAACTAGCTGCATTTTTAGTAAAGGGGAGTTAAAGCCATTACCCTAAATTACTTCCTCTTGGAAATGCTACAGTGTTATATTTTATATCATTTAAATCATACTCTGCAGCTGTAAGCGTATTATATTTAACAATTTGAAGTCATAGCTAGGCTATGCACTGGATTTTCTCATTAATGCTCTATCTGAGCTTTTAGTTGAGAAGGGGGTGAGAGCGCTTCCATGTAAATCCACTCCAGGCCAATACAGTTTCTGGAATGTACCATTTGCTTCCTTCCGACCTAACCAATGCTGACCTACTCTAATCAAATACTCCCTAAGCTAGAAGGAATGGCACAAAAAAAGAATGAAGCTCAGATTTCACCAAAAGTTCTTATTAAAATTGTGATCGGAGTGTGATCACGTCTCATTGATTCAGAGGGTAAAAACAGAGGAGAAGCAGCTGAATTCCTTTAAAATCTGAAATGCTTCTCCAGTGAAATGTAGCCAGAATGCTGGGCAGTTTGGCCCCAAAGATGAAGATTTGACCTCTTGATTCTGTCCATTGGAAAAAGTGATCAGTTTCTGTTCATTTTAAGGTTCTCACCTGCCTGATCATTCTTTTAAAATGTAAGAAAACTATGGAGTAAGCAGAGTACAGAACTAATGATTGGCTGAAAAGTGTTACATTTGGGAAGTATAAGATTTTGGTGTAACCTACTAGACTGCATGTGTAATGAAAGTAAAATAAAAATCTCAAATGGCACATGTTCATTTTGGAAATTCTAGTCACTTTCTCAATTTTCATCATTCTGGTGATTCATAACAAGATGTGGGAAATTGGGGAAAATCAAGTATTGTACTGACATGGGCGTGTCTCCTTTGCTTATCAAAGATCCACACATAAAAACGTAATGCCAACACAATACTTGGTTTTGCAGGACAATTAACAGCAAGAGTCCAGATCTGTTTACTCAGAAGTGTTTTAATGTCAATTCACTTGACTTTTGACACTTGACAAAAAAGGAAAAAACTGTTTTGTTTAATTGAAGCCACAGATATTAAAATCCAAAATGGTTTTTATTTTTCTGATCCTCGGGTGTTTTAGGCTAATTTATGAATCAGTCTGTAAGGTTGAATGGGTTAATACAGTGTTGTGTGGAAATGTATACAGTCTGATTATTTATACGGCATGCACACAAAATTCAAATCTCATAAAACATTCTTGTATAATCTCTAGTGCTCATCAGCTAAATATCTTACCATCACAGTTATTTGCAATATGGGAAAAGCAATTTAAAATGAAAAGTGGTTAATGTAGATGTAATTGTGTTACATTTAGGTAATATAATACTATGTTAAATTTGGGTGAGAAATGGAAAACTCTTTTTTTTAAATTTTTTATTGTTATGTTACTCACCATACATTACATCTTTAGTATTTGATGTAGTGTCCCATGATTCATTGTTTGCATATAACACCCAGTGCTCCATGCAGAACGTGTCCTCTTTAATACCCATCACCGGGCTAACCCATCCCCCCACCCCCTCCCCTCTAGAACCCTCAGTTTGTTTTTCAGAGTCCATGGTCTCTCATGGTTCGTCTCCCCCTCCAATTTCCCCCCCTTCATTCTTCCCCTCCTGCTATCTTCTTCTTCTTCTTTTTTTTTTTAACATATATTGTATTATTTGTTTCAGAGGTACAGATCTGTGATTCAACAGTCTTGCACAATTCACAGCAGTGAAAGAAGCTGATTATGACTCCTTATCTTATAAATACATTGTATTTATTAAATTCTCATGTTTCTTTTAAACATAGCTAACAGAGGACTATAGCCCCCGCCATGTACCAAAGTAATTTATAGTCTATACCAGAGTGCAGTTACTTTAGGTGATGATATCCATTTGTGAATAAATGGAGTTCATAGCAATTTAGACCTGTCCAGGGGTCTGATAGAAGTAAATATGTTCTTATTAAAGAATCATCCTAGTTATGGTAGAAAATAAATGTTTTAAGTAGGTAGTCTATATTCCAACATTGCCAAAATATGCCTTTAATTTAAAAAAAAATTATTTTCCTGCAGAATGAGAAAGTCTGCTTCCATTTATTTCAGGCAACTGGAAGACAATGGGGCAGAAGGAAAAGTTTAACACTGGCACTGCAGTGTCTTGGAGCTAATCGTTTTTCACCAAACACACACATGTAGCAGCAAAACATCCTTAAAATGTAAAACATCTTGCTTTTTTTAATAACCCCTGGTGGTATGTTTTTACTTTAGCAATAATTGTATTTTCTTTTTTGCACATTTTATTTAACAACATTGCAGGGCCAGATAATCGGTTCCATGTGTTCAGGGTACTAGCAAAGTGCCTAACGGAGAAATAATTAACTTTATTGGGCTCCTGTTATTGGCAGATACAGCCTTACGCCCTTACTTTTTCATGGTGCTGAGCCACATATGAGCTGCAAAGAATTTGATGTCCTAAGTAATCACACAGCAACCTGAACTGAGAGCCAAGTTGTCATTAAAGAAATCATGATCGTGAGCTAGAAACAGAAGTTAAAGTCCACGACAAGATCCAAAGATAAAGTTCACTTTGGTTCCAAAAAGTGCAATGATTAGTCCAGGGCGGGTAGCCAACTGTTGATGAACAAGTCTGGACTTTTGCAGAAGAACGTACAGCATGGGGAGAAGCCAATACAGCTCCGAGATTGCAATGCAAGCATAGCTCTTCGAGTTAGAGGCATTGAAACAATGGTTAAATGCAGTCAAGTGCGAGGAGTAACATAGTTAGGTTTTATCAAACATTAACACTTGTACTGGAGAGTCCATAAAATTCTAATTGCCCTCTTTTGCAGAAAGCAGCCCCAAGAGGTTCTTTATGTACAAAGCAGCTCCAACTTAGCCCAGGAGGACCATGAGAAATAAATCCTACTAGCACAGCAGCTATTGATTGGTCAAGGAAATGAGGCCAAAGTTGCAGTCACGGTAAATAGCTTAGGCCTGAGATAGAACAACCAGGTCTGCCCTGACTCACGCCTGGACTCCACATTTCTTTGGACAAATGGAACAGGACAAGTTCTCTCTTATAGGAAGCGAGAAGGGGAGGTATACTCGGTGGGGGAATATCACCAGGCGGGGGCGGGGAGAAGATATCCTAAATAAATTGGAGCTATGGGTCTGCTCCTCCATGAAGCACACGATACATCCCAGACTTAGAATTGTGGGCACCCAGCATAGGTTACCCTGCCTTTCCGAGTGCCCCGGTAATAAACCCTCCTTGTTGGAGAGAAGCTAGACAGCTCTTTTTGTGTTAGGTCTACTTCATCCGCATCATGTTTTCAACTCATTCCATCTGGATCTGAGAAAATGACTGATAATGAATGAAACATAAGATGAGATTGTGGAATCTGAAGGAGAAACACTTTTGGAGAGAGTCTCATTGATACGTGTTCCTCTAGTGAATTCTTAGCGATAGGAAGCAGCAGAAAATAAAAGGCAGCTCCAGGGAATTTGGACAGCTCAAAGAAGATTAGCATGTAAAAGAGGAATAAAGAGGTGGTGAGGACACATTTCTTTTTACTTTTGTTCTGGATTGTTCTTCGTGAAGGGGCACAACCCTCAGGGCACCATTGGCACATCATCTATGTATCAATGTTTTAAATCATGAATTTAAATCATGACATGCATAACCTATCCTACTATTTATGAAAGTATGACCCCACTGAACTCCGATATGCTTGGAGATGATCCAAGGATTATTGCTGCTAACGCTGAATTTAACATTCTTTTCCTAGGTTAAGAAAAACAAACAACTGATGGATGAAATTATTCCAATTTTAGCTTTTTTTTTTTATGAGTCTTGAATGGTTAGTACCTGTCTTATCTACGTTAGAATCAAATATGTTGGAATCCCTCTTGCAATATGATTACATGTGTAATTTCTTTTCATTTTTACCATTTCAATGTTCCACAGATGAGATTTCTAAGTTGTGGCAACCATGGAGGATAGGGCTCAGATTGTGCCTCAGGAGAGATTCTATTGAGAGAAATATGGATGGTTGTTAGCCTCCAGCTGCCACGTCTTGGGATGCCTTCCGGGTTTATCCCAGATAATGCGTGAGCACAGTTGCAATATTAGAGCTCAGCCTTTCCTTTGGAACGAAGGATTCTTCCTACAGATGATCTTTCTTCTAGAGCTCCCCCTCAGCCTGGCCAACACTTTGTCAGAGCAGTCCTGCAGTGTGAGGCCCGCCCTCCCTTCACTTCCTTTCTTCCTTCCTTCCCCCTCTCCTTTCAAAGATGTCAGACCTCTATCTGCCTTCTCTTTGCCTTTCTTCATTTTATCCTTCAAAAGTGTTTCTCCAGTAAATGTGCTCATATCTAATTCCATTTTGATGTCTGTTCTTGGAGAACTCATATTGAGACTCTGATACTCAGGTGCTCTGTTTCATAATGTTAAGAATTATCTTTCCAGGGGCACCTGGGTGTCTCAGTCAGTTAAGCGTCCAAACTCTTTTTTTTTATTATTTTTTTATTGTTATGTTAATCACCATATATTACATCATTAGTTTTTGGTGCAGTGTTCCATGATTCATTGTTTGTTCATAACACCCAGTGGCGTCCAAGCTCTTGATTTCGGCTCAGGTCATGATCTCAGGGTTGTGAGATTGAGCCCCCATCAGGCTCTGTGCTGGTCAGGGAACCTGCTTAAGATTCTCTTTCTCCCTCTGCCCCTCCCCCCTTCTCTCTCCCTCTCTTAAAAAACAAACAAACAATTATCCTTCTATAGCATAGATAAAAAGTGGATGATATTACCCATATTACTGAATCAACCATCACTTGAAAAAAAAAAATCTAACATCACAGTTAAGCTCAGACTAATTTACAACTTGTAAGGAACATGTTTTAGAAGAAATACAGAGGAATATATTATTTGTACCTGCAGGGCTAGAATCATGTTATGGAGAGCTCTAGAGTGCACAGTTTAAGTAAAATGCTTCCTATCATATACCAAAATAAGACATAACTTTTAGACCTCAACAGTCTCTGAACAAGTAATTCTTCCTTATTTGTGTGATATATTCTATTAATGAAACTAGTAAGATGTTTTATATGCTGTCCATGTTTTCAAACATCACCATGGTTATAGCTACATGTGAAATATAACCACGTCCTCAGCATAGCATGGTGAATAAGCAATTAAATGCAGTTTAAATTGTTTCCACCCATCTCTGTTGGGCGACAGAGTCACCTAAGCAGTTAGATCACCATGTTCAAAAATCTTCCTAAGTGGTTAAAGTTGGTGCTGGAACATAGTTTGGCGTTCCCTTTCTTTAGCCCCTAATACAATTTTTTTTTTTTTTCCCCTGAAAGTAGATCTCATTAAGTATAACCTCTATCCCAAACTACCTCACCCTATGTCTGCAAAAACGATCTTACTCAGACTTCTGTGATCCTGAAACCAACTGATGAAACCCACTCAATCTCTCTCAAAATGAAATGCCTAAACTAATTAAACTAAAAATATTCTTAAATTCTCTGGGTCTTCTGTTCCAACCACCCAGAAGACATTTGGATTTTTAGCAGCCCCAGGCAAACAAGAATCTTTTCTTATTCTCAGGGTCGTGTGAGAAGGGAAATTGATTTCATATTATATTTTGCACTTCATTGCTTCTGTCTCCCCTGTTGAGAGACCCTGTTAGATCTAAACAAAAGACATCACTTTTATGAACTGCCTATAACTCTAGGTCTTTGTTGGGTTATGGAAAAGTCTGTCAGTGTAGAAAGCTCGAATTCAGAGTGTTCAGTGAGGCTTGCCCAATAGAGGCCAGCTCCGTAAATCATATCTGACAGCCTTTTGTTAAAGGACTTTCTCAACTCATGCTGTGGTGTTCTGTATGGGTCTGAGTGGACCCCCCCCTCCCCCCCCCCCCACACCATACCCATCGTGATTGGAACCCGGGATAATTTTTACGTGTGATTTTCTGGTGCTGGCCAGCACTGACTAATCTAATTCTTGACTAGCCTAGGTACAGACTCTACTTTTTTTTTTTTTTTTTTAAGATTTGATTTATTTATTTGACAGAGAGAGAGAGACAGCGAGAGAAGGAACATAAGCAGGGGGAATGGGAGAAGGAGAAACAGGCTCCCTGTTGAGCAGGGAGCCCGATGCGGGACTCCATCCCAGGACCCTGGGATCATGACCTGAGCTGAAGGCAGACGCTTAACAACTGAGCCACCCAGGTGCCCCCAGACTCTACTTTTTGAAAATAATTTAGAAAGCCTCAAAGGTCTTCTCTTTCTCTCTCTCTCTGTAGTGGTGATATTATTGTAATTATCTTTGTACCTTGCTGATAAGAGTTCAATAAAGGAAGGGAGATAAACTTCAAATGGCACTGCTTTGCAGGCACTATTTATAACTTCTGATAGACAGCGAATGATGCCAAAAATAATGCATGCTGTTTTGAAGAGCAGGAAGTCACTTCTCCATGGCCATTTTCACGAATCTCAATAGTTGAGATTGCCAGTAGCTCAAGTGAGGGTACCACCATGTACTCTGAAACAGATTGAGAAATGAACATCGCTTCCTTGAATGGCATCACTCTCTATAGCCAAGAAGAGAGTGACTTTGCCTCTTCCTGGAAATTTGGGAGATTAAGGTCACTCTCAGATTTCTACCCTTACCCGAGCTCTACCTCTCACCTTTGGCATTACTTTGCCTAGGAAAGCAGATGCTCGTATCCGTCAGATTGCCTTTTCACTTTATACTTTCAGGATACCATCTTTGGAGTGTGCAGAGCTGTGCCCCCAACTGCTTATCCTCCCCCAGGCAAGTCATTTTCACCAAACTTTATATTAATGAGCAGCTTTAATCTTAATATTTATGTTGTGGTAGCATCAGCAGAGTTTTCGTAAATGGCCTATGTTCTCAGATGTTATATGTATGTACAACTGTGAAATAATTTAACTTGGTTTTCTCTAAGAGAGCCATTTAAGAGAAAAAAAAAGTAAGGATGGAAATTGTCAACCCTGTGATCTTAGACCAGTGTGGTAAAGATATTCGGACAGTTTCTCCAAAACATTTTGCTCTTATTGGAGAAAAATCATCAATATAGATGAAAGTTAGAAGGTAATATTATAAGGTGATTCGTTCTTAGGTAGACAGGAGAGTATGGACATAATCCACGAGTGTGATTTCCTGCACTGATGTCTATATCAAAAATCCTAAAGCAGTGGTTTGTCTCTTTTTTGAGCTTTTTATGTAATAAAATTTGTAACAGTAAAATTGTACAGAAGCCAAAAGCATACGTAACAGATCCTTCGAATGCCAGTTGGCTAGCAGTGAATCATTTTAGAGACTCTTTTTGAAGTGACGGAATCCTGCATGAAAGGCTACTCCCCTGTCTCCAAGGGGAAGCCGAGAGGATCGTTGGGGCAATTACCTCTATAAAGCAAGCAGAGAAATGCTGTCATTAAGTGGAAAAAATGAGTATTTGAGGCTTGTATCTATTTTTTTTTGTTAAATTGTTCATCCTTGCTATCTTCATTAATCTAATAATACAGAAAGTGTTTACTTTCTTTTTCACTTCTGGCAGTAATTGCACCTCAAGAGCTGACTTCGGACCACTTCTATGCAATCAAAATGACCACCAAAAATCAGGCCCCTCAAATGTCTTGCTGCCCCAAATAAAAGTTTTGGTGCCCAAACAGAAAGTTCAAAATCTCGATTCTGCATTTAGCATTTCTGACACTGGGTGAGCCCTTTAACCTTTTTAAGCTTTATGGGGCTTAAGAATTCAACCTATCCTTTGTAACTCACAAGATTGTTACTGGAATCCAATGAGATAAATTACATGGAGGTCATTTGTTACACACCGTGTAAATATCACCTGCTAGATCTATATAAAATACATTTTGGATTGTTTGATATCAGAAGTCACCGCCACTCTTCTATTTTTAAACCACATTTGCTCTTTCTTCATCTCTAGTAATGCTTTGTAATTTTAATAGAAAGGGTATAAGAACTTAAATTAAAAGGGTTTGTACTATGCTCTAAATAAAGTATGTTGACTAACCGTTTAAAGCAGCCCAAGGACCAAACTCTCCCTGCTGCCTGTTTTTGTAAATACAGTTTTATTGGACCGGAGCTACGCCCGTTCATGAACGTATTTTCTATGGCTGCTTTCATACCCTAAGAGCAGAGCTGAAGAGTTGGGCCAGAGACCGTATGGTTTACAAGCCAAAAATCCTATCTAGCCTTTTACTGAAAATTTTGGCCAACCCTTGGCTTAAAGGGACAACGTGGGAACAAAGCTCTTTCATAAGAAATACCTTTTATATCTATCAAACACTTTGTAGCTCTTTAGTTTATAAATCTCACTAAAGCTACTGGGATTTGGTGAGTAAGTGTATTATGTGCATGCACACACACACACACACACACACACACACACGTGTGTTTGCCTGAAAATGTGCACCTTGTCTGACTACCAATTTGGTTACATTCAACGGCTTAAATATTCTGACACCCAGCCAGAATGATTCCATGGCGATAGCAAAAGCAGTGCTTGTCTCACAAATGAAACCAATTGCATCTGTCATCCACTGTCACTTTGACTTAATTATTAATTTAAAGACAATTGGTTTGGAGCACACAGAACATTGGAGATTTGAAGATAATTGTTATGAAATAATTCTGCCTCGAAAACTAGTAACAGTACATGATTTTTATTGTGCGCCTGTCAGTGCAAAAATCTGACTGTCAAACCCACTTTAAATATGGATACAAATAATAGAAGGTTTGCATGTGCCTTTGAATGGCTAAACTGAAGCAAGAAACAAACACACACCTGCAGAGGAGTGGGCAGATAATATTTATGTGCCTTACAGAAAGAGACGCTGCTTCTTTAAGTGAAAAACTCAGAGGAAAAAAAAAAGAGAGGGCGCTTTTTACAGGGGTAGAACTCTGCATAGTTATTTCAATGTTGAAGAATATCACCCTTGGCTTTCTTTTCTCAGCACAGATGTTCATCTGCATCCCATCTGATCCGAATATGTGGCTTTCTTGGCTCACATCTCTTTATCTCAACTGTGTGTTCTTCCTCTGGGCCAAACTCCAGTGTCACAGATGTGCAGAGAAAGGAAAGAGAATATAAGAGACAGAAAAGTCTGAGCTCAAATTAATCAACAGGTCCTTATGGGTGCTGTTTATTTCCCTAAACTCCCACCTGTGTTCTTGCAAGTCTGATAGACAAATCTGGCCGCAAATCTCCACTCTGTGAAAGAATGCTTTTTAAGAAATAATGTCTTACGGAAATAAGCCTTTAAAAAGTTGAACATGGGATAAACAGTCCACAAATCCTTTATTTATTTACTTAGTTTGTAGTAGACATGGCGAACATAATTCAAAATGCCATTTGCCTTGAAGTGAATTGAAAAACTGATAAAATCAACAGAATCTTACTTTTTATACCACATCTTGAATCTAACCCTGGATGGCATCAAAGAACCATTTGCAAATCTTCTGTCCTAGTGGATGCATAGACTCTGGAGAGTCGCCTTTTAGTTAAGGCTTATACCATTTTCACTTTTTCAATCTCTCACTTCTTTGGTGAAAATCTCCAAACAGCTCAATATTTTTTAAAACCCTGGGTTTCCTCAATGCATAAATTCGTGCTCTATTACATTGTACTTTGGCCATGGACAAACGTTTTATCATGGTTTCCGCTTCGTATTCTCTGTGATAAGACTTGGCAATTTCTTTTCCTGTAAAGTGCCAGATAGCATCTCTCACAACTCAGCTCTGCAATTGCAACACAAAAGGGCCGTAGACAGTATGCAAATGAATAGGTGTGGCTCTGTTCCAATAAATTTACACAAACTGTCTGCAGGCTGGATTTGGCTCAGAGGCCATAGTCTGATGATCCTTGCTGTCTCTCATTGTGGGCTTCTGAGGAGAGTGCATTTCCCTTGTGACTGTTTTTCCACCAAGTGATATTTTTCTTCAGTCTGAAGACATCCTTTCCACATTCGTAAGATGTTGGTGGCAATTAATTTTCTCAGCCATTGTTTGACTGGAATTGTCTTTTAATTTCGCCATCATTTTTGAAGGAGATTTTCACTGAATGCAGAATTCTAGGTCAACTTCTACCCCCTGCCACTTGAAAGACATTGTTTGATTGTTTTCTAGTGTCTTTTGACATCGAGAGATCAGTTGATTTCATATAATAAAATCAAATGTCCCTAGAGGTAATCTTTTTTTTTTCCTTTGGCAGATTTTAAAATTTCTCTTTGTCTTAGCTTCGAGCAGTAAGATTGTGATATACCAAGGTATGGTTCTTTAGATATTTATTCTACTTGGTGTACATTGAACTCCTTGAATATGTAACTCGATTTTTTTTTTCCCCCTGAGGGTTGTAAATTTCTTCAAAAAAACATTTTTCACATTTTCTTCTTCCAATATTGGTCTCCAATAACTCAGGTGTAAGACCAGTTTTTATTTTTGCACAGGCCATTGAGTCTCTTCATTTTCTGTCAACCTTGTTTCTTTCTGCTTCTTTCAAATGTTTTTAAACATTTTATATTGATGTATCTTTAGGTTTACTAACCCTTCTATAATCAGTCTCCACACTGTTCTTAAGCCACTCAGAGATTTTGTTTTTCATTTTAGATAGCAAAATCCCAAAATTCCCATTTTGTTTTAGTTTTAGTTTCTCTACTGAGATTTTTCATCTGTTCATTCATTAGAATTGTTCTTCCTTTGCATCCTGGAGCTTGAAAAGATTCCATCAGTTAATTAAAACCCCTAGGATATGGTGTGATTTATTTATACTGACAACATTTTTTTGGTCACATTTTCCTGTTCTTTCACATTTCTAGTAATATTTTTTTAAAGATTTATTTATTTATTTATTTGAGAGAGCGAGAGAGCATGAGCAGGAGGCACAGAAGGAGGGGAGAGAGAATCTCAAGCAGACTCCAAGCTGAGCACGGAGCTTGATGTGGGACTCAATCTCACGACATTGAGATCATGACCTGAGCTGAAATCAAGAGTCCAACACTTCACTGAGGCACCACCAGGCGCCCCACATTTCTAGTAAATTTTATTATAATCTGCACATTATGGTGATATGTTATAAAGAGTCTGGATTATGCCATCTTTCTTAAAATAATGGGGTTATTTTTTTGGCTATGTTTTTATTTTTGTTTTTGTTTTTTTCCTGATAGGCAGCTAAATTACTGGCAGATTCTACCATTCTCCTGAGGCTTGGTTTTACTATTTCTGAGGATGTAATGATTTCGATTTTGAACTGAGACCTAGGGCAGGGACTTTATTCTAAAAGGTAGTCCTTATCACTAAGCTGTGACTTCTCTGGTTTCTTATTAACTGTGTACCCAAATCACAGACAAGCATGGGTAGGAATTTAGTATCAAATTTTAAACTAATAATCATCCTAGGACAGCTGCAACTATGCATAATAAGTGGTCAGATATTTAAAAGAGCAAATATAAATTAAAAAGCAATTGTGGTGAAGTGAGAATGCTCACCAGTAGTCCAAAAAAAAAAAAAAATCAATCTTTAAGAGTTTGATGAGTGTTTTCGAGCAAGTTGAGTAATGAGAACTTGGAGTAAGTTCATTGTGCTTGTGTCTGAAAAAGGAGGCTAGTGTATAGCTGTCCTATTTGCAAGTATGTTTCTAGGACATGATGTGGCAGAGTTTAGATGGACATGAGTTTAATTCCCAATGTAATCTCTTACAGTTCTGAGAACTTAAACAAGTTACTTATCCTCTGTGAATCCAAAATTGGGATGGTAGTAACTGGTTCATAGTAGTGTTAAAAGAATTAAATAAGATAACTTATGTTAATTCCCTTAGCATATTAATTGACAATTGCAAATGCACAAGAAAATGTTAACTAATAATTATATTAGTAGTGCTTGTTAATAGTAACAAATAGCAACGTATAACAAATAAAGTAAGAAATTGAGTATTATTAACATTGCATTATATAATCACGAGACTAGTCTCTTGTGTAATTTTTTTAATTACTCTGCTTTGATTCAATTCTAGTTAACTGAATATACAATTATACCATAAACTATCAAAAAAAATTTTTGATACTATGTACACAGGCAAAATGAAGTGGGAAAAAGTCAGTGGGTGTAAATCACCATAAATAACCAATACGAACCAGCTAGGAAGAGAAAGATTTTATCAAAATATTATATTTCAGAAATATTTTTTCTTACACTGCCATTTTTTAAAAGTTTGCCTGTTTGTTTTATCTGCTCTAATGACATAATGCTTCCACTTAAATGATTCTCTCTAGCTTTCATATGGAAACACAGAAATTGAAGAAAAAAATAAAAACATTTGGGATCCATTAATATGTCCTATCAGTCCATTTGAAACTTTTCCAGCTGTCATGTTGTTATTCTAATAGCTTCCTGTGCTTAGTCTCTTTCTTTACAAATCTCAATTCTAATTAAAACGAATTTTATCACTGAGAATTCTGGAATTACAAGGGAATACTGAATTTTATCAGAGGAGGGAAACACTGAAGGTTGCATAAACAAGTGAAAAATCACCACGTAATGGAATGTGTATGATGTATTTTGAATATGTATGAATATATGTTTTGATGATCTCTTTTAAAATGTGATTTCTGTTTGGGTTTTATTGAGAACACACTTAGTGCTAAATAGTAGTTAACTGGGACATGTTCTATATTTTTGAGGATTAAATATTAAGAAGAAAACAACTAAAATCCGCCTTGAAAATGCTAAGTTACATATTAAATAAGCAGCATAAATATTAGAACTCACAGTATTCATACAAATTTCTCTAGAGATCTATTTGGTCACAAAAGGGTCAGTCTGGAGATTTTGCCAACATCAGGCTAATACTGTACAAAAATGAGAGACTCTGGAAGTATGTCTTCCAGAGATTTCTGGAAGTATGTGGTAATTCCTTGGGTTTTAGTAATCTAATCTCAGTGTTAAGACTTTAAAATCAAATTATGTACTTTTTATGTTTTTTATTGTCTTGGTGCTCTCTTTGCAGACAAATCCTTTCCTTTTAACATAATCTCATCAACAATGTTGTTTTTTTTCAAGCAACATCTTTGTTTTTGTCAGCTATCCAATTCAGTAAGAAGATTTATCAGGGTTTCCAGAAAGTATGAATATATATCATGTAATAAGTCAGGATGGAATCTCATTGCTAGATTTTATTTACGAGTTTGCTGAGAGAAGGACAAGTTGAAGTTTGACATCATCAATAAGAACTGAAGATGCTGGAGGCTGCATTCATTGAATTGTAAGTGTATTGCCGTGCTAAATCACAGCACAATGTTAATATTTCTTAACATGCAATCTCACATTGTGAAAGCGCTCATTTTGGAAATTCTCAAAATAGTTTTTTGAGGCAGGCATTAAGCCCAATTTCCTCATCTGTAATATGGAGAATAAAAGAATTTATTCATGTTACCCGAGACAACACTTGGAACAAATCACTACACCTTCTGATTCCAGAACTTCTCTCTCCCCCTCTCTGTTTGTGTTTAGCATGGCCATTATTTCTTTCGTATGACAGCACTTAGCACAGGGTTAATTATACAGTAAATTCTTGGGAAATACGTGTTCACTGATGCATTTCTTTTGATACAAATAGAAAGGTTTTGAAACACAGATTTAATTAACTGATAGCAAACACGTATTATTCATCAGGTTTCAACAACAAAAACAAATTGTGGAGTTTCGTGTGCTGCTGAAGAGATAAACACATAAGGGACTTACGACGTGTGTATAATGTACTTGGATATAGACGCAAATATAAGGGTACTTTGGTATCACAAGGTAGGAATGCTTAATGCATCTTGGGGATGGGAAGGTTGGTAAGGATGCTCCAGGCTGAAGGAATGACATAAAAGAATGGTATATGGCATGGTTCTGTTGTTCAGATAAATGTGTTCTAAAAACAAGTCAGCTGGGTGTTATTTAGGATGCAAGTGGATAAATGGGGGATATGAAACTAGCAAAGCCTCCCATTATATATTATTAGTGAGTTTTGTTGATACACACATTCACGGATTATACTTAGAACAAAAAATGAAATACACAGACTTGTTTATAAAGACCATCACTGGATGGTGGGACTGGGAGTGATTTTTATTTTGTCAACATTTTAGAGGGTTCTATTTGTGAAAGTCTGTATAGATTGTTTAAAAATGAGGAGCAGGTGAGATAAAACAAGTTTAATCAGAATAAAGAGAGGTGCCGGTTAATTTGCAGAACTAAAGTGATCAAAGGCAATAAAATAAAAAGAGAAAAGAAAACAGACTGCAGATTTCAGCACATACCACCCTAAAATGTGCTGCATGATTCCAACTACTGGACATTCTGGAAAAGGGGAAACTATGGAGATGGTAAAAAGATCAGTGGTTGTCAAGGCTTCAGGTTGGGGAAATAAATAGGCAGAGTGCAGAGGATTTTTAAGGCAGTGAAAATATTCTGTGTGATACTATAATGATGGAAGCATGTCATTACGCATTTGTCCAAACCCACAAAATGTACAACCCCAAGAGTGACCTGTAACATAAGCTATGGACTCTGGGTGATTATGATGGGTCAATGTAGGTTCATCAACTGTAATAAATGTACTTAGTGGAGGATGCTGATAATAGGAAAGGTTATTCACAGGTGGGGCAGGGGGTTCTAGGAAATCTCTGTACCTTCCCCTCAGTTTGGCCGTGAACCTAACACTGCTCTAAAAATAAATAAATTGGGACGCCTGGGTGCCTCAGTCGGTTAAGTGTCTGCCTTCAGCTCAGGTCATGATCCCAGGGTCCTGGGATGGAGTCCCGCATCAGGCTCCTTGCTGGGCGGGGAGCCTGCTTCTCCCTCTGCCTGCCACTCCCCCTGCTTGTGTTCATTCTCTCTCTCTCTCTCTCTCTCTCTCTCTCTGACAAATAAATAAATAAAATCTTTAAAAATTTTAAAAATAAAAATAAATAAAACAACATCAAACAAAAACACACTATATAACACTTAGCATAAATGTAAAGAAATGTCTTCTCAAAAGAGCTTGCTCAGTCTTCCTAAAGGTTTGTTCTCCTATTTCATTTAAAAAGGGAAAAATTTCCAATCTCACTCTGCTTTCATAATGATTACATCTTTTAAGTTGTCTACGGAAATGAGAAGCCTTCCTAAAACTCTCAGACCACGAATGTCAAACTTGGATTTCAAATTCGTAAATTCCCAGGTGTTTGGGAAATTGTTGAAGGGCAAAACTAACTCTGGAGTTTCAGGAATAGACAAAGTAGTTAATGAATAAATTGAATAATAGGCAAATATTCTTATACCTCATAGAAATTCCTATTAAAAATTCCTCATGGAGATACCTACTACTTAATCATGTCATATTCTTTAATGGATTTCTACAAATAGGTGACCAATAGAAGCCACGAATCCTTAACATTCATTCATGTATTTATTCATTGATTCAACAAACATCTATTATGCTTGTTTGTTTTTAAGGGTAAAGGAAAAACCAATGGATAAAAGAGATAATATTAAAGAAAGCAATAAACACTACTGGAAAATTTTTACAAAACTGAAGTGGATGAATGTCTCTGGAAAAATCAGGATGGAATGGAACAGAGGAGATGAAGAAGGATTTATACCAGAGAAGTGGAAAGATAGTTCTCTACTAAAATGCAAAAACAAACAAACAAAAATGAAAGAAAACAGGGGAGGTAAATATGCATATTTGCATGTTTTTATTAGGCTTGTTGTTGTTTCCAAAAAGCTACAACACAAAAGTCTATACAGAAACTCGGTAAGGAATTAACAGACCCATGTGAACAAAGAGGCAGAACGGTATTTTGTCACAAGGTCAAAGGGGAGCTGGGAAATCAGGTATAATTTTATGATGATCAAATTAAAACATTTGGGGGAAAATGGGCACATGAATCTTGTGGCCTAATTTTGAATCTAACTTTAAGTGAGTTAATTCTTCAAAAAATACTAATAAGGCACTTAGGTGAATAAAAACATAATAAAGTCAGTGAAAACAAAAACTTAAATATAGTCCCAAGAAAGGAGGGAAAGCTCAAACAACATCTATAAGTAAACCAGTGACAAGAATAATGAAAAGAACAAGACAAGAAGAAAGCCATTTTGTACAACAGAAAATATTACTAAAAATTGATAGGCATAAGAGGTTTTTCAGGTTATTTGAGTAAGATGCTGGTTAAGGTTGGAATATAGTATCCTGAAATTATTGAAAATAACCTTGATAAGTGTAAAAGCTAATATCAACAGATGTCGAGGGACTACATAATATATATTTTTCTTCCAAATTCATTTTTCATTTAAGCTTCACATCAATCTTATGTTGTAGGCACTGACATTAATGTTACCTGCATTTCATAGATGAGGAAACATATAGCACAGAGAGTTAATGGTTAATTAACTTACCAAAACATATATAGTTATTAAGTGACACAGCTAGGACTTTCAACTCTAAAACCTCCAAAACAGGGGTGCCTGGGTGGCTCAGATGGTTAAGCGTCTGCCTTGGGCTCAGGTCATGATCCCAGGGACATGGGATGGAGCCCCACGTCCGGCTCCTGCCTCAGCAGGGAGTCTGCTTCTCCCTCTCCCTCTGCCTCTCCCGCTGCTCATGCTCTCTCTCTCTCTGTATCTCTGTGTCTCAAATGAATAAATAAAATCTTTCAAAAAATAAAAATAAAACCTCCAAAACTTATGTTATCCTCTGAGTAAACACTCCCTACTCCACCTGTCCCAAAAAAATTTCTATTATCTTCGATCCCAGTGACCATCACAACTAAAATTTTATGCATGCCCTTTTTCTTTTGTATTGTATATTACTTAATTACATTACATACATCATATATAAATAGTGTCATACTTTGTAGGTGTAGTTGCGTGTTAGCAGTGTATTCTAACACTTCCCAATATCAGTGTTCGTCAACAAAAGGGGGCTCTCTAATATTAATTGTAGAAAATGTGTTGCGAGCACGTGTGTTACTGGCTAGGACATGTTAACTTTATCAGACAGAAATCTCCAAGAAATTATTTATCTCTGCAGAACTTAACTATTACATGGATGAAAAGCAGAAAGAGGCATTCAGCACCGAAATAGAAATCTCTAAGTCACATTTAAATACGTAAGAACTTTCAGAGAACAAGTCAAATGGATGCTTAGCTCACATCCCTATGCCAAATTTCTCAGCTGTTCATTTGCACTGGGTCCCCTTATTGCTGTCCCTCTCAGCATGACCAGTAGTAGAATGAGTTTAAATGGAATCTGATAAAAACTAAGTAATTATATTGGAAAATGAGTTCTACACCATTTGATGAAAATTCCCATTTTAGTAATAAACAAAGACATAGGTTAAAATTCCCAACTCTAAAACATAGGAGGGCAATATAAGTTGTTTTCTGCTGTATGCTAAAATGAACACTTTTGTGTACTAAAAAAATAGAAATAACTAAGCTTTTGGTTCAGACATGTAGGGATTCATTCTTACCAGGCCTATGATTTCAATTAGCAATACTAATAATAACAATAATAATAACTGTAATAATAACAATAATAATAATTGTATCTGTCTAATATTAATTTTGTGCACTGACTGTGGGTCAGGCCTTGAACTCCACTCTCCAAATGCATGGTCCTTTGGTATTCATGGCTTTCAGTTCTCCTAATAGTTGAAAGAGACACATACTATTTTCAGTTTTAAAGCAAAGAAACACAAAAATAGGGCATCCAAAATCAATTAGACTTAAATTGAGAAAGTTAGTGGAATTGAGGGTCAAATCCACCAAAACCAAAGCTTATGACTTTAATCATGCCTTCTATTTTCTCCTCACCTGTTAAGGAGTTTATAATCCTGACATATTAGAAACAGCCTCTCCAAGAAATGGGACCGAGGATGGTTCATCCATCTTGCCATCATTCATCTGATACAATCTAGTCAAGAAATTAAAAGCCCTGGTGAGAAGCACTGCATACGAGGGGTCACAATTCAAAGGAAAGGACACTGGTTTCACCCTGTCATCAGCAGGTCGAGGTTCAGTGTGCAATAAGCCCGTTGCATATACCCTTGCAAAATTAACAGTGCACGTATGTCATATGTATGTGCACCTCTGTGTGTGTGTGTGTCGAGCAGCGCAAGGGACTTCTTTTTCTTCTTCTTCCCGACTACTCCCCCCCTCTTTCCCTCTTTCTTTTCTCCAGGCAAGAGTTTGATGCCAAGCCTATTTACAAAGTTCAGCTTTGGGGTCATGAGAATTTTGCTGTACACAACGGACAGTTTTATGTTCCTGAGACTCACAGATCTTTTATGCTCTTCCTTCCCTTTCTTTTGTGCCATGTATCTTAACCTCTTCTTCTTGACCTGCCCCAACTATTGTTCAGAATCAGAAAGTGAAGTCTGGACACAGACAGCTAGAAATTCAGCTTATTACCTGAGTTTTCCTGCAGAAGCACACTTGACAATATTTTGGTGCATTTTGCTGCAATGGGACCTATTCAGTTTGTTCTATCGCAGTCTCCTTTTGAGCTAGCTAGATCTCTGGAGGGAAATCTAGGAGTTTTGGAGAGATGCATCTCTTCTGAGGTTTTCCTGCAATCACACGAAGAAAGTAATGAAGGGGGATCACTCCAAAGTCTTAATATGATTATCCTCTTTGCTTTCTGACATAGTTCATACAAACATCAGTAAATTTGTGCTTTCGATCGATGACCTTAAAAATAAATAAATAAAGCAATCGCCCTGGAAAGAATGCTCTATACAGGACCAGAATCCAGAAAAAGCCTTTCTTAACTAGAGGTCAAAAACAGTCCAGGCCACAATTTCTGGCTGTGGATGTACTGTATTCTTGGGCAATTAAAGACTTCAGGGTACCAACTTGCTTTCAGTAGTAAAAACAGGAAAAAAAAATAGACAATCTTCAAGGTACAAACAAGCTGTTTTGAATTTGCTTTTATGTCAGCTGTTGGGAACTTGGAACACATTTTCCCCCATGGAAACAATGGTATAAATTGTGGTTAGGTTCTTAAGATGGTCAACAAAAAGTCTGTTTAGCTAATAATGTATTTGAAATATAGCGCTAATGGCATTGACCCCATATCCGGGTCTTGGTGGCAAAGGGCCAGGGGGGACCAGTGGATGAAGGAAGTTTGGAAAATAGATTTCTCCCCCTTTAAATAAGATCTGATATCAAATCATCTGTAGATATTGCAAAATGGCATTTGCTGGTGGCTTATTCTTTTAAAAAAAAGAACATGTTTGTGTGTTTTGGCGTTTTGAAAAAGATGAAAACTTAGCATTGGCATAAAATCACAAACAAGGAATGACCACTATTAACATGTGATGAATAAATGCAGAAGCTGTTTGCAACCGAAAGGCACCATACGAATTATTTGTCTGTCTACCTGGGAAAAACTCTGCAAAGACATAAATACAGTTTTTATTTGTGCAGGCTATTTTCTGCTAAAATAGTCATCCGGAATACCTGTATGCTTTTCGTGAGATAAATGGTTCAAATTGTACTTGCTGGGACACAGTATCTGCTATGTAAGCCCTGAGAAGGGTATTGCCAATGACCCTCGAGAAAGGTGCCTCTACTTTACATTCTCATCAGAAGTGTGTGCAAGTAGCTGTGCAAAGATTTTGAAATAGTTTTGTTCGTCTTTGGCATCGTTTCGTTTTCCTTCCCATGCTCTTTCTAAACCCATCCCTGTTGGTTGCTGTTTCTGTGTTTCTTCGACTCAAAAAGGTGCCAGTGCCTTGTCCACTGTAAACTTCTCCCGATTACTCATCCTATTGCATTCTTTTTTTTTTTTAAAGATTTTATTTTTTTATTTGAGAGAGAGAGAGAGAATGAGAGAGAGAGCACGGGAGGGAAGAGGGTCAGAGGGAGAAGCAGACTCCCCGCTGAGCAGGGAGCCCGATGCGGGACTCGATCCCGGGACCCCAGGATCATGACCTGAGCCGAAGGCAGTCACTTAACCAACTGAGCCACCCAGGCGCCCGATCCTATCGCATTCTTACTTAGAAAACATTCTTTATCCAAATTACCACTGGCTCTCCAAAAATTGCACCTGCACATCTGTGAAAAGCTTTCCGTAGGTGGATCTGCAGAACTGGAAAAGATTGGTTTTAGGAATGAACGCAGGTCTTGAGGAGCAAATGTTTTCCACAGTGTGCCCCAATTCAAGGTGTACGAGAAGGCCAATTTCAAAGAACAGCTAAAATACTAGATTCCTAAATTCATGGTGGCTGGAGATGATGAAAACTACACTTATCAAAGCATTATCAACAGTCGAAGAAATAGCTGTATATTTTGACTTAGATAGTCCATTTCCAAGACGTAATCAGAGATCTGATCACGGATTTAAGTAAAAGGGGTTCATCAGGGTTGTTTAAATACAGATAAATAGGGGCGCCTGGGTGGCTCAGTCGGTTAAGCATCTGCCTTTGGCTCAGGTCATGACCCCGGAGTCCTGGGATCCAGCCTCATGTCCAGCCTGTTTCTCCCCCTGCCCCTTCCCTTCTCCCTCCCTCTGCTTGTCATGCGCTCTCTCTCTCTCTCTCTCTCAAATAAATAAACAAAATCTTTCAAAAAAAAGTTCAAATCCTCATAAATTTGTTAAAATTGGATTCCCAGATCAAGCAATCAATCAAACTGCAGATACTAGTCATTTTGATATTGATCATAAATAGCAATTCCACCTTTCTTTTACACAGGTCTCAAAGCCTGCATTGGGAAGTTTGTTTTTACTAATGAGTTCTTACAGTCAAACGTCAACAATAAACTCTCTGAGCCTCTATTTATGAATTTTTGTGCCTGGAAAACAAGAAGCTGCGGAAAAACACACATTCAAATAGCGTCCCTGGATCCTCAAAAAAACAACAGCCCTCTTTTTTGCCTCTGTCTCTCCTCATCTTCAATAATGCAGGTGCTTGCTTCTTTTTCCCATCCCTATCGCCTAGAATAAAAATAAATACATAAAGACACATACAGTCTCCTTGTCATTGCCATGCTCAGCAACAAGCATTTCAACTGGGGTTTACGAGGCAATAAATTATCCTTCCCTGCCCTGGCAAGTAGCTTTTCTGAAAGGCCACATCCGGTCTTTGGGACACTAGCTTTTATTATGCATTTCATATTGAAACAAAGGTCAAATTAATTGACCTTATCTATGTGAAGAACCAGCTGGTTGCCTAGAGAAATAAAATCTTTTACAGAGACTTTAGGGACAAGGAAACAACAGGAAAACTCAATCCAATTGCAGCTGGAATCTGCAATTAGAAAGAGTAAATTTGGAGGAATTTAATTTTTAAAGGATCGGTTAAGAGTCAACAATTACATTTTCTCTAAGAAACAATAGAGCCAAGGAGTCTCCAAATGTCATCTGTATCTACACATAATATTTCCCAAATTTCTTCTCATATAAGTACATTCGAGGGAAGGAGGCAGAGGAGTGATAAACTTTCCATTCTGTGGATCCTAAGGACAAATCCTGCAACGCTTTCTATGAGGCTAACCAGATTCATTCAGCGTCCGAAAGAAATCATTTTCTATCTAAAAGAATTAGAGTACGAGTATATTTTTATTTTCCCCAAAGAAATACAAAATCGATACTCTATGCCCGCTGAATCTCCTGTTATTATCTGTACCAGCCCAGAGACTGAAAATGTTAATGTAGAGACCAAATAGAAGAGGAGGCTAATTTATTTTTCTACAATATCCGTTCCTCCCTTTTCTCATCTGGTAAATGGGATGTAAATTCCTGCATCTCATAATGTTTGGGGAAAATCAAAACAGCCAGTGTAAATAAATATCTCAGCACTTAGGGTCTGGCAATAAGAAATAAACATGTTAGTTTTTAGTATTACTTTTAAAAAGAGGTCCAATAGTGATTCAGAACCACAAAATGCAATCTAGTCCCCACTTGTAATACACAAAAAAGTAAGCTTAGGTCTCCAATTTCTTAGTTGATTGCTTTACTCCTCTCCTTCTTAGTTTATATATGCAAACACAGCCCTTGACACGGTTCTGTGTGAAAAATGATTCAGAGGGCTGTGCTAGTGAACAGGCAGTTTGAAATCATAGACAATGTGACTCTAATATGTGAATTTGACTCAGATGCGAATTTAGCAAGTGTATGAAGAAATAAGGGGCTGGTGGGGCCCGAGAGACATCCGTTCCCCATGTCTCTGATTTTAATTATTGAGCAAACTTATGACTCTTTGCCGTGAAAAAAATTATTTTGAATTTATCACATGCAAACAAAATGGGCACATTGGATTTGATGGATGAGATTTTCCTGCTGTCGCAAGGCCCACATCGGGTGGAGGCCTGCTGTATCATCCAGTATGGAAAAGATTAAGCCACAGAATGCACATCTGCATGGTGGAACGCTGAAAAAGTTAATGGCTGTGAAAAAGGGTTTGAACTTCTAGCTGAGGTCAGAAGCAGGGTGATTTAGTGACTTTAGTAAACAGACTCGCAATGAGGTAAAATGAAATTTGGTTTCATTTTGACCAGTACCTAGAGGAAGAACATCAATAAAGTTTTCAGTGCTCAAAGGTAAGTTCAAGGCCCACTTGGAAAGTGAACAATTTGTAAAAGTCAGCTCATTGTTCTATTCTATCATAATTAGATCTTTTTTATTCCACCCAACTCAGGATGTAATTTTAGAAATGGGGACGCAGAGATAATGTGACTCAACCACATCACAAAAGATTTTCAAAAAAGACAAAGAAAGAAGAGACAAAGATTGGACTGAATCTTCTCAAGACAGGAGAACTGACTCTCATGTCTTCCTTAAAATTCATAGGCAAGGCAACATGCTAGTTCATATGCAAGGCTGATTTAACATGACAAAACCACATGAATGAATAGGCTTTTAAAAATTCCTGGTGTTTGCTTATGAGGTGGGATTTGAGGTGAGGGGGAAGGAAAAGTCAAAACAAAAGATGAACAGGTCAGAAATATGTAGAACAAAGCTCCTGATTCTGGAGCCGCGTGTGGGGAGAAGAGATAGAGATAAAATTAGATGCCTCTGAGAAGAATTTTCTTTCCATTTTTCTAAAGATGTAATAACAAAAATCATCTCTACTTAGGAGATAGGGCTGATGGCACATGTCCAGAAATCGACACACCGACGAGGGCAAATAATCTCACAGGAAATATATTACTGGATCTTGGGCCATAAGGTGGATCCGTTGGCTTATCAGATTTGCTGGAGTGATTTCAGAGTCAGTCACAGTTGCTGGGATTTCAGAGGCATTTGTATGTGTCTTGGAGGAGTGACCGTGGTGTCCTTTGCTGCATAAAAAATCCAGTTTGGGGACGGCAGGCTGATCAGATTCCTGTGGCCTCTGCGTCTCCATATTTCCTGGTGGAGAGCAGGAACGTGCGTGAGCTGCTTTGACTCCGAGGACCCCAGGAATCGCCAGTGAACCTGAAAGCCCCCACATCTGGCTACAGCTTGCCCTTGTTTGCTTTAAATTCTGCACACAGACGACCACCCTGGCTGCGAATTCAGGGATGGGCCAGCCTTCTTTACGCCTGGCCAGGGGAGGTGGGGACTCTGCAAACTCACCTGGTCGGAGGGTGAGGGCCACTGCGTTTTCAACTCGCCTTTGTTTTTGTTAGTGTTCCTTGTTTGGAAAGGGGTTTCTGTGGCAGCAAGCACACATTCATCATCCTTTCTCCTTTGCTTATTCCTTCTCCATCAGGTATAAACTGGGTCCTGGACGCTCCCCAACACATACCCCTACGGAACAGAAACTTCTGGGTAAGATCCTCCAGTGACAATTCACTTTCCACAGATTTTGTTTAGCTCTCGGGTGGTTCCGATGGTTTCCCTTCCAGAAATTATCTTCTGTCGAGGAGAAAAAAAATTAAATAGAAGAGCACACTCTCCAAGATCTTAGACAATGATTCAGTACAAGGCGTCGCCCTTAAAAATCAATATTTGGGAATGAGACAAACGAGGATTGTGTAAGAGAACAGTGACCTGAAGTCTCCGGGAGTTAAGAGTGAAAATAACGAGCTACTCTTTTGTGTTTTCACAAATTCATTAGGTTTCTTTTTTTTTAATGGAGTATTTACAAAATTGAAAAGGAGTCAGTCAAGAAACGATCCTGAAAAAATTAAACCATGCATTTTTTTACCTTTGTTTCTTTTTTTTTTCAAAACAAAAGTATGATTTTTTTTTTTTTTTTTTTGGTGGGAACTCAAAGTTCAGGGACACAGCATCAGGGAAAGTAGTTGAACAGTGAACAATTTTATTGGAGCACTTGGCTGTCCCCAAACTGGACATATTTCTGGGTACAAATGACAGGATGAAATGCTATTTTCTCATTTATTTGTTATAAATGCCTTTAAGTATATCATCAAGTAACTAAGATTTTCTGCTGTATTAAGAAAACCCAAACAAAGGGCACCTGGGTGGTTCCGTCAGTGAAGCGTCTCCTTTCGGCTCAGGTCACGATCCCGGGGTTCTGGGATCGAGCCCTGCATCAGGCTCCCTGCTTGGCAGGGGGCCTGCTTCTCCTTCTGCCTCCGCCCCTCCCCTGGCTTGTTCTCTCCTGCTCACTCTCTCTCAAATAAATAAAATCTTAAAAAAAAAAAAGAAAGAAAACCCAAACAAAAACAGTACAACAGAGACAATGTCGATTCACAATTTCTTCCTTTTATAAGTCAAATATGTAAACAATACACGTACAGGAAAAAAATCCAGATTATGTTGAGGAATCACCCCACCCCTGTGTCTGTAGCCACCCTCCTGACGTGTCACTCTTTTGTCCGTGGGAGGGTCAGTAGGATTGTCCCTTGTCTCCCTTGGAGGCGGGATAGTTCCACAGAAGTCCACTGCTCTGCCCCCACCCCCAGAGTCAGGCTTGGCAGAATTCTTCCAGAGTGTGTGTTGTACCTTATCTTTCTGGATCATAAGTGTCCACAAGTCATTATCCAGGTGTTTTTTGATCCAAGATGCTGTCTTACAATTGTCCAACATTTGGCAAAAAATTTGCTTTTAACTGTGTATGTTGATTAATCATTGCAGGGACATTGATACACGGAGGCGATGTCCCTCTAAGCAGGAAGGATGGAGTCACAGAGTGGTCTGCCTTTTTGATAAGGGGCTTTCTAAGTACACCCTGAGGTCTGCAAACACTAAAGGTCCTGCTCTATTAAGTGTAATCCCTGAAAACGCCACTTATGGGAATTGTTGCTCCAAACAACCTGGATACAGGTGAAATAGGTAGATAGGGACATCACGAAAAGAAAAGGAGAGGATAAAGGAGACTGTCGTGTCAGGTCACTCCCGAGGAAACCAAAGGCATCCTTCTGAGATGCGCACCATTGCCACGGATGTGGTTGGCAGTGCATGTGGAAAACGTTGCTCAAACATTGTTTAAATTTCAGCTACAGAAAATACATGTACAAATAAATAAAAGTACTTAGACCCTATTGCTAGAGACAAATGGTGTTGCACGTTTAACCCTGAAAGATTCAGTGTCAGGATGCTTATTTCTCAACTATCGATGGTAGGTTTCCTCTACTTAAAAGAGCCAGTATTGGTAATTGTTTTTTCCCCAGTCTACAGATTTTCCTGACAATTGGGACAGGAATAAATTCTCAGACCTCTATCATCTTTTAAGTTGAAAAGCAGGTAAAGATGCACCTTACACATGACACATACCTAAAAGCTTTATAACTCTTCTGATAACTCAGAAAATGGACAAGTCATTATTTGTATATTTCAGAAATCAGCCTCTAACAGAATGTGGTACGTGGCAGAGAGTCAATAAACATTATTTGCTAAATTATGACTGAATCACTAGGTTTTCCTTTTGTGTTAAGTTGTGTCTAATATAATCTTTCTGAAAACAATCCTGCTTTCCTCTCATACCTGTATCAGTCTTTCTGGAGAAAGTTTATACAGAGAACAAAGAATTTGATTGGCCTAGTACCCAAGTCATGACAAATAACTGATTGCTCAAACCAACAAATGAAATGAATGAATTGGAAACTACAAAGCAAGCCTTTTTTTTTTTTTTTTTTTTTTGAGATAGGAATCTATTCTAATTCCTTTTTTGGGTTTAGAAATTGCTTTCCTAGTTACACTTTGCATTGTCCAGTATTAGAAAGTGCTTTTATTTCCTGAATGACTCAAGGTGGAAGAAGAAAGTGGCAGAAAGAATGGGGATTGGTCCTTTAAATGGTAGCATCCAGTATAAATGGTCTGCTTGTACGGAGACATATCACCCATATTGAACCACTGAAGGCATCGTGCTGATCATTTTAGACTTCCGGGCCTTGGTAGGTTCAGACATTGCACGCTACACTTATGTCTGGGGAAAGATAGATGTCCGTTAATTCTCCAGATGTGCTATCACTCCAAAGGCACTTATATCCGCGTCTGGAAATGTTTAAATAAATGGTTGAATTTTTTTTTTCCACTTTACTTCTGGATATCTTAGTATCCTGGATTCCTGTCCACAGCCAGTTCGTATCTTTCTTGATCTTCATCACCATACTAGGAATTCTCCCTCCTACTATATATATATAATAATGACATATCATAGCATTTTTCAAATGTGGTTTGTTTTCAAAGGGTAGTTTTTACTTCTGGACGAAGAATGAATTTTAACTGATGTGCTGATACTGCCACCTAGTGGCTAGCGTGGAGAATACAACATTCTTCTCCTGTGGAAAACTAAAACAAATTCCTGGATCCTCTATAATTCAATGAGTTGGCAAATATTTCTCGAGAATTTTCAGTAGGCTACACACAATGAGAAAAACATAATGAATAAAGTTGCCTCACTTTAGAAGTAAAAATAAGATAATGAATTTAAAAATACTCCAATACACTTACTGAAATAGAAGTTTACATATTTAATTTTTAACAAGGATTATACTTTTAGAACAATTTTATATCTACAGAACAACTGCAAAGATAATACAAGCATTTCTGTATACACCTCATCCAGTTCCTCCTTGCTCTAACATCTTACTTTTTTATGGTGCCTTTGTCAAAACTAAGACATTAGCTTTGGTACCTTATTATTAACTCTTACTAGTGACTGCAGACCTCATTTGGATTCCCCCAGATTTTCTACTTATGTTCCTTTTCTGTTCCAGGATCCAATTCAGGATACCCCATGGCATTTTCTATCATGTCTCCTTAATCTCTTCTGGTTGGTTCTTTTTAATATACGAAATTATTGTATCCTACCACAATTATTTTGATAGCAATTAAAAGAACAAGAAGAGAGTGAGTACCACCCGTTGAGTACCATCTGTGAGTTAACTATTATATTCTTATGAGGTTATCTTCAAGGTTTGAAAGATGTTAAGACTTAGGGAAAGGACTATGTTTGGAAGAACAGAATGAGAATGTGATGAGTCCATTTATAAATAGGACTCTGGGGACAACATTTTCTTTGTTCTTTTCTGGTTGACCTTTGAGCATCTCTCACATGTGACCTTGAGTCGCTAAGTGACAAAGCTGCTACTTAATGAAAAAAACCGATGAATTGGAGGAAAAAACAACAAATACCACATCTAAGAAGATCAGAAAAGAGAGCTTCGTGGTTAAAAAATATCAATACCTTTTCGGAGACCAGATGTAGATCTGTATCTAGTGAGCCTAGACTTCCTTAGCCCACAGTGATTTACACATCTCTAGGTCATCGTGGTCTACACCACTCGAGTAGCAAGTAGTAACATCTATCTGTAATCTGAAGTTATACTGATGTTGCAGTATAACTTTTGTATTTAACTCACAAATACTGTTTGTCAGATTGTCCACCCAGCCACTTTGTAATCACTGGTAATAAAGAATGATGTCTCAACCCTAAGAGACTCTTAACTCTAGGAAACAAACTGAGGGTTGCTGGAGGGGAGACGGGTGGGGGGATGGGTGACTGGGTGATGGGCAGGAGGGCACTTGATGGAATGAGCACTGGGTGTTATATGCAACCGATGGATCACTAAACTCTACCTCTGAGACTAATAATACACTATATGTTAATTGAATTTAAGTTTAAAAAAATTAAAAAAGAATGATGTTTCTTACTTCTATCCTGTTACGTGCTTCATGTAAATACAAACAGGAAGACAAAAATCATCCATTCATTCACTCATTCATTCGCCCCACAAATACTCAACGTCTATCACAGGCAAGTCATCCCTCTAGTTGCTGGGTATGCAGAGCGAAAAATAACAACATCCCCGATCTCATGAAACATCACAGACTCTGAGTTGGAAATGAAAACTTTCTGATTGGCCGTGAAAGAAAGAAAGCACCTCTCTACTTTTCTCTTCTGCGTTACTTTTTCTCTTTTGCCATCCATTTGTTCTGGTGCTACTTTTTATGACCAAACCCAAGAGTCTTTTTAAAAGCTGCTTCACGATCAAGGAGAAGAGCTGAAAGCCTGCAGCTATGAGATAAATAAGCTGAGTTCCTCTGTTGTCAGGCAGAGCTCAATTTCTAAATCATGTGAGACTGTTTAAGGGAGACTCCAGCGGGAGGGAACTGGCAGCTTGGTAGCAAATGAACACTTGCTTTTCCAGAAGAAACTTCTTGGAAATGCAGAGAAAACCATTAAGTGCTTTGGATAGAATCAAGAATATATAAAAATTTAGTTTATGATAAAGATATTTAAATAAGTGGGGAAAGAATAGACTTATCCATAAATGTTGAGGAAGAAATTTTCTTTTTTTTTTTTTGAGGAAAGAAAAAGCAGGTTTCTCCTAAATCACCAAACATACAGAAAAAAATAAATTTTAGATAAATTAAATGGTGTTGAAGGAAGAGGACACCATTCAACATTTGAAAAAAAAGCTGAATGTATAACTTCATAAAATTTTTTAAAAAGTAATCTCTACACCCAACATGGGCCTTGAACTTGACCCTGAGATCCAGAGTTGAAGGCACATCGACTGAGGCAACCAGGTGCCCCGAATTTGTTACTTATGTAAGGCATAGCTGTACTTTTTAGGTATGGTTTCCCTGATTGCAAGGCAGGAATCTTATTTTTAAGAGGGATTCGGAAAAGGTAGAGCTCAAGGATTGGCAGACTTGCACAGGAGGAGATTCAGCTATGGAAGTGTGAGAGTGGGCTTATCCAGGCGGGCTTATTGTTGATGGACTGGCTTTCAGAAATGTGTCTGTGGTGGTTGTAACGCACCACTGAGCTTCAAAAACATGTGGGTTTACTGATTATCCAGCTTTCAGAAGCATGACCACTCGCTAGAATCGTCAGCAGTCTTTAAACAGACTGTATAAATAACATAATGAAAGAATGGGCAAAATATTTGAATGGACACCTAACCCAAAAAATATGATAGCAGATAAGCGTAGGTGAAAAGATGTTTGGTACCATTAGTCCTTAGAGAAATGCAGTCTACACCCTCAACAAGACAGCATTCCGCATGTACTAGGCTACCATAAAGAAGACTCATCATAGTAAGTGCTAGAAAGGATGCAGGAGAACTGGAACCCTCATTATATTCTCAAGTGGGGATGTAAAGGGTTACCATCAGTTTGGAAAACAATTTGACAGGTTATTTAGAAAGCTACACATGTCTACCATACATTCTAGCCATTCTAATTTTATGTATACAGAGAGAAATGAAAGCATGTGTCCATACCCAGAGTCATACACAAATGCTCATAGCAGTTTTATTTGTAATAGTCAAAAAGTGGAAACAACACACACGTTTATCAATATAAGATGGATAAAAAAATTAAGCTATCTCTGTATGATTTAATACTACTTACCATTGAAAATGAATGAGCTATTGATACACTCGACAATGTTGATGAAACTCAATAACTTAGTTATGCTGAGTGAAAGACATCAGAAAGTACACACTTCATCCTTCTATTTTTACCAATTTCTAGAAACGCAAACTAATGTTTATTGACAGAAAGAGGTCGATGTTTACCTGGTGATGAGTGGGAGGGTGGTGGGAGAAATTACCATTACCACAGAATTAGGGGTCTGTCTCGGAATGAGATTGATGGGTAATAGGGTAAATCCATGTTTAACTTTATAATAAGATGACAAACTATTTTAAAAGCAGCTGTACCATTTTGTATTCCCACCAACAATGAATGAAAACATGCCTTAAAACTTGCTGTAATATATTCTTGCTAGATTTCATTATTATAATTTTTTTTCTTTTCTTAATTGTAGCCATTCCAATAGTTTTATAGTGGTATTTTGTTGTGGTTTTAATTTGCATTTGTTTTATGACTAATAATGTTGAGCATCTTTTCAGATGGTTATTTGCCATCTGTGTATTTCCTTTGCTGAGCTGTTTGACTATTTCTTCTCTCTTTTTAAGTTGAATGATTTTTTTTTTTTTGTATTCTTATTTTGTAAGAGCTCTTTATATATTTTGGACACAAGTCTTTTGTCAGATATGTATAACTGGCAAATATTTCTTCCCATTTTATAGATCATTTTGCCATTTCCTTAGCAATTTTCTCTCACAGAGCAAATATTAAGGGAGTCTTTAATTTTAATGGAGTCTCATTTATTTATATAGATTGTGATTTTGGTTTTGTATCTTAAGATCTCTTTGCCTAACCGACTGCCACAAACATTTTCTCCAGTGTTTTGTTCAAATTTTTCTATAGTTTTGTGTATTAGGTGCATGATGCACTTTGAACCAATTTTGTATAAGGTGTGAAATATATCTCTAAGTGTATATATGTATATATATATATGAAATATATCTCTCTCATAGATGTCTAAACATTACCATCATATTTCAACAGGCTGAATAGGATTGGTGGTGATGGGCTCTGTTGCCATATTTGTGATTCAGGGATAAAAATACTGTCCTTCACCATTAAGCCTGATTCCTATTGTAGCTTTTCTGTTCTTGTCAATGCTTTCCACTTAAAGAAACTTCTAGTGGACTGGCAGTTGTTATGATGGATAGATGTTGAATATTAAGTGTTTTCTGAACATCTGTTGATGCAATTAGTTAGGTCGTTTTGGTTGTCAGATCTTCTATATTCTTGCTGATTTTCTGTCTACTCATTCTGTGACTTAATGGGAGAAGAATGTTAAAGTCTCCAAGGAAACTAGTAAGCTTGTCTGTTTTTCCTTTCAGTTCTATTATTTTCCTTTATGTATTCTTGAACACTTTGTTGGGTAAACAAACATAGAGGATTCTTATGTTTTCTTGATGAATTGACCCTTTAATCGTTAAGTAATGTTCTTTTTTCCTCCGTTATTTTTCTTCTGAATTTGTTTCATATTAATATAGCCACTCCATCTTTATTTTGATTAGCATGTACGTGCTATATTGTTGCCATCGTTTTTGCTTTTAATCTATCCATGCCATTATGTTTCAAGTGTGTTTGCCAAGTAATTGGAAATAATTGTAATGTTTCCCAAGTAACTGGGAACAATCCCAATAACTGGGTCTTGTTAATGTTACTCAACCTGATAATTTCTGTCTTTGAGTCCTTGTCTTTAGGCCATTGGTATTTAATGTGACATTAATATGATTAGACTGGGTCCTACACTTAAAAAAATAGTTTCTGTTTATCTGTTCTTCTTTGTTCTTCTGTATGTCCTTTTATTACAGATTAATTAAATATTTTTAGTAATCCATTATAATCAATCTATCTATTGATTTTGGGCTTCTCTACTTGCATTATTGGAGGAGTAGAGGTAGCTCTAGGGATTATAATACACACACCTAATTTTTCAACATCTGTTTATCGTTATTATTTTACCAAATCAATTAAGGTATAGAAATATTACAACCACAGAAGTTCTCTTACCTTATACACCTTATGTCATAGTTGCATATATATTACATTTGCATAACACTAAACAATGTCAGAATTTTTGCTCATCATACTTTAAGGAACATAAGAAGAAAAAACATAATGTTTTCTTTACTCAGACATTTTTCCTTTCTGTGGCTTTTCCTTTGTTCTTAAATCTCCAACTCTCCCTATGGTATAATTTGCTTCTAGACTAAAGAATTATGTTAGCATTTCTTTTGGAGCAACTAATTCTATTATCATTCCTACAACTGAGAATGTTTTTAATTCACCTTCATTCCTGAAGGATATTTCCATTGGATATAAGATTCTGAGTTGACAGCTACTTTTGCTATTACATTGAAGATGTTTTCTACTGTCTCCTGGACTCCAAGTCTTTTGCTGAGTAATCTCCAGTCTTTAAGTCCCCCAATATATATATATATATATATATATATATATATATATATATATGTCACTTTCAATTTTTCCCTACCAACTGTAATCATTTCATCCGTTCCACTCATTCCATAACAAACTCTAGTTATGATTCCTCTCTTCCACTCCATAAATAATACTTTTGCCAATATGTCACATAATATCTATTTTAATAAATGTAATGGAAACATTTTTGTCCTTTTGTTTATGGATCTCTCTGCTGCAACTTGTAACACATTTGACCACTCCCTGTTTCCAGAGAATTATACTGGTTATGTAACACTACCCATTTGATTTCCTGTACTCTCCTGTACCCCCCCTCCCCTTTTTAAAACCAGTTTCTCTTCATCATTTAGTTCTATAAATGCTGCTAGGCCTCATAGTTCTCTCTCAGTCCTTATTTTAATACCATTCGCAAGCAACCTAATCAATGTCATGGTTCTCTTTATCCTGTAACTATAACTCCCAAATATACACAAATGTCCAATGTGTACCTTTTTGCTGAGCAACAAACCAGTATAACCCAACCATCTGTTGGCCATCATCTCCACTTGGATAGCTCTCAAATATCTCAAAATCAGCACTGCCAAATGTGAATTCGCATTTCCCACCAAGTATGCTCCTCTGCCAGGATTTAAAGCACTTTCCAGTAAATAATAATATACTATGCCCAATCAGAGACCAGAAATCTTAGCATGGGTATAAATCTTCGTCTTAAAGTGCTCATCTGTCAAGTCACACCCCTTGCCAATTCTCCCACCTCGCACATCTTAAGTGAGTGAACACGTCTCTTTTCTCACAGCTGCCATATGCTCTAGTCCAAATCACCACTGCATATTAGCGGCATGGCAACAGTCCCTCTCATGCGCCTCCTTGCGTCCACTATTGCCCCCACTCACCAATTCTCAGTGAAGACAGTTGGTGTGACCTTTATATAAGCAAACCGGACTATGTCATCTTCCTTCCTGAACTAGACAATACCTCCCTGTTGGCCACAAAGAATAAAATCCATAAGCAGCTTATAGGGCTTCCCTGATCTCCCCACTGACAACACATCTAGTGTACTAATTTTCCGTTGCCGCCCAAGCAAATGCCCACAAGCTCAGTGATCTACAACAGCCAAACCATCTTCCATGTATTCTCTTATACTTCTTTGAGTCAGAAGTCCAACACAGATCACACTGAGCTAAAATCAAGGTGTGGAGAGGGATGTGTGCCTGTCTATAGGCTCTGCAGGGGAAGCCACTTCTAGATGCCACCCAAATTCCTTGGCTCATGACCTCCTTCATCCATCATCAAAGACAACAGTGATGGGTCAATCCTTGTCATTTCTTGGACTTGTTCTCCTTTTATCTCATCTCTCTGCCTTAGCCTTCTTCCTCCCTCTCCTATGTTTAAAAGCTCACATACTTAGATTGGGATCATTCCCCTATTTGAAGGTCAGTGGATTAACAATCTTAATTCCACCTGCAATCTTAATTAGCTTTCACAAGTTCCAGGATTAGGACATAAACATCTCGGAGAGTGGGCATTATTCTGCCTATCACATCCAGACTCATTACATTACTATTGCATTTCATGGTCTAACTCACATCCAATTTCCTCCTGTTTCTTGGGGAAAAGGGTAATGGAGAAAGCACATAGTTCCAGGGTTCACACTGTCCCTGGTGCCTTGAAAGTTCTTCTTCCTGTCCATCCATTTCCCCCTTTACCTGATTAACTGTCTTTTTTCCTTCATTCTTTAAATTAAATTTTAGTTTATCATGTTGGTCTTCTCTGCCCTTCAAAATCAGGGCAATTCCTTTTGTTTCGGGACAATCTACTCCCTCTTTTTTCTCATCCCTCTCATGCATGTGACTTCCCTTGTAAGATATAATATCCATTGTCTCCTGTGGTGTCCTGGCACCTGGTGGGATACCTGGCAAATCAATCATAAAGACTTTAGGAATTGAACTAAAATTTTTACTCCTTCTCTCTATCCACGATATTGCTTTTACCTTGATTCCACTCCTTCCCCTACCTTATTTCCAGTTTTACTCTGGTTGGGGAATTTCTAGACTAATTAATCTAGACTAATCTAGATTGTTTTCCAATTTTCAAGATTCGGCTCTCATGTTTTCTTTTGTTCAAGGCTCCTCTGAGGGCACCACTCTGATGGATGGCTCACCTGGGAATTTCTATAACATCGCTTGATCAGGACGCTTACGTTGTAACAATATTCACACTCAGATCTTGAGCTGTTTGAGGACAGGCACACTTTCTTGTTAAGCCATGTATCTCAGGCCTAGCACAGTGCTTAATATAAAGAGATCACTCAATCAATGATGTTGAAACAATAAATAAATGAGTTTAATCTTAAGGAAAAGTTACATTAATTCATTTCCAAAAAATAAGAGCATCAAAGTTGATAAATAAGTGTATCCTGAATAATGTGTATGCTGATAAAAACTTTTCTGTTTTTCTATTACCTATCTATCTATCTATCTATCTGTCTATCTATCTGTCTATCATCTATCTATCATCTACCTCTTTTGCTTTATTTATTTTGGGAAAGGTGCCATGGAGCCATGGCATTAGGATAAAACTCACTGCACCCGGGAAAATAATATGGCTGTCAAATGTCATGCTACCACAAGATGGCAGGATCGTATTATGCTTACCACTTATGCATAAATATTTTTATACATACACAAATACTTTGTATAGTATATATATAACAATCTATATTCTTTCTGAATAATTAATACATATTATTATAGAATAACTAAATAATAAGTTGCTCTTGTTCAAAATAAATTATACAGAGGCAAATTCTGGCTAAACTTTCATTCCTATTCCTTCAGCTAAAATCCAAGATACACCCACCAGCCTCATAATTTTGTTTTCCTTCCTAGCACTGAGGAGCTGCAATTTGATGCATGGCTATGAGCAAGTGATCAGTCTATAGGTGGATAACATCTTTATTTTTATAGGGAGAAACTGAAGCGAGGAAATGTTGAGTACTTCATGTAAAAACATCTGGTCCAATTGTGAGCTAAAATGCAAACTCAGGCCTTTAGATCTTTCAAATTCAAAATTACCAAATTTTCTACTAGGCTATTCTGCCTGGCCTAGTTTTGTGTGCATATGCGTGTGCATGTGCGTGTGTGTGTGTGTGTCTATGTGTGTGTATGCATGTGTTTTCTCCCATGCGGTCCTATATTCTTAATATTGCCTGGTTTTGAAGGATGCAGTTATGGCTTAATCAATAGATTCTTTTCCAATCAAAACTTTAAATGAGACATCCCCTTCTGTGCACTCCTGACCCTCTGAGGTTCCCCAGCCTCTCTGGGGTGGGCTGAGCTGGAGGGTCTCCCCGTGGCTTCCTCTGAGATGAACTGGCCATGTAAGAGATCTGAGATTGAAGAGTTTGTAATCAACAAAGACAAAAAAAAGTGACCACTTTAAAAAGCAATTCTACTTGAACATGGTGAAACTGGGAAGAGCTCTCTTACAAACAGCTATATAACTAATAAATTTGATACCCAGGCATTCCATGCAATAGCTATAGGGTGTTTAACGTAAGAGTTGGGTGAATGGCTCATTGGAACCATGCAAGTGTGGGACAGATTCAGTTAAGTGTGCTTAAACTCAAGGGCACCCAAGGACACCATTTGACAGAGATGCTGAATGTTGCTACCTTACTTTTTTTATTTTTATTTATTTGTTTTTTAAAGATTTATTCATTTTAGAGGGAGGGAGAGAGAGAGAGATTGAGCATGCAAGTGGGGGGAGGGGCAAAGGGAGAGAGAGAGAGAGCATCTTAAGTAGACTCCACGCCCAGCACAGAGCCCAACACCAGGCTTGATCTCAACACTGAGATCATGATCTGAGCCGAATCAGGAGTTGGACACTTAAACAGCAGAGCCACCCAGGTGCCCCATCTACCTTACTTTTACTGTAGATGACTCAAAGTCTCTAGGACTTGAATAACTGGAAGAAAGAATTCATATATTAGGCAGATGTCAATAATCCCGAGAGCTTCAGTTTCATGATTCTCAATAAGATTGACATATGAGAATAGCAGGTGTTTGTAGAAGAAGTCCCAACCTGGTGCAAGGACAACAACTAGCCTTAACACAAGGGCAAAAGATGTCCATAATGCTGCACCAGCTTTTAGGAAGCCATCAGAAGGGTCCTCGTTACAAAGGTTAAGTCAGATATATTGACACAGACAGATGAAGTCTATTATTGAAAGACCGAGTTTACTCATCATCCTGTTGCTGGTTGAAGCAATTGTCAGGGCATTCTAACCAACTCAGGCAGACACACAAAGTAAATCCAGGGGGGATTAGAGAATTACTATTTGCAGCAATGTCTTATCGACTAATAACAATTAAATGAATGTATAATGTTGCTTCATCAGTAGAGGGGAGAAGGGAAACACCTCCTCACTAAGAAATTTATTTATTGAATAATGGAAACTTGCATTTAAAAATTTTAATGGGTATCTGATAACATTTCTTTAATTTAAATATGTGAGTTATGGATCTAATAAGTGAGGCATCCAAGACATTAATTATAATTAAAATAGGGTGTTGAATATTCTAGATGTTATAGGGTTTTTTTTCTTCAGGAAAATAATCATAATAGATAAAAATTTAATCTTAGGAAGGTTTAATCGGCCCTCAAATTCCCCAAGCCCTGCAAAGATATAATACATTTTCCAAGTAGCCAATGAAGCCATCTTCTTCTCTCCATAAAGAGGGAAGAAAGCAAGTAGTTTTACAAGCAGCTAACTTTCTACAATATGGAATGTTCTGTTGCACACTGAACAAGAGCCTGGTGGATGAAGCTGCAGTTCCAGCTGTCCAACATTGGGCCAGAGCCCTTCCAGGTGTGTTGTGGAGATAGGGCAGGTGCAGAGGATGGACCGCCACGCTCCATCACCTCTTCAAAAAATGATGACAGAGAACATGTGTTTTTAGTAGTCTAGCTTTCTCACTCTCTTGACAGCCGTGCCACAGCATGCAGGCTGACTGAAGCTTTATCCTTCTCCCCTTAGCAGGAGACACATTAGCAGGAACCTCAAGGGAGAACGGTTCCAAACAATGGAAATTTTCTATGGGGGAAAACAGAAGTTCACTGAGCACCACAGTGTCAGAAGAAGTTTCTGGCTGACACACTGCAACTTGAGGTAACTCAGTGACGGGGATAGCCAAAGAAATGTGGCACAAATTTTAAAGCTTAAATTCATCATTAAAAAAAAAAAAAGTACAAATAGGGAAGGGATGCTAATCGTTTTCAGAAGCCAAGACTCCTCTGCATTGCTTATTAATTTTAATGACTTCTGTTTAGTGCCACTAGCTAACGAGCCTCTTCCAAAACATGGGGAACTCTGCTCCAGTGATTGCTTAAATAATATCATACTGTTGAAGGAGAAAAATTATGAAACAATGTTTTCTCCCAGATCATTAGCCTTGGAGGGAATAAATAAAACAAGGCAAAACAAAATCCTAAATATCCTCTGATGATGTCTCTTTAACTATCTTCTGTTTGGGATTAATAAAACTAGCTACTTATTAATAGTAATGAAAACATTATTTCTGGGAAAACAGCACAGCTAATTTGTAGCCATTTTAGACACAAAGGTGAATGCAATCACTGGCGAAAAAAATCACTTCTAAACTTCCTCATCGTGATTACAATAAGTAAGTGATTTTGATAGTTTTCTTGTGAAATTAAAGAACAACTTAGAGTGACCCAGTAATATTTCAGGCAAAACTGGCCACTAATGATGTTTAGTTGTCATCTTAGTGCCCCAAGAATGATCTGGAAGGAGTTAACTTTGGGACAAAACCATGCTTTCTAATCAACCCCATTGCATACGCACACAATAGCTTGTTGATGAGCTTGACCAGCTCTGCTGTTACTCAGAACTGCGTGTTCTAAACTGTACCTGAGTCTTTTTTTACAGTAAAAATACGACCAATTAGCATTATCCCTATTTGTGCTTAAAACCGTTAGCCTCAGGAAGTCATGTTTCCAACGGTGAAAATAATTCACAAAATGACCATACAAACAGCCCCACTCCCAGGCTAGAATATTGGTTCTGATTTTCTCCTTGCTATTTCTTTTTAACTTACCCATACTGAGGCCAGTATGCTTTTGTGCTTTTAATTTTTAAGTTTCTTAGAATTTCCTTTCCCCTAATTCAGAGCAATAACTCTATTAAAAAGTCTGAATAGGTACTTCAAAAGATTTAACCCTCAAAATTTTCTTTTTTTTTCTTTAAAGATTTGTTTATGTATTTGAGAGAGAGAGCATGAGCAGGAGGGGCAGAGGGAGAAGGAGAGAGAATCTCAAGCAGACTCTGCGCTGAGTGCAGAGCCCAACGTGGAGCTTCATCTCATGACCCTGAGATCAGTTCACAACCTGAGCCAAAACCAAAAGTCAGACCCTTAACCGACTGTCCCACCAAGGTGCCCCAACCCTCAAATTTTTCTAGTCAAAGTAAAACCAGAAAACCATTGGATTTATTTCAAATTCTTTTTTCAGATAATAAATACCACATATTATGCACAATTTTATATATTTTGTTAAAGATCACACTAAGGGTAAAAACAAAACCCTCAACTCTACATTGTATTCTAAATTACTAAAATTAATGGAAATGTTTCCTACTAAAGAATTACATTTAAAGAATATTCTTTACATAACTTTACATACTTGTATGGAGATTTTTCTGGTGTTATCCAACTACTTTCTGAAACCAGCAAGGGTTGGGCTATCTCCAGGGCGTATGAGAAAACTAATTCTCAGTCTGAGAGGAGAGGAAGGTAAGTTACCAACAGTAAAACTAACCAATATACAAGGGGGAATGGATTGTAGTGCTTTAAGGATTTCAAAGCTCTGTAGTTACTTCCAGCTGCACTGCCAAGAGAAAATGGGCTCATGTGAGTGTGACACAGACCACTCTAGAGGAACTGCCAAAGTAGGTAGAAGAGTCTACTCCACTCCTCTTGTACCACTAACCCCCTTTCTGGATATAAAGTGTGGGGATTTGTGGGAATTCTCTGGAAAGAGCTACTGTCACAGCGGTGATGGGCCGCCTCATTTGCCCCCAGGCTAAAGACAATGGGCTTCAACAAGACTACTTGGAAAGTTTTATATACATCTTTGTATTTGAAGACATGGTAGACTGGGGTCTAACTTCCACCCCAGGAAATGTGAAGGGCATGAAGAAAGTTTGGGAAGCTGCTTTGGCTGGTGGAACAGAGGTGAATTGCTTCTTGGTTTCAAAAGTAACTGCACTTCATTCCATAGGGGCCAAAGAATATATAACTATGACCAGATGTGGGCTTGGTAGGATAGAGAGCTGGCCTGGAGCCACTTACGTCCTACCCAGAAGGTTCATCGGGAGAGGGCAGGTGGTATGAAGTAAACCTCCCAAAGATAGGGTCTTAAGGGGGGGGGGGGCACTTGATGAGGAGGCAACATTGCATATATCCAGAGTTTGAAATGGGGAGGGCAAGTTAAATTTTCCCCAAAGAACCTGGGAAAGTACCTGTATTGGACACCTCTTATGTATCATAACAGATCCATTCTGTCTCATTGTTCTCTGATTTTGGCCACCACTTCAGTGATGAGTTTTGCACGGGCTCCAAATAGCTTCCTGCAGGTGCATCCTGGCACCACCTCACTTCAAGCCCATGCAGCATTCCCCTTACCTGCCCCTGGACTTTTTTGTGACACTGGAACAGAAGCTCACTTGGTGCTCATGCATGTTCACCCTTGAACTTTAGGAGAGTTAATGTCCTATGAAATTGACCTTTTAACAAAAGTGGATGGGAGCCAATGAATAAAAGTTTCTCCTCCCCCTGCGGAATAATTGTTTCAAAGGCTTATGCCATACAGCTTCTCAGAAGGTCCCATTGGATCGAACAACCAGTTATCCTGGCTGACCTGACAAAACATCTTTATTTTGATTCTCTCTCCTGCTTTTTTTATTATCCCTGTCCATCACTTTTGCTCTGAGGTCATAATCCTTAATAGATTATGCACGTTCAACTTTCTGAGGAACAATGTCTTAAAAAAACATCCTTGAGATAAAGAGAACTCTAAGTCAACACAGAATTCATTTAAATACATTTCCCATTCTCATTTACCTTTTATACACTCTCTCATGCTCCACTTTCCAGCTCTTACCTAATAACCACTCCCATTCCAAGCTAATAACTGGAAGAAGAGGTGAGCAAGAAAGGAGATGTACCATGCCCCTCCCTTCTCCCAGTACTGTGGCCAATTCTTACAACTCAGTTTTGGGAGGGGAGAAAACTGAACATTAAGTCCATTCGGGCATGTGAATATTCCATAAACCTGAGTATTTCAGCTTTCAAGTTAAAACTGAGTTTGTTACCTAAAGGGAGTGAAGAACCCCTTAATATTTAAAAGTGGGCAGGAACTCAAGGGCCTCCCCAGGTTTTCATCCAGAGTCATGGAAAGGCTACATGACTGAACAGATTCTAAAGGAACAATATGGAACAAATATAAAGTTCTATGTGTTTCTATCTCATTGATCATTCTTACTCAACATATAGGTTGCATATCTTTGGATGACGTAGTTAATATCTCTAGGTTTTTTATTATCCATACTTAAGAATGAATTAAATAGGGGCACCTGGGTGGCTCAGTCGTTAAGCGTCTGCCTTCAGCTCAGGTCATGATCCCAGGTCCTGGGATGGAGCCCCACATAAAGCTCCCTGCTCAGCAGGAAGCCTGCTTCTCCCCTCCCACTCCCCCTGTTGTGTTCCTTCTCTCGCTGTCTCTCTCTCTCTGTCAAATAAATAAACAAGATCTTGAAAAAAAAAAGAATGAATTAAATATACCTTATCTTATTAGAATCATGATAAATGAGATCATGTAGGAAAAAGTATCCAGCAAAATGCCATGCAAATAGCAGGTTCTCAGTCACTGTCAGCGTCTTTCCTTCTCCAAACATTTGTATCCTGTCATTCTTTGATCTAAGAGTAACACTGAAGAATTATTAGAAAGGTCAGTTTCTTAAATAAAGGAAGAGTAGATAGAAATCAATGCTTAGCAATCAGCTGGGGTTGGAAGACATTATTCTTTGATTATTAGGCAAATCACTTAACATCCCTTTGGGCCATGGTCATAGCTGGATTCATGCGCACGATATCTGTGCAGTCACACAGAGCCCCACACTCCAAAAGGCTCTGTGCTTGGTTTAATACTCTGCTTTCACTTGTCTTGAAATGCTTAATAATGCAATCTATGAACTGGTGTTTTGTAAGTAAAGTCCACTGGGATGACAGAGCATATGTGTAAATGAAGGAGATCTACATAATGCATATGTCCACGGTGGTTTCTTATTGCCCTGTTCACCTGTTACGTCTGCAATGCCCCATGACACAGAATTCTAGCGGACCCTCCATGCGTGGAAATCCAGGTGTTGGGGAACGTTATCAAAAAGACATGACCACCGACGGACTGATGAGCTGGACCTCGGCATTCAGAGGTTCCTCTCCCCCTCCACTGTCTTTAGGATGTGGGTTGCACTTGGCTTTCCCACTCCCAGAAGCTGCTCCAAGGACATGGCCTTGAGATTGAAATGGGGTGCTGACCACACCACATGGTAGCAGTGACTACACCCAGCAAGGGCCTCCGTAAGCTTTTAAGATTTGGCGGGCAGGTGCAGGGACCCATTCATCCTGCTGCCGTCCAAGACAAGCCTCCCGGGCAAGTTGCCCTTGCTTATTAAAACTGTCACCTACCAACCTGGAGTGGCCTGCCTTTTTTTTTCAGTCTCTGTACCCTGAGTAAAGAGGCCATTTTCAGATTTTACCAGGGAAGTTCCTGAGAGGGGTGCGAATCAACGATGGGTAGACTCAAGAGTACGAGGTAAGCGTGTTTCATCTTCAGGTGAGTCAGCAGGGCCTCTAGCATCGCTGGGAGGCTACATTTTCCATTAGAGTTGGGAAGTTGTTTTCCAATGCAGAAGGAAGGTAGTGACGTTTTAGGAAACATAAATGACCGAGGAACTTGTCATGTCCTTTCTTCCTTGTGTTGCTTCCCTGTATCAGCCAAACATTTATGCTGGAAAGAAAGACCAAGGTGGAAAGAGAGTCGTATCCATAATTCCTTTCCTTTCACTCCATCTTGACTCATCAGTAAGCCACAGGTAGACAGTGTTGATAAAAATGTGTATCCAGAGGCGACAAAACAGCAGAAGTCGTTTTCTACAACATCTCCACTGTTGTGAAGGAAACACATATGCATATATGACCTACAAAAGACAAATTGGACAATTTAGGTGAGCCTGCATACCAGTGAAATGCTCTTATATTTGTTTCTAAAACTGGCCCTGGGGAATGTAAAGATGAACGGGAAATTCATGCTAATTACCACATTTTAAAATTTTCTTGCTGAGGAAAACATTAAAGAAATAATACCAAGCAAATTAAAAATACTATGACAAGTTGAGAGAGATCTCAAAGGAAAGTAAGTTTAGGACTTTTAACAATACTTTTCCTGTTTTCTGAACCAAGGGTTCCCATTTTCATTCTGTCCTGGGCTGCGCAAATTATGTAGGTGCCTCCAGTATTCATTCCCTTGTCTATAAAATGAAGTATTTCTACAAGAAGACCTTCTAGGGCCCTGGATTCTAACATCCTGTCCAGAGTTTCTGCTAGAAAAATGGGCTCTCTCCCTCTGGCTGACCACAGCCCACCAAAGAAAGTAGCCCCACTAGGGGTTTGGCCAACAGATGGTACCTTTGTGCTGAGTAGTGGCTTGGCTCCTTGGTGCTCAGTGAGGGTATAGCAGCTTGAGAAGAATTTTAAGCTTCTATTTGCCCCCTTGGCTGGCTGCCTTTATGCAAAACAAACTACACAGCATTACAGGGCGGTCTTGATTTCATCTGTTCAAATGTTTTCCTCTTTACCATTTGCAAATTTGAGTTTGCCTTCTCTTCTAACCCATAGTTAATGAATCTCGGTTCAAAGAATGGCTGCTACTAATACGGAAAATGTTTCTGTGCTAAAAACAGAATAGAGGAGTTTGGAATGAAGCTTCTTGCATTGTTATCTGGGTTTTGGCAAATTCTGAGCAAGTGGTGGTTGAGCGAAACGTTATGAACTTTTGGGAAAATAGTAGGGACTGTACAAAAACATAACCCAGTTGACTTTTATTCTTTGCTCTTCATGTTCTTTTGTCATTTTGTTTTGAAATAAAAGTCATCAAATTAAAAAAAAAAAAACCCTGCTTCTTGGGTAGTATGTTCAAAACAGAAGGATTCCTTAAACGATAGCATTTAAATGTGTATCATTGCCTTTCAACAAGAAGATGAAACCAAAGAGCTTTTATGGGTGATTTCATTAAAAATTCACTGCCTTCCCCTTTGGAGGAGGTCTGTTGACTAATTAGATACTCTGGATTCTAAATGATTGTCTTCTGCCCCGGTCCTTTACCCTCCCCAAGGCAGTTTAATTTAAGTGCATTGCTCTTCTCTGTTTTCCTCCCACACTATTGTGAAGTGTTGCTATGAGGCAGCAAAACAGCTTCTCTGCCTTTCCCCAGAAGTGGCTGCATTCCAACAGTGGGCAAAGCAAGTTATGTAAAGATCATCCTTTTCAGGGTTTCCTAGGAAACTAGTGATACCGGTCCAGTTCTGATTTGACATGGAAAGAAGAAAATGAAGTCAAACTTTGAGGGGCCTGAGGGTGGCGGGGGGCAGGAAACTCTAGAGACGACTTCCCTACTAGTCCACTTCATTTCTTACTTGGAAAGTATAGACATTCAGCTTAAAGGAGCTTCAATAGTCCCAATAATAAAAATAGCAACATTGCTTTGCAGGTCATGGCCTCATCCACACATCCACAGTGACCTAAATTGACTTAGTCCATTAAAAATGGGGAAGAAATAAAATCCAGAATGTTTCCCCTTCTGAACTGATAAAATCTGAACTAGAGTAGAGGTTCCAACGACCATGTGATTATTTCAATATATAAAAAGGCAAACTGGGACAATTCAGCTCTAACCTTCCTGTAATGTATTCATTCCATATAACTGGTATATAGAGAGAACTTACTTTGTATTCGGTGCTGTGTTAGACCTTGAGAAAACAGAAGGATTAAAATCAGAGTCCTCGGGGCACCTGGGTGACTCAGTCAGTTAAGTGTCCAACTCTTGGTTTCAGCTCAGGCCATGATCTCAGGGTCCTGGGATTGAGCCCCAAGTCAGGCTCCATTCTCAGTGGGGAGTCTGCTTGAGATTCTCTCCCCTTCCCTCCCCCCCATGCGTGCTCTCTCTCTCAAATAAATAAATAAACTCTTTAAAATCAGAGTCCTTGTTTGAGCTAGTATAAAAGGAAGAGACACCGAAACCCTACTGTAATGTAATAAACAACTCAGGAGCATGTGAGGACCAATGACTGTATAATAAAGGCTTGCTGATTCTCCCTGGATATTTCTGGAATGCCTACTATAGCATGATTTTTGCTAAATACTTGAGAAAAGTTATTTAGAGTTGGTTCTAAAAATGACTATCCACATGATACAAACAAAAAAATGTCAAACAGCCAGTTGCTTTGCTACATTATGCCAAATAACTCATTGTCCAAAATATATTTCACTGAAGCAACTGACCACAGATGGGATCGACTAGATGTCTTGGAAGTGTGTGAATACAACTAATAAGGCAGTTTTGATTCTTGGCAAAACTCTCATCTAAAGAAATGGATCCTACCCACAAAAACTGATTTTTTTTTTTAAAAAAAGGAAATTCAAAAGACTATAGAAATGCACAAAAATTAAATCTTTACAAAGGTGTGAGAATTTATGAATTTCTTGTTATGGTATCATATTATTGTTATGATACTTCAACTCTTTTTACAGTGTTTTTATTAAACTCATGAGATTTTATTTTGATGTGTGTTTTTAGTGGCCAAACACTTGCTTTTATATACAACTTACATATTTGAATCATTTCAATCATTAAAAAATTAAGCTTTTATATTTCTTGGTAGACTGGATTTGTTGTTTCTCACCCAAAACAAAAAGAATTAGACATTTAAAAAAAATCAATCTTGAGGGACACCTGGGTGGCTCAGTGAGTTAAGCAACTGACTCTTGATTTCAACTCAGATCATGATCTCAGGGTCCTGGGATGGAGCCCCACATCAGGCTTCACGCTCAGCACAGAGTCTGCTTGAAGATTCTCTCCCTCTCCCTCTGCCCCTCCCCCATCCATGCTTTCTCTTGCTCTGTCTCTCTCAATAAATAAATAAATCTTTTAAAAAAAAATCAATCTTGAAATAAGAGGAATTAGGGTTTGAAGGCTTTGACTGATAGATTTTGTAAACAAATTGATTTTTTTCTATAATCCCATGTTTTAATTTTTTTGTAAAAAAAAAGTTACTATTCAAATCCATCACATGATATTGTGGGGTGAGTCACATCTCCTTTGTCATTTCTAAGAATTGGTCAGGACCATTTGTTTTTCTCCTTTTTCGTTTTCCCTCTTCTTGCTTGTAGACCTCACAACAATCCTGTAGGTATTGTCTGTATCCTCACAAATAATTTAGCCAGAGAGTTGAGTAACTTTGTGAGGATATTATGGCTCTCCCAACAAGGGCCTTCAGAGTTCTCTCCCCTATTATATATTTCTTTTGGCCAACACCCGTGGCCTACATCCAAAGGCTGTAGCCATTGCACTTGGGAGATCATATTCTCATAAATTATACTGTTTCAAAGCAGGCCAGGAGATGTGGGGCTTCTGGTTTGTAAAGATGCTTTGTTAGTTTTCCTTGTCTTGAAGATGTGAATTTGTTCCAATGTGATTGGTACATTAAGAACCAATTTGAGCATAACACAGATTTTGCGTTTGCTGATGTGCTTTTCATGAATGGGGAACACTGGGTAAACACAGAAGACTTCACTCCAATGAACAGAGCCATCTAGGAATACACAAAGCACACAAACACACAGAACTCACCCAACCACGAGCCACACCCGTCCACATCTGGTGGGACAACTTTCTGGTGCTCCTTCCACCACCTCACAATAACTCCCAGCTGTTGCAACCGTCCCCACTTCCACCGGCCAACTTCACGTGCCGTATTTATGGGAGTAATTCAGTAGTTCTTAACCATTTAACACGTGCTACCATTTTTATGAGGTTCGTATCAGATTTTTTAAGTGCCACTGATGAAGTTTCTGAATGTTGTGCCCCCTAACTCAATGTATCCAAAGCTCTGTGTTTTGATTGAGTGATTTTTGCATGGAGTAGTGATTTTGAGGAGCGCGGGTCATACCGTAGCAGAAATGACCATACGTGCAAGCTGAGACTGAATGGTGAGGAGTAGGGCAGGGAGTGTGTAATAAATAGTAGGAAAGAATGTCATGAAAGCACTCACCTACATGTGCCGTTAATGATGTCAGTATTGGTCATAGATAGTAAAAACACTGTGCTAAGATTTTCACTTATATGATCACGTCAATCCTCACAGCAAACCTATTAAATGGGCAATTTGCTATGTAGGGAGAATGCCTTTTGTTCACTCTTGATGCTACCATCCACATGAAGGAAACGACACGAGTGAAAACGCTAGTTAAACCACACAGGGTGCTAATGCTTGTGCTCCTCTTGAGCCCCAAGGAGTTCACTTCTAGCTTTTTCCCACCCATCTTTCCTTCGCCGTCATCCCCACTGGGTGTGCTTTCCCTAGAGCATTGCTCATGCTCTAGGTTTCTCAGGTATGAGGCAGATCCTGACCCACTATGTCCCTGACCTGCTGGAGTCATACTATAAACTTGCCAAATAGCCTTTTAGAAGGTTGGAATAGAGATGGATAGGCAGACCTTTCACAGTTGGGATGGAATGGGATGAAACCCATACATTATTCCCTAAAAATGCATTTTCATGAAATTTCTTCCCCTTTACTCTCCTGGTCCTTTTTAATTCTCAAAGTAGGCAAACAGAATCAATTGTCTTAGAACAGGTTTGACATTTCTGTTGGAAATCTGCACACAGTGATTTGGGACTTCCTGATAACCCCTATGTATATGAAGAAAACGGAAGAATTAGAGAAGCTGAATATACCGACTAATTGGTTTTTGTTGTGGCTAGGATCTATGTCTTGGAGCTGTGAGCACAGTGTGTGGGGAAAGCATTCTTATCTTAGTGGCTCATATAGGCTTCCATTAAGTCAGGCAAATTTTTACCCTCATGTCTTTGGCTCTTACCTGCTGTGGAAAGGCCATCTGGATTTTAATTGGCTGTCCTAGGTGTTTGGTGCTGCTTGTGGCAGCTTAGTCCACAGGAAAGTAACTGTTTCCCTAGAATCGGGGGCACATGCACAGGCAGCTTCAAGGGAAAGTTGCTTGGGCTCTACCTGCCTTAGCCAAAGGGGTATAACCTTCGGCCAAGGTCCTGGTTTTGAGCCATGGAGCAAGAGGACTTCCAGGGATGTTCAGGCCACCCAGACCTCAGACAGGGCATTCAGGCCATGTGAATAACTTTAGTAAAGTCATGACAGCCACACAAATTGGCCTCCATAGACGCTGGCCATCCAGGTGGTCTTCCCAAACAAAGATGCAGGTAGTATGTGGGCCTCATCTGAGCCACCAGCTTGCATTTAACAGGTGTAGATGCCTCAGCATCAAACTCCTATAGCTTATCTCAGAAGGACACCTTCTCCTTAGAAAAATCCCAGCCATAAGGAAAATAATCATTCTGTGTACAGGTCTTTTAGGTATTAGGGGATCAAACCACATTTTTGGTGCCAGACTGAGTGATGTGTACATCAATAAGATTCAGTCTTTAAAGTGTAGATGCTAAGTCTAAGTAGTCAGTTCTAGACCAGCCAAAAAAAAAAAAAAAAAAAAAAAAGAAAGAAAGAAAGGAAATGAGAAAGGACCAATCTTGCATCACACAGCCTGTCCACTGACTCCATAATCACCTCCTCACATGCGGGCTTAAGTTGGGTCTGAATTGGGGAAGAAATTTTCCCTAGAAAGCAGGTATCTTGGACTTAAGCAACTCAAAAACGAGTGGGTAGGGTCACTTTGATACAGAATTGAAAATGCAATGCCTCCACTCAGAAGTATGGGTACAGAAGTGGGTTCAATTTAGAACGAGGGTGGCAGAAACTTGGGTCTCAAGGGACAAATGGAAATGAATATGTTTCAAATATGTAGATATAAAGAGAAAAAGAACACCAAAAGAGCTGAGGGTTCAGACTGCGCCATTGCAAAATTTTAATTTGGCAAGAAAGCAGTGATGTCTAAGAGAACAATAAGTAAATTTTTCCTCCCAGGTGGAACAAGTGAGTAGTGCCAAAAGTAACCATCTGCAAGGAGCTTACTCTCCGCCAAGCAAGTTTACAGATTGTAGATTCTGGGTAACCGGCATGAACTGGGAGCTATTCCAGTAAAGACAAAACTAAGGTGTTCTTCGTTTGCTCAGATAACATTGGAATCTTCTACAGCTTTTGGCAATACCGAGTGCTAGGTTCTGAGATTATGATATTTCCGAGGATAAAGCTCTCATAACTAAGGACGATCTTGTTTTCTAAATTTGTTGGTGATAATTATGTGGGTTTGTTTCTATTGGAATCTGTAAGAAAGAACATGGGCATCAGAGTCTCAGTGTTGAACCAATTTAATTAACTTCCAAAATTCTGAAGAAACTACCCCCATTCTTGAGAGAAACAGCCTAGACTAGAGCTACTGGGTAAAAAGTAACTCTACGTTGACATCAAGGACCCTTTAGCTAAATCTAAGCAGAACAAGAAACAGAGTTGCTGCATCTTAGTGTGTGTGTATGTATATATACATATACATAAAAATATAAATTAAAATAATTATATAGTAAATAATATAAATAAAATAATATAAAATATTAAATATATATGCATATATTTGATTTGCAAAGAGAAGAGAATTTAGTTGAGGGTTAATTCTTTTGGACACTAATATAATATACTTAAGATATAATCTTTGACTTACATGGGGAGATACTGTTTGAATTCATTCCCTTCTGGAATCTCTAGTTTGAAGGAATTTTATTATTGAATCATAAGGTTGTCATTTAATCTTTTTTACAGTGTCCTGATATGCTCCGTTGGATTATATGGCTGGACAGAGTTCAAGACAGAAATAAAGAAATAGAACAGGGTGTGAATTTTCAGCCTTGGGTAAAAATGTAGCCTGAGAGTCCATTTAATTAACATTCTATTCTGACCCATTTCAGAACCTCCTGGGAACAAAATGTGGACCCCTCTTCCACTTGTGGGTCTAGCAGGAGATCCCAAAAGGGTGCAGCTAGTATTGCAGGAGTCCATGAAATTGAACATAAGACTGTCCTGAAAATTGCTGCTCTCCTCACCTGAGGTGGTGACTGCTTCCCTGAATGATGACGTGTTGGACGTCTGAGTACAATGGGTTAAGACCACAGAAACCCAGAGGAATAATATGAGGGAATGGTTATTTCCAACTTCAGAAGTTTTCCTAGATATGAACACTTCTGACCCTTTGTCACCTTTAATCACTATTCCAGCAAAAAAAATGAAATGATTTATCGGACCAGTAACTGTGAGAAGAATAAATTAGTCATACTGACTTCAGCTCCTCTTCTTCTCGTTCATTCTTTCTCTTTCCTTGCTCCCAGGACGCGAAGCTCCTCCATGCCCTAGGTCTGACCCTGGTGATCTTTGCCTCCCAAGTGCAGTCTGGCATGTACAGGGTGGTTATCTCTTTCACTCTGAGATTCACTTAGTAGGTCTGTTTGCCTCAGATATGAGGCTACATCCTCTTACTTAAGCTTTATCATCAAGCCACGTGATAATTTGGACTCCATCTGTCACTTCTTTGTAATATTTTCTCAATTTTCTCAGAACTTGGGTAGGGTAGAAGGGTGTTATGTATTAAGCTTGTCAAATTCTCAATCAACATGAATCCCAATATGCAGATGAGAAGACTGAGTCTTCGTAAGAGCAACAGGTTAACCAAGTTCATATCCTTAACAAGGGTACATGCCAATATTCTGTAGCCTCAACTTTCAACACCTTGCTGATTTTTTGTTGTTTGTTCCCGGCTTGAATGCATACTTCATTTTCTGTGCATAACGAAATCAGTCCCTTTCTTTCAATTAATTAGGCAATTATGTGGTAACAAACAGAATGGGTAGAAGTCTCAGACTTCTTTGCCTTTTTGAGGTAATGTTAACCCATAAAATAGAATGATAAAAGGAAAGGAGGAGAAAAAGAGAGAAGAACAAAAGAAAAGGTGTGGGGGAGAAAGAACATCTGGAACGGTGGTCTTAAGGCAAATATCTTTCCATGCTCCCAGCTCTCCATGGCAAGAAAATGATCATGAAAAAATGACAAGAATTTGTCCCTAAATAATTTCCCTGGGGGAGGTGGGAAAATAAGGTACTTGGTTAAGTATTTACATGTGTTAGTAATTATTATTTTTGTATATTTATAAGCAATGATACATGATATTTCTGGCAATGATAGACATTTTATTTTATTTTATTTTTTTTTATTTTTTTTAATTTTTTATTGTTATGTTAATCACCATATATTACATCATTAGTTTTTGGTGCAGTGTTCCATGATTCATTGTTTGTTCATAACACCCAGTGCTCCATGCAGAACGTGCCCTCCTCAATACCCATCACCAGGCTAACCCATCCCCCTACCCCCCTCCCCTCTAGAACCCTCAGTTTGTTTTTCAGAGTCCATCATCTCTCATGGTTCGTCTCCCCCTCTGACATACTCCCCTTTTCTTCCTCTCCTGTTATCTTCTTCTTTTTCTTTTTTCTTAAAATATGTTGCATTATTTGTTTCAGAAGTTCAGATCTGTGATTCAACAGTCTTGCACAATTCACAGTGCTCACCATAGCACATACCCTCCCCAATGTCTATCACCCAGCCACCCCATCCCTCCCACCCCCCACCACTCCAGTAACACTCAGTTGTTTCCTGAGATTAAGAATTCCTCATATCAGTGAGGTCATGTGATACATGTCTTTCTCTGATTGACTTATTTCACTCAGCATAACACCCTCCAGTTCCATCCACGTCGTTGCAAATGGCAAGATCTCATTCCTTTTGATGGCTGCATAATATTCCATTGTGTATATATACCACCTCTTCTTTATCCATTCATCTGTCGATGGGCATCTTGGCTCTTTCCACAGTTTGGCTATGGTGGACATTGCTGCTATAAACATTGGGGTACACGTACCCCTTCGGGTCCCTACATTTGTATCTTTGTGGTAAATACCCAGTAGTGCAATTGCTGGATCGAACGGTAGCTCTAATTTCAACTGTTTGAGGAACCTCCATACTGTTTTCCAGAGGGGTTGCACCAGCTTGCATTCCCACCAACAGTGTAGGAGGGTTCCCCTTTCTCCACATCCCCGCCAACATCTGTTGTTCCCTGACTTGTTAATTTTAGCCATTCTGACGGGTGTGAGGTGGTATCTCATTGAGGTTTTGATTTGGATTTCCCTGATGCCAAGCGATGTTGAGCACTTTTTCATGTGCCTGTTGGCCATTTGGATGTCTTCTTTGGAGAAATGTCTGTTCATGTCTTCTGCCCATTTCTTGATTGGATTATTTGTTCTTTGGGTGTTGAGTTTGATAAGTTCTTTATAGATTTTGGATACTAGCCCTTTATCTGATATGTCATTTGCAAATATTTTCTCCCATTCTGTCGGTTGTCTTTTGGTTTTGTGGACTGTTTCTTTTGCTGTGCAAAGGCTTTTTATCTTGATGAAATCCCAATAGTTCATTTTTGCCCTGGCTTCCCGTGCCTTTGGCGATGTTTCTAGGAAGAAGTTGCTGCGGCTAAGGTCGAAAAGGTTGCTACCTGTGTTCTCCTTTAGGATTTGGATGGACTCCTGTCTCACGTTTAGGTCTTTCAACCATTTGGAGTCTATTTTTGTGTGTGGTGTAAGGAAATGGTCCAGTTTCATTCTTCTGCATGTGGCTGTCCAATTTTCCCAACACCATTTGTTGAAGAGACTGTCTTTTTGCCATTGGACATTCTTTCCTGCTTTGTCAAAAATAAGTTGACCATAAAGTTGAGGGTCCATTTCTGGGCTCTCAATTCTGTTCCATTGATCTATGTGTCTGTTTTTGTGCCAGTACCATACTGTCTTGATGATGACAGCTTTGTAATAGAGCTGGAAGTCCGGAATTGTGATGCCGCCAGCTTTGCTTTTCTTTTTCAGTATTCCTCTGGCTATTCTGGGTCTCTTCTGGTTCCATACAAATTTTAGGATTATTTGTTCCATTTCTTTGAAAAAAGTGGATGGTATTTTGATGGGGATTGCATTGAATGTGTAGATTGCTCTAGGTAGCATTGACATCTTCACAATGTTGATTCTCCCAATCCATGAGCATGGAACGTTTTTCCATTTCTTTGTGTCTTCTTCAATTTCTTTCATGAGTATTTTATAGTTTTCTGAGTACAGATCCTTTGCCTCTTTGGTTAGATTTATTCCTAGGTATCTAATCGTTTTGGGTGCAATTGTAAATGGGATAGACTCCTTGATTTGTCTCTCTTCTGTCTTGTTGTTGGTGTATAGGAATGCCACTGATTTCTGTGCATTGATTTTATAGCCTGCTACTTTACTGAATTCCTGTATGAGTTCTAGCAGTTTTGGGGTGGAGTCTTTTGGGTTTTCCACATACAGTATCATATCATCTGCAAAGAGTGAGAGTTTGACTTCCTCTTTGCCGATTTGGATGCCTTTGATTTCTTTTTGTTGTCTGATTGCTGTGGCTAGGACTTCTAATACTATGTTGAATAGCAGTGGTGAGAGTGGACATCCCTGCCGCGTTCCTGACCTTAGGGGAAAAGCTCTCAGCCTTTCCCCATTGAGAATGATATTCGCTGTAGGTTTTTCGTAGATGGCTTTTATGATATTGAGGTATGTACCCTCTATCCCTATACTCTGAAGAGTTTTGATCAAGAAAGGATGTTGTACTTTGTCAAATGCTTTTTCTGCATCTATTGAGAGGATCATATGATTCTTGTTCTTTCTTTTGTTAATGTATTGTATCACGTTGATTGATTTGCGGATGTTGAACCAGCCTTGCAGCCCAGGGATAAATCCCACTTGGTCATGGTGAATAATCCTTTTAATGTACTGTTGGATCCTATTGGCTAGTATTTTGGTGAGAATTTTTGCATCCATGTTCATCAAGGATATTGGTCTGTAATTCTCTTTTTTGATGGGGTCTTTGTCTGGTTTTGGGATCAAGGTAATGCTGGCCTCATAAAATGAGTTTGGAAGTTTCCCTTCCATTTCTATTTTTTGGAACAGTTTCAGGAGAATAGGTATTAATTCTTCTTGAAAGGTCTGATAGAATTCCCCTGGGAAGCCATCTGGCCCTGGGCTTTTGTTTCTTGGGAGATTTTTGATGACTGTTTCAATTTCCTTAGTGGTTATAGGTCTGTTCAGGTTTTCTATTTCTTCCTGGTTCAATTTTGGTAGTTGATACATCTCTAGGAATGCACCCATTTCTTCCAGGTTATCTAATTTGCTGGCATAGAGTTGCTCATAATATGTTCTTATAATTGTTTGTATTTCTTTGGTGTTGCTTGTGATCTCTCCTCTTTCATTCATGATTTGTTGATTTGGGTCATTTCTCTTTTCTTTTTGATCAGTCTGGCCAGGGGTTTATCAATCTTGTTAATTCTTTCAAAGAACCAGCTCCTAGTTTCGTTGATCTGTTCTACTGTTCTTTTGGTTTCTAGTTCATTGATTTCTGCTCTGATCTTTATGATTTCTCTTCTCCTGCTGGGTTTAGGCTTTCTTTGCTGTTCTTTCTCCAGCTCCTTTAGGTGTAGGGTTAGTTTGTGTATTTGAGACCTTTCTTGTTTCTTGAGAAAGGCTTGTATTGCTATATACTTTCCTCTCAGGACTGCCTTTGCTGTATCCCAAAGATTTTGAACAGTTGTGTTTTCATTTTCATTGGTTTCCATGAATTTTTTTAATTCTTCTTTAATTTCTTGGTTGACCCATTCATTCTTTAGTAGGATGCTCTTTAGCCTCCATGTATTTGAGTTCTTTCCGACTTTCCTCTTGTGGTTGAGTTCTAGTTTCAAAGCATTGTGGTCTGAAAATATGCAGGGAATGATCCCAATCTTTTGGTACCGATTGAGACCTGATTTGTGACCTAGGATGTGATCAATTCTGGAGAATGTTCCATGGGCACTAGAGAAGAATGTGTATTCTGTTGCTTTGGGATGGAATGTTCTGAATATGTCTGTGAAGTCCATTTGGTCCAGTGTGTCATTTAAAGTCTTTATTTCCTTGTTGATCTTTTGCTTAGATGATCTGTCCATTTCAGTCAGGGGGGTGTTAAAGTCCCCCACTATTATTGTATTGTTGTCAATGTGTTTCTTTGCTTTTGTTATTAATCGCCTTATATAATTGGCTGCTCCCATGTTCGGGGCATAGATATTTACAATTGTTAGATCTTCTTGTTGGATAGACCCTTTAAGTAGGATATAGTGCCCTTCCTCATCTCTTATTACAGTCTTTGTTTTAAAATCTAGTTTGTCTGATATAAGGATTGCCACCCCAGCTTTCTTTTGGCGTCCATTAGCATGGTAAATGGTTTTCCACCCCCTCACTTTCAATCTGGGGGTGTCTTTGGGTGTAAAATGAGTCTCTTGCAGACAGCATATTGATGGGTCTTGTTTTTTAATCCAATCTGATAGCCTGTGTCTTTTGATTGGGGCATTTAGCCCATTTACATTCAGGGTAACTATTGAAAGGTATGAATTTAGTGCCATTGTATTACCTGTAAGGTGACTGTTAACTGTCTGTTGTCTGTGTTCGTTTCTGCTCTTTGCTGTTTTTAGGTTCTCTCTTTGCTTAGAGGACCCCTCTCAATATTTCTTGGAGGGCTGGTTTCGTGTTTGCAAATTCCTTTAGTTTTTGTTTGTTCTGGAAGCTTTTTATCTCTCCTTCTATTTCCAATGACAGCCTAGCTGGATATAGTATTCTTGGCTGCATATTTTTCTCGTTTAGTGCTCTGAAGATATCTTGCCAGTCCTTTCTGGCCTGCCAGGTCTCTGTGGATAGGTCTGTTGCCAATCTAATGTTTCTACCATTGTAGGTTACATATCTCTTCTCCCGAGCTGCTTTCAGGATTTTCTCTTTGTCTCTGAGACTCGTAAGTTTTACTATTAGATGTCGGGGTGTTGACCTATTTTTATTGATTTTGAGAGGGGTTCTCTGTGCCTCCTGGATTTTAATGCCTGTTTCCTTCCTCACATTAGGGAAGTTCTCTGCTATAATTTGCTCCAATATACCTTCTGCCCCTCTCTCTCTCTCTTCTTCTTCTGGGATCCCAATTATTCTAATGTTGTTTCGTCTTATCGTATCACTTATCTCTCGAATTCTGCCCTCGTGATCCTGTAGTTGTTTCTCTCTCTTTTTCTCAGCCTCTTTATTTTCCATCATTTGGTCTTCTATATCGCTGATTCTCTCTTCTGCCTCATTTATCCTAGCATTTAGTGCCCCCATTTTTTATTGCACCTCATCAATAGCCTTTTTGATTTCGATTTGGTTAGATTTTAGTTCTTTTATTTCTCCAGAAAGGGTTTCTCTAATAACTTCCACGCTTTTTTCAAGCCCAGCTAGTATCTTTAAAGTCATGATTCTGAACTCTAGGTCCGACATCGTACTAATGTCCGTATTGAGTAGGTCCCTGGCTGACGGTACTACCTCTTGTTCTTTTTGCTGAGGTGATTTCTTTCGTCTTGTCATTTTGTCCAGAGGAGAATAGATGAATGAGAGAACAAAAGGCTAACAGGTTTACAACGTCCCCAGCAAATATACTGTATACAAATCAGAAAAGACCTGAAACCAGGGGAAAAGAAAGGGAAAGAAAGAAAAAAGAAAGAGAAAAAGAAAAAAAAAAAGAAAAAAAAAAGATAAAAACAAAAACAAAACAATTCAAAAAAGGCAGAATATGATCAAATATGATCAGGCTAGTGCATAGATCAGTGCCACACACTAGATTTTGGGCGTATTTTGGTCTGTTAGAAAAAAGTGCCTCCTAAAATTTTAAAGGAAGAAAGGCATATATGTACAAAATAAGGGTTGATACAATGAAGGGATGGAAGATGACTGTAAAGATGAAAATTATAAAAGATTTTATAAAAGGACTTGGTAAGATAAGTTGTTTGAAAAAAGAAAGAAGATTTAAGGAAAAAAAAAAAAAAGGAAAAAAGGAGAGAATGTGATCAGGCAGGAGACTAGAACAAAGCCATACACTAGTGGTTTAGGGTATATTTTGATCTGTTAGAAGAAACTGTACCTCAAAATTTTAAAGAGAGAACAACTTATATATATATGCCAAAAACAAGGATAACTACTATGAAGGGATAAAATATGACTCTAAAAATGAAAAAAAAAATAAAATTTTTTTTTTTTTTAAAAAGGGATTTATAAGATGTTGGTTGAAAAAGGGAAAAAGAAAAATAAAAAAAAGTCAACAAAAATTAACTTTGATGAAATAATGAATCATGGTAAAAAAAAAAAAAAAAAAAAAAAAAAAGAAGCCATGAATCTATGTGCAGTATTCCCCTAGCGCTGGAGTTCTCCTATTCTCCTTGATCGATCAACTTGGTCTTGGCTTGCTGACTGTTTGTGTTGATCTTCTGGGGGAGGGGCCTGTTGCTGTGGTTTCCAAATGTCTTTGCCGGAGGCGGAATTGCCCCGCCCTTGTCGGTCCGGGCTAAGGAAGCTGCTCCAGTTTGCTCTCAGGAGCTTTTGTTCCCTGCAAGCTCTCGGTACAGCTTTGGAGGACCAGGGCGAAAATGGCGGCCTCCCAGTCTCCGCCCGGAGGAGCCGAGAACTCGGGGCCCCACTCCTCAGTGCGCCCCCAGAGAAAAGCAGTCACTCCCGTGTCCCCGGTCTCCGGCCGCACTCCGTGCTCACCCGGCCTGTGATCGAGCGTTGCTATCTCTGGCACCCGACCCCGCTCGGAGTCTCCAAACCCAGCAGATCCCTGCAGTGCGTTCCCGCACCGCTCCTCCCCGGGAAGGAAGGGGATTGATAGACATTTTAAAGAGCATTTCTTTATGATAGATGTTCACCTTCATGCATTGAATGAGCTGGGCAAAAGTGTTCAAACTCAATGCAAGATTGATCTAAATCAAAGAAAAGGAGACACATTTTCAGCCTCATATTGCTGCTGGTGCCAGACGCCTCATTAGAAGTCAATTAACTAGAAACCACCAAGAATTTGGAGTAAGGATTTTTCTTTATTCTCAACACAGAAGAATGATTTAAGTAGTTGGAGAGAAGAGCCAATAACCATTTTTCCCCCCAGTAAAATTAGTATAGTTGCTAAGTTTTCCTGCTGCCTGGGGACTGGCAGGGAAGCCGGAATTATACTCCCCATTCAGTGAGGGCTTGTAAACCTCCTTAAAAAGGAGGTTTCAAGAAAAAAGAAATAATATAATGGGATTGCCCTGTAAAATATCTGGTTCATCCTATGCATGCTTATTTTCTAAGGTTCTAGATCTCTCTGGTTTAATTGCATGGAGATTGGGTTTTTAAGGAACATTTAGAGAGGGCAAGAAAGATTCAGTGATGCTCTATTTTAAAATTTCTCAAGAGTTTTTGAATGTCCACAGCCAGCGAGTTTTGAAACAGTCCAAAGAAGCATAATAGAGAGTCCAAACATGTAACGATATCCACCCACTTCTTTTGCCTATAATGCATTTATTGAAAAAAAGAAAATTTAATCAAAAGCCCCTTATAGTTGTTTTGGTTAATGCATGATAATCATATATCTACTTAATGTATATATGATATAGATATATGAAAGTAAATATATAGATAGATACTAAAGACAAAGACATTAAAAGTTAAAAAAAAAAACATCCTTGATAGATCTATAGATATATAGATAATCATTGATGGATAGATCAAGATAAGTGTACATCTATCAAGGATTGTCTTTATTTTCAGTGTCTTTGTCTCAGCTCTTAGAAAATGACCTATCTTCATATCTAGCAGATCTCTTTTGTACTAGAGAGTACTTCTAGCACTAATTGTAATTTGAATTATTTGAGCTTCTCACAGGGAAAATGTGATAAAATATATTTTAGTTGTGTTCACAGCTGCCTACTAGGAGAGCACAAGGGTTAAATTGTAAGATATTGCTGGCCCTGATGCCAGAAAGGGAACTCTCTGACAGCAAGAAGATTCTTGCCCTGTTGTCTTGTTTCTTGTTTTTATAGGGACACTGCACCACCAATGCTTGGAGGAGAACGAAGTTCCCTTGATAAACATAGACCTGTAGTCCCTTCCTTCATGCTTAATCCTGTTTAGAAAGAAAATATTCTTGCTTAATTACACCAGTGCTTTTGTAAAAGAAAAGTAGTCTTCCAGATAACTGGATTTGGCCAAAAAAGAGCAAGTAGCAGCATTGGAAATAACAAACACATCTTAATTGCTAAATGTGTGGGTTCTAACAGCACACTTACTGATTTCTAATCCCACACTCATCCTTACCTCTGCCAAGGGATCCTGGGTAAGTCATTTTAACCTGTCCATATTTCGTTTTCCCATTCAAAAATATCTTAATAGCAGTAATACTTACTTGTATGGTTGATAGGAGGATTAAATGAGAAATATGTACACGGCATTCAAAAAGTGCCCCCAATAAAACGTGTTCAGTGTTACATGTTTTTGCTAAAACATAAGCATTCATTTGCAAATATGTACTATGAAGAAAATATGAGACTTTTTCAATATCATCTGGACTTTAAAACTCTGAACATTTGAATGTATGGAAAAATCTTACCTCTCTGGATATTTTCAAAGAGGTAGAAAATGACTTGTTTTAGGCCAATTTGTATATTCTTCATTTATGCTGAGTAATATGTAATAGTTCCAAACTTCGTTCTTAGGCAAGCCTGGTTCTTGCCCTGGCACCAAGTGCTAATCAACCAGCTGATTGAAACACAAATGAAATCCCAGTCACAGAGATAAAATAGATTTTGAAACAGTATCCCATTGAGGAGCACATTATCATTCATCTATTCATTACAAAACAGAGTGCTTTATATTCCCTTCTTAACAAAAAAGACAAAGTACAATAACGTATTGTTCTCAGTTGTTGGTTTGTTGTTTTTTTAATGAATCAAGAAATATTTGTCAGGCTATCCTAGCAAAAGAAGAATAAACATCTAAATTTATCATAATATTTTGCAGGCTCAGGAAGACTGAAATATAAAATGGGATCACAATAAGAAAATACATAAACATGTTGACTGTAGAAGTTAAGGAAACAGAAAGTCTGAGGGTTTTATTGTTGTTGTTGTTATTTTTTGAATGTCCACATTGCTATTGCAGATCCAGTTAGGTTATCAAGTGCATTAATTAACTCATTTCGAGTGCCTTGCACCATCTTATTGGTTGTCATTTTTAATTGTTTTGGCCCTATTTTTATGTCAAGCATCCTGCTATACATTGGGTTTAATTTCCATAAGCTATAAGTAACCATGAACAGTAAGAACTCAGGCTGAATCTCTCAGCCGCTTTTTCTTATGGTACCAATGGCTCCAATAATGACAATGAGTTTCTTCAAAAGATAGCATGAGGCTTTCATAGTGTGAGTCAGAGGAGTTCCAGGTGCTGATAGGAAGATCATGTTACAGTGATTAATCAGGCGCCAAAGGATTTGACTTCTAAGAAAGGGTATTGTATGGGATATAGTGGGGAGGGAGCTTACAAAACTGGAGAGACAACCTTGTATTCCAGTGGACCTCATTTTTCTTCTCTGTAAAAGAACAGAGAATATTTCAAGTATTCTTTGAAGAGTTGGAATCCTGGAGATCTTAAAGTGTGCTTTAAAAGAATAAGAAATTTGCACACACACTAAGGCATGTGATAGGGTGGAAAAATACATAGTGTTTAGAGCAAGACAAGCTTGAATTCATGTCCAAGCCTACCTTTTATTGGCTCAGTGACCTGTCTAGGCTCTTGCTCATCTGCAAAATGGAGACATGTTCAGGTTTGTTGCAGCGCTGGAAAGGTATATGAAGTTCCTAACCAAGTGCTAATACACATTAGCTACTTAATAAATACAAGTCTCCATCTTATTCTGCCATTATCATGTAAAGGAAACAAAAAAAAACTTTACAAATAAAAGATTTGCTTAGTCATACACCCTTCTTATTGCTAGAGCTCTCAGAAATACCTGCACATTTTCCCTGACCTCAGAAAAGAGGTGAGGAAGAATTCTAAGGCTCAGAAAGAACTCTTGAGTGAGCAAGTATTTTAAAGAAATGAAAGATATATTGTGTCCTTGTAGTTAATAAAGAAGCAATTTTAAAAGCATCTATCTGTAAAACATCTTCCAATTCATGCATACTGACTGGCATGGGGGAAGGTTACTCAGACTCAGTGTTATGCAGAGTTTGTAAATGCTTCTGCAAGTAGATGAGAGAGATTTTAATTAGGATATTAAGTACTCACAAAAGAGTGGAAAAAAATAGGCGTTCACTGAACTTCTGTGGCTTCCATGATTTTAATTTGCTTTACATATTCTTTTCTTTCCCCACAGATATTACAAAAGTCAGTTTCACCAGATTCCTTTAGCATGTTAAACTAGTCAGAATTTAGAATTATTATACTTCAAGTGAATGAAGCTTTAGTGTATTGTGTTCATTATCAAGCTCTTTTTGCACATATCAAAATTGTCAATTGCAATTTTGAAACTGTACTTTTCTGTCATGACTTGTCTCTTTTTCTACTGCAGTGAGATGCTGTTTCTCACTTATTTAACTTGTGCTGAAAAAGTCAGAAATAAAGCATTTGTTCCTGAAAAAAAATATGTATATCCATGACAGTTAAAGGAAACAAATGTGTCTACTTTGAAATTTAATTGTTATTTAGATATGAACAGTTGATCATGTCTTTTCATCTCACAGGGATATCTTTACATTCTTCATTAAGATAAGAAATATTTTCATTTAAAGTGTAAGACAAAGCATAAGTTCAGTAAATCTTTATTGCCACAAATTAATTAACTCTTAACTTGATAAAGAATTCTAAAAATGCTCATTTATAAAAGGCAAGAATTTTCCCAAGTATGTTAATGGTTTCCTAAGCTGTTAATGAATGTTTGGTGAGGAAGAGTCTCCGTGGTCTGCTAAATTTGGGAAATACTTAAGAAGATGAATAAATGTATTTTGGGGGATTTATAAGAATCTTTAATCTGCTAACATATATTGTGATAGAGAATTAGATACAGTATGTGGTGTTTCCCAAACTTCTTTGATCATGGAAGTGTATTTGAGCATTCTGTAGAGTTAGTGGTCTTTAGAACACACTTGGGAAAATACTGCTCTGGGCCTCTTAATTTAAAAAATCATTCAACATCGGGGCACTTGGGTGGCACAGGCTCTTGGTTTCGGCTCAGGTTGTAATCTCAGGGTTGTGGGATTGAGCTCCTAATCGGGCTCCATGCTCAGTGGGGAGTCTGCTTGAGTTTCTTTCTCCTTCTCCCTCTGCTCCTCTCCCCAGCTCTCTTTCTCTCTCAAATGAATAAATAAATCTTTTAAAAGATCATTCAAAATAGTAACATCAGATCATAAGAGTCATTTGCATTGGACATTTCTCTAAGAAAAAGTCATGTTTCATTAAATCGGAACCATCTGTGGACTTAGACGTAATTTTCCATGTTAAATGTAAAGAAAAACATATAAATATAGGAATTGATGCAGAGAAAACACTTGGTAGACTCAACACTAACTCACATAAAAACATTCAGCAATGAGGAAAGTACAAAATCATTATACTATAAAATATTTGTGTAAATATATAAAAAAATCATAATGGAAGCTCAGATCACCTGGGGAAAGTTTGAAGAGAAACAAGACACATGGGTAGTCTCAAGGTACATCTCCCAAGGTGTTGTTTACAGTGAAGAGAAAGATAATAACTTGACTGTGGAGGAACATAGCAGGTACCATCTTAACCAAGTAAGCCCCAATAATGCCACATTGATAACCTGTACCCTTGTTGTGATACACAGATAGAAGGCACGATGCCCTTTCTGTGGCAGTCTTGCCAAAAACACATACCCTCAATCTAAACATTAAAAAAAAGTATCAGGCAAACCCAAACTGAGAAAATTTTACACAATAACTGGCTAGTCCTCACCGACCATGTCAAGATTCTGAAAAACAAGGAAGCTTGAGGATCTAGCTGTCACAGATTGCAGAAGACCAAGGAGCCATAATGACTAACGGTGAAGTGGGATTCTGGAGTGGATCCTGGAAAAGAAACAGGATATCTGTGGGAAAACCAATGAAACTTGAATAAGGTCTGTAATTCAGTGAATGATATTGTGTCAGTGTTAACTTCCTGGTGTTGATCACTGTGGTATTTACGTTATCAGTATTAGGGGAAGCTGGATGAAGGCTACCCTGCCATTTTTGCAAACAGAAAGTTTTTAAAATAAATGAGATTTTTAGAGCATTTCTTGAATGATTTCCTGGTTTCCTCCTGTGCTTTTGCACAGATAGACCCAACCTCAATTTAAATATATAATATGAGATTGTAGACAGAGTTCAAGGCAGTAGTCAGTTCAGTTCTATGGTGCAGGTTTATTTTGTGTTCTAATGTTCATAAAACATATTTTATTTATAAGCTCATAAAAGCATAAACAGTCAGATCATCCAAAAAGTTGTCTCTTCTACCTCACATTCACTTGAAAGTGTTTATATGTTAGAATAAATTTTGCTTTCACTGTTTTTATTTGTTATTGTTGTTTTGTTTTCTGTTGATTTGGATAGTTTTCTAGGAAAAACCTAGAGTATTTGTGGGGGAAACTTAATGGAACAGTTACTTCCAGCCGTTTTTAACAATGAGTCCTTTTTTTCCAAGTACAATGTCAGACAGAACTACAAGGTACAACTCAAAGGTTGAGCTGCTTTGTTTCCAGGAAGGCCAGGGAGCTAGAGTCCTACTTACTTGGCTTAGCTCTTAGTCCTTGCAGGCAGTAAGCCTTAAGAAGCTTCTGCAAGTCATAGGGTTATGGCTAACAAGGTTTGAAAACCATTTATGCAGAAAGTTTTAGAACATGAAAATGGGCGGAGGGAGCTAAGGAGAGAATTGCTTGGCTCAGAGAGTCTTCATTTCCTTAATGGAATAATAATATGTGCTTTATTCCCTTGGGGATGATGGGAATGAACAAATTTATGATTATAAAATATCCTGCAGTTTGAGAATATTTTGTTTTCAAAGTCTTATTGGCAAATACAGTACTTAAAGTTGAATCAGTAGAGTTACTTTATTTCTTCTCAAGATGTGTATTGGAAAATGAGATAAAAGGAATATAGGAAATGTGCAAATGAGAAAATGGAGAGAGAGAAATTTTAAACTGAGACTCTATTTGCTCAAGCACAAAAATTCTTATGCTGCTTTTGGGGACAAAAATTAAACTTGAAAATCAAAAGCCAACTATGTTAGCATATATCGAGTACGGACAGGAAAATGGCAGAAGTTTGGGTTGGGGTGGAAATGGAATTGGCATGTAAATTAGCTGAGATATAAAAACAGACTTATATCCAAGGCAAACATTTAGAAAGGGTAAGGGGGAAGCTCATGAGGCGTATCCAACCAGCGTAGCTCAACAGTTTTTAAGGAAAATAAGGATTCATTGCGAGCTTTCAAAATTACTTTCAGTCATGACGGCAGCTACTTCCACGTTATAATCCATTGTAATTTAAATGCATTGAAATGATATATTAGATTTTGCTATCTTCATTTTGAAAGCGAAGAAGGAAAATATTTGGGAAAGAAAACCATCTTATTAAAAAGTAAACACATAACCAGAATGGGAACAAGATGACTAATGTGAGTGATGTGAGTGAGCATAATTAACTGGGATGGGAAAATATAGATAAGCTGAAGAAATAACTATTAAGCTTCAGAGCTTATTAATAAAAAAATACCAGAGGGAGTCAAATGGACTGTGAGTTGATCAAAAGACCTAAGGAATTGAGAAATGCTTTGATGTTCTGAAGGACATTCACTTCAGTTCAGTTCTGTAGGGATTTTCAATTAACTTCCTGCAAGTTGAAGCTAGTTCTCTTGCTAAAGTAAGTGAGATTCCTTGAGAAATAATTTTTATACCTTTGCTTGTCAGAGGCCATTGTTTTTAGATACTGCATTATAGTTATTTGAATTGCATAGGTTAGTATTCTTTACCCAAAATAGCTTTAAAAATAAAGGGAAGCTCTACTCACACCTGAAAAATCTAAAGATAGAGTTGCTTTCAACACTGATTTGATCCAAAATTTCCCAGGACTTGCAAATCCATTTTGCTGCCCTGCGTTTGAAGTTTGGCTTTTCCTCTAGCAAGATCCCTGCTAACAGCAATGGAACCATCTACATGCTTCCTTGTTTAATTTGACAGGAGAAGAGAGAGTGCTTTCATTCCAAGGACATGACAAAGTATCCAACCGCATGGAGGAAAATAAATGCAGTGTACTTCTTTTTTAAATTAGCCTGTTTTCCCAGATAGTGTAAAGATACAACCTTCCATTATTTATGGTACAGTGAAGAAGACTCAGGTATTTAACCAGTGGGGACAAGTCTATTCCTACTGACAAAAGAAAAAGAAAGAAAGAAAGAAAGAAAGAAGGAAAGAAAGAAAGAAAGAAAGAAAGAAAGAAAGAAAGAAAGAAAGAAAGAAAGAAAGAAAGAAAGAAAGAAAGAAAGAAAGAAAGAAAGGAAAGAAGGAAAAAAAGAAAAGTTTCCACACAGTGCAGGATAGATTAGGACATGCATATTCAAGACTAGGAGGCTAACATCTCAAGAATTTTCAAAATTGTTGAGGGTGATCCAGTTTTGCTGATTCACTTGAGAATATGCTATTATCAGAAGATCTCAGTAATGCATGGCACTAAAGTTTTGAATAATGGATGGAATACCAGGAGACAGTAAGCTCAATGCTATTTTCCCTTAAATTCTGTATTATTTGATACATAGGGTACTCTGTGCAATATATATGTATATTGTGAAACAAAATAATACAGTGAACACTTGCAAATCCACCAGTCAATTTAATAACCAGAACATTACCAATCGTATCAATACCATTGGACTTCTCAATGCCTGATCCAATTTCCCCACCTCCTTCCCAGTATTCTTAAACTATGGCTTTTCTCTCTTATACATGTACACACACACACACACACACACACACACACATATCTGCAGTAGAATGAACAATAAACAATCTACAACTGCACACACACTATTTTTGAATCTCATAACCAAAATGCTTAGCAAACTAAAACAAACCAGAAATAAAAGTATGTATACTGTGCAATTCCTTTTAAAAAATTATTTATTTATTTGAAAGAGAGAGAGAGCACAAGTGGGTGGAGGGACAGAGGGAGAGGGAGAAGCAGACTCCCTGCTGAGCAGGGAGCCCGATGTGGGGCTCAATCACAGGGCCCTGGGATCATGACCTGAGCTGAATGTAGATGCTTAACCGACTGAGCCACCCAGGCGCCCCATGTACAATTCCATTTAAAGAACAAATAATAAAAAGGAGCAAAACTAATCGGTGCTGTTAGAAGTCAGGACCTTAGTTGGATGGGGGATATGGAATTGAAAGAGAGCAGGTGAGGAGTGTTTAGGATACTGATACCCTTCTGTTCCTTGGATGTTGTATGTGTGACGTGCGTGTTTAGTTGTAAAAACTCATCAGGTCGTAACCTTACGATAAATGTACTTTGTTGTATGTACGCTATTCTTAATAAAAAGCTCCAAAAGTAAAATGGAATAAAAATTTCAGAGAATGACCTAAAAAGTAGAACACTGAAAACAAAAAACAAAAAAACAAAAACAGGCTAAGAAATGGCATTGTGATAGAAAAAATAAGATATTAGAGGAAAGTAATAGAATGTCAGTATTCCTAACATAAATATAAAATCTTAAAGATTAAAGCAAACGTGTAGATTACATACACAAGACTGAAAGAATAATAACTTTGGACCTTTCAACAGTAATATCAATGTTTTTAGAAGACAAAGGATAAATGCCTTGAAAATTATGAGGGGGAATAATGTCCATCCCAGAATTCTATATCCAACTGAACTTACCGTCGTCTGGGTAAAATAAAGGGTTCAAACATGCAAACTCTCAAGAACGGTGCTGGGGTGTACAGTTTATTTTTAGAACATTGCTAGAAAATATGCTCTGCTGAAACAAAGAAAAAAATCAAGGAAAATGAAGAAAATGAGAACTAGGAAAAACAGGAGATCGTAGTCGGGAGTGAGGCAAAGGGTATCCCAGGATGAAGACCAGACGAGACTGGGGTGGCAGATCTGGATGACAGCAAAACCAAATTGCATGAGGAGGACAAGAGGGCTCCAGATGGAGGTCTTTGGGGAAAATAATTAACCAGATGTGTTCTCTGCCAGGATATAAAAATGATTTTCAGAATTGTTGAAAGAGATGTAAGCACTTAATGAGAAAATCACTGAAATACATACTTTATTACCTGCAAGAAAAAGACAATGTGCAATAAATGACAGATGACTATAATATAAGAGGCTCCATAGTGGATAATTTTTATGTAATTGAAATAACAGAAACACTGCATGGTTTTAAGGAGATAGACTTGTTGGGAAAGAGGGCTAGGACCTCATGTATGAAGGATGTAGCATATACTTATATTTGTTCAGGATATTTCAAAACAGATGACAAACGGATAATTAAACTGTGGAAATGGTTGCCTGGGGACCAGTTTTGGGGTTGGGGTCAGGGAGGGGACCACTAGCTTTTGCTAGGTACCTATTAACAATATTTCAATTTTAAGCACAAGCAAGACTTGCTTTGATAAAAGGGATTTATTTACAGGTAATAACCATAAATCAATAAAAAATAAATTGAATAGATGATGTCAGGCTTCAGCAAAGTTATGTTAATAAGTTCTACCATTAAAATCCAGCTTTCATTGGAGAGCAGACTAATGAAAACCAAGTATTTTGGGGGCGGCTAGAACTAGCCCACACATAGTGTGCTTTAAAGAGGAGGGAGGGAAAGATGCAAAAATGTTATTGATTCTATTGTCTTCTGGGCACATCTCGTCTGGAGATTCTCATGTCAGTTTGAGCCTCCTATTTGTCAAACCAAACTTTGATACATTACCGAAGAGGCCAGTATCCTAGGGGTCTAGATAACTTATTGTCTGAGGAATGGGTGTGGAAGATGGAGATGTTTGGCTTGGAGGAGACAGATGAGAAACTGTCATACCTAATTTTCATCGTGCCAGATGCCAGAACCGGGAAAAGCAGACAAAAATTCAAGAAAGGAGATATGAAACAATTCAACTAGGAACCCCAAACAGGAAAGTATACTGTCCCATGAAAAAGTCTGCTTCCCAGCACTTCCACAATGCCCTCCTCCAAAATGTGCTGAAAGCTGAGCCCTCACTTCCTCCCCAGGCTGTATCCCCACAAAACAACACCTGCTGGACAGGTCACAAACCTTGCGGTCATTTATGACCCCTCACATGCAATTTGTCAGAACACTTTGAGAGTTCCTCCTTCAAAACATTTCCAGACTGTGACCTCTTCTGACCACCTTGCTGTTCCCACCCTGGTCTCACTACTGTGATCTGTCACCTGGATCATGCCCAAGGTCCCCCTACAGATTTCCCTGTATCTGCTCAGGAGCCCAAACGGTCTATTCTCAATGCAACAGCCTTCGGGGTACTTTCAAAATATAAGCCGGATAGCATTCCCAGATTCATCTTCAAGATGAAAAGGGGTTGCATTCAATAACTAAATAAACATAAAACTTGGAATTTATTCCACTTCTAAATTCACCCTTGTTAAAATACAGATGGTGAGTAAGGATGGTGGAATGGCTCTGAGACCTCCTCTGATTTAAATGATTTGCTTCTGTTCTGCTTGGATGTACCTTCTTCAAAATGCCAGTCAGGTCCTTGGATCCTGTTCTTGAGGATGCAAGGTAGGAAAGGTTTCCTGCATATGTACTCTGCCCAGGTAAGCCCTACTCAAATAGCTCCAATTTGGTTTTAGTTCTAAATCTTGTGTTTATACCTAATCTTGCCTGTAATTAACAGTAAATAACAACTTTTGCCTTACCTAGAGCTTCACCCATCCTCTTCTTAGCAAGTAAGGAAATTGTTCACCAGATAGAAGCAACAAGAGCCTAAGAGAGAGTTGCTTCTACTGTTTACTGTTTGAGCATCACAGAAAGCTCAGAGATAGCTTGGATGTGACAAGAAAAAAAAAGTGAATGTAAGGAATATATGAACCTTCCAAATGGCCGTAAAATGTCATGTGTACTAATGAGAGAACAAGAATGTAATTGGTCTTGAAGAGGGATGATGCCAATAACAGTGGACTTCCTTAATTTAAGCAACTGTTTCTTATCACCCCAGACTTCCGACACCCCAGCTGGGGTTAATATGCAAAGCCTCTTCTCATCAGGGTTCAAAGTCTATGAGCTTTCAGTCAGTTGTTAAAAGAATGTGATGTGGTGATTTGTCATGAGAATAATGATCTTATGCTTAGGTTACAAATGGGGAACATTACCCCAAAGAGCATGCATTGATTGATCACACATCCATACCAGTTACCCAGACTCCAGGGACACGGAACTTTGTAGTCAGCAAACATATTACTTATCTTGGTCTTCTTTCATCTTTTGCTTGGTTCCTCATAGATATTTTGTTAACTTCATTACACACACCACTGGTGGACTTTCTTCTGGTTTCACAATTTCAATTTTGTGACAGCAGTGTATTTCCATGCAGTTAATAACCTTAGTTAAGTTTGGATTGTGAGGATTTCTGTAATTTTATTCTTTCTGCAGTTGGGGACACAAATGTCCTGACACAAAAAGGCTTAACACAAAGATGTCAGAACCACATACAACCATCCTTTTTTTTTTAATTGATTTTTTCATTGTGTTTGTTAGTTTTGTTTTCTGATTTATCTGGTACTTATCAAAAGGCGCCGATAATTAAAATAAGTTCACCAGGGGCGCCTGGGTGGCTCAGTCGTTAAGCGTCTGCCTTCAGCTCAGGTCATGATCCCAGGGTCCTGGGATTGAGCCCTGCATCGGGGTCCCTGCTCGGCAGGAAGCCTGCTTCTCCCTCTCCCACTCCCCCTACTTGTGTTCCTTCTCTCGCTGTGTCTCTATCAAATAAATTAATTAATTAAAAAAATAAGATAAGTTCACCAGATGAAATCCTCAATGATGAACCATCCAAAATGGGAAGCTTTAGATATCAGTAAGTCTCCATTCCATAGAATGGATTACTATTGTGCAAGCTAACTGAAGGGGGGCATAACTGGGAAGAAATGATATAACTTTATCAAAATCTATCCTGGAATGTTGTCCTTGAGTGTTCAAAGAGCCTATTCCCATGACATCCTGGACTTCCTTAGGTCATATCAACTTCTGTGAGATCTAACAAGCTAAATTGATCAGTGTTTTAATTTGCCCTTCTTAGGCATGGGTACAAGCAGGGTATATGTGTGTAACTGAGGGGAGAGGAGCTCCTCTTACCCCAAGGGTGCTTTGTGCTCTGTCGGTGTCCCCTCTCAAGAGAATATTAGTTTTGGAGACTGATATGGGTTGAACCATGTGGTCAGGGTAAGGGGCTTTAACTTTGGGAAGTAGCTAAGAAGAGAAACAAGTAATCAACCCGATTATTGCAAAGACTCCTTTCTGTTTGCTTTCTTTTTCTTGTATGTACTAATTCTGTCTTATGTAGGCAAACATGCTTGCCCTCTTCTTGAGGAAGGAAATGCTATTTTTCATTCTGGGACTGTCTGTAATCAACATTCTTTTGATTTTACAGCCTGATTTTTCCAACATATTTACTTGAATCATTCTATCTCCTTTTCATGTGTTCAAATTGTAGTTTAACACTGAGGTTTTCACTCCTTTTATTTTACCAGAATGGCTGTGGAAAAGGTTGTCAGTGGCATCCTAACCATTAGACACAGAGTTATTTTCTCACATCTCTGTGATCATGTCAGTAGTTGTAGGTAATTTCTTCTTAAAATTGTTCCTTTGTTTTTTTTTTTGTGGGGGTGGGTTTTTTTTCCCTAACAACACAGTGTTTTATGTCCTTGTGACCTGGCCATATCTACCATTTTACTCTTTTTACCCCCTCCTTCCAAGTTCTCCCCCGCCAGGTCTACTGGTGTGTAATTGACAAATACAAATTGTATATATTTAAGGTATACAATATGGTGATGCAATATAGGTACACACTATGAGGTTATTACCACAATCAAGCTAATTAACAAATTTATCACCTCGCATAGTTATTACGTGTGTGTGTGGTGAGAACACGCAAAATGTACTCTTAGCAAATGTAAGTTTACAATACAACATTATTAGGCACCATGCTGTACAGGGGATCCCCAGAGCTTATTCATCTCATAACTGAAAGTCTGTATCCTTTGACCAACATCTCCACATTTCCCATTCCCAGTCCTAGGCAACCACTGTTCTACTTCCTCCTTCTCTGAGTGTGAGTTTTTTAGATTCCACATGTAAGTGGGCTCATGTAGCATTTGTCTTTCTGTCTGGCTTACTTCACATCGTGTAATATCCTCCAGGTTTGTCCCTGTTGTCACAAATAGAAGGATTTCCTTCTTTTTCATGGCTGAGTAATATTCCATTAGATATATATCACATTTTCTTTGTCTATTCATCCATCAACAGACACTTACTTTATTTCCATATTTTGTCTATTGTGAATATCCTTCTTCCAAATTCCAAAGTTTAGATTCACCTTCTTTTTTCTCCACTGAATCTGAATTTATCTGGAGAGCTCCATAATTCTCAAAACATCAACAGTCCTTTATGTGGATAATATTAAATATGTTTTCTTCCATACACAGTGGGAATGAGGGATTCTTTGATTTCTTACTTTTACCCATCACTCCACTTTGAGTTAATCACCATGTTTTGATTTTTCCTATGTGTTATTTCTCATAGCTGTTTTTTTTAAGTGTTATTTCTTACTTCCTAGTCTGTGTTATTATATCACAGAGCAATACAACATCTGTTGTAACTTTTATGTTCCCCTTTATGCTGACGTATTGATTATGTCAAAATCATTATAGATTTCTATAGTTAATGAAATTCCTTCTCATCTAGACAGATTTCTTTATTATGCAATAGAAATTACTTAATTGCTGTTCAATGAACAATTATTTATTGAATATATACAACATGTCCTTCCTGAATAAGATGGTTACTCATGTATAATAATTACAACCTTGAGTTTGGATATAAAAACTAAGACATGCTCCCTTAGCATGTAAATACAGATGTCTAAAGACTCATTTTGGCACTTATTATTGGTGTTAACTATTACAACAATAAACCTTTCTGATGGTTTCATATTGGTTATGATCCAACATTTCATGGGAACAATTTTAAGAGGCTGTTTCCAGGAATAGCATGAGGAAGAAACCATGGATTTATGAAGTTTTCTGGTTAGACAAGCTTTGTCCAGTCATCATCTTCTAACTAATCCCTCCTTTATAAATAATTTTAGTTTCAAGTAGAAGGAAATGTACTTCTCTCTCTCTTTCTCTTTCTTTTGCCATAGACAGTAATTGCCTGTGCCTTTTACATTGGTAAAAAAAAGAAATCCACCTTACATCCAGGAGCTCAAAGTAGCCTACAGAGTTTTCAATAAACCCTTCAATCATTAACTCCAATGTAAAATCTATTTGTTCCAGCTGTGCAAAATTACAACTCTCTAGTTACAAAAAAATATACCAGAAATTTGTCTTCATCCACAGAAACAGAAGTGTACCAGCAAATTCGGTACACTTGCAATCTGCAAAAATGCTCTTTTAATGTAGAATCCATAAAAATTTTCATGTATCTAATGAATTTCCTGAATGGTAATTGAATTTATGAATAAGCATTTAAGAAGAATAATAAACGTTGGATTCTGGATTGGTTTGGAAAAAGAGCTAATTTATAGCAGTAACTAACATGTACCCTTATGCTGGGCGATGTTCTAAGTCAGGGTCAGCAAACTGTTTCTGTAAGAGTCCAAATATCAAGTATTTTTGTTTTGTGGATTACATAGACTCAGTTGCAACTGCAGCTTCCTTTGTAGTAGGCAAGCAGCCATATTTAATGTGCAAACACACGGATATGGCTGTGCCAATAAACTTTACTTTCAAGACTAGATAGCAGACGACTGGATTTGCCCCGTGGGTTATATCTATTTGCTGTTCTCTGCTCTAAGTGGTTTACTTCTATAATTTTGTCAGATTTAACTGCCTTTAACACCTGCCTGAGGTGGGAACTATTTACTTATTCATAAATTGTATTTTTTGTGACTAAACATGGTACAGCATTTGAGAAACACAGAATCACACAAGTCAGGTGGAATTTAATTAGGTGGGTGCTATTTATGATCCTTAGTTCACACATGAAGAAACTGAGGCTCTAAGAGATTACATAATTTACCCACATTGAATGGCTGGTATAGGATGGAGCCAGGATGTGCATTCTGACTTTAGGAAGAGGTGACAAGTGACAACGCAAAATCAGATAGAGGCTTGGGTGTCTAAGACTGTGACTTAACACATAGGATGAGAAATGAGGTGGGAAATTCAACAGGATTAGGAAAGTTGATAAGACAGTGGATATCTAACAGAACACGAGCAAAGCTGAAGATTCCATGGGCCCACTAATAATACTGTAAGCTTTCTATTCTTAATTTCATTTTTATTTTCCGCCAATTTAGATAAACAGGACCAACCAGAAAATTGTTTTCCAAAGTATTCTCTTTCTTATTTTAGTGCGCAGCTGAATACTCTACAGAGTGAAAAAGAAATTATTCACTTCTTCCCCCCAACTAATTGGGTCATATTGGTTAGCAGATCCGTTGAGAGCGTGTCCATGAATAGAACGTAATAGAAAATTAAAACATTATCTGCTAGAAACCCACTCTGGGTAAGTCTTTTAATCCCTTTAGAACTCATAAATAAAATGAAGGAGCTTGAGATAAATCATGCTTGAGATTCTGTTCAGTTTAAAATTTTTCTGATTATAAATTTGGAAGGCATTGAACTCAGATTTACCTCACATTTCAAGTAATTAATGAAATATTTCAGATAACAAGCCTTTTTAATGTTACCTGAACAATGGCATGTGTCTTATTTTTTGTTTTAGAATGCTGCTTTAACTTAATTTATAGATTCAAATTTTCTGTGGAAATTCTCCATTTTTCTTCTCTTGCTTTTCTCTATTCTCTTGAGTAGATTAATCATAGGTATCTTAAAGTCCTTTTTCTTGGTCTTTGATGTTGGCCATATGCTCCTATTGCACAAACTTAACATTTCTTTTCTTTTTAATGTTTTTATTGTTATGTTAATCACCATACATTACATCATTAGTTTTTGATGTAGTGTTCCATGATTCATTGTTTGTGCATAACACCCAGTGCTCCATGCAGAATGTGCCCTCTTTAATACCCATCACCAGGCTAACCCATCCCCCCACCCCCTCCCCTCTAGAACCCTCAGTTTGTTTTTCAGAGTCCATCGTCTCTCATGGTTTGTCTCCCCCTCCGACTTACTCCCCTTCATTCTTCCCCTCCTGCTATCTTCTTTTTTTTCCTTAACATATATTGCATTATTTGTTTCAGAAGTACAGATCTGTGATTCAACAGTCTTGCACAATTCACAGCGCTCACCATAGCACATACCCTCCCCAGTGTCCATCACCCAGCCACCCCATCCCTCCCACCCCCACCACTCCAGCAACCCTCAGTTTGTTTCCTGAGATTAAGAATTCCTCATATCAGCGAGGTCATATGATACCTGTCTTTCTCTGATTGACTTATTTCACTCAGCATAACACCCTCCAGTTCCAACCACGTCGTTGCAAATGGCAAGATCTCATTCCTTTTGATGCCTGCATAATAGTCCATGGTGTATATATACCACCTCTTCTTTATCCATTCATCTGTCGATGGACACCTTGGCTCTTTCCACAACAAACTTAACATTTCTAACTGTGTTGTTCATTTACTATAAAAAAATGGAGGCATCGGATGATGTAACTTCCACCAGTCTCCCCCATAGATGGGGAAGCCCATCACTTTCATCCAATGAAAGGCTGAGTTTAGCAAGGCTGGTTGCAATACTTAGGAATCCCTTTCCCTCTGGTTCACCCTTACTCCCTAAGATATGGCCCTTTGGCGTTTTTAACTGAGAGTTTGGGGAAGGTTTCTTTGTACCTCCAACACTAAGAAATGGTAAGAATTTTTACTGTGCTTTTCAGTTTTGGGGTTTAGTTCATTAGCCTCTTGCCTCAGGCAGGTTTAGAATGTCAGCAGTGTCTTGAGGGGAAGACCAACTCTGTGTTTTAGGCCCCACAAGTGCCTTATTTTATCACTCTTGTCCCACACAATCACTAACAGTTCTGCCGACTTCTTATTCTCCAAGCGGACACTGCCTGGGCCTCACCAGTATTCTCAACTATTTCCTGTTCTGAATGTCAAATGCCACCTGCAAGAGACAGACACAGACCCTCAGTCACCTCTGGAAAGGGTTATTCCTTCTGAAATTTTAGTCACAGTAATCCTCATTGTTTCTTCTGTCTTCTGATTCTTCTAGAAACACGATTTTTGTCATTTACTCAGTCGTTCTTATTTTATTCACTGGGAGTGTTGACCATCTTAGAAACAAACAGAAGTCAAGTTTTTTGTTTGCTTGGTTTTTTTTTTTTTTTTTTTTGGTTTTTGTTTTTTTTTTTTTGCATTTCTTAGTTTGATGAAGGTTACCTACAAAAGTCTGTGAGCATACATCATGCTGAGTGCCATGTTTTTAGAAATTCATCTCCTGAGATCAAAAAGCAGACAAGGATGTCCTTTTCCATCACATCTGTTCAATATTATTTTAAAGGTCTTTGAAAGTACAGTAAAGCAATGCATGCACACATACATATATATGTTAAACATATAAGAACTGGTGAGCAAAATTAAGTCCTTATTTGCAGGAGACAGGAAGTTCAAACTAACCTGCAGGTAAATTATTCAGATTAACACATGAGCTTAGAAACTTCTTGGGACCAAAATTCAACATAAACCATCTATATTCTCATATAGTACCAATAGTTAGAAAATAAAATGTCAAAAAAAAGTAACAGCATTTATAATAGATTAAAAATCATCAAAGAACTTGAGGGGTGCCTGGGGGACACAGTTAGTTAAGCATCTGACTCTTGGCTTTGGCTCAGGTCATGATCTCAGGGTTCTGAGATCAAGCCCCACTTTGGGCTTCATGCTCAGCGCAGTATGGCACTTGTTTGAGGTTCTCTCTCCCTCTCCCTCTGCCCCTCCCCACTGTGTTCACACTCTCTTTCTAAACTACATAAATCTTTTTAAAAAATCATCAAAAAACTTGCAAATCTCTCTTGACAGATGTGAAAGAGCTCTACACAGAAAACTGCAAACCTCAGAGAAATTACAGGAGACCCAAGTAAGTAGAAGGATGACTTATTCCTATATTGGAAAATTAAATATGGTAAAGGTGTACTTTACTTCACAGTGATCTATAGATTTAATACAATCCCAATCATAGTCCTGTCAGGGTTTTGTTTGCATATCTGTATAGAAACTGACAAGTTGATCCAAAAACTCACAAAGAAATTCAATGGGTCAAGAACTTTGTAGAACAGAGTTGAATAACTCATTTCACAAGATACCAGGACATATAAAGAGTTAACACAGTGTAGTATTAGTACAAGGAAAGGAAAAGAAGACCAATGGAAGAGAATGGAGAATCCAAAAACATAACCACAGGTGGCCAACTGATTTACAGCAAGTGGCCTGCTAAGTAGTGGGGGGGAAAATGCGCTTTCCAATAAACAGCACTGGATCAACTTATGTCCTAATTCACCTAGAACAGTGAACACTGACTCCTCTACATCTCACAGTTCAAAAAAAGCTTCAAAAATACTTCTCGAAGATAACATTGATTATCTTTATAATCTTGGAGTTGTGCAAATATTTCATAAATAGGATAGGAAAAGCACTATTCATAAAGGAAAAGATTGTGAAATTAAACTCTATTTAAATCAAGTACTTCTGGGGGCATTTGAGTGGCTCAGATGGTTAAGCGTCTGCCTTCAGCTCAGGTCATGATCTCCAGGTCTTGGGATTGAGCCCCATGTTGGGTTCCCAGCTCAGTGGGGAGTCTGCTTCTCCTTCTCCCTCTGCTTCTCTCCCTGCTTGTGCTCTCTCTGTCTCTCTCAGATGAATAAATAAAATCTTAAAAAAACTTAAGTACTTCTGTTAATAAAAAAATATAATATTAAAAGTAAAATGCAAGCCAGAGATTGAGGCAGTACATATCTAAATAGATAAATAATGGAGAGATGTTTAATATATGAATCATATAGAAAGACTTCCTACAAATCATTTCAAAAATAACAACTCATTTTTTTTTAGAAAGAGCTAAAATATTGAGAAAACACTTCACAAAAAAATGGACAGGACACATGAAAAAAATGAGTACATGAAGACTGATATTATTAGTTATCAGAAAAATAGAAATTAAATTACAACTCAACCATAATTGCTAAAATAAAATAAAAATTGGCAACACCCAGTGTTGCCAAAACTGAAGAGCAAATGTCATTTCCACGTCCTGCTGGTGGGATTGTAAATTGATACAGCCACGTGGGGAAATTATTTGATAGTAGCTAATTAATGTGAACATGTTCCTATTCTAAAGACCGAGCAATTCCACATATGTATGTATATACCATATATACCACAAAAAAGATGTCTAAAAATATTTGTAGCAACACTATTTATAACAGCCCCAAACTAGAAACACACAAATATTCATCTAGTATAAAATGGATATACTGCTTTACAGAGATGGTGAATTATGAACCAACTCTATACACAGCAACATGAGCTAATCTCAGGAACATAAAGCTAAGCTAAAGAAACCAGACACAAAAATATATATACTGTTTGATTCCATTTATGTAAAGTTCAAACACAGAACTAACTAATCTCTAAAGACAGAAGTCAAAATAATGGTTGCTTTCTCTTGGTGAGGGAGGGGGCCTGAGGGAGTACTCTGGGGGTATTGATAATGATCATGATATTTTGATTTTGGTGTTTACACAGTGTTCACTTTGTACAAGCTGTAATTTAAAATATGTGCATTTTATTTGTGTATGTTATAATTCAATCATAAGGATTTACTACAAAAGGAGCCAGAAAAAGTGAGTTTTACCTATATATCACAGACTCAGTGTGTAACGAAGTAGAGAATTCATGGGCTCAGCCCTCATTCTGACATTAACAGAAGTGACTCAGATTCACCTGACTAAGATCAACTCAAGAATAGATTCATACAAAAGGAATCACATGAAGGACTGTAAAAATGTTACCCTGACACTGAACAACTACATGATAACTTTCTTTCTTTGTGCCCTTTTCCCATAAATGCAGCCTAAAGATGTCAAATAAAAGTCTATTTAATTTTGAATACATGAAATTAATAGTCATTTAATAAATGGGAAGAGTTAAGAGGATTGGGCAAAATCTTAAAAGGACTGAGTAATTTTCTCAAACACATGAGTGTGTGTGTGTGTGAGAGAGAGAGAGAGAGACAGAGACATTGCTCAACAGATTTTTCTTGGTGACAGATACTAATCAAAGACAAGCAGAGGTATATGAATATGTAGTTTGAATTATCTGCAATACAAATCTTATTGAACACAAGAAAACTAAGTATTCTTAAATTAATGCAGAAGAAACTGATGTCACATGACATTAGTAGGACTCTTCATATACTTTTTTCTCCCCCTACAAAATCAGGCGGCTGTGCAAGGTCTCTTTCATTCTATATTCACTGGGGGTCTAACTAATGAAAGTTCACTCATTCCAAAATGCCACTTAATGATTTCAGTTTGCTTTTACAGTAAAACGTTTTTTTGTCTTAGTCAAGACAAACATTGAATTTGATTTTACCATACTTCTTAACATCAGCTTAAAAAAAAATGACTGGTTTTAAAGTGATGAATAGAACATTCTAGGAGATCAAGTTTCCTGGCACTGCCAATTTCAAAATTTCATCTTAATTAGAAAACAATGAAGTCTCATTCTCTCTTCTCTTTGTGCCTAATTAAAAGCTAAGTAATGGATTTTAAATGAACCTAATTAGTTGCAAAACTTTTACTGTTCTTATAAGATCCTTATCCCAATTTAGCTAACAAATACATGTTTAATACTTTTCCGCTTATCTGTAGGTAAAAAGAACATTTCTCATCTTTTAGAATGGTGTCCACCCTTCTAGGTTTTCAAATAACATTTATGGGTTCCATGAAAACCCAGTGAGACTCAAAAGGCAAATATATCTTTTAAGGTGGACTATTTCTACCTCTTCATAATATACCCTATAGCTTTTGCAGCAGATGTGTGATGTGAACTCCACTCTATCAGAAACTCATGGGGGCGCCTGGGTGGCTCAGTCATTAGGCATCTGCCTTCGGCTCAGGTCATGATCCCAGGGTCCTGGGATCGAGCTCCACATCGGGCTCCCTGCTCCGCGGGAGGCCTGCTTCTCCCTCTCCCACTCCCCCTGCTTGTGTTCCCTCTCTCGCTGTGTCTCTCTCTGTCAAATAAATGAATAAAAATCTTTAAAAAAAAAAAGAAACTCATGAAAATTTAGGAAGAGGCACGAAAAGGAGTTTACGACTTGCTCATTGTAATAATATTAGCTAACATTTATATATCCCTTATGCTGCATTTATGCCTTTCTAAACATTCCACATATATTCACATATTTATTCCTCACAACAACTGAATGAGAAAGGTATATGTTATAAGTGAAAAAAATGGAATCATAACTAAGTAATTTGTCCAAGATGAGAGAGCTAGGAATCAGCAAAGTTTGGAATTTGAAAGTATGATCGATTCCAGATCATAATTCAGGTGTAATGACATCATGTGAAGTGGAGAACGGGGGGGTGCCTGGGTGGCTCAGACGGTTAAGCATCTGCCTTTGGCTCGGGTCGTGATTTCCAGGTCCTGGAATCAAGCCCCACATCGGGCTCCCAGCTCAGTGAGGAGTCTGCTTCTCCCTCTCCCTCTGCCCCTCCCCCTGCTTGTGCTCTCTCTGTCTCTCTCAAATGAATAAACAAAATCTTAAAAAAAAAAAAAGAAGTGGAGAAGGGGATTTCCATGCAAATGGAAATCAAAAGAAAGCAAGAACAGCTCATTTGGATCAGACGAAAACGACTTTACACCAAAGACCATACATATCTTACTTAAAGTCATATATATATGCGTGTGTGTGTGTGTGTATACACACACATACACACACATACATACATGTATATATATATGCATATATCTGCATATATAATCATATACATATAATTATCCTTCTACAAATTATCTTTCTTCTTGTGAAAATTTCCCCCACCCCAATTGTTGAGTTCAACATTTCCCTCATGCTATTGGCATCCTGCAACTGTTTAGTGGTTTTGGATTGTGCTCTGACCCTTCCAGTTAGCCCAGCCTCCTTCGCTCTGCTCTCTACACTTTCTGTGAAAGGACGCAAAGCGGTTGCAGATACTGGAGTTCCTTTTAGTTTTTAGTTAATGCATAGGACACGCGGACAGGTGCTGTGGGTGGGGATCTAGGGAGACCAATCCCTTGTTCGTGGGAACTTTCTATTGCTCAGGTTCACCAACCACCCTCTTTCTCTCAGCCAAGCTTCTGTAATCACTGACTGTAAACATGTGCAGAAATCCAACCACCACCACCTGTTTGCAGGAGCTAAGTGGGGCAGGGAGAGTAGGGTAGCCAGTGACCAAGGTGGATACTTAGCTGTACCCTCTCCTTTGATACTGGGCATCTTTGCCCTCTCAAGTTCACCCTGTTCCATGGCTTTCCTTCTCCAAATTTCTTTACCCTGGAGAATTTTAGCGTTCCAGACATTTCTCACAAATCTCTCCTTCCTTATTTCAAAATGTGTAGCACATACTCTGTCTGCCATTTGAAACCAAAACGACACCCCTTTCTATATTTAACATATGTTATGCAAATAGAAGTCTGTGTAATGAATCACATTATCTCCCTCAGCTACCTTCCTTTTATATCTCAGAACATTCTGACTTGCCACTTACATTCCCATCCCCTTCCCACCCTGCGCTCTTGGAAATGGACTGGTGTTTTCTGCTACTAGTAATAACTTCTAAAATATTCATGGTAGTTGTCTCATGACTAAACACAAAAACAGGCTTTTAGAGTCGAGGATCATGCTAACATATACCTTTTTTTCCCTAACACATACCTTTGCAACACATATCTTCAACGTGCTTTCTTGCATTCTTATTCATTTGCATATGTGTGTCTTAACAAATATATTACACAGTTTCTGAGGACAGAAACAATGCCTTCTAAGTTTGTTTGTTTTCTTTTTTGCATCTTTTCCTAATTTTTTTCCTATGCCTAACGTGCCTTGGACATATGAATCTCTCAGCAAATCTTACCTGCTTTACTGGTAACTCTTTTTGTCTTGGAAGCCAATGGTATAACAATGCCTTAAAAATAAAATCCTCCCACCACATATTGTTACTAAATTTCAGCAAAGGAAAAATTACATAAAATACATTTGAAATGATTAGAGTGAGTTCATGTTTTAATGTCAATGCCAGTTGGATGAATTTTATTTTAAACAATATTTTAGATATTTGTCATCGAAACCTGATTTTGTTCTGAGAAATTTGGGTTCGGCTTGTCTCCCTTTGCCATGTGCTTTATCAAATACCAAAAAGCAAATAAAATGTTGTGGAAATTATTTTTCTTTTACTTTTACTGTGACAAGCAAATGAAAATAAAAGACAATTGAAAAATAAATATTTGATTATAAATATATATTCCAGGATCAAGAATTTAGAATATAGATTTATTAGCTACCTCTATGATTTAGACATTCTTTTACTCTTCTTCTTTTATGATATATATACCTATTTTTGATCCATTTAATGGGAGGGTAAAGGATTTGAGGCTTTAAGACTTTTTTCCTTTGAGTGTAATCCTGAATATTTGCCAAAACTTAGAAGGGTGTTTGGTAGAGATAATTTAAGATATAGAATGTTAGGAGACAGGATTTTTTTTTTAAATAAAATCTGGAAGGCTTACTTGGCATTCTCATAGCCTTGACTTTAAAAAAAATAGTAGTATCGTATTGACTCTACATGTTATTTCTCATTTATTTCTTGGATAACATGTATATAAAATAGTATTCTTGAGACTGTTGTTTTAAGGAGCAAATTTAGCCTTACAAGCCTTACAAAAAGAAGTTTGTTCATTGGATTTAGTATGACACAGAGCTATATTTGAAGGTAGAGATCAGAAAGGAACATAGCTCAGAGAGATGCCTGGCTATTCTCACAAAATTCATGTTTCTTGGACTAATCCATCATCCCAAAATAAAAAGTACAGACAATAATAAACAAGAAGGCTTGATAGTCATTCCCAAGTTCAAGTTTCTATTACCTGATTGAAATGGAGTGAGCAGCATTCTTTCTCCAGATTATTATTTTTTTCTTTCTCCAGATTATAAAGGAGAAAAAATTATTATGATCTGGCTTTTCAAGCAGGAACTGGATGAACAGGAGGCATTGAAAATAGTTTTTCAATTTTTTTTAAATTTAATTTTATCCTGGCATGGAACAAGATAATTTATTACTATATTGCTATTTATTTTAAATAACTATATTCAGATTCAGAAAGCATAGGAGGAGTGCCTTGTGTTGAAAGTTTTATTAAAAGCAAAAGACTGTCAAAACAAGAGACGATTTTTTTTTTTTTTTTACAGAAAGAGTGTGCGCGTACATGATCAGTGGTGGGGGAGGGGTGGAGGGAGAGGGAGAGGGAGAGGGAGAGAACCTTAAGCAGGCTCCATGCCCAGTGGGGAGCCTGACGCAGGGCTCAATCTCATGACCCTGAGATCATGACCTGAGCCGAAATCAAGAGTCGGAGGCTTAACCAAATGAGCCACCCAGGTGCCCCAAAACAAGAGATGATTTGATTATACCATCAAATATATAATGTTACAGTACAAAATAAATCCATGAATAATGAAAGGAAATAGGTCAAGAACAGTAAGAATGAGTAAATTCAATAAAACTTTAGGGATCCTGATATGCAAGGCATTTATTAATTGCTACATGTTTATTTATTTATTTCATAAATGCTCTCTGAAATTATTTCAACAATACTGGATTATAAAGGTGTATTTATTTTGCTGTGTAACCAATTATGGCCAACTTTGGTGGCTTGAAATAACAATTTTCTATTATTTCACAGTTTCTCTTGTTCAAGAATTCTGGTATGGCTTAGTTGGGTGTCTCTTAACACAGAAGGTTCATAAAGTTGCAATCAAGGTGCATCCAGGTTTGCAGATCATCTCATGGCCTGATTAAAGAAGGACCCACTTCCAAGCTCACTCACATGGGCTATCCACAGCACTTCAGCTGGCTTCCCCAGACAGAGCAAAAGAAGGTAAATGCCAAGAAGGAAGCCACAGTCATTTTATAACCTAATCTCAGAAGTGCCATCCCATCACTTCTGTGGTATTCTATATGTATTCTATTAACCCGATGTGATTTTCCAGGTCCAGGGAGGTGAGGTGATTACAAAAGGACAGGGACATGGGGAGGCAGGGACCACTGGACAGAAACAAACAAAACTAGACAGAGTATAGTGAAATGCCATATTATTAAATATAAATGAAAACCCCAAAATTCCATATATACTTAGAAAGAAAAATGATTTAACACCAGAAATTACATTAGAAATAGTGGATGAGAGAATTTTTTAATGCAATTAGGACAAAAAGCTCTCCTCATAATCATCAGCTACTCATAATCATCAGCTCATAATCACGAGCTACCTACACACACATAATACACATAAGTACATAAAATCCAGATGAATGAATCATTTATTTGTGAGAAAATAAAAATACTTACATGTTTAAAAATTAGCATTTATTAACCATCTATATAGCTCAAATGATATTTTATGATCATTTTTTATGGAAATGAGAGACAAAAAGTGTGTCCAGTACTTTAAATATGTATTTCAAAATTAGAAATTTGTATTTAGGAGCAGTATTTGTCAGTTTGTTTGAGAAACTTTCTGAGTTTTAATGTGTTTGAGATCTCAACACCTTATGTTGATAAACTGAATTTTACATAATATTACAAAAGTCATCTAAAATAAAATAATTGGTATGTGAAAGCTGAGAAATATTTCAATCCCTAAAATTTATGTTATTACTTATACAGAGTGAAAGCCTCCATGTGAAATTCTTCTAAAAACTGTAAATTGATTAAGGTTCTCCTAGAATGGAAAAAAAGAAGTGTTTTGTGAGCACCTGTTAATCCTCTTCTATGTGCTTAGCACTATTGCCTCAAGATACACACTTTTATTGTTTCTGGAGTTAGTGAACATTCGGAATGGGACTTGGCTCTGGAGATTAACACCTGTTTATCTACCCATCAGTGGTTCCTTGTGCTCATCCCTATAGAGTAAGCAACAAACTCATTCCTCAGACCAGTGTTTGTTTGGAGTGTCATCATGGTAATACTAAATTCTCACCAGGGGCAGTTGAAACAGAGAGAAAGAGAGAGAGAGAAGTTGGAGGGAGAGAAGCAAGGGAGAGAAAGAGAGATAGGCCATCTAAATTTGGTAAGGTTTATTGACTCTTCTTTCCTTGAATTTTGGTAATATTGTTTCATTCAAATCCCCAGGGACATTCATGTCCAACTTGTCCTCAGGTCAAATTTTAAATTGAGGGGCGCCTGGGTGGCTCATTTAGTTAAGGGTCCAGCTCTTGATTTTGGCTCAGGTCATGGTCTCAGGGTCCTGAGATTGAGCCCCACGTTGGGCTCAGTGCTCAGAATGAAGTCTGCTTGAGAGTCTCTCTCTCTTCCTTTTCCTATGCCCTTCCCCCCGCTCATGCACACGCACATGTTCCCTCTAAATAAATAAATAAATAACATCTTTAAAAAAATTTTAATTGAGTAAATGTTTATGAAAACAAATGGAGAGCTTTGATTATGCAGAAGCCTCCTTCTGCATAACTGTTGTGTATGGCACCCAGGTATTAACCTGGGTGGGGACTTCTACTGGGACCCACAGTCAATATTATATATGTTGGTATCTTTGCCCTTATTCTTCCAGTTTGAACCTTTTTTATGAGAGACAACAGAAGGAAGAGGAATTATCACCAGCATAGATGCACATTAAAGCATTTACTAACTATAATCCCGGATTCAAAGTCTGTATACTGACTCTAACCTCATCTCAGATTGTCTTTTTCCTCCAACCTCCACCCAAATAGACATTGATGTATAAGCACACACTTGGTTGCTGCTGGTGAGGTAGTGACAGTACAGATGGAAAGTAAAGGAGAATTTTGAGATTCGAGAAAGTTTCTACACATTGTTAGGTGTCTCTTTAAGTGGAGTTCCTGATGGTTCTTTATGTATACTGGCTAGCACGCATCCAATGGGCCTTCATCTGGAATTCAAGATGATGGTCAATGGCATCACTATGACATATTTGTCCACTTGTCCCTCTTTGGGCCTATGAAGTTTTTGCAGGTACACTGTGTTTGTGAAGGGAGCAGAAACACAACAACGTGTTACCCCTAACTATGTGGATTGATTGACTCGTCGATGGTTTCTTCCATTTTTCAATAAGCAATTGAGGTCTTTGGGAATTCAAAGTTAAGTAAGTGATGACACTTTACTGGAAAATCTTGGTCTCATAGGAGAGAAAACATATCAACCAATATTTAGTATATGGTAATTCTGAACACCAGGAAAAAGACAGATACCAGAATTAATGAATATAAATAAAGACAACATACAAGCTAAAAGTGAAACTATGTCTAGGCTAACGGAAGTGATGGAGGAATGTGGAGTAGATTCCCTGATGGGGAAAGTGGGATGCTCAGCATAGAAAATCTTCCAAACTATTCTACAGAGGACACCGTGTTTGCCTGTTATTAGATTGGGGACGATTTTCAACAGAAGACATAGCATATGCAAAGGTTGAAGGCTCATGATATCTTTGAATAAGTTCAGACAAGCTAGTTTGTCTTTTATCTAGAAGACAAGATAGAGACTGGCTGGAGATGAGGTTCAAGGGACAGCCAGGAACTCAATAATGAAGAGATTTTGTTATCCCAACTTGTGTGGGCTCTCTCTGAAGACGGACAACTATGGAAGGATTCAGAGAAATGGCATTTGCAGCTTTGAATTTGGAACCGTCTCTCTGAGGGAAGCATGGACCCACATTATCCCAGAAATACCCTCTTCTTCTTCACCATTCCTGAAGGAAAAAGAATAAAGTGCATGGTTATGGTGACTGTAAAGCCATCTGTGAACAGACTTATAAAGGCCAAACATGTGTATGGAGTCAGCTGTGGAATCAGACCTCTCTGATCCCCACGTCTGTGCACTTTTTTACCAGATGATGGTGCTTCCCCAGTGTGGTCTTTTCATCCCTGGGATCCTCATACAACTTGAACCCTTATGGTGGTTTTTTATATTTTACCTTGAGCTATTTGAAACTTATCTTATTCTTAAGCTGCACATTTTGGGGGAAAGGGCTTTGGATTTCTCTTTTTAAATTATTTCTGTGTTCAGTACATTCCCCTATATTAATAGGTACTTGACATATACCTCTTAAAACACACATAAATAAATAAATTTTAAAAATAAATATAAATGCTCCCTGCTCAGTGGGGAGCCTGCTTCTCTCTTTCCCTCACCCCCCTCCCTTTGTGCCCTCTCGCTATCTCTCAAATAAGTAAATAAAGTCTTTAAAAAAATTTAAAAAGTAAATGTAAATGCTATTACCATTAGTGGAGCAACTCAGCCATCTATCACTTATGTTAGTAAATGTCTTATTGGGTAGAAAGAGATAGGTTTAAAAACCTTGTATTGGTTAAGTGATCACTAATGAAGCCTTCCCTGCTTTGGGGGGGGGTTGCTGATTTGTCACGTGGGATGGGCACTTCAGTGGTCAAAGTATCAGGATATTAAAGAATAAATCCTCTATTTAAATGCATTTAATTCTTTATCAGTTGCCTAAATTCCAGATAACGGAGCAATTTCTTTTGGTCAAATTTATCACTGAGGTAATTATTGTCAGGTGTCTTGAGGAGATAATGTGAATTAGCATCGCAGCTGATTATTCAGCTTCCAGAAAGATACTTAGTTGTAACTTGACATTTCCTTTAGTGCAAGAAAGTGCTACAATATTTATAAAAGTTCTTTTATAAGCCTAACAATGAAAGCATACTGCTCTTCAACTTATTTTTTAAATATCATATTTGTTTTTGATGACAAGGATTCACAAGGGATTCGTGTACTTACTTACTCTTTCAGCCAGCACTACTTACTGGGTGCTTCTTCTGTGCTAGGCTCTCTGCTAAGTGAACAGAAATATACATATCCCTTGCTTTTATGGAGCTTACAGGATGGAGGAGGTCCCCATCTAGTGAGTGGGAGGGGCTTGGATAAGATGGTCAGGGCATTAGAAACTTAAATACAGTAAGCACATATCAACAGGCAGCATTGCCTTGGATGAGCGCTTCCTTGGCTGTTTAGCAAGAAAGTGATATCAAAAATCAGCAAGCTCGGGGCGTCTGAGTGGCTCAGTCGTTAGGCGTCTGCCTTCGGCTCGGGTCATGATCCCAGGGTCCTGGGATCGAGCCCCATGTTGGTCTCCCAACTCAATGGGGAGCCTGCTTCTCCCTCTCCCACTCTCCCTGCTTGTGTTCCCTCTCTCGCTCTGTCTCTCTCTGTCAAATAAATAAATAAAATCTTTAAAAAAAATCAGCAAGCTCCCCTCTATCCCAGCAAAGATGTTTGGAACATTTTGAAATTGAAGAGTGTATCACAAAAACCAACCGCTGAAGATGGCGGGGTACAGCAGCCTCTAAGACCCACTGAAATGAATCGAAGGTGCTAAAAGATGGGAAAGGAGGCCACCAACATGCTAACAGCCAATAAGAAAAAGCACACAACCATCAGCCACCCCCAGAAAGATAATATTGTTGGTAAAAGCCTTAGATGACTATGATTTACTTTTCTTTCAGAATCAAAGATACCCTAAACCTGATTCAATTTGCCTAGACTTTTATTTCCTCATGGAACAGGGGTGTTTTTCTCCCACCCTAACAAGAGTTAGATTTGCCTAGATGGTTAGGTATATGGTTACTTTGGTCAGAGAGCTATACCAATTTGTCTAATATTTAAAAAATGATTAGAGAAGCAATTCTGAAGATTATAGTTATTAAATCTTGGAATCATGCATGCATTTCTTGCATATTGGTCTTGCAAGGTGATAAGTTGGTTCTTTCTATTATCAGCTTATAAAACTGAGAAAACAAAATCATAAAAATCTAAAATTATAATGCATGCACATTTGCTTTCTTACAATATTTCTGGCATTTTTGGAGAAGTTAGTAACTACCATTATCACCAAAGTGCAGACAACCTCAATTTTGTGACAATGCATTTATCAAGCTAATGTCTACCCCTGTGATTCTGCAATTTGTAAAATAACATACTGGGTGTCATGGTCAAATAGAATTGCCCAAAGTGAAAAATGGATGGAAATTAAAAAGTGGGTGCCTTTAGCAAACAAACAAGTGACTTATATGGTTTCATTCTGCATATTCCAATGGTCAAAAATCACAAAGAGTTCTTTAATTTGTTTTTAATTTTCTTCCAATTCAATTTGTTTTTTATTTTCTTCCTATGGAAACTGAATGTAATTACATATGAAAAATGCTTCCAAAAAAATAGTGCCGGCAATATTTTGAATTGCATATTTCTGTCAGTGACACAGTAAGCTATATGACAGGTATAAAGGCATTGAAACAATTTGCCCAGAAAAGTAGTGCCGTGAGCCATTTATTTATTTGTTCATTCAGCCAATGATAAGCTTAAGTGTTTTCTACATATAAGATGCAAACACGGATAAAACATGATCCCATGCAGTGGTAGAGATCCCATGCACTTGGGAATAACTAGGGGAAAAAAAGGCATCAAATCTAGCCTTGATGGGAAGGGGCAATCAATTCGGGACACACTTAATAGAGGGTCTATCTTGAGTGCATCACAGGGCGTGCTGGGAGCTGTCCAGCCTCACAGTAAGGCAAGATTACTCCTGGTTCTCCTGGCTTGGTGGACAGCCCAAGAAATTGCACCCAGATAAGTCAAATGCTTTCAAACAAATGTAAGAAATTCTGTGTTGCTAAAGCTTAAAATATCAAGAAAGATTGGCAAGGAGACTGGGAGCTGTTAGCAGTGGCTTACTTACAAAGGAGATAGCAAATATAATTCCTTAAAGGGAAATTTCATGTTAAAAGAAGTTGTAGATGTATAGAGAAGGCAGGACAGTGGCAAAGCTTCTGCATTTTAAAATGGAGGTGGTACAGATTTGAGCTAAACAAAGTGATAGTTGTTTGACATTTTTAAGGTAACCAATAGGAACTAATTTTTGAGCTTAAGGTACAAATACCATCATATATTTTATTGCTCAGTGGAACTTCCCATTTGATAGAAAGTTTAGACTTGCCCTCTGGAGTTCCCCCCTATTACTGAAAGGGGTTAAGAGGTAAAAACTTCCAGTTATGAAATAAATAAGTCACAGGGATGAAAAGTACAGCATGGGGAATATAGCCAATAATATCGCAGTGACATTGTATGGTGACCGATGGCAACTACACTTATCATGGTGAGCATAGCTTAATGTATAACATTGTCGAATCACTAGGTTGCACACCTGAAACTAATACAACATTGTATATCAAATATACTTCAATGCAAAAATAATAAATTTAAAAATGATATTGTGTATACACATATATTAGCATAAATATCTTTCTCTCTCTGTTTCTTCTATTGTGGTGTTTTTGTCATCTCAAATTGTCTAAGGACCCCAAGGCTTTCTTTATCTAAAAGGAATTATTCTTAATTCCAAATCCCAAATGAAGGCCAAAGAGAAAGAGCTGCAAAGTCAAATCTATTTGTGGTGATTTTGCTTTAGTTATTAACCCAGGCTTGCCCTTGCTGATCTATACCCTTGTGAGAATAGTAATGATGCTCACATAGTGTTCCAAAATGACAGTCTTTGGTTCACATGTTAATGCTCATCCTTCTGTTTCCCTTGTCACTCTGTTAGCCAGAATGGAGGGATTCAGAGAGGCTTCTAGGCTCAGCTATAAACTCCTGAAACCAATGCTTCCAAACACAGCCACATACTGTGCCAAGACTAGCCAGCCAAGATTGAACTTTGGTGTAAGCCTTGGAGAACCAGCTCTGAATCCCTCCCTCCTGTGAGCTCCTCATTAAACCTTGGTATTTTTTCTCCACCAGCAGCTCTCTCAATCAGGGCCATCCCATCAGCCTCCCCTACCTAAAAAATTTAGGAAGTGAGAAGCAGAAACTCAGGGACATCACCTCCAGAAGGCCTTAGGATCCCCACACCCATCTACTTCTCTCCGGGTCAGTGCAAACTAAAGAACGTATCAATCATCAAATCTTACTCTTCTCATAGTATATTTGGGGCTTAGATGTGAAATGACACAGAAAGGGCAAAGCTTTTAAAAATGGCGTTTGATTTTGGTCCAAATCTGAGGATTGCTCTACCCACTACTAACAACTATAATAATACGTGTAATTTCACTTTTAGCAGTGTAAAGAAGACACAGAAAGGATGTAAATATCTCAACAGAGAAATAGGATTACAGCTGCAATATCCCTTCACCTTTCCCATATACCATAACCTCATAACAGGAGTGAAATACCATTATCCCTATGCTCAGGAGGAGAGGATTCTATACTTTGGGGAGGGAATATTTGAGGCCATTTGAGAATTCTGCCCACCATGATGCTAAATATTTATCTATAGCTTTATCGCCATCTGTCTGTTTTTGAGGATTACCAATTGGTTTGCTTCTATAAGAAAATGGGATAACTTGTACTGTTTGTCTGACCTCTTGTATTTCAATTGTTGTAATAATTTTAATTCATCAAGAGTCTTTTTTTATGTTACCTTTATTCCTTAGCCATAATGCTGCAGTTTTTAGCGTAAGTTCTATAGTTAAATGGAATTAGCGCTTACCAGTAGTTCACCCAATTTTTCTCTGCTTCTAATTTCTTTATCTTTTTTCAGGGGGGGTGGAGGGGCAGAGAGAGAGAGAGAATCTTAAGCAGCCCTCACGCCCAGCATGGAGCCCTATGTGGGGCTTGATCTCAGGACACTGAGATCGTGACCTGAGCTGAAATCAAGAGTCAGTTACTAAACCCACTGAGCCACCCAGGCACCCCTAATTTCTTTATCTTGATCTCTTGGATAGGTGGATATAAATGTCATATTTGGAAGGGCGAATATTTCATTTTGCCTTCTTTATTAAATGACACTTTGCCTGGTTAGGATATTCTTGGTCATACCTTATTCTCTTTTGAAATTTGTAGACACTAATCTCATGACCTCTGGCGTTGAAAATCGTGGGGTATTCAAAAGTTCAACATACTGATCTTGTGGGTGGCTGGCTCTATTTGTGTTGAAACCTAAACTATTCTGTTGTTGTCACCGATGTTCAAAAACTTAACCACAGTATGTTCTAATGCCAATTACCTTATATGTTTTTTTTTTTTCTTTTCCTGACACATAGAATGAAATGTGTTGTTCCTATCTGAGGGTTCATTTTCTCCTTGGTTTCAGAGACAATTGTCTCTTTTAAATATGCAGAATAGTTTCTTCTGCTGCATTTGTTGGATGCTTTGTATTAAGGATGCCAAGCATTCTTACACTCCACTGCTTTTGTCCATTCTGCACTACATTTGCAACATGGAGGTTGGGGTCTTGTTCTGTTTTATTTGGTTTTACCTTTATTCTGTTTTCTAAGGACATGGGAGTGGGTATAGAGGGAGATCCTCTGAAACTGCTTGAGTGTTTTCTCAGGGACACTTGTTCTGGTCTTTCTTCTGAAGCCTGAACATCCTGTTCCAGGACCCACTGCAAACAGTCAAGATAGCATTCCATTCTCTTCAGGCTGTGGTTCATTGTCCCAGCGCAGGACAGTTCCATGGAACATGTCCTGACAGCCATTCCGGTCACTGCTGCAGGCTAGTGATGGAAGGTACGGTGAATCTACTTAGAAAATTTCTCTTGGTTTTCCTCAAGGCTACCCATTTGTGCCTTTCTCTCTCTCTTATCTGGTCTCCTTCCTCTGAACCAAAACTCTAAATGAAACATGTCAGTGTTTTCTCTCCTCTCTACTGGGATTGGAATTTAGGAAGCTACTGTAAGAAGTGTCAGACTCTTCTATTGCTTTCTTTGGCCCCTCATTTTGCAAGATTTGTTTGGTTTGAATCTCACTAATTGGTATTAGTGTGGGTTACAGAAGGCTGTAGGGAAGCAGGAGTTCATAAAAGAGAGGAAGAACTATCTCTTCATACTCAAAAATTGTTAAGAATTATAATTTTGTTACTTTCAAAGCATATGATAGCTAAAAAACTATATAACAGTCTCAGATGAGTCTTTATGGGATGTATTTCAATTAACGCAAATATTTTATTTGTATCATTATTTATAGCCTCATATTGGTGAAGTCTTAAAAATATGATTTCTCAAAAAGTGACCCATAGAAACTTTGGTTCAGAATTGCCTGGCATGATTGATTAAAATGGAGAGTCACAGAAGTTGTCCCACATCTATAGACTAAGAACCTCTGGAATTGATAAGGAATGTGATCTTTATTTTTTTTTATTTTTTTAAAGATTTTATTTATTTATTCGAGAGAGAGAGAATGAGAGATAGAGAGCATGAGAGGGGGGAGGGTCAGAGGGAGAAGCAGACTCCCTGCTGAGCAGGGAGCCTGATGTGGGACTCGATCCCAGGACTCCAGGATCATGACCTGAGCCGAAGGCAGTCGCTTAACCAACTGAGCCACCCAGGCGCCCAGGAATGTGATCTTTAATAAGTTCCTTCTGCACACTGAAGTTTAAGAATTCTCTTAGAATGAATGAAAAGAGAGCTTATTGTCTTACCTTAACACCCACAAGCACATACAAATACATGTTCATATATCACATCTCATCTATGTTATTATAATGTCATTCAAATAATCCATTTTTTAAATAAATCAGAGTGCCTGGATTTGAATTGTGGCTTTTCTACTAAATAACATAATTTAAGGTAACGTAACTTGATATAGTGAAAAAAGAACTTGGCTAGTGTCAATTCAATTTCTCACATAATGTGTATAACTGTAAATATTTATATCAGAAAAACAGACAATTTCTACAGTCAACAAGATTAGATACAAATATTTAATATACATTCAGCACCCTCCACAATTGGCACACCCTGCCTAGTTATAAGCTTATTCCCTATTATTTGAACCATATCAAGCTATTTTCCATTCCGTGAACATGCCATGACATTTCAAGATATTCCTTCTCTTAAAATGTCTGTGAATGTATTTTAGATTCTCATTCATGCTGTATGGTACCATTCAAATAACCCCTCTCTTGAGGCTTTCCCTAATACTTCTGGTATTAGTTGCACACTATTCTTTCAAGGCATTTTGTTTTTATAACTACAGTATGACATGTATTGCATTATGATTGGGAGTATATATGTTTGCAGTCTCCAGTAGGCTATGTATTCCTTGAAGTCAGGAAATACATACATACATACATACATATATATATATATACACACACACACATATACATGTATATATAAAATATACATACACTTATATATCTATATAAGTTTTCAGTATGAGAACGTATTCTCACCAGTGAACTGCCCATTAGATTCTCATTCAGTATTGATAAAATTGAATTGGAAATCATGTTTAGTAAGCCACATCATTGAAATATGCTATTTTTCAACAAACCTTTGCAAACAGACGGTTGAATATGTTGTGAAATCTAAGACAAATAAATCACCTTCTTTACCGTAAATCTAAGAGATCACTGAAATAGCACTGAAGGAAAACTTAGACTTGTTTTGTGAAGTTAGATTTTGCAGGTCTGAACTAAATGTTTTTCTTCTTTCTGGAGTAAAACTCTTAGAGAGTTTAGAGCAGCTTAGAGCAGTTTTAGAGCAGAAATGGTATCACATCACACTTAAAATAGATGCCAGACACAGAGGTCTAAATATCTTCCTTCTTACTCGCTGCCATCCACTCTTGCCCACCAGTTTATTTTTAAATTTGTCTGCTAAAACCAAGATGTGTTGTGTAAGGGAAAAGGAGACATGGGAATATCACCTCTTAGAGAGTCCTATCCTTACCAACTGTCATGCTCTGAATTACCATTTTGTTGAAGTTGATTTTATAATATCTGTCTTAGATATCATAATAACAATGCATTATTCTGATACAGAAGGCCTCATTCAATACATGACACATTGCATGAAAAATTTGGAGTGAAAAATCATTGGGAAGATGGCATTGTTCTTTGCATTTTCTTTTGGGGACGGATACATGTCTGTGGAATTGGAAAAGATGCAAGGTATAAATATTATAATTTCTAGAGTGAACTTCAAAAGCAACAGGATCCATTCCATTCTTCGAAGGTCAAGGAGAGTTGTCATGGAGAATAAAGATTGAATAAAAGCAGTAAGAAATTCGGAAGAGTTTATGCATGGCCAGTGGGGAAACTTCTATTTGGGGGAAAAAAAATAGAGAAATGTCTTCTTCTGAGCCATTGAGTAGGGCACTAAAAGTGGTGTATTTTTATTTTTTTTTCACTATATGAAAAAATAAGCAATTAGCATTCTCTTCTTAGATATGCATGGTAGCAATTGGGTTTTTAAGAACAGCCCAGTCTTTTATACATGTTTGTCAAAAAAACATGAAATTTTTGAACACATTTGCTAACAGGACCAAGGTCCACCACTAAAATCTCAGAAAACATTGTTTTTCCCCATCATGTCATTTAACAGGACTTAAATATTTCATCACAGGAAATGAGTTTGAAAAGAATATTACAATATTCTGCTTTCCTTCCCTTCTTATGAATTAAACCTGAAGTGTTAACTGTGTTAATCAATTACCAAGAGGGGGAACACTTCGTACTAGTCTGAGTCATAGGATATGGATGGTGGGTGGTGCTTCAAAACCTTAACAAAACTAAAATAATATCAGTGTAGATGAGTAAATCGGAAAATACACACCCATTTTAAATGGAAAGATTACTATTTCCTTAATAAAATGAGTAGTTCCTTCCTTTTGTATAAAATTATCTTGATAATGCTACCCAGTAAAATGCTGTTAATTTGATGGTGGTTCCATCAAGTGTCTCTATTTCTCGATGGACTAGATACACTCCCTATCTTTAAAATACCACTTCCTTAAATTTCTATTAATTGAAAGACATTTCCCAGAAATTTGATATTTAATCAAATGCGCATTCATTTAACAGGGTGCACACAGACCTCCAAGAAAAGCGGTTCCATTGAAAAGAAAACTCTACTGTGTTTATCTTTTCACAGACTGTCTACAATATATTTTCTCCCACTCACATTTGAACTATGTAAGAATGTCTTTGTGAACATAGGGTGAGGATGGCTGAAAGGTAGCACCTGTGGAAGCAATTAATTCACCCTATAATATTCAGTCGATCAATAGGGCATAAGGACAGTTTTTAAACAGCATTATGGTGTCTTTGATTTATGGTGTTTACTGCAGAGTCTGAGTTGCTGCCCTAGAAAATGTTTCCTCTATAAAGTATAACTAATAATATATATCAATCTCTCTTTTGTACCATTCATGCTTGTACACTATTTAAGTAGACAAAGTGCCTTAATGTGGAATAGTGAAAGATCTCTGAAAAGATATGTATTAGACTTCACCAGCCAATTTCACTGGGTTTCTTAGTTTCTTAATTTGTTGACTTGGTTTCTTATTAAAACATAGTCTACAAAGATGGGCTTAGCGGTGATTAATGAGATGGGAATCACAGATGCTTTTTGTCTGTTTCTTTCCACACCATTCCAAGCCCAGGCCCTTTAAACATGTTTTCTACTTTAATGGACTAGATATCTTAACCAGGGTAAGGTACACATAGTTTTTAAATTTTTCTTCCTGTGATTCTTAACATGGGAGTTTTACACAGTAGAAAGTTAGAGATGAAGTGAAAGAAGACAATTATTGTCATCTTCTTTTGCTGGGGCCCAAGTTAGCAACAACAACACACACACACACACACACACACACACACACACACACAGAGAGATACATTGATATAAGAGAATTATCTCAACACAAAAAGCAACTTGGTTATATTTAAAGATATTTTATTAGTCTTTACCAACGAGTTTTTTTTCTCTAACACCCAGAACATGTCTCCAAGTGATCATAAATCAGTTATCTGAAGGGGTCTCGAAAGCATGTTAATTAAATGATATATTCTTACATCTTTATTTTTTAAATGGGAAAAATCAGACTTAGAAAATTGAAGTGACTTGCCCTTACATGTTCAGCATAAAAAGATCGTAAATCAAGATCCCCTGAATGTTTCCATTTACCCAATGGATCTCTCATCATTCAAACAATTTTTAGAATTCCTGTTCTAGATTAGTCTCTAGAGCTATTTTAGAAGACAAACATGACTTCTGGTTTCATAGATATGATCTATAGGATGTTTTGTTTTGTTTTTCTGTCACAATTTTATTACTTAACTTTATCCCCTGCTTAGTCATCAAACTTTGCTATACCATGACCTCCTTGGAGGCAAGTATCATATTATATTCCCATGGTATTTAGGATAATATCTGTTCCATTATTGAATTGATTATATACTTATCGATAAAATATGTGCAAAATATATGTATTTTTTTACACATAACCATATCTAAAAGCATGGACTGAAATATTCTTTTTTTGAATGGAGAGAAAGAGAATGAGAGAGAGAGGATGGGGGTGAGGGTCAGAGGGAGAGGCAGACTCCCTGCTGAGCAGGGAACCGGATGGGGGACTCGATCCTGGGACTCCAGGATCATGACCTGAGCCAAAGGCAGTCACTTAACCAACTGAGCTACCCAGGCACCCTGGACTGAAATATTCTTGACTAAACTATTTTGAAGTCTCTTCTTGCCAAAATCTTGAAATTCGATCTATATATATTTGTCTTTAGGATATCATTACTATTATTGTTGTCATTCGTAGATTAATTTTGAGACTCTAAAAACAGCCTATGCTAATGGTATGATAACCTAACTGTCTAAACAATTAAAAATGTTAATGATTGGATCAGAGTATTTTTTTTTCTATTATTGTTATTTCATGCCTGAAATATTCAGTGCTTGGGTTTATGTTTCTATAAATGGCATAAAAAAAAAGAGTCTTTATAGCAGATCCTAAAATGACTGTGTGGATTTCAAGTAATGTTTTCCAATAGAAAGAAAGTGTAAATCTTTTGTGTAGTTGAGTGTTAAAAAGGCTTATTGATCAATGTCAACAGGTGGAACCAAGACACATGGTCCTAATCTGTGCCTTTGTAACTATGTTAACCACGAGAAGACAATTTTTCCAATGAATCAAGAAAATGAATATGAATTTTTTGTTCAACCATTCAGAGTCCCAGAGTGTAAGCAAGAAAGTCCAAGGGGATATTCTATGGTATAGTTGAGAAGTCTAGGTTATATATTTTGCCTAGAACTACTTCTAGAGAACTATGATAGCCATTTTTAGAAAATCACTGTGGTTATTTGGGCCAGTGTCAAGGTAACACTTTCCAAAATACTACAATCAGGAAGATTTGCATGTCTCAAAGATATCTGAAGTTGATGGAGTCTGTGGTTACTTAAAGATCAGCTGCTCTTATTGGATTAGGTAGAACTGGGTTATGATCTGGACATTGATTGTGAATGTTCTGAACACACTCTTTCCCTTCACATGATCTAACATGCCATGATTTCTGACCCTCCCCATCCCAGTAATTTTTCCTTGAGAAGTACGTTGTTCAGCCTTTTAAAACTGTCACCTACTAATGTATATTATTCTCTGGAGGTTGAGTCACAAGCACAAGATATACTGGCAATATGATGGTCTATTATTAAATGGGAAGACATATAATTGATATAGAATATGTCAAGCCCTTGCTACAATGCCAATAAGTCTTAGTCATTATTATCATTATTATTATGTGCTCTCCAAAGCTTTTGCTTAGCCGTTGAATCAACCTTTTGAACAAATGTTTATTGTCAGATAAAACCTCTACTGAGTTTTTAGCTTTATTTTTTAAAAAGATTTTATTTATTTATTTATTTGTCAGAGAGATACAGAGAGAGAGCACAAGTAGGGGGAGTGGCAGGCAGATGGAGAAGTGGGCTCCCCGCTGAGCAAGGAGCCTGAGGCAGGACTCATGACCTGAGCTGAAGGCACACTCTTAACCGACTGAGCCACCCAGGCATCCCTTTAGCTTTATTTTTGTTTGCTTGTTTTTTGTTTTCTTTGGGGGTGGGAGGCAGGATTATTTGTCTTCTTGGACTACTTTGAATTCAATTTTCTCCTTAATCTGCATTTCAGCAAGTGATTCTTCAGACACAAAATGCAGAATTTTTCATTTGTCATTCCTAACTTGTAGATACAGACCAAGCAATTCAAATTTTTAAAATTATTTACCATCTTGATTTACAAAGTACTACATTGATTTTACTGTAGAGATTCATGACATCTTCCAAATGAATAGGCATGTTTTGTGTGTTTTCTTACGGATTCCTCTATAATACTTACAACATAAGTTATATAGTGCACTTTTATGAGCATGCAAGTGTTGGGCAAATAGAAAGGGATAGAAAAAATGAACCAAGAGAGCAAAGAGAATTCCCTATGATGAAGTCTTTCAGGTAAGTAACAGATTCTCAGAATCCTGGATAAAATTTTCCCAAGCAGAGATTTACCATACGAGAAACTGAGATGGACACATTGTTTTCAAGATACAGGGACATTTTTTGGTTCTATTAAAATCAGAACAAAAGTGTTCAAGACATTCTCCTCTTTGATTTCCCTATGTGCCTTCAAAAGTCTTTTCGTCTTGTCTTTTTCATGAATTTGTTATTAAATGCATTCTCTGGGGTATCTGGATTATTAAGAAATGTTTTCTCCCTATAACAGAGGATGGAGTGCAGTTAGAGCAAATATGAATGCTGATCTCCACAAGCAGAAAAATAAATGAAACACGTTTCAGGGAGGTCAAGACAAGAGGTCTTGTGCTATCTGTCAGAAATCACTTTCAGCTGATAGAAACAGAAAACTAAAAAACAGTGGCTTATATAAATTAGGAGTTTATTTTTCCCTCACATAGAAGTCTGGAAGAGGCTACCCAGGGATGGTCTGGCAAGCATGTAATGCCATTAAAAATTCAGGGTCCTTCTAGCTTCTGCTGTATCATTTCTTGTCCTTTGAAATTGGAGTCCATGCCCCAAAAAAGGAAGAGCAAAGGGAAAAGCAAAAAGAATTTGTCATGGAGTCAGCCCTGTTACAGAGCTTGCTGGAAGCCTTCATTCAAGGCAGGGCTTGTACTTCAATGGCTAAAGCTTAATCACGTGGCCACCTCCATCTGTAAGTGAGGCTGGGAAATGTAGTTTTTAAGGTAGGTCATTATCACCTCCAACAAAATGGAGGGATGTTAATAAAAATGTCAGAGGAAAATGGGAGAGAAAGTATCTCTTACACATTACCTGTCTTTGATATTTATGTTAATCCTCCCCCTTTACTTTTCCTAGGAACTGCAATTTCCGTGAACATGAGAGCTATTGGGGAATCTGCTTCCTGACCTACTTAGTCCTATGCAGCCATACTGGTTGACCTGCTGCTGAGTACTGGCCTTTGTAGGAGTGTCAAACATTTTCTCTCTCTTTTTTTTTTTAGATTTTATTTCTTTATTTGAGAGATAGAGAGAGTATGAGCAGGGGGAGGGGCAGAGGGGTAAGGAGAGGGACAAGCAGACTTGCCCTGAGCAAGTAGCCCACCGAGGGGCTCAATCTCAGGACCCCAAGATCATGGCCTGACCTGAAACGGAGAGTTGGACACTTAACTTACTGAGCCACCCAGGTGCCCCAAACATTCTTTTAAATTACACTCTAAACTACTTCTCATTTCACAAACATTTGAATCAAAAAAATAAAAAAATAAAAAAACAAAAGTCACAAGTGCTAGAAGATTATTTTGCAATATGTTGTTCAACTTTTCCAATCTCTTTCCTTCTGCCTCCGATCTATTCCCTAAATTGTCAATTGCACAGGACCACATTTCTTTCAATTAAAAAATATGCAGGGAAGTAAATTAACAAATAGATTTTCTCAGTGACAACTAGAAAAAGGAAATTCTGCTTGCCTTCCATGAACCTATTTTGCCCACATACCACAAATGTCCACAGTTCAATAATTTTGAGTTATGATTTGTTCAACACTTTAGAATCACAAAGGCCAGCTAGTCAAATTCCACACCCAAAGTACATATCTCATTTAGAGAGTCCCAGGTTCCTTTTCTAATACTTCCAGATTAGATTTGATTTCCTTGCTACTTGAAGCAGCAGAAAATCCCATTTGAGGATGTTTCATGATTGGAAATTCTTCCTATATTATAACCAACCGTTGTTCTATAACTTTTAATCCCTCACCTGGCTTCTATTCTTTTACTGGGGGTTTGACTGAACTAATTCACATATTTCCATGATACGAGATCACATAAAAAAAATTACCTTGTCTGAGTAAGGGCTATAGCCTATAATATCTGTATTGTTTATATATAGGAGAAGGGTTGTGTGTATCCTGCACAGAGTTTTAACTTTTCCTCTACTAGCCTTAAACAAAACCAGAAGTCTTTGTTCTTGTGGTCAAGTTTCTTGAAACAACATTAAAAGTACTTCATTACTTGTAATGTCTCAGGCCAGAAATGCAGGGGAAAATCATAATTAAAATCTATGTGAGTATTTTCACTTAATAAAAATATCTTCACATCCCCTCTCTCAATATTTCAGGCCTACCTACTTCATGACATTTATGATGTGTAAATTGTTCCCTTTATCTGAACTTTTAGACTCAAGATGCCTCTACAGAATGGAAAATATGTCTCAAGAAAGTAGAGGAGTCAAGCTACTTGGCTTTCCTCATCCACCGTATCTCATTTCTATCAACAACTTAGCATGAGCCGTAAATTTGGAAACAAGTTTATTCATGTATTACCTATGTATTTAGGGAAATATCTTATTTTTTCCAATGATAGTCACTTTTCCTAAATAAAACAACGACAAAAGTAGTCCCTCCAAAGTTTCTGAATTCTGTTTTTCTGTGGCAGTGTCCTAACACGTCCCCTGATGGAACCCACCCTCTTTTACTAAGAGAACTACAGTCACTTAGGTAATCTTCTTAAAGTCTGAATACTAGAACAGATGGTCCAGGCAAGTATGAAGTTCAGCTGCCCATTCCATAACAACTGTACTGCTTTAAATGATTAGGGGAATCACGGCAGCCAGGAAATGTTTATTGTTTTGGAAAGAGGGTGGGTCAGGATGGGATTTCACTTTCACTCTTTCCTAGAGGAAAATATTCATCCAACAGATCTTCTGTGACATATCAGACCTACAGTCTCCATTTGCCAACTGTCAAGGCATCCGATGGTTAAGGCAACTGGGAAGGGTAGCAAGAAAATAAATGGACTCCTAGCCAAGCAAATGCCAATTATAGTTTGTTTTAAGTGTGCTAGGAAGGATGGCAGGAGGCCAACAGCATGGTGGATGGACAGGGGTTGTTTAAAGGGCGCATAGCAAAGGCTATAGCCTGTGGAATTCCAAAAAGACATGATTGGCATGGTGACAGATGGAATGGGGGTGGCCAGGCTCTTTCAAAGATGACTTGTACTCTGTGCCAGTCAAACTATTCTTTCACATATAGTTCAAAGCCTCTGTGTATGATGGGAATTTTGAGACAAAGAGAATGATTTTTTAAAAGTTTTAACATGATTAACATAATTTTAATCAGGAGAGTCGTCACATACTAGTGACTGGTGAGGCTTTATCAATAGGCAATCCAAACCCATTTGGAGAAGACAAAGAAAGGGGGGATTTTCTTCAGTGTGACCAATTCTCTGGATCAGAGTGTAGCTGGGGTACAGGGATACAGGAGAGCCTGGCTCTGAGGGTCCCAAACAGATGAAGTTTGGCCACTCCTCACTGCCTAAATCCAAAGACAGAGAAATGAGTAGTGGTGAAACAGGAAAGGAATTTATTTTGGTGAGGCCAATGCTGGTAGGAAGACAACAGACTAACATCTCAAAGATCGTCTCAAAGGTGCTGAAAATACTTCCCGGTTTATATAAGAAAAATGTGGGGCAAAGGTGGGTGGGTACATGCAGGTGAGCAGTGAAGGTCGAATCGTTCATTGTCTTGGAGTCAATCATGGGTTGGTGGTTCTTGCTGGCTCAGGACAGTCCTTATGCTTAAGGGGATAGTTCAGTTGCCCTGAGGGTCTTCCACCTGAGCCTAGAGACAAGCTGGAAAGAAGAACCCAACTAGAAAGCCTGAGGTCAAAATGGAGACAACCAAAGCCCTCTTTTAAGAATAAAATGAAGTTACTTCTTACTTCAAATAGCACCTTGTATCTAGCTACTCAAGGAATTAAACTTAAGTAATAAAGACCCAAGGGTTCTTACCTGGAGAGTCAAAACCTTTTCTTCACTAAAGCGAATGTCATTTTATTTGGTTATGCAGGGGAGAAAAAAATATTTTTCCTATATCCTTCTAGTTTCTTGGCAGAGACCCCTTTATAATAAAAGAGAACTTAACAGGGGAAAAACAAACAGCTGTTTAATAACATGTATACCTCCTGTATACATGGGAGGTACCCAGAAAAAAATGAGTAACTCAAGAAATGGCACAAGCCATCACCTGAAATGATCATTTCTAGGTAAATATTAAAAAAGATGTTGGTGTGGGAGGTGGTGGGGAGAGCCAGGTTTTCAGGCAAAGCACAATCAACAAGGGTATGGTTGTTATTCAGATTTAAGTCTTTACCTTCTCCATTAATAAGAGTTTCTACAAATTTAGTCATTCTCCTCTTCCCTGTACAGAGAGGGAGGCGCCCTTAAAAATGGAGATTTTCCTCATAAATGTAAATTGCTTTTACAAAAGAATAACTTCTACTTGTTTTCAGAGCTTCTCTGCTGTTACTGTTTTTAAAGAAATAATCAGCCTAAATAATCCTTATGCCACAAAAGCCTATTTTGGGGTGACAAAATCTGCCACCCCTTTAGTTAGCATGCTGGAATTATCCACATAATTGACTCATGTATTTGTCTGGATGCACGCCATCAGATGATTTCACTGAAGAATAAAATCCACTTCCTTGGGGGAAGGCAGTTACAGTGTGGGCATGACAGGTAGAGAAAGTTGCATTTAGAAATATAAAATAGAAATAGTCTTTAAGTTGCTTTTTAGGTGAATTATTATATGGTCACTGTTAGCAAATTTAAAAAATAGAAGGTTAGCATTAAGGTAGAAATCTAATCATATGTAGCAGAAATGCACTTTATCAAGTACATTTTTTTTAAAGATTTTATTTATTTATTTGAGAGAGAGAGAATGAGAGATAGAGAGCACGAGAGGGAAGAGGGTCAGAGGGAGAAGCAGACTCCGTGCTGAGCAGGGAGCCCGATGTGGGACTTGATCCCGGGACTCCAGGATCATGACCTGAGCCGAAGGCAGTTGCTTAACCAACTGAGCCAGCCAGGCGCCCTATCAAGTACATTTTTTTTAAAGTAAATTCTAATGGAATATCCTAGCAAGTTTTCCCCCAAAAGTGAATTTCACTTTCTAAAATATATGCATTACTGAAATGTAAGTATTATATACTACACTTTCATTAATTAAGCCACTGCATGGTAGTGCATTAGAAAAGTTTATCATGCATTTCTTTATTTTATGTTTTAATTTTTTGAAAAGTTAATCATTTTAAGGTATACTATAATGTTGTCAGGAAAGCTGAAATGACATGCCTTTAACTTGCTTCCAAGGAAGGAGATCCTTATGTGGCATATACCTCAGATTCTATTTCTTTGGCTTCACAACAATATTCATGTCGATTCATGGATAAAATCAGGACGTGAGATGATGTAAAAATTAATAAAGGGGAACCTCACAAAAATGGAGTCGGAGGCCAGCAGGGGGAGCTCTTGTGCCCTACCACTCTACATCAGTTGCAGACCCAACAGCAAGAGATGGGCGTTGCAGGTGCATACTACTTTCCTGTCCCCGCAGGAGGAAGAAAGGCCTTCCTCCTCCCCTGACAACAATCAGCCAATGAGAAACAGTCACACCTGGGTCAATGACAAGCCGCTATGCTTTGAACTCCCAGTTTACATTATGGACTTTTTGCTTATAACAGCCTTCTCAACTTCCCTCTTTTCATTCATGAAATAGAGTTCCTCTCCTTTGTTCTGTGAACTTGCCTTTTGCTGTAGCTTACTTGTCCTGGCCTGCAGTTGTCTGCTATCCCCGAATAAGCCCACTTTTGCTGGTAAAAGAACCAGCAGTTTTATTTTAAAGGCTAACAAGGACTACTTGGATGACTTGACGTTGTTAAAAGATAAATGGAGGAATATTTGAAACCCAAAGTGTTCATTTGAGCACAAATCAATTAGAATCAGGCAGCATCCAATCTAGCAGATAGAAAGAAGCTCCAAGGAGCTGTATGGAATGAAAGATTTGTATAGCCAGAAGGAAGTGGGAACAAGGAAGTTATACTAGGCAAAAAGCAGGTTGGTTATTACAAATTTACCTTCCTTTAGGGGATGGTAGGGGCCCATCAGGTAAGATTACCTAACTAGTGCCAATCAGATCATTCCCAACTGACTGGTATAAGAGTCCATTTCTGGGAGAACCAAAATGATAATTCCATGAAACCTTAGTTTGTTGACATGGGGTTTTGAATTAGTGACTCAACTTTGGGTCTCTTGTCATGTTGTTAACAACATACATATTATTTTAATATGTCAATGCAATATTATTTAATTTTGCCATTCAAAGTATAGATTAACTTCCAAACATGTGTGATTTTTCACAATGAAATAAGATTAGGGCAAACAAGTATAACAACTCCCCTGAGGAGTTATGCCCACTCAACGTTTCTACCTGAGTCCTCTCCAGTATCCTCAGGAGGATGTGGATGTACAACAGGCCAGAGATGCAGGTAGTGGGGTTCTCAACTGGCCTAAACATGGCACTGAATATATCAGGAGTTCTCATCCCTGACTACTCAGTACTCACTGTAACCATCTGGAGAGTTTTTAAGAATCTGGATGCCTGGTGCCTATGCCCCTGGAGATTTTGGCTTAATTGGTCTTAGGCGTGTGGTGGGTATGGCGATTTTGAAAACTCACTACGAGATTCTAATGTGCAACCAGAGTTGGGTATCACTGCTCTAGATTGATCCAGTGATTCTTAGACTTCTCTGGTCATAAGGGTCCCTGAGATGCTTGTTAAAAAGTGCGTCTAATCAGCTACCCAGGTGATTTGATTCGGGTGGTTCTTGAGCCACACTCTGAAAAAAAAAATCAAAAAACAAAAAGCAAAACTCTTGGTTTACCTTATTTGTGTAAGCCCTGGGCTTGTCACCTGGTGACACCAACTTCAGTTATGTGAGAGTTCACTCAGAGTACATAATTCTTAAATTTGGCAGTTCTCAACATTCATGGAAGCAAAAACCTTCACAGAAGCTTCTAAACAATTGTGTTGCCACATGCAATGCCAGAGGCAATTCCAAATTCCCATAAGTCAGACAAATCTCCAGCCAAGAAAAAAAAATTTAAATAATGCAGTAGATGGCACTCAAAAATAGACTAAAGCTCAGGCAGTTCCAGAAGGATCTTTTTTTTTTTTTAGATTCTTTTTTTCTTTAACGTACAAAATTTTATTTTAAATATTTATTTGTCTATGACCCCACAATTCTTTCTTCATGTTTATCTAGAAAAATAAAAACATGTGTCCCTAAAAAAGACTTGTGCAAGAATGTTTACAGCAGTTTTATTTATAATAACCAAATGCTGGAAATAATCTAAGTATCTCTCAACAGGTGAATGAACAAATAACAACATGGAGGGGCAGACGGGGACATTAAAAGGCCACACTGTATATCCACCTTGCAAGTTTGTTTAGGGAGATTGGGTTAGTACCTGAAATATTACTTTAAGCACTTTGAAATGTCATATCTTCTGCCTTCATGACATGTACTGGTAGACAAGTAGATATGTGTACACACACATATTGCGTGTGAGAAGATAAATATTATGTCAGTATTCTCCTGTGTATACCTTCCACAATAAATCATAATTTCCTCACCAAATAGATGTCCTGAGTGAACTACGATGAAAAAGCTTATAAATAGCAAGACAAAAGAGAAAGAAATAACATTAAGAATTTCAAAAACCTCATTCATGATATAAATTAATTCAATGAGTTGTACAACAAACACATATCCAGGGCTTGTTACATTCCAGGCACAAGCTGACAGCGCTCATCAGTGAGGTCCTTGTCCTCAGGGTTTGGGTTCTGGTGGAAGATACCTAGAAGTTGACAAGCATTTACAGAGTAGTGTGGTAATTAAAGGAAATGCATGGGACTTTGAGAGGTCCCTAACCAGTCTGGGGAGAGGTCAGGCATCTGAGGAGGCAGCAAGAGGAGAATTGAATAAAAAAAAAAAAAATAAGGAAACTATGAGGAATCAAAGTCAGCTGAACATACACGAATATAGAGAAGGTTAGGAAAGGAAAGAAGGGGAGGTGTTCAGAGTAGACATGGATGAGGCAAGAGAAGTCAGAAGAGTCAACAATGAAAGGCTGGGTTAGCGATGTTAAGGATTTGGGGGGATGCCATCTTGTCAAAAACAGGAAGCCTTCAGGTACAAGAGTTTTAAACTTGATATTTTTATGATTATGTTTGTGTTTAAGAAAGAGCACTCCAGATGCCACCTTTAAGAATATCTCAAGAAACTGGACTAGCTGCAAAGAAGCCTCTCACGATTCCTGTCACCCTTGCCCCATTTAAGAGCAGTTTTGCATGATTGTGTACTTTGTACAAGCACTTTCGTGCAGCCTGTATGCTCTTGGGTCTTCTTTCACTCAACAATACGTTTTGAGATTCATCCATTTTGTTGCATGTATTTTAAAATCTTTCAGTTCTGTTTCTGTATACTATTCTAGTATGTGTATAGACCGCAACTTATCCATTCTATTGTTAATGAATATTTGAGTAGTTTTTAATTGCATAGTTGATTTTCAAAGATATTTATTTTAGTTCTTGAAATAAAAATCAACCTTGTATCTCCTGGTGTCTTTAAATTCAAAAGTTTCCTGAAATAATCATGTTAGATTTGGAACAAGTCAGGTGTATAATTCTATTTAATCTGAATGAGATATCATAATATTTCTGGCTACAAGTGACCCATAAAGCTTAACTAAAATTAATAAATTAACTTGGAGATTCTTTGGTGTTCATGTATAATAAAAATGATATTGAAAGACATCTTATTTGCTTAGTAAAACAACCATGATTAATATTATTCGCCACATCAAATAATACTTTCTTCACCATAATTAATGTGGATAGAGTAAATTCTAAATGCGTTATATATAATTTTACACAGAATAATTCATAGGTATAATATGTGTCTCTGTGTATGGGAGAGGGGGAGGGTATTGATATTTACTTATGGACATGAAAAAGGTGGTGAAACTTCAGTTTTTAAGTTGCCGTAGACTTGTACTAATAATTAAATTTTGAAGCTCAAAATACTAACTCCAGTGTGTGAACCCGATGAGGCTTTTGTTTTTATTTCATGGGCATATTTATTTTCTGCACTGGGAATAGGATTTCAATTCAAAATTACTTCTTTCTATTCCCTCCCTCCCTCTCCTTTCTCTTTCTTTCTTTCTTTCTTTCTTTCTTTCTTTCTTTCTTTCTTTCTTTCTTTCTTTCTCTTTCTTTCTTTCTTTCTTTCTTTCTTTCTTTTCTTTTCTTTCTTTCTTTCTTTCTTTTTTTTTCTTTCTTTTTCTTCTTTCTTTCTTTCTTTTTCTTTCTTTCTTTCTTTTTCTTCTTTCTTTCTTTTCTTTCTTTCTTTCTTTCTTTCTTCTTTCTTTCTTCTTTCTGCCTTCCTCCCTCCCTCTCTTTTCTTTCTCCTTCCTTCCTTCCTTCGTTCCTTCCTTCCTTCCTTCCTTCCTTCCCTCCCCTGCCTTCCCCTCCTTTCCCCTCTTCTCTCCCCTTTTTCCTTTCCTCTTCTTTTCTTTTCTTCTCTCTCTTTTTTTTAAACTCAAGAGGAAGATTGATGCCCCTGAGTGCATATGGAGCTGTTGGGGGCTGAAGTTTTTTCAGAAGCCATCTTTATCATTTTAAACCTAGAGATTCTTTCATGCCTGGAAGCCAAGTAGAAAGGGCAAGTTAAATTGAAGGCAAACTTAAATCAAGTATAACTAATCCCAAAAGATTGCAACCAAAGGTTTTCCTCACGACGGGGAAATCATGGGCACAGCCCTTCCTGTAAGAGAGTCAATTGTGCTGAGTAAATAGAAGGGCCTCCCAACAACAAGGAAAATGACACTCATGGCGAAAGACATTTCTCTTTAGAATTTGGTTTTAGAGTTACCCACTTTAAACTGGAAAATGGCAGGGCTTTCAAGTCACAATTCAAAGTCATTTTAGAACATTGCAGTGGGTGCAGGAAGGTTCAACTACCTGTATTTCATAGGAGTATTTGCCTGTGTAGTGGCCATTAAAATGAACACAATCCCCAGGATTTGCACAATACAAAATTTTTGATTAAAAGGTTTTGAAATACCTTTTATTCTGCTCTGAATCTAAATGTGGTCCAATTCAACGATATCGTAGAGTTTGTCAAGAAATTTATTTTTGGAAAAAAATCCAGATACAAATTATAAAACTTTTTTCCAGATTCCTCATTCTTTAATTCATTCATAAATATTTATGAAACATATTCGATTGCTTGAATTACATGGAAATATATAGCTATACATATAATATATCCCCATAAAACATAGTCTTGTAATATGGTGGCTGATTTTCTCCTTATGAATCAAAGTTAAATATACTAATTTTAATATTTTTTTTGCAAAAGAGAAATATATTAGCCAATGTCTTCTTAGTAATATATACCCTTTGGTTTTATAAATATATTAGAGTTGTGACAAAATTTTACCTATATAGTAGAAATATATATAATATATATGTATATACCTTATAGATACATATAATATATTATAGTAGTACATTATATTATTACATTATCTACATTATTATTTATATATTTGTGTATATATATACGTACGACAAATATATATATTATATACATATATATATATACACATATATAATTCAAATTCTATGGAACCTAGGCCCTTAAAAATCTCTTGCCGAAAGACCACTAATCTTCATTAAAATGCCGTTTTATTCCTGGACTCTCATTTTGTTTGCTGGTGTTAGTCACAACTATTTGCATTTGATGTAATTTAATGACAGTTTGCCCTGATAATGGTCAGGCTTTTTTTCTGTCTCCCAGAAACAGCACAGAGGGAAAGAGACAAGTTGGTTAAATCCTGGCCAAGCATCTTTCGATGTATTACTGTATAATCACCCTTTGAAAGTCTTTCTTCGTTTGTTTTAAAGTTTCTCTTAGAAATGCCCCTTCAAGTCACAAAAAGCTTTTCTTTCTTTTCTGTTTTAAGATTTTATTTATTTGAGAGAGAGAGAAGCCGAATGGGGGAGGGTACCGAGGGAGAGGGAGAAGCAGAGAGTCCAACTCAGGGGATTCTATCCCAGGACCCTGGGATCATGACCTGAGCCCAAGGCAGATTCTTAACCAACTGAGCCACCCAAGTGACCCATAAAAGGCTTTTCTATCAAAATATTGAGAAGCAGCAGGACTTCAGAGCCATCTCAAGTGAAGTCAGAATTTTAAGAATCTCGGAAGTATTCCCACGATGGAAGCATAAGGGAAACATTCCTGGAAAATGATAGAGGAAAACCTGGAAGAAAGTAGACTTCCCAGCCATCTGCGAAACTGATGCTTGCTTTCCTTTCTTGTTCAAGGGCTAGCACTCTTCACGAGGGAGTAGGGCATCGTCAGTGCAGCGCTGGCAAGTGAGCCTTATAATCCCATTTATTCCTGTATTGGGCACTCTGTGATGTCCCCCTTCCACTTTCTTACTTAAACATGAAAAAAAAAAAATGTAACCACCAGAGGGCGGAAGACATTACATTTCAAAGGGCTTAGAGTAATATTTCAGCCACTAACTCAATCTCCCTAAGCAAACTTGCAAGGTGGATATAGAGTGTGGCCTTTCAATGTCCCCCGTGTGTCCTTTCATGTTCATCACAGGTCCTTCAGCTTATCTCTGAGCCCCCATCAGCAGTATTATTCCTGTCGCTTGCCAAATAGATGACACCATTTTTAACCTCCTACTTTCATCAAATTAAGCCATCCCTTGTCCCTTGGGTCATTTGGAGTTCAAGGAAATAGTGAATTATTCGGAAGAACTTTAGGCTGTATCCTTATGCCTGAGGGCATTTTTCTACCTAAAATGCAGAAATAAAACATTAGAAAATATGCTTGCACGCCAAGTGAATTCTTCCATGCCTCCTTTTCCCGTTTCCTTTCTTTATGAACATTCTCACCTCAGCTCCTGTGACTTCACTTTTTTTTTTCTTTGCATTGGCTCCTCGTTGCTATATTAACCATTTGGACTTAGCAATCTAGTTCAGGCTTACCAGCCTGCATTGTGACCAGATAAGGATCTATCTTTATCTATGGTACCCTGATGTTCAAAAGTGACTCACTTCCCATTTCCACATGACCTCCTCTAGAGTCTTTAGCACCTGTGTCTAGGAGATCCATGTCTTATCTAATTCTTGGCACCACCCTTACTAGGCATTGGGCTCTAAAAACTTGAGTGTGGCAGGCAGGGGGCTGTTGGTGGCCTGTTGAACTTGAAACCCTTTGGGTAATGTTGCTAAGGCAACTGTGTTTAGGTGAATGACAAGCCTGAATGGACTGAAGGCTTCTTGTTGTCTTATTTTGAGGATACTCTCCCTTTCCACTACACTTTGCACGTTCGGGATACCATCCAGGTGGTGGTAGACAGCATCTCCTACATCTCCGGTCACCATCTTCAAGACTGCTCTCATACTGCTTTTCAAGGTGGTTTCTGCCTCTAATACCTTCTTCTACTTTTAACACATCAGTGCTCTGGAGAAGCATAGTAAATTGAGGATCTAAGGGCTGCTGCTTTATGGTATTTAACAAAGAAGTTGTTCTCAAAGTTGGGAACATTAGAGTCATTTAGAGTACTGTTATAAAGTAGACACCTGAGCCAAATTCAGGAATCCTGGGAAAGTATTCAGGGCTTAATAGATACGCCAAAACTGTTCTCATTCGGTGGGGTAGACACATTCTATTGCTGTTATAATATCTATACCTGATTATCCCCTGTTAACAGAGGCTCAATTAATGAATCAAGAGCAGGGAGACCCCTACAACTTAAAGAAAGTAGTTCCTGATGCTCTCCGCTTAGATGAGTCATGGTTGGCCTACACCAATGTATCAGTTAGGGTAGGACTAGCTCTGTTACAGGTAGACCCAGAAAACTTCATAAATGAACAAAATGGAAGTTCATTTCTCATTGACATGGGAGTTGAAGTGGGTGTGTGTCAGGGGATGTTCTATGTGGTAATTCACGGACATCTTGCACTTCTACCACGTCTTCTGGCCTTAGAGTACTTAGCTTCCATCCAGGAGGGACACACACAGAGAGAGTGAGCGACAGAGATAATGACACCTACTCCTTCCCATTTCCTTATGGAAGAGACAAGATTACTACCGTGCACATTCGATCGTCAGGATCTGGCCACATGGCTCCATCTGCATTCCAGAGAGGCTTGGAAATGTAGCTTGCTCTTATGGAGGAAGTGCTTTCTCAGCAACCATTCTAAACTATAAAAGGGAAACAAAACTCTTTGATGGGCTGCTGGTTACCTTGGCCATGACTGCTCACCAGAATCGTATTCCCCTTTGCCAAGGATGAATTGATGATGGCTATGTGATAAATCCTGCCTAGTGACATATAAGAGGACAGCTTCTAGAAATGTTTTTGTTTTCTTCATAAAGGTTAACATGACCTTTAACCTCTTCTTACTTCTTCTTTTCTCCTCTCTGGAAGGAAGATGCAATGACAGAGACACAATAATCATCTGGTAACCATGAGGGAATATGGACAAAAGCCAACATGTATTGGCTGTTTAGTAGAAAAAAAAGAAAAAGCCCGGTTTTTTATTGTGTTCTTCAACCACTTTTTCAATCTTAAGTGTTTTGTTCTAGATGTATTATTACTTAAAGCATATAACCCCAATATCTTCAAGCTACTTAAGTTTTCTAATCCTGGCTGATAGTGGTGCACAGATCACAATTTGAGAAACAATGATCTAAAGTATGCCCAACTCCCCCTGAGCCTTACGTGGGAGACACTGCGTGGAAAATGCTACCTGCCTGTTCTTCTAATAAACACCACAGCACCTATTCGTGTAGATAGCTTATGTGACCTCTGTGACCTAAAAGGACCATCATAGTGATAACAGTTATATAACCCATCAGTTCTGATTTTTGTGCTCTGACATTCTCTACTAACCTGTCCTGTATTCTATCTTTTATTTTAGCAATCTCCTCTGAAAATTTTGGTTGGGGAAGCTGAATACATTGTCAAGTAATGGCAAGACTCATGGGAACATCATGAAGTACTTGGTTTGTTGGGAGAGATTCAGGCACAAAATGTTAGCAGTCACGGGAAAAATATTTTCATTGCAGAAAATACTTGCTGGTGCTTCTGTCCATTGAGATAACTCTCTCTGGGAGGAAAGTTTTGAGGGGAGAGATAATACCCATCTAGTGTGAACTGAAGTTTCCCCAGGATGTGCCAGATCTGATGCATCTCCCCGCTTTGTTAACTGCACCCAAATTACATAGTCACCTGTTTATAATCTCAGAATATGCCATAGGCATGTAGGGAACACTCTATCTGTATGTACAGAAACTATTTTCAAAGATACCACAATCACATGTTCTTCAGCTCAGAGAATCTTTCCAGCCTCCTACTCACTTGGTCCTTGCCATGCCCTGTGCTTTAGTCTAGGGCATCCCATAATGTCAAAGGGTACCAAGCAAATGACCCAAAGTGCATGGTACTCTCTATACATTGGGCTACTCAAGCTCCATCCAAAGGGCAAAGAGGCTCAGCATCTCAGCACATCCAAAACCCAATACGTGTCAGCCTATGCACCGCACATGGTAAATGGGAAGTCCCTACTGCAGGCTTCACAGCTTGGCTTCCCCCTCTTCATGTTTTCAGTCAGTAGTCTTGCTCCTGAAAGCCTAATGCATAGTTAGACATACCTTAGGATCCCATTACAAGGATAACACAGAGACTTAATCACTCAAGAGTACCATCTTGTCTGTAATCCCTGGGGCCTCCAGTTCTGAAGGTAACACTTCAAAAAGAGTCACTCAAAGGTAGTAATTTCAGATGCTTGCTTAGGGAAACCGGAAGTGGTGAGCATCATTTACATAAAACTAAATAGTTGTTTTCTTTCCCACCCATAGCGACAGTTTTACAGTTAAACTTCCCAGAAGTTGGCTCTAAGGAAGCAAACTTCCCTGTTTCTTGTTTATTTCACCAGCCTCCATGTCTCAGTTCCTCATCTATAGATCTTAGGTTTGAGTTCACCTTTGCCCTTTTGTCAGAAGCTATGCAACCGTGGAAAGTCACTGAAACTAAAGCCTCACTTTTCTCTCTGGTAAAACTGGGATCATCCAAGTACTGAGCCCATGAGTGTGTAAGGATCATGTAAATTTAGTAAATTGGCTGAACTTGGTAAAACACAATTGGGAAAGACCGTTTTAACACTGTGCAGTAGATCTTCCTCAATTCTGTCTTTTTTTTAATATATTTTATTTATTTGAGAGAGAGAGAAAGAGAGAGCACATGAGCAGAGGGAGAAACAGGCTCCCCGCTGAGCAGGGAGCCCAACGCGGGACTCGATCCTAGGACCCTGAAATCATGACATGAGCTGAAGGCAGACGCTTAACTGACTGAGCCACCCAGGCGCCCCTCAATTCTGTCTTATATGTATCATTACATCTAACTTGAAGAACAATTAGTTATTAGAAATTCCCATCCAGTGCAGAAAAAAAAGTGAGTGAATATATAAATACCCCCCTCAAAAAAAACAAAAAAAACCCAAAAACACACACATACATGCTAAGTCAGGCCCAGCCTGTGATGTGTAGTTATTAAGCTAAACTGTAACCATTCCAATCCTGTTTAACCCAGAGTAATTCCATTTTTAGCTGTTTTACATTTAAACTCCTAGGAAAAATGTCATTTCCATAAATGTTTCTGCAGTGAGAAATATTTGGAATCTAGAGGATTATGTAGCGACACTATAAAACACACCATCTAAGCCAGACATTTTTGAGGTTGATGAACCGTCATAAGAACGTTACAATGAGACCTCACTGTAATCCAGGACTGTCCTAGGTAAACTGAAAATGTGCACCTTCTAGGTTTAAATGAAAGTATCAGAATAATCAGCTGTGAATGCTAAAAACCACCCAGCAGTGGTTAAAAAAAAAGAAAAAGAAAAATTGTCTGCTTTTCTTTATTAATTTTTAATACCCCCTTCCTGAAATGTTACCTATCCATGGCTGATAATGTGCATGCATGATAGTAGGTCCCCAGGCTCCTTCCTGGTCCAGAATGGTTGCTTGTGCTTCATCTGTCAGGTTGATGTTGGAAAGAATAAAGAGGATCTTGCTTTCTCCCTTTAAAGACATACCACAGGAATTGCACATAACATTTCTGCTTACATCCCATTAGCCAGATCTAGTTCCATTACCACATCTAGCTATGTGGAAGTGGTTCTCTGGCTATAAAAGAAGGAAAGACAATAACCAGCATTTTCTGCCATTGCAACATTTAGTATTAGGTATGTGAATGGACCAGATGTCTCTTCAACATCACACAAAAACAGTTATATAAAAACTTCAATTTAATTCTTTCATCACTTGCTTTGTAATGTTTGTGCCAACATATTTTGCTACTTTCGTGTAATGAGCACTCCGTGGATGGTAGCTACTATTGAAATATGCTCCTTTTTGGGGTGCCTGGGTGGCTCAGTTGGTTCAGCGACTGCCTTCGGCTCAGGTCATGATCCGGGAGTCTCAGGATCGAGTCCCGGATCAAGTCTTGCATCAGGCTCCCTGCTCAGTGGGGAGTCTGCTTCTCCCTCTGACCCTACTCCCTCTTGTTCTCTCTGTCTGTCATTCTCTCTCTCAAATAAATAAATAAATAAAATCTTTAAAAAAAAGGAAATATGCTCCTTTTTGTTGAAGAAGCTTGGAATACTTGCAATGGAGAAACTAAAACAAAAAGTGGAATGAAGACGTACCATGTACAGAGTGTATGGTGCATCCTAAACGTTCCAGAAATAAGATAACATGTATCCAGACGAGGAAGGTTATTTGGAAGACCTTGGTCTTTATTTGAAACTTACAGATGGTATGCTTTGGTTACAAGGAGAACAAAGGAGCAGATAATCCAAATGGGGGCAATGACATGAGCAGAGGCATAAAAGCAAAGTGAGACCAACGAGAGAAAATAACCAACTCAGAGCACAGTGCTTGTTGAAGAGGAGCAGAGGGGGAAGTGCAAGGAATATGTGGAGACAGCAGATTTTGATTCTCCCACACGTACCTGTTGGCAGAGCTTTTGCATATATCTACATAAATCATGCAACCATTTGTGCTCATTCTGGGCACCAAGATGGAGAAAAATAATTTATCAAACATTGAAATGTATGAAAAGATTCTTAATGTTTCTGACCAGGGGAACTCTGTGCCCATTATTTAAAAAAAAAAAAAAAGATTTATTGATTTGAGAGAGAGAGAGAACGAGCGCCTGCAAGTGGGGGGAGGGGCCGAGGGAGAGAGAGAACCCTCAAGCAATCTCCCTGCTGAGCGTGGAGGCCCACATGGGGCTTGATCTCATGGCCCTAAGATCATGACCTGAGCCAAAATCACAAGTTGGCCACCTAACCAACTGAGCCACCCAGGCAACCCTGTGCCCATTATTGAACGGATGCCCTTGTGTGCAAAAATCTTACACAAATTCTTCAAATAAAACATTCCTATCTCTTATTTTGGGAGCCTTAAGTCTTCAAAGAAGTGTTCTGAGGTGAGGGAAGAGATTGATGGTGTTTCTGAGATTGAGCTCAGATTCTTCTATGTCTTTTCCCTGCAGCTTGTCAGATTAAACATGTTTTGTAAAGAACTCAGAATGTGGTTGGAGCTACTGGTTTTGTAGAGGAAGCAAACAGGAATAACTCCCACATTGAATGATAAGAATAGTTACTTCAATTCTCTCAGTCTTCTTCTTGCTCATCTTGCCAAAATCAGGAAGTTCCGAGAAATAAAGACATTTAAAAAACACAAATAGAGATCTCTCTCTCTTTTTTTTTTTTTTTTTGCTTTCCCCTGTTTCTTTACATTCAAAGTACGACTGCATCTTTTCCTTTACTAAGTAACTGAAATATTATGCCCATACACGGATAAATCTAGGTTGATATTTTTGGTTACTAAAATCCCAAATCAGAGAATTGAACCCAAATGCTTACAAATTTTGAGGTCAATGCTTGTGTCCTCTGTGAATATTTGTCTATATTTGCTCTTGATTTCTTCAATTCACAAAAGGTGGTCAAATCGTACACTTTCCCAGGATAGACTTCCCAGTTATTTGCCACCAACAAACACAAAAATGAAATATCAAGGAATCTCAAATAAGAAATTATAATTCTCTGCTGCAGATCAAATGACAGTAGGTCATTTGACACATTGCTTTCTTCCTGCCATTTAAATCAGCATGGATGATGGCCCATACTCTCCTCATTCCTGGCTTCATGAGACTTTTATTAAGAAATATTGCAATATTTTCATTCTTATGTACTTATTTGTTGCAATTATAGCAGTTTGCTCCTAAATGCAAAATGGGTAAAGTATAGAATAGTAAGCATATTACCATTCAGTTTCAAAATAAAGACATTACTTTGACTCCTGTAATCAAAAACAATTATTTTGGGGGCTCTTGGGTGGCTCAGTCAGTTAAGCATCTGCCTTCGGCTCAAGTCATGATCCCAGCGTCCTGGGATTGAGCTCTGCATCGGGCTCTATTGTTCAGCGGGGAGCCTGCTTCTCCCTCTCCCACTGCTGCTCCCCCTGCTTGTACTCTCTCTCTCTAAAATAAAATCTTAAAAAAAAAGACAATTATTTTTCCACAAATGTCCTTAATGGGGAAGGATTTAGTAACAAAAATATTATGCACATGCAGGTGGTAAACCCTCAGCATTTTCTTTTACGTATTAGGTCAAGATATTTCACTTCCTCCCACTGAATTGTCACTTAAACCAGCAGTACAGTTTTTCTGTTTTAGAAACTAAAAATACATATGTTTCAAAAAAATAGACCTAGATTTTTGTCTTGCATAAGGACTTCTGAGGCCTTTACTCCAAATAAGCAAACTAAGATGAAAATTAGCCTGCTTTCAAGCACAATATGTATGAAATACTGGGGTGTAAGGACCCCCCGAAAGAGGTTGGCTGCCTTCTCACATTGCCGTGTTATATGGTAGAGTTCCCTGAAATGGCAATGCACATCGATTCTGCATTTTATTTTGGATTACCCCCTACAGAGCAGCATCCACATGATCCCCTGGGCCAATTGAACCACACGACATAAAACTGACATTTTCAGTAGATTGGAAGGCATTTGCATTTTGGATTGAGAGACAGATACAAAAAGCAGAGCTTGCAAAAGAAAGATACAAGCATGGAATGAGAACAGGACGGGTCACCTGTGTCTTTGACTTCCAACAGAGAAGTTGGATCTGGGAAGGAGTGCTGCCAACAAAAGGGTGTCAACAAGAATCTGGAGGATCTCACCTAAGTATATCTACATCGGCCACCACTAAGGTGTGGGGATACATATTCCAGCTCATTCCAAACACCAGAGGTCTGGCTTCCCTTTGGTTCTGTCTTCATGTCTTTCTGACTTTACTTAATTGTTGAGAAAGAAAATGATGATTTCCCTGGCCTTGACTGTTCAGGAAATGAAGACTCTGACAAAGACAGGAGTAGACGAGGTTCTTCTTGGATGACAGGGGCAGTCAAGTCCTCAAAAGAGGAGAGAAAGGCTTATGAACTTAACATTTTTTTTCTTGAGTATAATTCCCAGAACACGTTCTTGACCATGGCCATTTGCCAGTTCAACAGTCATGTTTGCCCCCAGCTTCTTTTGAATTTCCCATAATGTCTTCTGTCAGAGCCAATACATAAGCTCATTTTTCCCCAATTCTCTTTCGTTTCACAGGAAACTACCATCAGTTACAAGTATACCCCCAGGATATTAAACATCACTCTTGCTTAGCCCAAGATTTCAAAGTCTGAGAGAAACATGGAAAAATTTGCTTGACTCATTGAATCCAGTGTAGTCAAAGAACCCTGTGATAAAGGCTGACAAACATGATGCATATTGAGGCTTCTGTTTTTATTTTTTCTCTAACTGAGAATGTATCAATCTGCTGAGGCATTTTAAGGATTTGAATTGCTTTGCCAATATTTATTTGAGATGTGGCTAGAAGCTACAAGTTGATTATGAAGCCAGGAAGAGTAGAACAGGAACGTTTATGGAGCTAAATACATTGGCAGCAACTCAACCCACAAGAGGCAGATAAAAATAAGTGAAAATAAACAATTAGTAATGTGTGTCACTTAGCTCACAAATACAGTATATGGGTTTTTTTTTTTAGTTGAATATGAAACATTCTATACCTGACTATACATATCAGTTAGAAAGGAAACAGGGCTGAATAGTAGGAACACTAAAAATAATTGTATCATGGAAAGAAATGACCTTTCAAGCACTCTTTGGGTACAAAGACCCTGAGATGTCTCCTAGGCATGAGGTCCTATTCTTCCAAAAATGATAAGACTGGTATTACTTTAGACATCTTTTGTTTTTTTTATGATTTTATTTATTTTTATTTTTTAATTTTTTTGTTTCAAGTTTTTATTTAAATTTGAGTTAGTTATATATAGTGTAATCATGGTTTCAGGAGTAGAATTTAGTGACTCATCACTTACATATAACACCTAGTGCTCATCACAACAAGTGCCCTCCTTAATACCCATCACCCATTGAATCCATCCCATGCTCACCTCCCTCCATCAACCCTCAGTTTATTCTCTATAGTTAAGAGTCTCTCAAGATTTGCCTCCCTCTTTTTTCCCCTCCCCCCACATTCATCTGTTTTATTTCTTAAATTCCACATCTGAGGGAAATCATATAGTATTTGTCTTTTTTCTGACTGATGTGTTTCACTTAGCATAATACACTCTAGCTCCATCCACATTGTTGCAAATGGCAAGATTTCATTCTTTTTTAATGGCTGAGTAATATTCCATTGTGTATATCTATACCACATCTTCTTTATCCGTTCATCAGTCAATGGCCATTTGGGCTCTTTCCATAATTTGGCTGTTGTTGATAATACTACTTTAGACATCTTAAAAACAACAAGCATAAAAGACTCTTCTTTCAATTGTTGATGTATTCTCATGTTTTATCATACCTTAATAGAACAGCAATTTAACAGTAGACCCCAAAAGCACCATGGAAATCTAACTTTGCTGAAAGAAATAGAATGTGCCCTGAGGAAGGAGACAGAGTTCGAGAGTGATTGGCTGTGATAAATCTCATGCCTTCTTGGAAAAGAGGAAGTCATGATTTTTCTATGTCTGGAATTAGAGGTTGCAGAAAAAAAATGACTCTAGAAGAAATAGCTTTTGCCTTAACCTGATATGTAGATGTAGTTACCCTGATTATTACCTGCCATGAATGGCCAGCAATCTCTGTACCGACAGATGAAAGACTACTCCAGACTTTGCTATGAAAGAGAGGAGAAGGCAAGGGGGTCAGCACTCAGAGACGAAGACCCCTTGCTCTTCTTAGCTCTCACCTTCACTGGTGCTTTAGGTTAACATAAATCTTTATCACTGTGTTTCTCAAACAAGTGATGTGTGACAAGGGGTCTTACTGGAACTAGGAGGATCTGATTACGGGAAAGATAGAAACTGCTAATCAGCGTGTTCTATGAGTTCTGCTAAACATAGCCTAAAGGACATTGCATACATCTCTTAGATCACAGGGTGACTGTTTGGGCTAAGGAAGCTTCGGGGAAGGCAACTCCTTGCAGCATTCCTACAGCAGAATGGTCATTCCTTGGCATTCCAAAGGCCTACACCATTCTCTGAAACCTTCCCTCGCCCCCAGCAGCCTCCATGTTACATTTTGGCAAACCTAGGTATTATAATTTCATGCTCTACATTAACCCCAACAATTGCCTAGTGATGAGGTTTTCATCCAGTTATTAAAGACAGAAAAAAAATAGAGAAGCTAGAGCACCAGGCAGGGTTTAGCAAAGCAGTGTTTCCTGCAGAGTCTGTGGTACCCAATGAAAGAAAATAACTGACTTAAAGAATGGGGTCCTTGTTAAGGAGATGTGCAAGGAGAAGTTCAAGGAATGGGTAGAGGTGAAAATAAGGCTGACTTTGATGACAAATGTAAAACAAACAAATAAATGTAGACACAGACCTTACACCCTTCACAAAAATGAACTCACAATGGGTCGCAGACCTAAAGATGAAACAAAAAAACCCCTATAAATCTCCCAGAAGATAACAGAGGAGAAAACCTAGTTGACTGGGGGTATAGTGATGCCCCTTTAGATACAATACCAAAGATACCATCCATGAAAGAAATAATTGATAACCTGGACTATATTGAAATTACAAACTTCTGCTCTGCAACTGACACCAATCAGGAGAATTAGAAGACAAGCCACAGAGAAAATATTTTCAAAAGACACATCTGATAAAGGACTTTGATCCAAAACATACAGAGAACCCTTAAAATTCAACAGTAAGAAAATAAAAAAACTTGATTAAGAAATGGGCCAAAGATCTTAACAGACACCTCACCAAAGAAGCTATACAGATGGCAAATAAGTATATGAAAAGATGCTCCACATTAGATGTCATCAGGGAAATGCTAAGTAACATAATAATGACATATGGCTACATACCTATTGGAATGGTCAAAACCCAGAACACTGATAACGTCAAATGTTCTGAGGATGTGAAGCAACAGGAACTCTCATGCTTTGCTGGTAAAAATACAAAATGGTTCAGACACTTTGAAAACACTTCAGAGATTTCTTACAAAACAATCACTCTCTTAACCATATGATTCAACCATCATGCTTCTTGGTATTTACCCAAAGGAGTTGAAAACTTATGTGCACACAAAAACTTTCACATGGATGTTTGTAGTAGCTTTATTCATAATTTCCCAAACTTGGAAGCAATAAACATGTTCTTCAATAGGTGAGTGAATACATCAACTGTGATACATTCAGAGAATAGAATATTATTCAGTGCTAAAAGGAAATGAGCTATGGAGTCATGAAAAGATACGGAAGAACCTTAAATACATATTACAAGTAAAAGAAGCCAATCTGAGAAGGCTGCATACTGTATGATTTTAACTGTATGATGTTCTGGAAAAGACAAAACTGTGGAGACAATAAAAGATCCACGGTTGTTGGAGTGGGAGTGGTAGGAGGGATGAAAAGGCAGAGCATGAGGATTTTTTAGAGGAGAGAAAATACTCTGTATAGTATTATAATGATGGATATATGTTATTATACTTTTGTCCAAACCCATAAAATGTATACCACCACAAGTGAACCCTCATTCACTCGTTAAGTTAAACTACAGACTTTGGATAATTGTGATGTGTCAGTATATGTCCATCCTTGGTGTAAAAAAAATGTCCCGTTTTGGTGAGTGATGTTCATAATGGGGAAAGCTATGCATGCATGGGGGCAAGGGATATTTGGGAAATCTCTGCGTCTTTCTCTCAATTTTGTTGTAAACCTAAAACTGCTCTAAAAATTCAAGTCTTTAAAAAAAAAAAGAAGAGCATTAGTAATTCTTATCTTAGATTTACCAAAATAATGATTCTTTGAGGTCTCTAGCACAGTACATATTTAAACATAAATACATAAATTAATGCCTCACTTGCTGCCAGCCTACAAATCTGTTTAAAAAAAAAAAAATAGCCAGGAAATTATGTTATAAAGACTCCAAACTGTAGACTACAAGTGTTCTTCCTAGTTGGGTGCCTTTTTAAAAAGACAAGTGATAAAATTTCTATTTTCAGACAGGTTCCAAGGGTGGTTCTGAGATGACTCCTGAGTTGGTTTATGTTAAAATTGACTGTTTTAAACAATTCTTCCTTTGCAGAGAAAGCAAGTAATAAATATAGTCCCAGGGGCAGCTTCATTTTTTTTTTCTGTTTACTTAATGCACCATCTTTTTATTAAACAGTTTAAATCCCCAAGATTGACAAACTAACAATTGTATTTTTTCCTTAAATAATATAATTAGAAGATAGATTTTAACCAAAGATTATCATAACACTTTCCTTTTGTTCAAGCTGATATTGGCACTTATGCATTAATACATTTACATCGACATACAGAGTTCCTCTATGTCTGAGTTTTCATCAGATAAAAACTTCCCTGAACTCATCTTTTCTTTAATCAATTCATGAGGTCTGATGTCTTTTTTTGAAAAAGATCTATTTATTTATTCTGGAGAGGGGTGGGGAGGGGTAGAGAGAAAGGGAGAGAAATCTTCACACAGACTCCGGGCTCAGCATGGAGCTGACACAAGGCTCACCAACATCATGACCTGAGCTGAAATCATGACCTGAGCTGAAATCATGACCTGAGCTGACACCAAGAGTTGGATGCTTAACCAACTGAGCTACCCAGTCTCCCCATGAGGTCTGATACCTTAACTATTAAGTATCCTCAAGAAAAGCAAAGGAAATGTATGGAAGATAAAAGTATTTCAACTAACACAGGACTTTCAGAAAACTTCATCATCTACAACAGCCTGTTTCTCTAAATGTGTCTATTTTATTCTGCTTTACCCATCATTTTTACTACATATACCTCCTCTCCTCTGGTGATATCCTTTTCTAAATGAGTTAATACTCTAGGCAGCAGCATTACACAAAAATGTCGAGACAAATAACTCCTATTATGTACCCACTAAACAAGCATATTATATACATGATGTAAGCCTCACCAAAAAAAAAAAAAGGAAAAGAAGAAAGAAAGAAGAAGAAAGAAAGAAAGAAAGAAAGAAAGAAAGAAAGAAAGAAAGAAAGAAAGAAAGAAAGAAAGAAAGAAAGAAAAAGAAGGGAGGGAGGGAAGGAAGGAAGGAAGGAAGGAAGGAAGGAAGAGAAAAAGAAAGAAAGAAAAAGAAGGGAGGGAGGGAAGGAAGGAAGGAAGGAAGAAAGAAAGAAAGAAAGAAAGAAAGAAAAAGAAGGGAAGGAAGGAAGGAAATCTGCATGGTAGATTTTACATGCACCATTTTACTTTTGAGGAAATTGAAGCAAAGATAGTTTTAACAGATTAAGTGATTTTCCCAAAAATACTCAGCAAAAGAGTGATGAAACCAGAATTTGAAACTATGTTTGCCGACCTCCAAGGCCTAAATTTTTCAATCATACTAAGTGGTCTTGCACTTTTGTAAAATAATTACAGTAATATTTCCTGTGGACAGACAGTTGTTAAGACAATTAATTCAGGGGTTTATAAAGTGCCTGGAAGATGGTAGCCATTCAACAATTGGTATGCCAGTTTTGGTACCTGGAGGTGGGATGCTGCTGTATGTAAGGAATATCTAAAAATGTAGAGCTGGCTTTCAGATTGGGTAAGGGGCAAAGACTGGAAGAATAGGGAAGATCATGGTAGGGGGAAAAAAACAAAAACCAAGCTTCTATCATCTTAGAAAATTCCAAGATTGGAATAAACAGATTATTGGTAAAAATCTGGGCATTTAAGACACTGCTGGTGAACAAACAGAGCGAAATTAGAAGAGCAATAGAGAAAACGTATCTCATTCTAGACAATACCTACATCTTCATAAGTATAATTTTTGTAGAAATATGAGTGTTAAATCATTGCTGTTGAGGCTCAGAAGGGAATGAGGACAGAATTTTTGGAAACTGGAGGAAAGAACACCCTTGTTATCTAGTAACAGACGACTTAACTGGATTTTGTCCTGGGATTAGGTAGAAAGCATGACTTGCAAATAATGAATTTGGATATTTACCTGAGGAAATTTCCAAAGCAAAACATTGAAGATGCAACCTGGTTTCTTCTTGCTGCTTATAATAAAATATAAGAGGAAAGAGAAAAGTTGAAAAAAGAACTATAAAGTCCAAAGAAACCAGAACTTAATGACTTGGGAACTTTTCAGCTTATCCAGATTTCAGAACATGTTAAAATTAGGAGATTCATGGCCAGCTAAGTGTGCTCTGGAAAGAAAGCCAAGGATGTGGCTGGATGACATTTGTTTGGTGCCTTCCAAGGATCAAAAGGTCAGAATGTTCAATCACATAGAAAGCTCTTAGAAGATATTAGGTGTACAAATGATGAATTTCATCAGACATCTCAGTAGAGGCCAGGAACAGAGATGTGTTTATCCAGGGAAGATTTGTGAAGGAGCCTCTTGTCTTACGAAGTGAATTCCCCAGACACAAATGGGAGACCCACAAGGTTTTTAGAATCTTATATCAATGGAAACACTCTAAGTGTGGACTCAAAGGCACAATGACAAGAAAAAATAAAGGAAGGCTATCCCATCCCCAAAATCCTATAGGCAGGAAAGAGGCTGATGAAACTGCTTGCCTCAAACATGTACTATCCTTTAAGACACAGGAAGGACAAACCTGAGGGCAGAGCCACAGGTGTAGAGGATGGATACTCAATTCACGAGGCTTGAATTCTGATTTGCATGCTGAATTTTTGAAATTGCTTGGGACTGGTGATTACGTCTTTCCTTCTGTTTTATCCTTTTAGATCAGGGATATCTGTAACTATTTATTGTTGTCCTACACTAGTCTCACTATTGTATCTTGGGAGGAGATAACCTGTTTTTGACTTTCACAAACCCAACAGATGGAGAGGGACTTTGTTACATGATGGATTAGACCCAGAACCTCATCCATACCTAATTTAGATGATTTGGATGATGAGATTTGGGACTTGGGAGCTGATAAGACTTAGATGAGATTTTGGATTTGAGCTGATGTTGTAATGGGTTGAGACTTGAGGTATCTTGGGGTGAGATGAATATATTTTGCCTGTGAGATGGACGTGAATCTTTGGTGGCCAGGTGCAGCTGAATTCCCTGGAACTGGTGAACATATCACCTTACAAAGAAAAAGGGACTTTGCAGATGCAATTAAGTTAGGATCTTGAGTCAGGGAGATTATCCTAGATTATCCAGATGACCCAGATGTAAGAGGCAGGCTGTAGAGTAAGAGTGAGAGAAGGTGATATGGTGACAGAAGCATACTGAAGTGATTTGCTTTGATTGTGGACCATGAACCAGGGAATGCAAGGGACTTCTAGAAGCTGGAAGAGTTAAGGAAACATATTCTCCCCTAGAGTCTCTGGAAGGAATGCAGCTCTGCAGATACCCTGATTTTAGCCTATAAAACTCATTTAGGACTTCTGACCTCCAGAAATATAAGATTAATAAATTTATATTGTTTTGAGCCACTAAATTTGTGGTGATTTGTTACACCAGCAATGAAAAACTAGTACAGTATCATAATAATAACTATTGATATTGTGCTTTTTAATGTATACAGTTAGCTATGGTGATAGATATCTTTCTTCTATGCATTATTCAGATCAGATTCTTAAACAAAAAGTACTAAGCAGAGGGGGACATTTCATTACAAAGAAGGGTCCTCATTTTGCTTAATGCCTGATATGTTATGTTATAATGAAGTGCAATATATATTAACTGGGCCCAAATGGACTATTTTGAAGATTTAATATTTGCTATTTATAACAGATTTTTACAATGTCTTGATCTATATCGGTTCAAACCTCTAGACAATACCATTTACCTCCAGAAGTCCCTTTTCCCTTGTAAATTGCAACTTTAACCTACAATTTGCAATCTACAATCTTGAGCTACTACAATACCAGATTTGCTAACAATTTTTCTAGAATGTCCGATAGAATTGAATTTCACGTGGAGATTTTTATTTGGCTTAACGAAATTGATAAAAATGTGCTAAAATAAATTCTTGAAAGAAATTTGTATATATATTTTTTTGGTTGGTCTGAATCTGGGGACCATATGGCTTAATAGTTTGAGCATTCTTTTCCAAACTTTTTAGACTGCACGTTCCTATTATTACATATTTTAAGCACAACCCACATTGTGTGTAAATTTTTATATTTATATATTATATAAACTTACTATATTATACATATTGTATATCACATACAAAAACAATTTTTAAAGAAGGAAACACAAAAATTGAAATGAACCTCTTTCATATTTTCTTCTTATACCCCAGCAGGTCATTTTATATATCCACAGAGATGGGCACAGCCAGTTTGGAGAATGCTGATGGCAAAGCTTGGGTGGTAGAGGCAAGCCAACCTTGTTTGAGGACCAGCTCCTTCTCTCCAGTCATTGTGATCTCTAACAAATTAAATTGGTTTGCTAAATGTCCACAATAGCTAAACTGTGGAAAGAGCCAAGATGTCCATCGACAGATGAATGGATAAAGATGTGGTATATATATATACAATGGAATATTATGCAGCCATCAAAAGGAATGAGAGCTTGCCATTTGCAATGACATGGATGGAACTGGAGGGTGTTATGCTGAGTGAAATAAGTCAATCAGAGAAAGACAGGTATCATATGACCTCACTGATATGAGGAATTCTTAATCTCAGGAAACAAACTGAGGGTTGCTAGAGTGGTGGGGGGTGGGAGGGATGGGGTGGCTGGGTGATAGACATTGGGGAGGGTATGTGATACGGTGAGCGCTGTGAATTGTGCAAGACTGTTGAATCACAGATCTGTACCTCTGAAACAAATAATGCAGTATATGTTAAGAAAAAAAAAGAAGATAGCAGGAGGGGAAGAATTAAGTGGGGGAGACTGGAGGGGGAGACAAACCATGAGAGATGATGGACTCTGAAAAACAAACTGAGGGTTCTAGAGGGGAGGGGGTGGGGGGATGCGTTAGCCTGGTGATGGGTATTAAAGAGGGCACGTTCTGCATGGAGCACTGGGTGTTATGCACAAACAATGAATCATGGAACACTACATCGAAAACTAATGATGTAATGTATGGCGATTAACATAACAATAAAAAAATTTAAAGAAAAAAATAAATTTGTTTGCTGAGTGAATTAATTCACTTAAGCACAGCAGACAGGTAGCCTTGTTCCTGGAAACTAGAAAGAGCTTAACCAACAGTTGGGTAGTAGTTGTGGTATATTATAGTGTTATTATGTTATATGTAGTCTATGTATATTATAGTATATTATTATATTATTTATAATACTTGTTCAAAAAACATATCAGACTTTTTGCTTTGTGTCTCTTCTGGGTTTCAGCCTTGCTTGGGGAAAAAAAAAAGTGACATTTTGGTAAGCAAAGAGTTGTCCTTCTTGAGAAATGAACTTGTTTTTTATTTCCATGGTCTCTCTCTACCTACAAAGCTTACCTCAGTGGTGTTGGTGTTCTGATCGCTCTGCCTTCCACCAGTCTTTGTGATTTTACTGGTTTGCCCTTGTCGATTTGGTAATGTATGTTTTATGTTTGTTCATGTTCTGTCATGACAGACTTCTGGAAAACAGAAAAATATTTTCTAGTCTATGTACCTTTAGTCCCATCTCTTACATAAGCTGGAAAAGAAATATTTTCTTAATCAAATTTTTTATTATAGAGAGCATTTCCTAAGGTGATAGGATCCCTTCGGTTCAGTGAGGGGCACAGCCTCTCATTTCCGAGAAACAGGCTTTATAGGGAGAAGGGATTCTCATGCTTTCTTCTCCATCTCTCGCCTCCTGGGTTCTTCCCAGCAAGCATGATTAATGCACTCTGTACTTATTGATAAATATTACATTCCCTTATTTTTAATGAACCCACCCTCCTATAATAGCTTGCGATTTATTAAGTGCTTTTTCCATTGTGGGAAGAGTCCCGTAAGTTGGTTTAATTGCAGCAGAATGATTTAGTGGGAAGAGAGATGTTGGCTTCCTATTCTTGAATCTAAGAGATTTTTATTCCTTTGTGTTTTGAAACTACCACTTCCTCCTCTGACCCCCACCCCACTGTGCACACACTCCCACTCAGGGAAGTCAGGTATAAAATTAGAAGGGAAAGAAATAATGCAAGCATGGAAAATATGAGATAACATTTCTAAAAATAATGCTGGTAACAGAAGCAGTCCACTTTGAAACCAAGAAGAGGGTGTTAAGTCCTCTCCAGACTGCATTTCTCAATCGTTCTTCATTGGTGCTGCCCTCCCGTAGCAGACTAGGACCTCACATTTCTCAATAGCTTTCCTGGGTCACTTACCTAGGATTTTAGAAAATTGCCCAACGTTTGATTCCAAGTTTCTTTTTATAACCCAGAGAAGGGCATGTTCCCACCACATTTCCTTTGTTGCTTATTTCCTCCTCTTCCCGTCTTGTTTACTTCTGCCCACTACGCGGGGCCAGCCTTTGGTTAAGTTATGAAATTTGTAGAATGTTCTTCAGGCTTCTCCAACTTCCAGCACCTCTCTGCAGCAAGCTGATGAGATGTCCTGGAGAATTATTAAGCCCATTCTCTCTACCTCTTAACAATGAAAACTAGGACAGTTTGGACAGAAGTTATAATTCAAACTAGAATATGGAAAAACTTGCTTGAGAACAAAAGCTGTTCAAGAATAAGATGACTGACTTGGGACAGGACACAAAATCATATATATGTATATATATATATATTATATATATATATACACACACACATATAATACATATATATATATAATGATTGTATATAATCGCGTATGTCATAATATGACTTATTATGGCAGCTGGAGGGAGCTATTAAACATAGTTCACCATTCCAGCATTTAAAACCTTCCAATGAATCTCCACTTCCTGCGGAGCAGAAGGCGAAATCCGGGATGGGTCAGCCTCCCCACTGCAACTCTGATTCTCTCCAGTCACTCCTTATTTCCCTATTCCCCATGATCTTCCTTAAACACACAAGGCTCCCTCCAGCCATAGGGCCTCCTTGGAGTGTCTGTTCTTTGCCTGGATTCCTCTTTTCTCTGATACTCCTGTGATTAATTCCTTCATGTACTTTATGTCTCTGCTCAGATATCGTTTTCTCAACAACTTCATGGTCTTCCTAACTTTGTTGCTCTGCTTATTTATAGACAGGGATTCAGGGAGATTAAAACCCTACACCACTGCTGTCGCATCCTTCCCAGAAACTACTGCATGTTTGCTTTTAATTCAACAAATGGAGAGAAGTTATGCTCGTGTAATTTCTGTGGTTAAATCCAGGGAGCGCCTGGGTGGCTCAGTTGGTTAAGCGTTTGCCTTTGGCTCAGGTCATGGTCCCAGGGTCCCAGGGTCCTGGGATTGAACCCCAAGTCAGGCTCCCTGCTCACAGGGAGACTGCTTCTCCCTCTCCCTCTGCTGGTCTCCCTGCTTGTGCTTTCTCTCTCTCTCTCTGTGTGTCAAATAAATAAAATCTTTAAAAAAAAAATACTCTCTTACAGCATACCCTTTTAAAGTTCTGTTTAACCTTGGGATTTTGTCACTGAATCTTTCACTTGAGAAATTTCTCCTTTCTCCTTTTAACTGGAATTCTTGGATGTCCTTTTTGCTGCCCAGAAGCCCTGAACTATGTGTGTGTCCCTCTCTAGTCTGGCTCGTTCTGAATTATGCTTTCCTCTGCTCTCACATCTTATCAAAATCTATTTGGCTTTGTGGGAACTTTTCCCAAAAGGCATATTCATTGGGGAGAGAGGAGGAAGCTGGAAAACCCATGTATTTCCTTAATGATCCAAAGGCATGCCTTTCAAATGGTGCGATTCAGACATCAACCGTAAGCATTTTTCTAGCTTTCTATAAGATGTGTTCTCTCCCTAGCAGGGAGGAGAAGGAATAGAAAACTTCCATCCTAGAGAATATTTCTGTCTTTCATGACAGTCCAGGGGGAACGAAAAAGAATTTAGAGTCCATCACGATTTCTCACATAAAATTTTTATCACTTGCTGTACATGTTGCATCTAGATAGGAAAGGTCAACAAGCAAGATGGCTTTCCAGCCCTTAGCTCTTCTAAAGTAGTTATTTTTTCATCCAGTCCCTGAAAGCAAGAAACTAGAGAGTAAAAACAGTATGTGCTCCTCACAGCCGCAATGCCAAGATAACTGCTATTTCCCAGGAAGGGTTACGTCAGAAGAACTGGGACACTGATTGGAATGAAATGAGATAATCTTGATATTGATGATATCTACTTAGAGCTACATATTGCTGAATTCCTTGTCTGTTCTCTCTGTTTTTAACTAATAGAGTTAATATTTTTTTCTTTGCCTTTGCCAGCTCAAAAATAGAGAGGGCAGAGTTTTCTTTGACTCCTAGCATGTTTTTTCCCTGTTCTTTCTTTTAAGGTTTGCATAGGCCTCCGTCACACACCTTTAAATGGACAAAAGAAATAAAAGAGCTCGTAATATTGGATTAATATTTCTAAGGAGAAGCAGTATTACTTGTGGGGAGTGGTTAGAGATTATGCAACTTACAAAATTTTTTAAATTAAGCAATAACATTTGAGACTACTTTTCCAATAATAACATAAAGCTAATAGTCTGATGTCCTAATATCAACTGCATTGTTTTTTAAATGCATCTAATCTGAAATGTTCCTGGTGTGTTAGTTGGAAGTGAATACGCGCTGAATTCACTGTCACGGGATTCTCCAAACATTCCCTCAATATTTGTTTCACTAATATAATAAGTGTTGACGTCAATACTCTTTCCTTGCTTCCAACTATATTCACTCCATGATGGTATCAAATAGTTTCCTGGATGAAAGAGACAATCATAAATATTTTATTATGGTAGAATCATTATGTCAAATACTTCCTGATCTTCTCTTTGAACTGTTTATTTTTTGTTCTTAATGGGACACGGTTTGAATGACAGTTTTGGATGTTGACATTATACGTGTTATTTGGAATATGTTACATGTGAATTTAGCCATACTTTGACTTTTGACTTTGACATACTTAACCACACACACACACACACACACACACACTCTCTCTCTCTCTCTCTCTCTCTCTCTCTTTCTCTCTCTCTATATATATATATATATATGTTGCATCAGAATATATTACTTCTGTTAAATAGCAAATATTCACTTGTATTAATAGTTACGAATTTCACTTCCATTCTGCATCTACCCTAATGTCCATTAAGCTGACAATAATTTTATAAGTACTATATGCAAAGGTCTGTGCTAGCTGAAAAGACCCCTACCTCCAGAGGCTTATCATTCAGACAAGATATCTTATTCCAAGAAATTCTAAGTTCAGTTTTTGTAGATAAAAGGCTTCCAATATCTTGGGATCTTTTCAACGAGTTGTTCAGCATAGTGAATATACTAGCTTTAACTTTTTAAAAGTCAGTTCGCAATGATTTATAATGATTTGGGGAGAGACAACTTAAAATGCAAATATTAAACACTAGTTAGCATTTATGCCAAATTAATTCTACCATTAGACTCCAACATGAAAATCCAAGCAGCCAAAGTGGATTAAAAATGCTTGTAAAATAATCATCACATAGTTTAGCAAAACTTCCAAATTTATTTCGTAATGCCTCCTTTATTTTCAAGTAACACAATAAGCAGAATTGAGAGCTTTATTTGAAAGGTGGTACCGTCTTGAAATCATAGTAGTGACTTATTCTGTGGTTACCACAGTTCAGAAACATCCACAGGTCAAGAAGTAAATTGGATTTGTATATTTTATCTGGTTTTAACTTTGTTGATATAAACTTTCAAATTTGATAATTTCATTCAATTACTACATTGACAGAAACCCTGCTTGTTGGCAACTATATCTAAATTAGTGACGTCCTGTTTGACAGAAAACTGGGCCTTTTTATGGTTCAAAAGAAAAATATGTGTTTAGAGGTTATGCTCCCAGGGATTCTGAGATATCAGTACTAGATATAGTTGTATGTCAAAGATCCCAGCTCCAATCCACAAAGCTCCAGGGCCCCACAAAGCAACTTTAGAGGTTCTTTAAACAACAAGTGCTAAATCCTACTTTCATAATACTGGCAAGAATTGAAGTTCATGAAAAATAAATTGTAAATCTGGTGTGCTTGTCCACTAGCATTTCTCTCTGCCTTTCTAGATTGATTCTCAGCCTTGCTTTCCATGCAGGGAGCTTCACTATAGGATCTGCAAAATCTGGGATCTTTCCCTCTGGCCTCTGGCTGTGCTCTCCCCATGGGAGTTATCAGTGGAGGCACAGAGAGTGGTTATGGGCCCTCTGCCAATTTCTTTTGGGTGTATCCCTTTTCCACTACGGCTTTTGAGGGTGACCCATCATCAACATCTGCAACTCTCTCTAGGTTCTAGGAACCCAACTTTCTCCTTCTCCTCTCCGGGCTTAGAGGGCTTATGTCTGGACTGGTGAGCCTCACTAGGCACTTCCAGGCACTTCGTCTTCCCTCTCTGATTCTGTTAAACTGCCCTGCCTCAGCCAATATTCCCTCCACTGAACTCTCTCCCATTAACCCTTTGAGCTAATTGAGTGTGTTTTTGGTTCCCTGCGAGAGCATTGCTGATACGCCTGGTTTGGTCTTCTTCCTTGCCATGACCCTATAGATCAGTCTCTCTACTCAGCTTCGTTCCTTCTCATCAGTAGTATGGTAACCACCACCACCACAGGAAAATATCAATAGCTTACTACAGGCCAGACTGAATGCTCAACACATGCTTGAAACTCTGCCAGGTACTTTATTTGTATCATTACCTCAATTGTAGACTCACAATCATCCATGAAGGAGCTGGAATTATTATTTCCACTTTGCAGATGGTGTTAGTAACCTGGCTGAGGTCTCTCATCCACAAAGTTGTGAAGCAGAACTTCAATGCAGGAGCATTCAGTAGGGAAACCCTACTTTCAAGCACTTGACTTTATTTCTTTACTATACATAGCTGCCTAAAGAGTTAGTATGAGTGCCCAAACAAGGAGCTTTTTATCTTAAAATACCTAAATATTTCCTTTACCTTATCTGAGTCTGAGGTCCCTACCTTGAAAGTCTAGACATCAAGGACTATAATGTTCTATCCAAAACACTAATATTGAAAGAAGCAGCATGTCTACCATGCTTGAGATGTGTTGTCCATTGGTGGTTAGTAACTTGGAAGCACAGAGCGACCCATGTAAGGTCTGAAGATACATGCCATTAAGCAGATGGGATGCCTTAGGAAACGAGTATCTCTCACATAAACACTGGTGGCTGCAAGAAGACTCAGACCCAAATTGCCACAGGGGCTTGGTGGAAAGAGGGAAGACAGGTTAACAGAGGACCCACCAATGGTAAATCTTCAGGATTTGGTAGCTTGGTTCTGAAGATGCACATCACCTGTTTCACATGCTACACAAAGGTCTGGCTTTCTACTTCAAGTTTCCGTTTTATCTTCCCAAATATTATTCACAACAGTATTTTAAGCTTAATGAAATGCCACAGCACTACACACCCCCCCAGAGTAATGGTCTTGTGAGATTTGGATTACCAACCTCAAAAATAACTCTCAGCTTAAGAGTTTTAGGAGATACAACCAAACTAACCAATCCACTACTTGGGTTATATTTACTATCATCTTTTTAAAGGGCACCTTATAATTCTCCAGTTTGAATGTAAACTTTTCTTATTCATTTCATGCTTTCAATTTCCATATATTTTTCTATTATTTTTTCTTTTCCTAATTCACTTGTTCTCTCCTCTTTAGGATTTTCCTTCCTGAAACTTCATCTATTATCATCACTTTTAGGAATCAGGGCCCCTACCCATTGAACTCTTCACCTGTGACAAGAATAATCAGGCAGTGAGCACCTGGAAGTCAGGTACTCCCAGGTGAGTAATGCTATCCCTCATTGTGCTCCGAGGCTTTCATGTCCTCCTTTCCTCTCTGGAAACAATGTCTTTCATTCAATTTTAATAGTCAACAGATTAGAATGGAGTCAGACAAAAGCAAAGCTGTGCAATTGTCCTGTTCTAACTAAGATTCTACGCTGAAGCCTTTGTACCCCTTAGACAAGAGTGCATTTAGTGTTTGCAAAACACAAAGTGCCCATACTAATACCATCTCCAACTGATGTAAACAGACATCGTTCCCCAAACAGCGCGGCCTTTAAACTAAATATTAGCATGCGGTATGTAAGGATTTTTTTTTTTTTTTTTTTTTTTACCTTTGCTGTTTAGAACAAAAAACAAAGAGCTGCCTAGATAGTCAGAAAACAGTGGGGCATCTGTTGTTACCAGTTAAACCATCTCTTCGATCACTTGGAAAGAAAAATGCCCATGATAATTTTTAGGACATGTTGTCCTAAACGTTCAAATGAATAAAAAGCTAGGAGTACTGAGTGTGGAGGAAAGTGGAATGGGAGTATAGACCAGAATGGGGGGTCACAATGATGACTTTAGCACCATGTTTTGTGGATAAAATGCTGAGAGAATCTGGCGTTAAGGACATAATTGGCAGCTAAGGAAGAGGAGGGGAAAAAAATGAGATCCTGTAACAAATCTTTGTCCCGAATAGTCCCAGTGGCCACCCCGTTCTCATTTACCCTCATGTAAAAACATGGGGGAAAACGCAGACTAATAGACCACTCATCTAAGCTTTTTTGAGCTGGAAATCGACGGTGGAAATTTCATATAACAGTATTATTTTATGATATTACCTGTCTTTTCATTTACTGAAGAGGCCAAACATTCTGCTAAATAGTGTCCCCCTGGAATTTTAGAGTTTGGATGTTTGTCCTGGAAGCTCTAAACATAGAGCCTGATTAAAGTGGAAAAAAGAATCTGAACAGACATTAACCAAATTTTGACTTTTATGTCTTACACAGATAGTTCCATTTTAACCCATTCCATTCAAATGCTGAAGAATAGAAAAGATTTATTTTCTTTGTTGGCCCAAGAGGAGTCCAATTTTCATTGTCTATATTAGATGACATTAGAAATAGTCCCCAGAAATAAAATGTGTTTAAATTTATTTTTTTAAAAGGCACTTACACTTCCAGAATTACTTCCAAAATTACATCAGGCTTCCTTCATTTAGCATTCTAAAAGACAGAATGATATTTTAATTTAAATTAATTAATTAAATTTTAATTAATTTTAATTTAATCTGTGACTACCAGAGCCTTTTAAAAACCAAACACAAGTCATGCCCACATTTTTATCAACATGTCTCTTCATTTCAACAATCACCAATTTTTCTAACCTTAAAATTTCCCAGCACATCCATAAAATACACTCTCTCTGGCATGAGTCATCTTATTACTGTTATTCAGGAAGTTCATTTCGGGGCTAGCTAACAACACCCAACTTATAAAATGAGATGATATGCAACTTAAACAATTGGTGTTAGGAAAAAGGACATGACAAGTTTGTCATATGTAAACAGTAGTCTCAAAACAGAGGTGGCCAATATTTGAAGAGAGTGATCATTCTGAGAACTATAAAGATGGATGAGAACTAAAACCTTTTTGTCCATCCTTTGGACAATCATTTCCTAAATCCTTGACAAAATTAGATGTTGAATGTTAAGAGATTGATGCTTTATAGGAATACATAACTGTGGATCGGGAACTGATCTTAGAATTTTTTTTGCATGGAGTCTGTAACTGTCCTGTGCTTTTAAAAATTCAGCTACTAAAAGCTGGGACACCTGGGTGGCTCAGGTGGCTAAGCATCTGCCTTCGGCTCAGGTCACGATCCCAGGGTCCTCAGAGCCCCACGTCGGGCTCCCAGTTCAGCGGGGAGTCTGCATGTCCCTCTCTCTCTGCCCCTCCCCCCTGCTCGTGCTTTCTTCCTCTCTCTTTTTCAAATAAATAAATAAAATCTTAAAAAAAAATTCAGCTACTAAAAACAATGCCTGCTGCCAGGATTTTTCCTGTATCCCCTGGTTATTTATCTACCTAATCCCCCCATGCCTTTGTCTCCCTGATTCTAACATGGTGAAGAGAGAACACTCTCTGGGATCTCTTTTTTATTATTTTTTTATTTATTTTTTAAAGATTTATTTATTTTTATTTGAGAGAGAGAGAGAGAGAGAATGGTGGGAGGGGCACAGGAAGAGGGAGAGAGAGAATCTCAAGCGGCCTCCCTGCGGAGCCCTACTCAGGGCTCAATCTCACGACCTGGAGATCAGCACCGGAGCTGCAATCAGGAGTCAGACGCTTAACTGACTGAGCCACTCAGGTGCCCCTGGGATCTCTTTTATAAGGGCACCAATCTCATTCATGAGAGCTCTAGCCTCATTGCCTAATAGTTTCCCAAAGTCAACTCCTCCTAATACCAGCACATTGGAGGTTAGGATTCCAACATATGGATTTTGGGGGGATGCATTTCAGTCCTTAATATATCCAAAGCATTGGCTCCCAAATGCCAATTCTTGTATCTCTGCTGTCCTGAAGGACTAGTGTCCTTCTAAGATGAGGGAGTTAAAACACAGGCAGACACAGAGGAAAGACCATGTGAAGACAGAGGGAGAAGCTAAGGAGAGAGGACTCAGAGGAAACAGCCCTGCCAACACCCTCATCTTGAACTTCCAGCCTCCAGAACTGTGAAGAAATACATTTCTGTTGTTTAAGCCACCTAGCCTGTGGCCCTTTGTTATGGCAGCCCTAGCAAACTAATATCATTCCTACTTCTAAACCTCTTGCAGTGTTATAGCAGTTTTCAAAACTGGACACATAACTTCTTTAAAGTGATACACACATATGTGTGCATTCTCAGAATCTTGATGTTTTTCTAATAACAGTGTAGCATCAAAAAAGTGACACACATGTTTGTTTTCCTTGACATGCAAACATGTATTTTATTCTCTTAAGCATATTGTAAAAACCAACATACTGCTGTTATTTATAGTCAAAGTGTATGGAATCTATAGGTCAAACCTGGTAGGAGAAACATCGTTAGAATATGGATATTTTCTATCAGTAAAGTTTTCTCCTTTTACTTTGGTCCATTTTAATATCTACTGAAAAGTTTTACAAAGTTCTCTGTAAAGGGCTTTGGTAGAGTCTGTGCCCACATATCTTTTGCTTTGCTGAATTACATCTTTTATTGTTTTCTCTCTGTTTATCTTAGGTATATAGAAGTACAATTGATTTCTCTATTTAAAATGAAATATACTTGTCTCTTCTCATAATTTCCCTACATGTTTTTTTTTCTTTAGAGCAATGACAGCATCTACTAATGTGGCAAATTTATCTTATTCACTTCCAACTTAATACTGTTTATGTTGTTTTTGATTTCTTAAGGGTCTAAGTTAGAATCCCAACTAGAATGTTGAATACAAATGGTAATGTTATACATGCTTGTTCTGTTGCACATTAAAATAGAAACCTTTTTAAATGTTTCATTAGTAAGCTCTATATTTCTTATTGATTTGTTAATGTGTGATGTTTAAGATGACAACTTCTATTCCTAGTTTGAGATCATAATTTCAAAAGCATATTTTCTAATGCAAATCATCCACTTATTCTTGGGATAAACCCCAATTGGTCTTGATATATTAGCTTTTTCATTTAATATTACATTATGTACGTTAATTTCTTTAATTTTTGAATTTTTGTTTATATAGATGAATGACCTATCTGCCAGATGTATGTATGTTTCTCTTCTTGTTTTGCTTATGTACAATTTAATGAAAAATAGTTTACATTTTATAATTATAAATCTATTAATAGGTTCCTCTTTGAGATCTGTTTTCAATGTTATGCTTATAATAAAGTCCTCAAATCTAGGATCATGCATCCTAATATGTTATTTTTAAATACTTTGATGGTTTCGTGTTTCTTCTCAAGATTAACATCTGTGTTATGTATATTAGTCTTTAATAAGATATGATTATTGGATAGCCTCTTTATTCCCATCAAAGTGCAAGCCATATGATTATTTCTTCTTATATATTTGGGTGTATTAGTTATCTATTACTGGATAATAAATTACTCTAAAACTTAGTGGCTTGAAACAACAATAAATCTCTGCTATCCCAGAATTTCTATTGTTCAAGAATTTGATTGCAGCTGAACTGAGTGATTCTGGCTTGGAATCTTTAAAGAGGTTATAGTCAATATGTTATCAGACCTCAGTCATGTCAAGGCTTGAACTGAGGTTAGAAGATTTACTTCAAGATGGCCACACAAATTGCCTGCAAGTTGCTTCTGACTATTGGCAAGAAGTCTCAGTTCTTTGTCACATGGACTTTTTCTTTGGGGTTTCTTGGATGTCCTCAGAACATAGTAGTTGGCTTCTCCCAAAGCAAGTGATGCAAAAGGGATTAAGACAAAAGCCACACTGTCTTTCATAGCCTAACATCAAAAGCCACACATATTCATTTCTACAATATCCTATTTTTGCACAGGTCAGTACTATTCAATGTTTGAAGGGAAGAATGAAGACATGAATGAATATCAGGAGACAAGTATCTGGAGGCTATCTTGGCGGCTGGCTACCATGTTGGATCTATTAATGAACTATCCATTCTTTACCATTAAACTGAATATCTCTTTGGGTTCCAAATATAATTAGTTTATTATTTAATAGGATAATGCATCTCAACTTATTCCTCTGTTGTATTTTTTCAAATTTTTATTTTCATAAGTGAATTTCAGAATTATTCTCTCAATTTGAAAACACATTAGGAGAAGTTTTTATTAAGGCATAATTTACATATAATAAAATTCACATATCTCAAGTAGGTGAGGTTATTTAGTGGTGTTGTTCTGATGTATATTCGAATATAGAGCACTATTTTCCAATCTATAATTAGAATATGCTTATCTTTTTTATTGTTTTCTATCTTGTTTCTCAGTAGATTTTTTTCATTTGTTAAATGAACATTTGTTATATTTATTCCTAGGTATTTTATACCTTGCTCCCATTGTGAATGAGATCTTTGTTCCCATTATTTTTCCAAACATTTATTATTATTCTGCAGAAAAGCTATGATAGCTTTTTAAAAATGTGTTAATGTTTGTAATCGTTGAACATTTATGCCTCTTGGGTTTTCAACATAGACAACTATCATTTATAAATTACGACAATCTTATTACCACCATTTTACTTTTAACTTTCGATTAAATGTTAAGTTCTAATAAATTGATTAGTACTTTAGGAACAGTGTTAAATATAAATGCCATCAGCATCTTTGTTGAGTTCTAGAATTGAGGGAATGATTATAATAGCAAACACTTATAGAGCCCTTATTTTCCCACCAGGCACTTCCCTAAGTACTTTGCATATGTTAACACATTATTCCTGAGCCTAACTTTATGAGATGATCACGCCCAGTTTTACAGTGGAGACTCAGAGAAATGCAGTATTTTGCTAAGGGTACAGGTAGCAGAAACAGGAATTCAAACCTTTGTAATCTGATTCCTTCCTTGATTTCCTTAACTCCTGAGCTACACCTGTCAAGGGCCTATTTCTGTGGCACCTGAATTCTTTTTTTTTTTAAGATTTTATTTATTTATTCATGAGAGAGAGAGAGAGAGAAAGGCAGAGGGAGAAAGGGGCTTCCCACGGAGTAGGGAGCACAATGCAGGACTCGATCCTAGGACCTTGGGCTCAAGACCTGAGTCAAAGGCAGACACTTAAACTGAGCTACCCAGGCGCCCGGCACCTGAAATCTTTAGAAAGGCACACAATTCTGGAATTAGGACTGAGTAGAAGTGGCGTAAAGAAGCAAGAATTTAACCTCTGCTTCATTACATGGTTGATCCTCATCTCCGAGATGGCATCTTAGATCAAAAACTAAAACTGGAGGGGCACCTAAGTGGCTCAGTTGGTTAAGCATCTGCCTTTGGCTCAGGTCCTGATCCCAGGGTCTTGGGATCGAGCTCCGCATTGGGCTCCCAGCTCAGCGGTAAGTCTGCTTCTCCCTCTGCTTGCTGTTCCCCCTGCTTATGCTCTCTCTTTCTCTTTCTGTCAAATAAGTAAATAAAATCTTGAAAAAAAAAACCTAAAACAAAAACAAAACAAAATGCTAAAGCTGGAGGGAACCACTGAGGCCAACTAGTCCCACCCAGTAGGTCCCAGATAAGGGAACACAAGGAATCCACAGGGAAACGGACTCTCCCGTTACCCAGGTACCTAATAAAAGCCACCTGCCTCTTAAATACAGGGTAAAAGAAGATGGAATTAAAATTCGCGTCTTTCTGCTGACGTGTAGTTAGATGCTCCTCCCCTGTTTACAGTGATAAATGACCAACAGGAATCCATGGCAGAAGTGGAAATCTTTGAATCCATGCTCCTTGGGTTCTTAGATGGGGCAACACCGATACTCTTTGATTTAAAACTGATGGCATACTCCATTTGTGTGAAAAGTAGGGACCGTTTTCAAAGTTTGTCAATGTTCATTGTACTGTAAGCAACAGATACAAACAGAAAACAAACAAAAACCAGATAAACATAAAACCTTAATTGTGTCTGAAAAAAGGCATGGATTTGTCTAGATTTTTCACATAGAACTAAGTCTGGCATTCTAGTTTTCTGGGAGGAGGGTGTTCAGTGCTGGTTGTTTTCCTTTTAAACATATTAAAATTTTTTTTTCATCTTTTGGGGTGCCTGGGTGGCTCAGTCGTTAAGCATCTGCCTTCAGCTCAGGTCATGATCCCAGGGTCCTGGGATCGAGCCCCGCATGGGGCTCCCTGTTCGGTGGGAAGACTGCTTCTCTCTCTCACACTCCCCCTACTTGTGTTCCCTATCTCGCTGTGTCTCTCTCTGTCAAATAAATAAATAAAATCTTAAAAAATTTTTTTCATCTTTTTTGATGACTAACATAACAAAATAAAATTAAATTAAAAAATATTTTCATCTTTTTAAGAATTGTTGTTGTGACCCTTTTATTTTTTGAGGAGGGGGAGTGTTACCAGTCCTACTGGCATGAACATGTTGTTCTTTCATAGACACATGGAAATTCTTATTTTCACTAACTTACTTTTTCTTTCCATGGAAGATTCTTTGGAAACGTAGCATCTCATTTGGAATAGCAGTGAGTGGTGAAAATCCGTTTTTAGCATTTTGCCCATCATTTCTGCAAGACCAATATTCTACTCTGGAAAGATGGTATTCACTATGTCCTCAAAAAGCAGTCCATATTCCTTAAAATAGTTCTAGGTTACCAGTCTCAAGTTATTCTTTATTCTTACAAGATGGAAAGGGTTAATGACTTGTCTCTGTTTTCCCCGTGAGTCTTTCCAATTCAGTTTCCAGGTGTCCATAACTGGCCCTTCACAAACAAAATACTGCAAGAGCTACTGGTCTTCCATAATCTGTTTTCTCCCTTTCCTTATAATTTAGATTATAAATTCAGTAAGAAATCTATCACTAATCTCACCAGCAATGAATGGAAAATGGTCAAATGATGCACAGCTTTGAGCTCCTCAGTGCATAAATTAGATTGAGTGCGTCAATTGATTGGAATATTCTGACCTTTTCCCCTTTAAAAATTATATTAGGGGAAAATAGGTTTGGATGACATTCTATGTTTAAAATATTCTGCATTAACAATTTAGGCAACTTCTTTGGTAAATAGAATGGAAAGTTGGCAGGGAACACCAGTACATACACTACAAACCATGGCAAAATATCCAAAGTCTATTTTACACACCGTCTACATATGGACATGCAGTATGTTATAGAGATGGTTTCATGAAATGCCCAACATTAGAGGAAATGTGTGTTTTTTCTAAGTGACAAGTAATAAGTCATTCTCTGCATATATTATGAAAAAGAACATTAGAAGCTGGATACTGTTGTTTTTGTGTGTGTGAAAGTCTGTTTGATCTGTATAGAGCTGCAGTAAATACTCAGTACATTTTTTTGGTTAAAAGTTTACTTCTAAATGAACAAAAGTAAACCACAGAATTAAAAACTAGCTGGAAATTTAGAATTATGTAGGCAATTGATCCTCTCTTTTAAGTGTAAAAATCTTTTGAACCACATCGTTTAGTATTTTAAATATATGTGCATAGTGTGGGTATGTGTGTGTATATTTTAGCTAATATCTTCATATTTTCAGAAGTAGATAACTTATCTTTGACTTGGAAAGAAATCTGTTAAGCAACAAATAAAATTAGACAATGTGGGGCGCCTGGGTGGCTCAGTCAGTGAAGCATCTGCCTACAGCTCAGGTCATGATCCCAGGGTCCCTGGGATCGAGTCCCACAGCAGGCTCCCTGCTTCTCACATCAGAGGGAGTCTGCTTCTCCCTCCCCCTCTACCTGCTTCTCCCTTTGCTTGTCCTCTCTTCCTCTGTGTGTCAAAAAAATAAATAAAATCTTTAAAAAAATTAGACAGTGTATTATCTTAAATCAATTATAAATGCACATCTCTGCTTGCATGTGTGTATGTTTAATCTGTTTGAGACTTAGTTTGTTGGCACGTCAAACCCTTAGTAATATTCACTTTGTTTTAATTGCTTGTTGGGAGTCATATATTTTCTGAAAAAGATAGCTTTTTGTTTTGTTGTGATGTTCTGTTGAAGATGTGATGAAGAATCTCTCTTCATAGACCAATTGTAGGCTTTTGGTATAATGATCTCTTTTGCTAGGCAGCGTGACACAGCAAAACAAATAGTTCCTGTACTACATATATGTGTATATTTCATTCTCCATATGTGTATATTTCATTCTCTGAAACAGTCTGTTACACACCTACATGCAGAACACATGCAGAAAACATACAGAAATGCAGAGTGCAAAAGAAACACGGAGGCACGTGAATGGACGTGCAATGAAAATACTTCCTTTTTCCTATGCTTTGGAGAATAGCTGAGAATTAAATTAATTAATTAATTAATTAATTAATTAATTTAAAAAATGCCATCAGTGTCCCTACTTCTATAAACGTCATTGGCCAGGTAAAATTGCTAACCTCCGAAGCGGCATCAAGTTCATGAGGAATGGGAATGGAAGTATAGACTGATTTTTTCCTTCCAGTTTGCATTGTCCATAAATGAAAAAGCTTTTAACTTCCTAACATAGCATCAATAAATTAGAAAAGTCAAGTAAGTAGGAAATTCAATCTTCTACCTGTACAATATTTTATTTTATCTTCCAAGATGCTTTTACCTACATCGGTTATTTTGTATTTGCTTTCTTAGGTAGGTGATATAGGTAATATCAGCAACCTAGATATAAGGCCATGTAAGGGATAGAAATATAAAGTAGAGCAATGTAACTATGGCGGCTGATCGTTCTAACAACCCGGTGGTCTTGACAGGGCAGGTAACACATCTTGTCTTCAGAGAAGAAAACAGAGGTTGTGTGTATAGTCGGGTGGTGTGGCCATAGGTGGCCAGGCTAGGATTTAGTCTCCTTGGGGTCGAACTAATTTCTGTTTATCCACAGCTTACCTAAATTTCATATTTTTCTGAAAGTGTAGAATTTATGTTAATCAAAGATAAACTGGCTATTCCTCAGAATCTTTCAGACTCTCAATGTGTGTAAATATCTCCAAGAGGGGCACCTGAGTGGCTCAGTTGGTTAAGCATCTGCGTTCGGCTCAGGTTCATGATCTTAGGGTCCTGGGTTGGAGCCCCATCTCGGGCTCCCTGCTCAGCAGGGAGTCTGCTTCTCTCTCTCCCTCTGCTCCCCCCCCCACTTCCAGCCCATGCTTTCTCTCTCTCTCTCTCAAATAAATACGTTCTGAAATTCTGAGCAGACATATGTCTCAAGGGGACGCTGTTTAACCCACACCTGCCAAAAAATCTTTTTGTTGGAAGGAAAGTTTCATCTACTAAAAATAAAGCTTAAAAATTTTAGGTTTAGGGCGCCTGGGTGGCTCAGTTGGTTAAGCGACTGCCTTCGGCTCAGGTCATGATCCTGGAGTCCTGGGATCGAGTCCCACATCGGGCTCCCTGCTCAGCGGGGAGTCTGCTTCTCCCTCTAACCCTCCCTCCTCTCATGTGTTCTCTCTCTCTCATTCTCTCTCTCAAATAAATAAATAAAATCTTTAAAAAAATTTAGGTTTAGAAAGAGGATCAGTAACAACTTCTTACATTATCGTGCAGCAAAATGAAAACAAGAAGGATCCAATAAACCAAATAAAGAAATGGAAGAGACATCGTTGAATATAACTTGATTCCTGTTTTTGCATAAAAGTGTAAAGAGGAATGTAAATGCTTTTTGTTTTCATATAGTTGGATTATTATAATATACGCATTTATATTTGTACCTTGAACTTCTCACTCAAAGATTATGACAACTTCGCCGTGACAGTTGATGTAAATCTACAAAATTTGCTTAATTTCATTTACTTATTTATTTTTTACAAAATGTTCTTATTTTTTTTTTTTTGAGGGTGGGAGGGCAGGGGGAGAGGGAGAGAGAGAATATTGAGCAGGCTCTACGCCCAGCAGAGCCCAAGGAGGGGCTGGATCTCACAACCCTGAGATCATGAGCTGAACCAAAATCAAGAGTCGGACGCTTCACTGACTGAGCCATGCAGGTGCCCCAAAATATTCTTAATTTTACAGAAGTGCCATGATCTTTATTTTTATGTAGTTATTCAGCTCATTTTATTAATATTGTATAGAATCAGTGTGTATCCAAGTGAGGGCTTGTATAAAATGAAAGACATCTCTCCTACCTCCTTCCCGACCATTTGCTTCAGTCTCTCATTCTCTATAGAAGCATCCACAGTGTTAGATTCTTTTTATTTTTCTCTCTTTTTAAATCTCTTAGTGATTATCCCATGACTTTAGGTGATATACCCTTATTTCAACATTTTGTGGGATTTTAGCCAGCCACTGTTGGGCTAATTTAATAATCTCTTCTGAAGGGCAAGAAAAAGCACATCTAACTCCACTGCAGAAAAGCTGCTAATTCCAAACAAAAGAAGCTGTACATCACCATTTCAAATGAGACAAGATCCTTTTTTTTTTTTTGAGACAAAATCCTCTTTGAAAGATACATTTCTAATGTAGAGAGAAACAAATCGACCTTACTTGTAACCACCCAAGCAGTTAAAAGCTAGGATAAGCTGTGAATTATACATTAAATGTTGTTGATAAACTTTCTAGATGGGTTTGTGTGGGGGGTTTGTGTGAATGAGAGGAAACAGAATCAAGTTTTTAAAAAACACGACACAAGTGCCATTCTCAGATTGTGTTTGGCTTCCAGAACCTGGATAACAATTACACTGTGGCAGACTATAAGTGCTATCAATCTCAAATCTATTCCAAGTTTAAACTTTCAGCCAAACATGGCAAAGCATAAATGTAATTGCTTTCCAAGCCTTAAACCTTATCGGGTTGAAATGAAAATGGGGGAGGAAAAAGTCTTTAATTTTTGTTTTATATACACCAGGAGGAAAATAGAAATCTTTCATCTGAAATCATTCTGACATTTTGACAATGTATAAAGTGAGGTCTTCAGATGCATGATTGGATTCCTTTTTGGTAAATTGAAGGTTTACACATGTTCAAATGGCTGAGAGTCTCAGCAATTCTCTTGGTCACTTGGATTTTCATTGTACTCTGATGACAGAAACCAAGCTTCTCCCTATGCTTAAAGAACTTAGGCAGCTGAATTTCCTCGAAATTTCTAGGCAGCTGAATTTCCTCGAAATTTCTAGATTTCCTTTCTTTTTTTTTTTCCCACCAACCACAACAGAAGCTTTTCACAGCCATTCCAACCTCTTTATTTGGATCTTCTTGGAGGAGAAGTTTCACATCTTGAGAAAGTCTAGTCTGGGAGGAGCTAGAAGGGAGAAAGAGATTAGAACAGGATGCTACCCATTACTCAGGAGAAGGAGAAGACTCTCAAATTAAAAACAACAACAGCAATAACATCTTAATATTGCAGAACACAATGGTTTAAAACCAATGTTTTAAATAAAGCTTTTTCATTATATTTATTTTCCTTCTCAATAACATATTTGTAGTTTTATAGCTCTGTTTTTTGTCTTAATTTAGTTTCCTCCTATGATTTCTTCCTCCACTTTAATTGTTAAGAATTTCATGTCAGGAAAAACTAGCCAGGTCTTGGAAATAGGTGAGCATTTTTCACTGCTCTGCCATTGATTCGACCAAATCACAACTTTGAACTTTGAATATAAATGTTTCCTGTTCACTGCAATCCAAATTATTTTTGTCTATTAGAGAATGTACATTTCTGTGGGTCAAATTCTCATTGGAACTGCTTTTAACCTCTTACCGGGTTCCTCATTAATTAATAAGTTGAAGAAAATCTTTCATAGTGTTTACTGTATGTAAGTCACACTTTTGAGTTTTGGAAAACATTTGTACCTTGACTGTTGTCACTAATGGAGGCTCCGTGTGTCTCGAAGATTAGAAGTTATTTTTTAAGCAGTCGATTCCAAGATATGTGCAAATCATACAAAACTGAACTTCTTACTCACAGTTGGGAGTCAGCAATTCTTGTCTTTCAAGGAAATGGTAGTTTAACGAGGTTATATTTGGAAGCAATGCAAATCTTAATTTGACTCTCCAGGGAAAATGCAAAAAGGAAAGGAATGCCTTCCTAATGCACAGCTAAACTTTTAAATATAATTTCTTTTTCTTTTTTTTTAAAGATTTTTTTACCCATTCATTTGAGAAAGAGAGAGAGAGAGCACAAGCTGGGGGTAGGGGCAGAAGGAGAGAGGGAAGCAGACTCCCCACTGAGTGGGGGGAGCCAGACCCAGGGCTGGATCCCAGGACCCTGAGATCATGACCTGAGCAGGTGCTTAACCAGCTGAGCCACCAAGGCGCCCCCTCATCTATTTTTCTATCTCTGCCCCATATGCCAGACTGGAGACCCCTGCTAACACACTCAATACCATGAACGAATAGAAGTTTCGAGAAACTGCCATTGCCCCTCACCATGGGTCAACATGCATGCTGCTGAGAACACTAAGCCCATCATACCTGGGAAAGCAATTATCTCCTGGAATTTGCTATGGCACTTCCCACTGGGAATGGTGAGTTACTTTGCACCCCTAGAGGAGGGAGAACTACGCAGTCTCCCCTGGGATCTCATTGTCCTGCCACCAGCCGGACCTGTTCAAGTGCACTCTACCTGGAATGGACCATGCACCATTGAAAGAGAGGAGAAGGCAGGGGTTCTGGAGTGGCATATCTGGCTCCCAGTCCATCTCCTCATACCCGATAGTGCTGACTCCTGCACTACATACCTGTGTGGTAGGTACAACCAGGGCAGGTTCCTAAAGCTGCCAGCCTCTGTCTCCTCCAGACCAGATGGGCATACTCCCGTTTCTTCTGGTAAAATCATTTGGCTATTGTCTTTATTCCCTCCACTGATCTAGTGGCCATTAGAGGACACATAGAAACCCTTATTAAATTCACCCAACAAGTCCTAAATAGTAGTTGACAAAGCCTGTCCTTACTGAACACTGGAATATCTCTAATGGGCAAAGCTGTCCTCCAAAACAGAATAGCCTTGGACATTATCACTGCCTCTCTAAGAGTTGCCCGTGCCAATATCCAAACAGTGCTGTGTGTTCAGACCTGATGAGTTTGCTAGGGTATCATCTTTATTAAATCACATGAAGTCACAAGTGAATGCCCTGAGGGATCTGACCCCCCCGGCCGAGGGGACTTAATAAATCAGTGGTTTGGATTATAGGGCTTTTGGCGGGGGGGGGGGGGGGAGGTACTTATTTTGGGAATCATTGTCTTAAGCTGTGTTTTCTTTTGCTCGTGCCTCTAAGGTTACCATGCATTTTCCTCCAATGAAGCCAGACCGCCACCAAATGAGCCACCCCGTGTTAACAAAACTCCTTGCTGATTGCTCGGGGCACATTGTGGAAGAGGGGCGCATCAGAGATTCTAGGAGCCAGTCACCAGGAGTGTGGAAAGAGGTCACGGAGAGGACATGACTGCGGGGTGACCCGGGAGCTGGGTTCGGGCCACCAGGGGTTCCTCACCCCTCCCTGTCCTTGAGATGTACAGTGTATATTCCACCCCCTGTGATGACAGTGGGAACCGTTTCAAGGACACAGCATTGAGAGAGATGATATACATGATGGAATCCCTTTAAGGCCTCTGTAGAAAAGTTTCGGATGGTGGTGTGGAGATCTACTCTGGCTGCAAAGGGGATGAGCCTCGTAAGTTAAGTCCCCTTGCTGCTTAAAGCCACCACCTGCCCGTCTGGAGTGGCCTGCCCCTGTCTTCTGTCTCTCCCGGCCCTCCCTCCATGTGCGGGGCCAGTTTGGGAACCAACACTGTCTTCCTGCGTCCTCCCCCTCTTCCTCCTCCCTTCTCTGGGTTCAAGCCCAAGGAACAGTAGCAGGACAGTTTAGAATTCAAGAACCAGCTCCAGCATCCCATGTTCTAGGCCCATCTCTCAAACTTAGAAGCTGTGAACCTTTAAGAGAGTTGCTTAACTGTTCTCTGCCTCATTTTCCTCTTTGGTAAAAAGGGGATGATGATGATTGTCATCATTGTACTGTCAGGAGGGTTTATTCAGCTGACAAATGTAAGTTCACTTTGACAATGCACTCCATGCGTCACACTTTGCAGGGGAGTTGTGTGGCTTAGGGCTCTTTGACTAATAAAGAGCAGACAGGAATATATTTTATTTAAATTACCTTCTGACATTAACTCTCTGAATATCTGACTCTATGAGGCATCTTCCACATTCATCCGGATATTATTAATGACTCCACAATAAAATCTTGGAGGATTTTCTCCTTATCTCTGGCTCCTCACGAGTCCTACCTTTTGGCTTTGCTTCTTTCATTTATATATGAAATAAACATAGTTTCAGTCACATTGTCCCTCGCATTTCAAATGGTCACCATTAACTTCTCTGCCAGTACTTTGCAATTTCTCTGCTCCTTGCACTGTGCTCCCAGGAACCTTTGCACTTCCTTGAATCAAGCAGGTGTCATGTTTATTACCATTGCTTTGTTGCATTCTCAGTAAGTTTAGCTGTGGTTGGCTAGGGTGGGGACTTTGTTTGCTCATCTTTTTGTCCGTCTGAGGCCTTAGTAAAATATCTGTCATGTAGCATGTACTCAGTGAATGTTTGCAGATTGAATACGTAGAGGAAAAGGGGGATTAATGTGTCGTTGAATCACCAGGATTTCTATTCTTTAGCGCCTATGAAAATTCCACCCTCTCTTTGGTGTCTCGTTGGAGTATCACCTAGTGAATGAAGCCCTCCTTGATTATCTCAGGCTTGAGGATATTTTTTTCCCTAAAAATTGCTCCAGAATTAGAATTCAGCTACTACTACTATTACTCTCCCTTCTCCTCCTTCTACCTCTCCTCCTGCTCCCCCACTATTATTATTATTTTTATTAAAAATTATCTGTTTTGAATTGGTGCTAAGTCTTGAGGGTAAGGGCAATATGATACAATTCTGTACCACCTTCAAGTGCTCAACCAGCATTAGATTCATGTTAGACACTTAGTAAACTCAAGCTTAGGGAAGGCTATTGTCACTTTTCCCAAAAATTCATCAGGGGGGCAAGGAGCCTCCCTGAAACTGAGAAGGCAAGAACCGCAGGGACCTCCAGGGAGTTTGTGGTCAAATGAACCTGTTTGGGCTTCAGAACAGACGGATGAGTGGCTGGCCAGCACTGTTGCCCTTTTGGGTTTTCATGTTGGATGCAACAATGACTATAAGTAACTCAATTCTTAGGAAAGACAGAGGAAGAGGGGCAGTGCAGAAGTAGGGGAAGCAGGGACATGCCGGTGCTAAGTGCAGGAGGAAACACAGGCAGGAGACACCAGAAAACAAGTGACTGGGGCTGGAAGCAGATGTGTAGGGAGCCTCACCGAATGAGAAAGAGAAAGCGATGTTTGGCCATAGGAACGCGTGTTTTGCAACGTTGTCGCACTTTTGAAAGCCTTTGTTATTATGAACAAATATACTTAAATAGCCTAAAAACAGAATGACGCCCAGGGATCAAGGTTGGGAAGGAGTCGCCTAGCAGCTTGCTGGGTCTCTTTTCCTTCCTTGGGTTTTGATTGTTCTGCTTTCAACCAAAGAATAAAAGAGAATAGCAGGCAAGTTTCCAAGGGTTTGGAACATTGTAGGACACCCCCATTACGATTAATTACAATATACTTTCTATATTTCTTTTTTAAGAGAAGTGTTGGATTAGGAAATGTACAGGCTCATCAACCAAAGACAGAATGCTGGCTACCATTCAGACCTCACAAGATATTTTTGGAAAAAAATCCTGGAATGGTGAATGGAAAAAGGACAATCTCAGAGCAAGGCCCACCATTGAAAAGCAATCCACAGGCACGTTTGATTCTGAAATCCCAACTCAGGTCTTTAAACTTGGAAAAAATGTATTTTCTTTTCCTCTTGGACTGTGTCAATCATTTGTAAGACATCAGAAATTAATTAACCTTTTTATTTTCATATTTTTCTGAAATTATGAAAAGAGAACTGAATAGAATAACAACAGTCCTGATATCTGGCAGAAGATAAAACATGGCTTTAAAAACCTTTAGATCCTTGAAGAAAAATGCCAACATTAAAACAAAGGCTAGACGGGGTCGAGACGCGATCTCTCAGAGATAAACAATTTCACGGATTTGACTGCCCTACTATTCATCATTTTCTTGGGTTGTGCTTGTGAAGTAATGATATTATGGTACTGTAAAACCATGTCAGCTTTGCAACAAGATATGATTTTTTTAGAAATAAATTAAGAATGAAGTCGTTCTGTGTTTCGGTACTTTATTTGGCACAAATGACATGTGCAAGTCTTTTGAATTTTACCTATCATTTCATGTTTCAGAATATTTATCACTGAGTACCCATCGGTGCTATTGTTACATAATTGGAGTAGACTTGTAGACATGTGTTCCTTCCAGCCATTACAAGATTTCTCGTACATCGATGCTGATTTCAAAGCTTTCATTGGATTTGGTTAGAAATGTAAAGTTTCAACATCATCACCATCACGATTATAATTACTTTCTTTAAAAAGTTGAAAGCAGCTCAATATAAAAAGAACATTCATGAAATAACTCTGAGAAAGTTGAAGTCATCCCTTTGGGCCCCACTTGGGATGTTTCTCTTTTGAGATGCTGGCTGTAACAGTATATTCTTTGGTTGTTATTATTCTGTTTATTTCTTTGCACTTTAATATACAGGGAGGCTGAGGTCCATTGACCTCTTTGTCTATACTTAAAATAGCTTCTTTATATTGCTTTTAAAGTGAGAAGCAATAGGAGTAATATAATGGGAAAAGGATGTGATACGGGGCCAGACAGACCTGGAAGCAAAGCCCAGTACTGTCTTTTAACAACTATGTCACCTCTCTGAACCCTTTGTTTATTCATCCATGAAATTGAAATATTAAGACTGACCCTGCCTGTGATGTTTCAAGGGTTTAAATGTAGGTAGGTCTTTAGTAAATATTGGCTAGTATGAAACAGTATCTCATTTGTTTTGCTCTAACAGTTGACTGATTAGGTAGACCTCCTGTCCCATATGACTCCATTATGATTATGCCCTATCTAGGGCCTCCCTGCAGACAAAATCATACACGAAGTTATCAAACATTCTTTTCTTACAGATGGATTTCCTCTGGAGATGTATGGATATGCCCAGCTCCACACTGGTACCTTCAACTGCTGGTAGAAGAAAGGTCAGTCTCCATGAATTGTGCAATACTGTTGAATCACAGATCTGTACCTCTGAAACAAATAATGCAATATATGTTAAGAAAAAAAAAAAAAAGAAGAGAGCAGGAGGGGAAGAATGAAGGGGGGAAATCGGAGGGGGAGATGAACCATGAGAGACGATGGACTCTGAAAAACAAACTGAGGGTTCTGGGGGGGGTGGGGGGATGGGTTAGCCTGGTGATGGGTATTAAAGAGGGCACGTTCTGCGTGGAGCACTGGGTATGAAGCACAAACAATGAATCATGGAACACTACATCAAAAACTAATGACATAATGTATGGTGATTAACAATAAAAAAATTTAAAGAGAAAAAAAAGAAGAAAGGTCAGTCTCCTTTTATTAAAATAATAAAAAATATAATCTAGAAACAATTTAGGCTTTCCCCACCCCCTCTTTCCCCAGAAAAGATGAAAACTGTTGCCAAACTGGTGGTATTGTTCGCAGATCATGGTTGTGGGGTGGGGGAACTCTCCAGAAGACATTTGCCACACAATAGAATTACTTTTATTATTTTCAAAATGAAACACAGATCTGCATTATTCCAGCAAAATTTCTTAGATAGAAATATTTAACCCATTAATTGAATGGATAGTTTTGACCTTTGCATAGATCTGGTGAAAAATTATGTTGTGTGCTTGAATTTTTCATAGAAAATGAGGCAAAGTGATCATTTATATCTAAACCTGCATTGTACATGAGCAAACTTCAGGAAGAAGAACTATGCGTATCTAAAGTAATATAATTTAATGCATTTTCTAGCATATATTATAGGGTTCTTAAAAAGCAAAGTATTGAAAATTGCCCAGCAGCTATAAATACCTGTAGAATTATCACAAAGAAATAACATTTCCTCCCTCAATTTAATAATAAGAAGTTAATTGGTATCAGATGTCACCCTCAACAAACATAACTGATATTTTTTTAATTTGTCTTTTAATGAGTCAAAGAAAAATGAACATACATTTGCCTCTCTAATTCATGTTGCTCTGAAATGTTCATAGACATGTATATTGCCATTTTAAAGCAATTAATTCAGGGGTTTGTTTTTGTTCTTGTACCGTGCTATTTTGATTTCTACAGCTTTATAGTGTATCTTGAAATCTGGAATTGTGGTAACTCCAACTTTGTTCTTCGTTCTCAAGATTGCTTTGGCTAATGGGGGTCGTTTGTGGTTCTGTACAAATTTTAGTATTATTTGCTCTACTTCTGTGAAAAATGCTGTTGGTATTTTGATAGGGATTGCATCTAATCTGTGGATTGCTTTGGGTGGTGTGGACATTTGAACAATATTAATTCTTCCATTTCATGAGCATGGGATACCTTTCCATTTGTGTTGCTCTCAATTTCTTTTTTTAATTTTTTATTGTTATGTTAATCACCATACATTACATCATTAATTTTTGATGTAGTGTTCCATGATTAATTGTTTGTGCATAACACCCAGTGCTCCACACAGAACATGCCCTCTTTAACACCCATCACCAGGCTAACCCATCCCCCTATGCTCCTCCCCTCTAGAACCCTCAGTTTGTTTTTCAGAGTCCATCATCTCTCATGGTTTGTCTCCCCCTCCGACTTACTCCCCTTCATTCTTCCCCTCCTGCTATCTTCTTCTTTTTCTTTTTTCTTAACATATGTTGCATTATTTGTTTCAGAAGTACAGATCTGTGATTCAACAGTTTGCACAATTCATGGCGCTCACCATAGCACATACCCTCCCCAGTGTCTATCACCCACCCACCCATCCCTCCCACCCCCCACCACTCCAGCAACCCTCAGTTTGTTTCCTGAGATTAAGAATTCCTCATATCAGTGAGGTCATATGATACATGTCTTTCTCTGATTGACTTATTTCACTCAGCATAACACCCTCCAGTTCCATCCACATCGTTGCAAATGGCAAGAGCTCATTCCTTTTGATGGCTGCATAATATTCCATTGTGTATATATACCACCTCTTCTTTATCCATTCATCTGTCGATGGACATCTTGGCTCCTTCCACAGTTTGGCTATGGTGGACATTGCTGCTATAAACATCGGGGTGCACGTACCCCTTCGGATCCTTACATTTGTATCTTTGGGGTAAATACCCAGTAGTGCAATTGCTGGATCATATGGTAGCTCTATTTTCAACCTTTTGAGGAACTTCCATACTGTTTTCCAGAGGGGTTGCACCAGCTTGCATTCCCACCAACAGTGTAGGAGGGTTCCCCTTTCTCCGCATCCCCGCCAACATCTGTTGTTTCCTGACTTGTTAATTTTAGCCATTCTGACTGGTGTGAGGTGGTATCTCATTGAGGTTTTGAAGTGGATTTCCCTGATGCCGAGCGATGTTGAGCACCTTTTCATGTGTCTGTTGGCCATTTGGATGTCTTCTTCAGAAAAATGTCTGTTCATGTCGTCTGCCCATTTCTTGATTGGATTATTTGTTCTTTGGGTGTTGAGTTTGATAAGTTCTTTATACATTTTGGATACTAGCCCTTTATCTGATATGTCATTTGCAAATATTTTCTCCCATTCTGTCGGTTGTCTTTTGGTTTTGTGGACTGTTTCTTTTGCTGTGCAAAAGCTTTTTATCTTGATGAAATCCCAAGAGTTCATTTTTGCCCTTGCTTTCCTTGCCTTTGACGATGTTTCTAGGAAGAAGTTGCTGCGGCTGAGGTTGAAGAGGTTGCTACCTGTGTTCTCCTTTAGGATTTTGATGGAATCCTGTCTCACGTTTAGGTCTTTCAACCATTTGGAGTCTATTTTGTGTGTGGTGTAAGGAAATGGTCCAGTTTCATTCTTCTGCATGTGACTGTCCAATTTTCCCAACACCATTTGTTGAAGAGACTGTTTTTTTTCCATTGGACATTCTTTCCTGCTTTGTCAAAGATGAGTTGACCATAGAGTTGAGGATCCATTTCTGGGCTCTCGATTCTGATCCATTGATCTATGTGTCTGTTTTTGTGCCAGTACCATACTGTCTTGATGATGACAGCTTTGTAATAGAGCTGGAAGTCCGGAATTGTGATGCTGCCAGCTTTGCTTTGCTTTTTCAACATTCCTCTGGCTATCTGGGGTCTCTTCTGGTTCCATACAAATTTTAGGGTTATTTGTTCCATTTCTTTGAGAAAAGTGGATGGTATTTTGATGGGGATTGCATTGAATGTATCGATTGCTCTAGGTAGCATTGACATCTTCACAATGTTTGTTCTTCCAACCCATGAGCATGGAACGTTTTTCCATTTTTTGTGCCTTCTTCAATTTCTTTCATGAGTATTTTATAGTTTTCTGAGTACAGATCCTTTGCCTCTTTGGTTCAATTTATTCCTAGGTATCTTATGGTTTTGGGTGCAATTGTAAATGGGATCGACTCCTTGATTTGTCTCTCTTCTGTCTTGTTGTTGGTGTATAGGAATGCCACTGATTTCTGTGCATTGATTTTATATCCTGCTACTTTACTGAATTCCTGTATGAGTTCTAGCAGTTTTGGGGTGGAGACTTTTGGGTTTTCCACATACAGTATCATATCATCTGCAAAGAGTGAGAGTTTGACTTCCTCTTTGCCGATTTGGATGCCTTTGATTTCTTGTTGCTGTCTGATTGCTGTGGCTAGGACTTCTAATACTATGTTGAATAGCAGTGGTTATAGTGGACATCCCTGCCACATTCGATGGGTCTTGTTTTTTAATCCAATCTGATAGCCTGTGTCTTTTGATTGGGGCATTGAGCCCATTTACATTCAGGGTAACTATTGAAAGATATGAATTTAGTGCCATTGTATTGCCTGTAAGGTGACTGTTACTGTATATTGTCTGTGTTCCTTTCTGATCTATGCTGCTTTTAGGCTCTCTCTTTGCTTAGAGGACCCCTTTCAATATTTCTTGGAGGGCTGGTTTCGTGTTTGCAAATTCCTTTAGTTTTTGTTTGTCCTGGAAGCTTTTTATCTCTCCTTCAATTTTCAATGAGAGCTTAGCTGGTTATAGTTTTTTTGGCTGCATATTTTTCTTGTTTAGTGCTCTGAAGATATCATGCCAGTCCTTTCTGGCCTGCCAGGTCTCTGTGGATAGGTCTGTTGCCAATCTAATGTTTCTACCATTGTAGGTTACATATCTCTTCTCCCGAGCTGCTTTCAGGATTTTCTCTTTGTCTCTGAGACTCGTAAGTTTTACTATTAGATGTCGGGGTGTTGACCTATTTTTATGGATTTTGAGAGGGGTTTTCTGTGCCTCCTGGATTTTGATGTCTGTTTCCTTCCTCACATTAGGGAAGTTCTCTGCTATTATTGCTCCAATATACCTTCTGCCCCTCACTCTCTTCTTCTTCTGGGATCCCAATTATTCTAATGTTGTTTCATCTTATCGTATCGCTTATCTCTCGAATTCTGCCCTTGTGATCCTGTAGTTGTTTCTCTCTCTTTTTCTCAGCCTCTTTATTTTCCATCATTTGGTCTTCTATATCACCACAGCTAATGCCCCCATTTTCGATTGCACCTCATTAATAGCCTTTTTGATTTCAAACTGGTTAGATTTTAGTTCTTCTTTTTCTCCAGGAAGGGTTTCTCTAATAACTTCCACGCTTTTTTCAAGCCCAGCTAGTATCTTTAAAGTCATGATGCTGAACTCTAGGTCTGACATCATACTAATGTCCGTATTGAGTAGGTTCCTGGCTGACGGTACTACCTCTTGTTCTTTTTGTTAAGGTGATTTTTTTCGTCCTGTCATTTTGTCCAGAGGAGAATAGATGAATGAGAGAACAAAATGCTAACAGGTTAACAATGTCCCCAGCAAATATACTTTATACAAATCAGAAAAGACCTGAAACCAGGGGAAAAGAAAGGGAAAGAAAGAGAAAAGAAAGAAAAAAAACAAAAAGAAAAAGATAAAAACAAAAACAGAACAATACAAAAAAAACAGAATATGATCAAATATGATAAGGCTAGTGCATAGATCAGTGGCACACACTAGATTTTGGGCGTATTTTGGTCTGTTAGAAAAAAGTGCCTCCTAAAACTTTAAAGGAAGAAAGACATATATGTACCAAATAAGGGTTGATACAATGAAGGGATGGAAGATGACTGTAAAGATGAAAATTATAAAAGATTTTATAAAAGGAATTGATAAGATAAGAAGTTGTTTGAAAAAAGAAAGAAGATTTAAAAAAAAGGGAGAGAATGTGATCAGGCAGGAGACTAGAGCAAAGCCATACACTAGTGATTTAGGGTATATTTTGATCTGTTAGAAGAAACTGTATCTCAAAATTTTAAAGAGAGAACAACTTATATATATATGCCAAAAATAAGGGTAACTAATTTGAAGGGATAAAATATGACTCTAAAAATGAAAAATAAAAACTGTTTTTTTAAAAAAGGTATTGATAAGATGTTGGTTGAAAAAAGGAAAAATAAAAATAAAAAAAAAAACAGTTAAAAAAATTAACTTTGAAAAACTAATGAATCACGGTAAAAAAAGCCATGAATTCTAGGTGCAGTATTCCCCTAGCGCTGGAGTTCTCTCATTCTCCTTGATCGGTAAACTTGGTCTTGGCTTGCTGGCTGTTCCTGCTGATCTTCTGGGGGAGGGGCCTGTTGCCGTGGTTCCCAAATGTCTTTGCCGGAGGCGGAATTGCCCCCCCCCCTTGTCGGTCTGGGCTAAGCAAGCTGCTCGGGTTTGCTCTCAGGAGATTTTGTTCCTTGCAAGCTCTTGGTACAGCTTTGGAGGACCAGGGTGAAAATGGTGGCCTCCCAATCTCCGCCCGGAGGAGCTGAGAACTCGGGGCCCTGCTCCTCAGTGCGCCCCCAGAGAAAAGCAGTCACTCCCGTCTCCCCGGTCTCCGGCCGCACTGCATGCTCACCCGGCCTGTGACCGAGCATTTCTATCTCTGGCACCTGACCCCGTGTGGAGTCTCCAAACCCAGCAGATCCCTGCAGTGCGCTCCCGCGCCGCTCCTCCCGGGGGAGGAAGGGGAGTCTCCCCAGATGTGCCACTTGTTGGGTCCCTGCTGGAGTAGCAGTGGCCCGACTGTGCCCCAGATCACAGTTTATGGCAACCCCGAGCTGAGAGCCCGCGCCTCGGCTCCGTCTCTGCAGCCGGCTTCCCCGCTCCGATCCCTGGGAGCTCTGCCACACTCAGGCACCCCCAGTCTTTCTGTGACCCCGAGGGTCCTGAGACCACACTGTCCTGCGAGGGTTCCACCCCCTGCTTAGCCACTGGAGCGACGTCCCTCAGCGGAGCCGGCTTCTAAAAGTTCTGATTTTGTGCTCCGCGGCTCTAGCACTTGCCAGAAGCGGCCGACGGAGGCCCCCCTCCCCCGCCGTCTATCCTCTCGAATATCGCCCCGGATTTACTTCTCCGCACGTCCTACCTTCCAGAACATGGTTGCTTCTCTGTTCAGAGAGTTGTTGCTACTCTCTTCTTCGGTGTCCTGTTGAGTTCATAGGTGTTCCGAATGGTTTGATCCCTATTCAGCTGAATTCCTGAGACCAGACGAAATCTAGGTCTCCTACTCCTCCGCCATCTTGCTCCGCCCTGCTCTCAATTTCTTTCATCAGTGTTTTATAGTTTTAAGAGTACAGGTCTTCGTTAAGTCTGTTCCTAGGTCTTTTATTCTTTTTGGTGCAATTGTGAATGGAATTTTTTTCTTAATATCTCTTTCTGCTACTTTGTTATGAGTGTAGCAGATAATAACTGATGTCAGATAACTGCTGGATATTAACTTTGTATCCTGTAACTTTACTGAATTCATTTAGTACTTCTAATTTTTTGGTGGATTCTATAGAATAGACTATGTATAGTATCATGCCATCTGCAAATAGTGACATTGTAATTCTTAGAATTGGTATAGCGTGTTGAAACCCCCCGAAACTAAGATATTACAGCTGGAAAAAATTAGAAGCAACTGAATTACAGGGAGATGCCTGGGAATCCTTTAAGTGAAATGTGTTCCTTCATAAACAAAAGAGGTAAATTATTTTATTGGGTAAATGAAAAGTGTTTTTGAAACCCATGTTGCCCAAAACACATAAATTGGTTTACCTAGTCATTTTGCTTAACATAGATTTTTTTTTTAAATGAGAGGTAATTTGAAAGCCTGAAGCAGACCTTCTATTTAATTATTTTTCAAATGTGGGCCAGAAAAAGGGAAATCAAAGGATGATTGTACCATGGTTAAATGAAAAACATGCATAAAAGAAAGGTAATGGGGAAGAAGAGTAAGTTCACTATACCATACAATTTATTTGAACATGTCTTTCATAGTTTATGACTCTATGAATGGTGCAAATGGGAAATGTTACCATTTGAAATGTGCATACTAGTTCTCAGTCTAAAGGGACCTGTTCCCTGGGGGACTTTTTTCTTGTATACAGATTTGTATGTTCTCTTCCATTAGGCCACAATAGAGTATGTTTTAGTATGGTTGATGCTCTTACTGTGTGTCCAAAATACGTAGTACAAAAGTCCAACCTTCCACTGTGAACCTGATTCTCTCTGTTGTCTCAGATTTAGCATTAAGACTCTTTGGCTTAAATCCCCTACTTTAAAGTGGAAATAATCATGTATCCCTAAGACCCAGGGCCTATTCAAAAGAAAAATGATACTCTTTAGTGCCACAGACTGGGACCATCCCTGAGAAAGCCGTCCCCCCATCACTGTTTCAAAGGTTTCTTTTTTTTAATCTGTTATGTTTTTCCTTCCTAACATTAGGATGTGTTTCTCATCTTGCTCTATGGACGCTACTGTTTTATAAGATTTTTCCCCTTTCTAAATTCTGTACACATGATGGTCCTTCTCCTTGACTACTGAGGACATTTTCTTGGAGTCATTTATAGAGACAAGTACTTCCTCCTAGGCTCTTCATATAGACTGCACTCCATGATAGTGCCTTTTGAGCAAATGAATGGAAGGACTCCTAGATGTAATGGGGAAGGCAAAAAGGAAATTCACCATGGGTGGAAAAGAAAATGAACCACCAGGGACAAGATAAATGCGTACAATCAATATAATATTGTGCCCCAGGGGATGAGAGAGTCACTGTACCTAATGGCTACAGAATATGGTAAAGCCATAAAAATAACATAAAATAAAATAGTGCACTATTCTCAGTTGCCACTCTCCCAAATGTTGCCATAAACCTAGCAGTACCACTGGAAAAAATGAACAGATATTTCCATGATGCATGGACCACCAAAGAGGCTCAGAGAGATATGATTTAATTGTAGTTTTCTGGTTTATCTTTCAAAAGCAGTTCGCATAGGAATGTAAAGTAAAAACCAATTTCAATTTCCAAAAGAAGCTTAAAACTACACATAATTTGTAAACTCACACAAAGGGGTATGCATTACTACTTATTAAGGCCCAGATTGTCTGTTATTAAGGAATTATACAATTATTAAGAAATAATTATAAAATTATTACTAAGTAATTATTAAGCTGTCATTAAGGAATAATGATAAAATTCATGAGTCTTAAGGATAATTACCTTTTTTTTAGAAATTATAGTTTCCAAATATAATGTGTATATTAATTTTTAAACTTTTAAACTTGTGAAATATAATGAACAGATAAATAAACATAAAGTAGTGTTGTAGTCAGCTGAATGAAGTGTAATGAAAAGAATACCTGGGTTATTTATACCTGAGTAAAGAAATAGAATGTTCCTACATCCCAGAAGCTCTTCTCTATCATAGACTGCTCCCTCTCCCCCAATGGCAACCACTTTCCCAAATTTTTTATAGCTTTGTGGAGGTGTAATCGACTGAACATATTTAAAGTCTGCAATTTGATAAATTTTGTTATATTTAGATGCTTGTAAAGCAATGATCATAATAAAGACAATGAACATATATGTGAGCCCCACCAACTGTCCCTGTACTCTTTTATAATTCTTCTTCTTACATCTTCTATCCCAACCCTGGGTACCCAATCATCTTTTTTCTGTCCCTATATTTTAGTCTGAATTTCCTAGAATTTTCCATCAATGGAATCATACAGTTGCACTCTTTGTCTTTCTGCTTTCATTCTGCACATTTGTACTGAGACTCAATCATGCTGTGGCATTTATTAATAGCTCATTGTTTTACATTACTAATATTCCATCACATATATAATGTTATATATATGTTATAATATAATTATATAATTATATATAATTATGTAATAGTAATTGTCATAACATTATATACATTATATATTATTTTATAATAACATATTATAATAGAACATTATGTATATGTAACAATTATTTTATCCATTCGCCTGTTGATGGGCAAATGTATTTTTGTCAGTTTGGGATCATTACACATGAGGGTGTATCAGTCTTCAGCGAACATTCCTGTACATGTTTTTATATGGGTATGTGCTTTCCCTTGGATAAATACCAAGGAGTAGAATGGCTGGGTTATACTGTAGACTTATTTTTAAATGTTTAGGTAACTGCCAAATGATTTTTCCAAAGTGGTTCTATCTGTTTACATTCCCACCAGCAGTGTATGAGAGTTTCAATAATTTCACATCTTTGTCAAAACTGCGTATGGTCAGCCTTTGAATTTTAACAATTCTATTAAGTGTGGAGTCATATTCCCTTGTGTTTTTAAAATTTATTTTCTGAATGACTAATAATGTTGAGTAAATTTTCATGTGTCTATTCCTTATCTGTGTGTCTTCTTTGGTAAGGTGCCTGTTAAATATTTTCCCCTTTAAAAAAAAATCTGTGGTTTGCTTTTGTATTTCTGAGTTTCAAAAATTCTTGATATACAAGTCCTTTCTCAGGTATATGATTTGCAAAAATCTTCTGCCAGTCTATGGTCACTTTATTTCTTTCACAATGTCTTACCAAGAACAGAGATTTTTAATTTTGATAAAGTACAATTTATCAATTGTTGTGATGGCTCATGCTTTCTGTGTTGAGTCTAAGAAATTTTTACACAGCTAATTATAACAAAGTTTTTTTTTTCCTAGGTATTCTTTAAGAAATGTTATAGTTTCACATTTTTACATTTAGGTCCATGATCCACTTTCTGTTTATTTTTGTATATGGCACAAGCATGGCTCAAAGTTCCTTTTTTTCCATATGGGTATCCAATTGTTCCAACAGTAATTTATAGAGAACTTTAAATAGCCCTCGTTCAATAACTTCTAAAACAACTAGAGAAGCAATTAGTAAACATATAGAGGATATGCAGATAAAATACTTTGAATCAAAATAAAATAGTGTGGGTGATAGAGAATTGTTGCAGTTTTTAACATTTTAGAAGTGAGAAAAAGACTAGGAAATTTTATTCTTTGTTTCCTTTCCAACAGCTCTGGGCCCAATGGAAATCTGTTTTCCTCCCTAGTGTAATGCCTAGGAAATTATTCTGTCTCAATATCCTGAGTACCCAATTGCCTATTATCAGCATGATAAAGGTTGTGGATTCTTGGAAACAGTCAAATGTAATATTTCACTATGTAATTAATTTCTGGTCAGAGTTTTCCAACAGATGTTGACAATATTTCTATTGATGCATTCAGAATATTCATGATAAATACAAAAATTTTCTCCCAATCAAGAATATATATATATGTATATGTATATATGTGTGTACGTGTGTGTGTGTGTGTGTGTGTATATATATATACACATATATATATATATGATGAACATAATGGATTATTATGGCCAGTAATTTACCTGGGAACAAATGCTGTTTCAGGCAAAATACAGGATTCTAGTCTATTTATGATGATCGAAGATGTCAATGATGATATTAATAAATTGCCTTTGAAAGAATATCACCAACTAAATATCAATAATATTTTAAGCCTTTATGTGTCGAGAACTGGAATTTTTTATGTTGCAAATGCTTCATCTAGAAAGCAGTGAGGTTAAAATTGAATACAGTGTGCAAGGAAAAAGAGAAGTAGAAAATGAAGCTGTTATCTAGCCCTAAAATTCTTTAACCACATTAAGCTAAATAGTTATTTTCCCCACTATGAAAATCACATGTTGTTATGTAACAGAATAGTGTAGGTTTATATCCATTAATTTAGCATTTCTGAGAGATCAAACTGAAGCCAGAACTGTCACGCGTGCCTACATGTGCGCACACACACACACACACACACACACACGCACTCAAGCTTAATAAAATAGGTTACAATACAGGCACACTGAAGAGGTAAATCCCGGGCTATATCTTGTTCAACATGTACAAAAACTAGAATATGTCTGCAAGACATTCACCCTGAAAACCCTAAGAATATAAACTGTAATCCATGTTGGATGCCATTTCTTGTCCAATTAATACTTGTTCCCTATCTTGTTACCATGAAAGCTTCATAGCTCATTAACAAGATGTACCCTTGGGAAATCTTGATTTTAAAAGATTATGATTAGTTCCTGCAAAATACAACCCACTATTTATGACCCGACTGATGTTACTGTGTAAATTAACTGGAATGTAAATGGCTTGGATTTACCTAATCAAGAAACATCAAAGGCCTTTTCTCCTTTTGACAGTCATGATGGACTATAATAAAAATCATACTCTAACAAATTCATTTCTTAAAAACACAAAAAGTGAAACATTTTCTCTAACCTAATAGCCATTTTAATCCTGTGTTTGTTATCTGTTTGCATTCATTGGCTTAAATATCTTATGCTAAGGAATGTTACTCCATAAGAAAACAGCTTTAGAAATAATTACATGTAGAGAAACTGTTCATTTTCAAACAGAACGTAAGTGACTAAGAGCCGATTATGATCTACTCTGCTTCAAAAAACTGAAATAGAATATTAATAATGAAAAGAACGAGAGCTAGAATCAGAGGCTCATGGTTTAATGAGATTGTACTTGCAGTGCTCTGAACAGGATCCTCAGCATCACCACTTATGGACCCAGGCTCTCATTTCTGGTACTCAGTGTAGATACTGGGCGTATTGCCTGCTGACACAGCTGAGTCCCTCTCTAGGGTTGTCTTTGGCTGAAGAGAGTTTATGCCTCCTCCCTGGGGACAGCCTATGTTCAGTGACTTGTCTGTGCATCAGGTGTCACCCCTTGCCTTGACTTGAGACATCTTGTAAGGACCATTCCAGCTGCAAACCTTCCCTTGGGATTGGCCAAAGGCATTGACACACCTGCTTCTCCTTCAGTCCTTCTCCCCTTTCTCATTACAGGTGATGGTCTCAAGAACTCTCCCCAGGAAATCTTTTGTACACACATCTCCACGTAGGAGTCTCTTTTGGGGGTGGGGGGCTGACTTACAATATGTGGGTATAGGACACAGGTAGTACTTTCTCATGAACAAACTTCACTCACTTTCCTTCTGTGATCACCAGGAGCATTTTTTTTTTTTTTTGTCACACAACGTTAGTCTTCATTAGTACATAAGAATTCTATGTACAGTCATTCTCCACATTAGATTTCCATTCAACTTTAAGAATCATGAGGAATTTTATGAGCACAAGTGAAACCAGGAGAATCATTAGATCACCTTGGTGAATAGTCGAATGAGAAGGTGGAGAAATGAGAACTGGTGATTTTGGTGTTTGTGTAATCATAGAATTGTTGTTTTGTAATTGGGCCATGTTCCAATCACTTCCTCTGATTCTTCACCTGCTTACTAATCTTTGTGTAGACCAATTTATGTAGTTATAAACTCTAAATAATGTGGAAATGCTATCAATTCCATAAAGGCATACTTCTTTAATATAATTTTCTAGAGATTAGAAAAGTGATATGATGCTTTGGAGTTAGAGAAACCATTAAAAATGAGGCAAATTTTAATTTTCAAAGTTTAATTTTGGTCATTTCCATTAGCACCAACAACATATGTAACAACATTAAATCATCCAAGCAATCCCGGTATTATTTTGCATGAAATCAGAAATATTTTAAACATTTCAAATCACCACCAGAAAAAAAAGGATGTGATCCACTGGCACAAGTTCTATGGAAATGTAATACACACTTGCGTTTTTATATTAAACATATACTCATGTTTAAGTGAAAGCATCTGAGAATCACAGGGCCTGTAATATGAGACACACTGGTTAAATACAGTGGTATATTGCAGCTGACTTGCACTGGCTCATGAGAACCAATTGTGAGCATCTCCTCCCAACTTTGCATTCAGTGACAGCATGTTGATAGTTTAAAATTGGCCATTGTGGGAGTATTTACATATAGGAAATCTGTAAAAACTACACATTAGGGCTTTATTTATGTTTTTCTGGTTGTTAAACTGTTACCAGGACCCCACAATCTGTAGATCAGATGATGGGTTCCAAATCAAAATATCTAAATATAAAAATGGAAAATACTTCAAATAATTTATAAATATTAATTAAAGAAAAGTGGGAGATCAGAAGTTTTCCAATGAATTCTTATTTGATTTTTATATTCTGGGAAAAAGATCTATATATGTGTCTAATTATTGCACCCGTATATATTCTTATAACACACGCTGCAAATCATCATTACAATGTTATAATTAAGAACCTTTTTGATTATCTAATTCAATATTTCAAAGAGTATTTTTTCTCAGAAAAAAAAAACATGAGTTTTCTCTAAAGATGAGAAACAGACGTGCAAGGTTTTGTGAAGATTCAACAGAAAAAAAGGAAGGCTTTTTACTTTCTGCCTTTATTTGTAATTAGCCAATCCTCCAGCAGATTATGCTTTATTGGAAGTAAATTTAACAAGTAGTGTTCAGAGAAGATTGCAGCAATGCTTATAATACACTTGACATATGATATTACAGGGTTAGTACATTTAAAAATACCACCTTCAGGAATATCTTGCAAAACCCCTTTCATTTATCCTAACATTCCCTTCAGCCCTCGACTATCAGAGATTAAAAATTATAATTTGGTTGTATGTTTATTTGACATTTAAAAACCATGTGGCTTTGAAAAGATTTTTGATTTAGATCTCTGTTACGACATTTTGAGCTAGCATTGATCCCCAAATCAGGAAGAATTAATAAAGGAAAAAACATTTTTTCTGCCCTTATAAAGAAATTATAATACTTAGCCAGCAAATGATCAAAAATAATTGAGCATCAAAAGGATATCTGAAAAAAATAGGTGTAAGGATATGATTTTTTTAATAAGAACATGAGTTCTAGTTTTCTTTCCTTTTTTTTTCCTTTTCTTTGGTCTGAATTGCTTCTGTTTTTTTCCTCTGGATACCTTTAATTTGTTTGGTGTCTTTAGATTGGAAATTCTTTTTTTTTAAGATTTTTTTAATTTATTTATTTCACAGAGAGAGACACAGCAAGAGAGGGAACACAAGCAGGGGGAGTGGGAGAGGGAGAAGCAGGCTTCCCGCTGAGCAGGGAGCAAGATGCCGGGCTCATTCCCAGGGTCCTGGGATCATGACCTGAGCCGAAGGCAGACACTTAACCACTGAGCCACCCAGGCGCCCTTAGATTGGAAATTCTTATTCAAAATTCTGGTGATTCTCACCTATAACTCTGGAAAAACCCTTTGGAATTCTGTAACATACATGTAATATACAAGAGGTATGTTAGTTAATGGGTTTGCATGTGGGGTGATCATACTGTGGCTGGCCTTTTAGTTACAAGTCCTCTGTGCAAGTAAATCACACCTCTCAGGCTTTAAAGCAAACAGTCCTTTAATCTTCTGTTTGTTGAGATGGGGTTCTACTTCTATATTCCAGGTGGACAATATGGGAAGGAGTTTGAAAGACTGTATTAGTTTTTGATGCTGCATAATTAACCACACCCAGAGGCTTAAAACAACACATGGCTAGTTACTTTATGACAATTTGCTTCTTCAAGGCCAGTGAGGGGGAATCTCTATAGCTCCAGCCTGCTAAGACTGAGTTTTATATAATGTAACATAATCATGGGAGTAACATATTCTATTGGCTGAAGCAAGTCAGAGGTCCCATTCATGCCAGAATGGTATTAATCTAGAAGACAAGAATCACTGGGGGTGGTAGGTGTCCCTTAGGGTTTGTCTACCATAGAGACCATGGTTCTCTGTGTATTGGTTCTCTGTTTTTGAATTTGTATCTCTAGGACCAGATTTAATTTCTTCAAATAAGAATCTCCAAGGAAGAGAATGAGAGGCAGTCATTGGATTCTGTAGGCTCTGGGAGTTCAAACTGTATTAAATTCAACCGCTTTTTGTATAATCAACACTCCACCTTACCCCACTTCCGTGTAGTATCCATAGTCTGTAGCCTAACTCTTGAGGTTTTTAGGGCCAGTTGGAACACTTCCTTATCAAATTCCCATCAGACTCAGGTTGCGAATTCTTACTATCTGCCCAGTCTGTTCCTTTCCTGAATCTCTTAGTCTGCAGTTTCCTTAAAGTCTGTCAAAATTTCTGAATTTCATTTGAGTCCTCTCCAGTGTTTTTTGTCTTTGGGTTTTCTCCTTCTTTTTACGCTAACTTTATTGTTATTTTAATGAGACATGGGGAGGAGAAGAAATCTGCCATATTTAACTCGCCATTTTTCCTTAAGATGTTGGATTTTGCCTTTCCCAGTGCTGTCCCTGCTCTCTCTTGTAGCCACATTACCCCAGGAGAGGATAAGACCAAGGCGGTTTCTTTGTTTTTCCATGTCACTTGAAGCATCTTTCGAGATTTCTTGCCCAGAACAGTCATGGTCAGAGCAGGTATCCTCAGGAATAATCTGATGAGGAGCCTCAAAGCCAGCCATGCCGATGGGCCTCACAGAAACCCACTTTTTAGCCAGAGCGATAGCCTTGCCCTCTGGCCTCCCCTAGGCCACTCATTAATTCGTACACAAGAGGAAGTACTTTGGCATATTTCACAAGGATAGGCTATATAGTCTTTATAAATGCAGTACATGGGACAGCAACGATGTGGCACTGTAGCCATCTGAGTCCATGCTTTTCTGTTACCCAATCAGAGAGGAAGGGCAGGGTTGCATTTTCATTGCAGCTCAGCATCTCTTCTCCAAATCACTAATGATCAAATGCATTAGCTCCTACTGACACATTTCTCCCGAAAAGACATTATAATATAATAAAGAGAATGCAAAATCAAACAAGAGCAAAGAAGAATGTTGGGCAGACTTAGCTCTGTTAAGTATAACCAGTTTAAAATATTAGAAGGTCTGCATCAGGTGTCGGAACACCTTCCCCATCCCAAATCAAACCCAGGTCCCAATTTGAACTTCCATAACTAAAATCCTATCGAAGTGATTATTCCACAATGAAAAAATAAGCTCCCCCCAGCTTAATTCACCTTTCCATTCTTTGGGATGGAGATACTGCTTACAGGTTTGATATGACAGTATTTTCTAGTTGCTAACCTTAAGAATTTTGTAATATACGGGGGCCCATTCTCATTTTTCTTCTAGTAGATGCAGCATATGGAAAGTACGTGTGTGTGTGTGTGTGTGTGTGTGTGTGTGTTCAAGCAAAGCTTTTGAAAATTATTTTTAAATTGTAATTTAATTATTAATTGCTGAAATATGCCCCACAACAAGTATTCATGTTTCAGGTGAGGACAAATGAAAGACCTCAAGAACATGATTTGACCAAGTTGATGCTACTCTGATTAGGTCCTCTCCCTCCAAGACTAATATTCCTGGCTATCTCACATAGTTTGGTGTTTATTAAGACACAGAACTAAAAAAGAACACTATTCTTCTTTTGTAATTAACATAGAGTCATAGAGACCATACCTTATTCTCTTATCACCCCAGCAAGTAAATGGCACTTGGCTCTTCCAGTGGACCCTCTTTATAGACCTGTGGCAGAGATCAAACTGAAATAAGCAATTTGGACCCCGCATTCTCTTCTCTGTGAACTTGACAATGTTCTGTTTTGTATTTGCTGTATGCTACATCTTGAGACTTTAGATTGCACTTAAAAAACACTTGCCACATTCTTAGTCAGCAATTAGAAATCCTCAAATTATTGTGACCTTTTTCCTATAGAGGGATATCAGCTTTATACAGTGAACACTAATCTTCATTTTAGAAAAATATGCAAATCTTAGCATTTCCTTCATCTATGTCTTTTAAGGGTAAGTTGTTGAAACTTAGAAAGGAGAGAAAAAAAAAAAAAAGGACTGCATCCAGCGATTATTTGGAAAAAAGAATGACCTCAAAAATTTGAACTTAAATGCATGAAAGGAAATACATCATATATATTTTTTTCCTATGGGTGATGACAGGGCTTAAGATGCAAAATGCTATGCTTGCCTGGAAAAGCTACCTATTTAAAAAAAAATTAGACTTTAAATGATCTCCTGGGTACTACTATGTTACTCAGGACTGTCGACACAGAGAAATGAGGCATTCCAGTTACTGAAATGTTGAGAAATGGCCCAAGCACTGCCAAGTGCATGTCCCCTACCGTGAGCCATTTCTCCTTTCCCTGAACACTGGCCCAGTTATGGAGTGATAGTCATTCCAATGCCAAATATGGGGAGTCAGGATGCCAGGCCAGAAATGTCCCTTGATGTTTTCCCCTGTCCTCATTCAAGAGAATGAACATATAATTGTTAACTGTGATAAGATAATACTTCACTCACTCTTGTAAAAGTGTTTTAAAAAGTCTTCAGATTTTCCAGCAACATTTGGATAGTGATATGTAGTATATGGTGTGTGCCAAGCTCAAAGTTACAAAGCCTTATTCTTGGCAACAACTACAAACAATTTCCATTTTACTATGAAAATGAAAAGAACACACGAAGTTACAGTGTTCTTCTCTGGGGTGTTTCCAATGTGTTATCCTAGAGTAAGTATATTCTTCTTTGGAATCATTTTTCCATCAGAATCACAAGTAATGTATGAAGACAATTAACATTTTTATTTTAGAACATAAAAGCCTTTTATGTTCTAAATAAAAAGAATAGTAAGATAGTACTTATTTTATTTTGACTGATTATAAGAAATCATTTAGTATGGGAAATTTAGAAAGTAAACTAAAAACATGATAAAATGTCACCTGTAATACCTATATCCAGAATTAGAAGGAATGTCATTATTTCTGTGCATGTATTTCCAGGAAGGTGTGTATGCACACAAAAGCATAGATTGTTTTTGTGTAGTTATTTTACCATGATTTGTGATCGTACTGTGTAAATTCGTATTTAGGTTTTCCCTTATAATGAAACTTTTTAAAGATATCCACAGTCATGGGCACAGATAAATTTTACAAAATTCTTTGGCCAGAAAATATTTATGTGTCGTCATAAGCAATGGTTAACCATAAGCAATATAATTGTAGAGTGACGTATCTGGAATGGTTTTTTTAAGTCTTTAAATCTTTTTTTTTTTTAAGATTTATTTATTTATTTATTTGAAAGAGAGAGAATGAGAGGGAGAGAGAGAGAGCACATGAGAGGGGGGAGGGTCAGAGGGAGAAGCAGACTCCTGCTGAGCAGGGAGCCCGATGCGGGACTCGATCCCAGGACTCTAGGATCGTGACTTGAGCCGAAGGCAAATCTTAAAAACAAGCATATCCAAAGGGGAATATTTGATTTACTTTATAGAAGTTTGGACCTTTATTTACCTGCTTTTGCAAAATGCCATAGGCTCAGACTATCATGTTTTTTTTTTTTTTTTCTTATGGAGACGCTTTAATCTGGTTTACATTTTGATTTGCCTTTCCTTTTTGAAAGAAGTGGCAACCTAGTTTTCTTGAGGATTCCATTGAGTCACTTCATGTATTTTTTGTACAATCTGTGTTCCTTGTTTAGAACTGTGCTACACAGGATAAATATTTTGAGTAAAACTACACTCTACTATGGGTATTAGTTTATATTTTCCAGATGATTTTAGTTTTGAAATGAATTTCAAATTCATGTATGAATCCGGTGTCACTTCAGGTGTAGATTTCTTTGTCCAAAGCCTGGCCACCACCGTTGCTATGCTAGGATGGTAATCCTAGCTGTACCAGATAGCTTCCACTTGTTCCTCCGGATTCACCCTGCCCATCCTTCTTCCCTGTGCTCTGTGTCTTAGGAAGCTGGTCTTTTGGGTTCAGACCCTGGGAAGCCTCTGCTGAAGTCAGGAGGTGGGAGAAAAGTGAGGTCAGGTGCCTCATCCCCAACTCCCTCACTGTGGGGGTCCCTCACTCTATCTTTACCCTCCACTTAATGGTGCCTTATCTATTTTGTTCAAAATTGCTGCCTTCTGATCTGCCGGGAAGCTGGCTCTGTTCCTTTCCTATTTTTTTTGGGGGGGGGAGTAGACTTAGGGTCATAAGATTTAGCCAAGAAAAGCAAGGCTTTGAAAATGGCATACTTATATTAAAACATTTATAACATTTATTTGTTATTTACCTGAAATATAAATTTAATGGGACACCTGATATTTTATCTGATGACCCTAAGAGTGATATAATCATTTTGCTGCTCTCTCCTGTGGTTTATCTTTGTGCTTTCCCCACCAGACCCCCACATGTAATAAGTGGGTCCTTTGTCTATAAACCCTTCTCAGGTGCTCCTTATTTGATTATGCCATTGCTTTCCTATTGGGACCCTTGCAGAAGCACTGTCTTATCAAGCCAAGTTTAAGATAAATCAGTCTTAGGTGTTTTTTCTTGGTGTATCTTGATTTGTACCTGTGTTAAAAGGAAAGAATGTCTGTACCATCTTAATGTAAAAGCAAACAGTAATGAGCTCTTTTAGATTATAGAATGCAACACACTATGTCAAAAATGTCTGGGAAAATAGTACAGTGACCATACATCAGACACCCCAACCATGCCAGGTTAGTTCTGGAGTATGGATGATCCAACTTAATTATTCATAGCATTCTCTTTCCATCCCAGTTAGATATAGTGTATTATGGGATCAACCTGAGCATCATGGTGAAAAGCTAAGGAAAGTATACATTGTGTTCTTGGCATATTCATTACAGAGCTGTGTGTCCTTAGAAAGGTAACTACTTTCCAGGGGTACCTGGGTGGCTCAGTCAGTTGAGTCTCCAACTCTTGATTTTGGCTGAGGTCATGGTCTTGGGGTCATGAGATTGAGTCCCACATCAGGCTCTGCATTTAGCGGGGAGTCTGCTTGAGATTCAATCACTCTCTCTCCCTCTGCCCCTCCCCACTAAAATAAATAAATAAATCTTAAAAAAAAAGAAAGGTAGCTAGTTTCCAAAGCCCATAATTTACTTATGAATAATATAATTATAATAGAGTGAACTCCTTGGATTTTTCTTTTTACAAAGTTAAGTATACACTTACTATCAGAATCTTTAGGTTCTGTTTCCTCATCTTTAACCCAAAGATAATAATAGTATCTGTGAGAATGAAATGACTTGGTATGGGTAGAGCACACAGAAGCACTAGTTAGTAGCCAGGGCTCACATAAAATAATGTGTTACTCGATTGCCAAATCTGAGTATGAAATGCTATTTTTACTAGATTTAGGAGTAAAATGGCCATACGATTTATTATCCAAAGCAGGCAATTAAAAAAAAAACCACATTGCTTTATTATTATACAATTTACTTATACCCAAGTGCACCCATTTTAAGTATAAGTCCAATGAGTTTTGACAAATTCATACACTTATGCAATCACCACCCCTACCAAGATATAGAATATCTCCATCATTCCAAATGGCTCCCTTATGTCTCTTTGCAGTCAGTTTCTACCCACAATTAGCCTAAGGCAATTCTAGGCTGCTTTCTGTCATTGTAGATTAGCTTTGCAAAGGACTTGTGAAATACGGTTTATTTTATAAATAGTCCCAGATGGACCCCTAGTCAAGAAAGAATTTCAGTTATAATGAGAAGTCACTCTGGAAATTAAATCATAAGTGTAAAGAGGACCATCAAATTCCTTATTGTTTGTCTCAACATTAGATATTAGCCATTACAGAAAAATGCCATTTTATGAATAAAAGGCAAAAATGTAAGGATACTTTGTCTTATTTGTAATCTCACTTAATACTTAATGGTGACCCCATGCATTATTATAATACTCTGCATAGACTATATGATCTTTGTTTCTTCTCAGTAAGTTGGATTTTGAAATCTGATTTAATAATTTTAATTATTACATTAGGCAATGGTAGGAAGACATGTTTTGCCTCTGGTTTGTCTAAGTCGAGAGATTGTATTTTATCTTCAGCCTATACATTTCTCAGCCTTGGAACACACACACACACACACACACACACACACACCTAAAATAGGAAGCAAACCACTATATGGGGGGGGCGTTTTCTTGTTTGTAGTACAGGATTCCTATTTACATTTTGAAGATAATTGTTTGTTGGGTGCAGGGGTGGCCTGTGCTTTGTAATTCAGTTGTTTACCAGCATGTTTACCAGCATGCCTGACCTCTCCCACTAGATGTCAGTAGTCAACCCCCTCCAGGGCCATGCTAATCAAAAACTCTCCAGACCTTGCTGAATGTCCTCTGAGGGGCAAAATCACCCTTTGGAGAACCACTTTTGTAGAGGGTATTGGGATGTGTAGTTTTTTTATTCTCCTATCAAAATAGCAATCAACTGGAAGTTGACTTCTAGGATTCTCTGTAGCTTAAATCAGCTTGGCATTAATGTTGTTACACATTAATGTTATGCATTGACATTTTTCTGTACTAACATTATGCTCATAAATACGATGTCAATATGTACTGTGGGATGATAGGTAAAGCAGGAATCATGGGATTTATTATTTTTTAAATTAATTTTTTGAAATTATGACAGGATGCCATGGACAGATTTACTACTACCTTTCTACAAATTAATTAGGAAAATCTTCCAAGGGGTGGAAGATTTTTTTTCTTTTTTTGAAGCAATAACGTGCAATAAAACCATCATAGGTTACATTAAATTTTGATTTGTATGTGAACCAGCTAGTTTGCCTGAAACATCCAAATCATTAAACCACCGTGGTTCTGCTTCCTCAGCAGAGGAGAAATCAGAGCAGATTTCCCTGAATTGGCTCATTATGTACAAAGGTAACACATCCAAGACGGGCAGTGCAAAGAATTTGTAGGAACAAAGCAATGAGCAAGTCATCAAAACTTCAGGAGTAGGAAAAGCCCTCATTTAGATCACGAAAGCATGTATCAGTCATTTAAATTTAGTAAATTGTTCAGAACACAGCTCGTGGCTTCCTATCAGTACAAATTAGAGATAACCTTTCACTCTAATAAAGAAACAATTAGATTGTCACACTTGTTGAAATGCACACATGTGACCAGGATAAATTCCCAGTTTAAATTCTGCAAATTTATCTCCCTTTCTCCACAGACTCAGAATCCAGGTTATTTTACCCTGAGAGCAAGTACATCAGGACAATTCTCATCCTTGTGCTTGAGAATTAAGGTACTCTGAGATCCCACAGTGGACAGCTAGCTTCCTTGTAGTTTACTAGCTGAATGAGCAGCATGGCTGAGAAAAGTACTTTACCCTTCTACTTGGATGGCCCTCAGCTCTCTGAAATTAAGAATTTACTCATTTTATAAAAACATGTGTTCTTGCAGTAGCTGCTATCTCAACGTACCTGGAGAGGAGAGGTGTCCACACCACGGATTTACTAGAACAGCTTTTTGAAGAAGCTCTTCTGAAATTTAAGTCTTTGTCATCTTCTTAACTTGCCATTCGGAAAAGAGTTAAATTTCCTAACTTTATTTTTCTTTAAATCCCTGATAATATTCTATTTATAAAAATAATTTTAAGAGCATTTCAAACTTCCACCTCCAGCCACACACACGCGCACACACACACACACACACACACACACACACACTTCAGAATTCAGTTCATAGCCTGTTTTTCCTTGCTCAATGCTTTTTTCTAATTTATACTACTTTTCAGTATTAAATTCATAGATTAAAGGACAGAAGGTATGCCTCAATAGATCTATTAATTATTCACTGTTTCATGAGCAATTAAGAGCATTGGTTTTGCTCTTAAAAGTATGTAGCCCTACATATAATGCATTTATATAAAATTTCATGAAACAGACTTTCAAAGACTACAAACTCATTTTGCATATCTCAACTTATAAACTGTCATGGTTGAGAGATACCTTTCTCTTAAAATATGGAATTTTTATAGTCACTTTTATTTTTTGTTACTACTGTTTCAATTTATAGATTGACACTAAGGACCCCCCAGCTTACAGTTGGGTGCAGAATGTCCCTCTAGATAAACATCTAGTTTTAATAAGTTCAGATGGGAAAATGGTATTTCAAATTATCTTAATCACATCTCCCTTGAACAGACTTATAAAGTGAGTTCTGTTGCAAACCAAAAAGGCATTTAAGATTGTGTGTGTGTGTGTGTGTGTGTGTGTGTGTGTGTGTGTGTGTGTGTGTGTAGGGGGAAGTTTGAAATGCTCTTTGGGGTATTTCATGGGGCATGAGGTTGGGGACCTATGGGAAAACTGTGTCAGGTTATAAGTATGTAAATTGAACACATTTTCAATATTTTTTTTAGAAAGTTGTCCCATAAAGGATATTCTCTGACATTTGGTGTGCTGTACATTCAACATCTTATAGCATCTTAATATCAGAGCTATATTGATTCACACAATAGCAAAAGAAATACTTCTAAAATCAGGGGTTTCAAGTAGTTGGAAATCCTAGTCATTGAAAGGAGCTACCAATGTAACATGTGAACTCCCCACTGGAGGGGACTAAATTTTTCATTACTAAGTAATTCCAAAGATGAAGATTCCTTCTTCTTTTTCGTTTTCTTTTCTTTTCTTTTTTTTCCTTTCTTTTCTTTTCTCTTCTCTTCTTTTCTTTCTTTTCCCTTCCTTCCTTCCTTTTCTTCCTTTTGTTCTTCCGTTCTTTCATTCTATTAGTTTTTTAGTATTGATTTGGGACTTTTGATGGCTTAACCTAACAAAACTCCTTGAGTCTCCAAGTGCAGTGGGTTCCTCCTTCCATGTCATGCAGCAATTTTTTTTATTTTTTTTTTCTTTTGGTGCTGCCACAAATTCACTTTAGCCTCTCAGTGTTCCCTTCAGTACTATAGCAAAAGTCCCCCATCTCCTTTCCTTCAGTCTCTTCCTTATCAAACTGCAGCAAACTAAGTCTTTTGAATACAACACTTTAATTCATTTTGCAAAACTCCATTTCTTTCATTTCCTAGAGGGTAAACTCTTAAATTATTAGCATGCTATTCAGACCTCCTATAGTCCAACTAATCCACCTTCCCTTTTACTCTTCTCTGCCCTTTGCCGCTAGCTAGTCAATCCAGATATGGGGCTCCAACAAGCCCTGTGTTATCTTACTCCCCTTCCTTTCTTCATACTTACCTCTCCTGCCTAAATGTATTTGCTCTCATTTCAAAAAATCCTTCCAGGCCCAGTTAAAGAGCTCCCTTTTCTATGCAGCTGCCTCAGTTCATTCATGATAAATGTAACCTCTCTCTCCTGTGAAAGTATCTGAGCCACTGTCCTTACCAATGGAACATACCTTGCCTTGTGACACTGTATACAGATATCTCCAATTATTATTTAACTAGCCTATGTTTATAGCTTGTTTGCCCGATATGATGGCATCCTTTATTTTTTTAGCTTAATTATCCATTTATTTATTTGTTTGTTTGTCTACTTATTTATTTATTTTTATATTCAAGGAATGATAATGGATTATGAAGAAAGGAAGGAAAGATCAAATTAAGGGAGAGAAAAAGAAAATTAATCCTACAGATTTCATCTATGTTCAGTAGAATTAGGAGATATTTAAGACCTAATCAAAAGTAGACTGGCTTTGTAAGACAAACATAAATGTTTTTCAAAGCTTACTTGGGTGATGGCAAGGGACAGAAGATGTTGGTATTGCAATATCATTACTCTGAGGAATTATTCTATTATTTTACCAAATTAGATAAATGAGAGATGAGTTAGAAATTATAATAGACTAAAAATACCTACCAAATAGGAACCATTCATTAATAAGTGTTTCTAGTACCACTAAATGCCAAGCATGAACCCTATTATGGTAAATCAAGTATGGGAAGAAGTAGCTGTTGGCTTGAATTTTTGAGAAGTTTTGTTGAGGTCTTATATGGGCCTCAAAGGATCACAGAGATTATAAATCATGGAGAAAGGGTAACAAGAAAGTCTTAGAGAGTGACAGGCAAGAAGGGGAAAATAAAACAGCACAGAACTTCATAGGAATTCTAAGAAAACTGTTCTCTCTAAGAAGATATTAAACTAGAATTTAGTATTTGGCTTATGTCATAACCTGTTCACGATAAGAGGAAATCTTTTTATTTTTTTAAAGATTTATTTATTTATTTGAGAGAGAGAGAATGAGAGAGAGTACATGAGAGGGGGGAGGGTCAGAGGGAGAAGCAGGCTCCCTTACTGAGCAGGGAGCCCGATGTAGGACTCAATCCCGGGACCCCGGGATCATGACCTGAGCCGAAGGCAGTCGCTTAACCAACTGAGCCACCCAGGCACCCAAGTGGAAATCTTTTTAAAATTAAATCTAAGGCTAGGCCTTGCAGATATGGAAAAAATTTTAACAGGATGATATTTTAAATTTTCTCTTGGTTAAACTTGCCAACTTGTAGCCAATATAGAAAGAAAGAAAGAAAGAAAGAAAGAAAGAAAGAAAGAAAGAAAGAAAGAAAGAAAGAAAGAAAGAAAGAAAGAAAGAGAAAAGAAAGAAATCTTTTCTCCTTATGACTTAGGGTAAATGATCTATCTCATTGTTCTTTCTTCCAACAAGTGGTGACCCAGAAGTATAAAAAGGTACCTCCTAGTGTAACATGTTTTGCAGGATTTTGGTACATGCATAAAATGAAAAAGGAAGTCTGTGGCTTAGTGACTCATGTTTATACCAATCTGGATTTTATGATATCACATGAATTAATGTGAAAGTGACAATAGGACTCTACCCATATAAATATTTCTACCCCAGTCCTCTGGAACAGAAATTTGTCCCAGTTAAATGGACTTACTTTGTTATTAAGGTGTTGCATTTTTGAATTAGATTTTATTATTAACAACTGGGAAATTGAAATCAAAATAACATCACTTTTGAAATAGAAGAACATTTTAACAAGGACCTATATTAGTTTCCACTACGTAATTAATGTCATCTACAAACAGTGGAAAATAGGTTGCGGACTTGAATTTAAATTAACTCTTTTTATATGCAAGTAACTAGTCAAGAGAGACCAATGCCATACAGGCCAGGAGTTAAAACAAGGGAAATTATTCTTCTGGAAAATTTAACACCTGGGAAATAGATCCTATTAAATAAAAGACATTTTATAGGAGAAATAAAAGCCTAACCAACATTGTGATGATTCCAATTGGAGAAAGGAAAATTTGTTGTCTTTCTACACATCCTGAGAGCAGGAAATTTTAGAGAATATTTGTTAAGAGGGAAAGGACTCAGAACTTTTCACACTAATTAGACACAAACCAGATTAATATTAAAATATTTCCCCAAAGCAGTTTGTGGTTTGATATACCAATTGAACTGTAGACTTTTCAAGCTATGTTACCCACGTATATTATTGAAAAATTTTGGGTGCCTGGGTGGCTCAGATGGTTAAGCGTCTGCCTTCAGCTCAGGTCATGATCCCAGGGTTCTGGGATCGAGTCCTGCATCGGGCTCCCTGCTCAGTGGGGAGCCTGCCTCTCCCTCTGCCTCTCTCTCCCTGTCTCTTATGAATAAATAAATAAAATCTTCAAAAAAAAAGAGAAAAATTTTACCCTAAAACAGGTAAAAATGATTCAAGAATTATTCAATAACCCCTATATGCAATGTTGATAAAATTGCATATTTTTTAAGAATTTCTGTTTCTCAAAATTGTCATCATATTGTTACATTTCACTTTCATTTATAAAATCAGATTTAATGAGCTTAAGGTATTTACTATATTCTACAATTACCTGTGTAAGGCAGGAATTTGGGGGTATAAGCATTCACATAAACTTTTGTTCATTTAAGTCTAGGAAGAAGAGCTTATTAACAATGAACAGTATCTCCAGAAATCAGGGTTAGAAAGTAGGCAACAATAGAACCAAGAAATGGAGACTTTAAGGAGCCCAGGTTGAGAGGTTTGTAATCTCTCTGGACATATCCTTCATTCTTACCTTTCCACAGATTGGCATCCTTTACTTTGCTGATAGTGAATTCTGGTGAAATGGTTGTGCCAACCTTGGAAATTTTCCATCTCTCTTCCCAAGGACAGCTCAGGCTGATGAGAACCACTTAGCCACTATTTCAAGCTTTCGGGAGAGAGGATTTTACTGGCTCCTCTCCTTTCAAGTGCTTACCCTTGTTTAATCAACTATGTTCAAATTTGGCTGCTGGAGACACATTCCATTGGGTGTTTGGGCAAGAGCAAAAAGTCATTCTGAGCTAAGCAAACATCACCTATGGTGCCTCTGGGCATTACAAGATAAAAAAAAAAAATGAGACTCAAACATTTGCATGACGAAGACCCCACAATCTGTGGTAGAGTTAATTTTCATCTAATGAATTAATCTTTTTAGCATAAATTTAGCTGCAAGATCCCTCTTTATCAATGAAAGAAATATTTAAGATTATACCTGACCTAAGATCAATTATTGTTCCTATTTTCTTTTGTCCAAAGGGTTGATATTTTGACTTATTATGTGAGATGTTTTAGTTTGTTTGTTTTTTTGTCTCTCATCTTACTCTTTTGTGTATTTGTGGATGTGCTATGTGGTTGGGGAGGGGGGACACAGTAGTATTGGCATAGATTTATCACTGAAATAATATTTATCATGGCATTATTAATGGCTGACCACGTGGGGTGTTCTTATTACCACTATAATTCAATTTCCTTTGGATTTTAATATGAATCTGGACTTTGTATCCTCAAAATGGTATTTCAAAACATAAGTTTGGATAGCTCACTCCTTATAAAAAAAAGAAAAGAAAAGAAAAGAAAACTCTTTGGCAGCACAGTTTAAATTTCCAAATCCTAAAGATGTGTTCCTGAAGCTCCCTACAGAAGACAAGATTTGCAGGAATTGAGAGTATTTAGTAAATCCTCTCTGCTTTCTAAAGTGAAGCATGATTCTGTATTTCTTCCAGCAATTCTGCTTCTATGGATACTGCAGTTTTTCAGAATGGAAACATAGGAATGGAGATTGAATACAGTTTTTAAATCTCCAGATCATGAAAGATAATTGAGAAAGATTATTCTTTCAACTAGCAAGTACTTCTGAAATGACACAGCAGACAGGAGATAATTCATTTGGAAAGTCATTCATTCACCCCTTCCCCTTAGGTCACAAGGTGTTTAAATAATTTTGTAGAGGAAGTAGGAAACAGCTGTGGTAAAATTGTGGATTTTATGTCTTTCACTCTTCTGTATGTAGCTGCCAAAATGAAACCATTAATAAGATTGAGACTAGGTGAAATTAAAGTGTGCAAACCTGAGCTCCTTCTTTGAGTGAGGCCTATAATGGGCTGCTTTCTATTCCATTGTTCCCACAGAATACTGAGGGTAAATGAGTTAAGGATTTGACTTTTTTAGCTTAACTCTTTGCTGGAGTCATATTTGAGCGAGGCAAAGAGAAGAACCCAGTACAAGTCTGGCCGGGTAGTTTATTTTCCCCAGCCTATTCTCCTCACTAGATGAAAATTGAATCCTTGTAAGGTACTTTCAAAGCCTTTAGGTAGACAGGGTACAGTAATTTTGTGCACTGATAGGAGAGATTGTTCTAAATAAAGTAATACATCTTAAGATGCTCTAGGGTTTAAGAACAGGACCAAGGAGATCCTATTCTGAAATGTCCTCAAATTGTATTCTTAAACATCCAGATCTAGAAATTGATATAAATATAGATAAGCGTGCACACACACACACACAACACACACACACACACACACACACACATATATATATATAAAAAACAGATCAGTGGAGAAGTTCACAGCATGATAAAATGATTATTAAAGTGAGGCTATAAGCAAGTGAGGTCCCAATTTCAAAAGAGATTAGTTTAGCTGCCTGGAATCTTAAATTGTATTTCTGAAAACAACATCCAACACCTAATGGAACAAATATACCAGACAACCTTAGGTATAATTAGGCAGACAGCAAATAATAGCATTTATTTTATAAATTATTTAAAGACACCATAGACAAAATTCAGACCAATGGAAAAGGATTGCAGAATCATAGCATTTTAGCAGCAATAGGAAACTCAGGGATTAAATCATCTCATTATTGAATATAAGTGAAGCAAAATTCAGAGAAGTTGATTTACTTAAACAAGATCATACAGCTGGAGCAGGACAGAGCAAAATTTGTATCCTGTTTCCACTTCAATTCCAGTGTTGTTTCTATAAAGTCAAGTTGATCTTTGATGTCTGATACTCTCTCCTATGAGAGAGGTAATAATTCAAGGGGAAAATAAATCATGTCTCTTACTATTAAGATTTAATAAGCATGGAAAAAAGCTGATTCACTCCTCAAAGTTACCATGTAGGTTTGTCAAACTCCCAATGTATTTAGGCTTACACACAAAATGAAATGTGTAATAGCAAGATCCAGGAAAATGAATATATTCTCTGAATGAGACTATAACCTTTGTAGCAATTTTTTTTTTGCTTCATTTCTAGTCAGGACTAGGACTTAGAATTGAAATACTAATCTAGTAACTAGTTGTGGTTGATTGAATTTATTCAAAGAAGAAACATTGAGAGTGCTGTAATGTGCTATAATGATATTAATGCTATACGTAATGATATTATAACTGACCAAAAGAAAGATGGGGAAAAAAAGAAAATTTCTACTAGAATCAGTTGGTTTGGAATTTATCCCACAAAAACTAACATGCATTTTATCCCCTTCATTCCTTCTTCCTTGTAACACTTAGAAAATACTGCAAAAAATATATATACAATAGTTATCTAAAGCAAGACACTGGGAATACAGCCTAAGAAAACTACCAAAAGTACATTTGCAAACATAAATCAACATAAGGCTTGTAAAAACACAAGAATAGGGCTGCATTCTTGGGCATCAAACCAGAGGGGTGTTGGTTGCTTCAGAAACCATTTCTCTATTGTGTCTCTTGACTTACCAATAACCCCCAGCTACGCACTTTTTAAACATCAATAACTAAATACACATTCTAATGCAATTTTTAAACACCAAACATAAAATCAGGCAGTCACACATAGCATATGTTTATGGAAAGCAAAGAGAAGGGGTATAATAAAGAAAACTAGCATCCATTAAGTACACATTATAGCCAAGGCATTTGGTCTTTACAAAACCCAGCTAAGACTTCTGTTTTACAGAAGAGGTGCAAAGAGTTTGAGTGTTTTTTTTTCCAGAGTACGTATAGCAGGAAGTTGTAATGCCAAGATTCAAACCAAGGTTCATTTGAGTCCACAGTGCAAGGTGTTGTGAAGTGATACATTTTCTGGATCACTGATCTCTCTCTCTTTCTCTCTCTCTCTCTCCCTCTCTTTCTCACTCTGTGTGTGTGTGTGTGTGTGTGTGTGTCTTTTTGTGCAGGCTTGGAATAGTAAAAGGATATGTTGAAAAAGAGTTATAAACTCTAAGTAAATTTATATTTAATAAGATTTCCTTCCCAGCATAACGGGATTAGGAAGCCAACTACCTTCTGTCTAACAAAAAGCAACCACAAAACTGGGAAAAACTGTCAAAAAGAATCATTTCAGATTTCTAAAACTCTAGAAATCAACCAACATTGAATATCAATGTGAATCACATTTATTCATGAATACTATTAAACTTTGGGTAAGAACAGCATGAGCCTGTGGTGTTCTTGCCTAGGACGGATCCCATGACCCCACTGGCTCTGTCCATGATAATTCAGCCAGGGAGAGTCAGGCTGTCACTGTCACTGCTAGTAAGGACCCACAGGATTTAGGACATTATTATCAAAGTGGTGTGATGATTAATTTTATGTGTCAACTTGACCGGGTCACAGCATGTCCAGATATTTGGTTAAATATTATTTCTGGGTGTGTCTGTGAGAACGTTTTGGGGAGATATTTGCATTTGAACCCATAGACTAAGTAAAGCAGATTGTCTTCCCCAAGGTGGGTAGGGAATTTTCCAACCATTTGAAGGCCTAAATAAAATGGAGGAAGGCAGAAGAAGAGAGAATTCTCTTTCAATGCCTTGCTGCTTGAGCTGGATGTTGGTCTTCTTCTGCTCTCAGACTAGGATTTCCACCATTGCCACTCATGGTTCTCAAGCCTTTGGACTCAGATTGGAACTAATCACTGGCTTTCCTGGGTCTCAGAGGTCTTGCAGATGCCAGATAATGGGACTTTTCAATCTCCATAACCACATGATTATATATAAATATGCAAGTATACATACGTATTTTCATTTATATGTGTGTATGTGTGTTTGTAGGTGTATTCTATTGGTTCTGTGTCTCTGGAGAACCCTGAGTAATACAAGTGGTAATCCTGATGCAAGTGAAGAGAGAGGCCAGGAGCTCTATTTGGTCAAATTTGCATAGCTAGGGATTCAACAAGAGTTCCAATAAGTGAGGCACACATAGGGGGGTTTGATAAGTTTTCTACATATCTGGGGTTGGCCAGAAGCTATGTGTGTATACAGCAGAGATCAAAACAGACATAAGCCACTCACACATCTCTGGCCTATGGTACCAGGGCATCTACTCAAAGGAGACACAAGAAAGTTCCATGGAAAGTAAAAAATGGGTAAACTTAAAGCAGCCTGTTTGAATGTGCTCCCCAACTTACATACAGATCTGTCAGCAGAGAGTGGAAGGACTTCTAAGCTTGAGGTATTTGAGAATAATCTCTAATCCTGATCTGAACAGTAAGATATTCCTAGGAAATAGGCCTAGGAGATCAGACTTCTTCAAGTCTGAAGTTTTTTCTTCAAAAAAACAGGCTTGCAAATAAAATTGAAACAAAACAACAACAACCCAGCAGAAACATCAATAGCCACACTTTTAGGGGGAGGCACAGGTCACAGATTTAATGAAGAAAAACAAAACAGAGCAACAACAACAACAAAACAAAAGCCAAAACAATTCTCAGGAAGGAAAAAGTCAATATTGTTTGAAATATGCAATATTCCCCCCCAAAATTATGTGAAGCAACAGGAAAATGTGACTCCTACTCAGAAAAAAAAGGGCAATCAATAGAAACTGTGTGTGAGTGCTCCCCCATCCCATTATGGACTTAGCAAACAACTTCAAAGGAATCCAAATAGCTAAAGACTACCATGTTGAAAGAATAAAAGGGAAGTATGATGACAACGATGCAATGAAGAGAAACTCGTATTAGTGAGATGGCAATTGTAGGAAAAAAATTGGTATTTTGGATTTGAAAAGTAAAATAATTAAAATGAGAAGTTCACCTGACAGTTACACCAGAAAAGTCATGTGGGCAGAAAAAAAATGAGGAGTCCATGAAGTTGAAGATAGATCGATGGGAAAATGAAGAGAACTTCAGAGACCTATGAAACACTAACAAGCATGCATGTGTGTGTATTGAGTGTCTCACAAGGAGAGAGGAGAGTGAAAGGGGGAAACTGTTTGAAGGAATAATGGCCAAAAATTTCCTAAATTTAATGAAAGCCAATAATCTATAGATCCAAAAAGTTCAGTATACCCAAGCTTCTTTTTCTTTCTTTCTTTAAATTTAAATTCCAAATTCTTAGAAGCAATAGTAAAATAAGTCATTCGGGCATATACACCAGGCTTGTAATTGCTTTTAAAAATATGTATGTGGGACAGGGAGCAAGATGGCAGAGGAGTAGGAGACCCGGATTTCGTCTGGTCTCAGGAATTCAGCTGAATAGGGATCAAACCATTCTGAACACCTACGGACTCAACAGGAGACCAAAGAGAAGAATAGCAACAACTCTCTGAACAGAAAAGCGACCACTTTCTGGAAGGTAGGATGTGCGGAGAAGTGAATCCGAGGCGATATTCGGGAGGATAGACGGCGGGGGAGGGGGCCTCTGTCGGCCGCTTCTGGCAAGTGCTAGAGCCGCAGAGCACAAAATCGGACCTTTTAGAAGTCGGCTCCGCTAAGGGATGTCGCTGCAGTGGCTAAGCGGGGGGTGGAACCCTCGCGGGACACTGTGGTCTCAGGACCCTCGGGGTCACAGAAAGACCGGGGGTGCCTGAGTGCGGCAGAGCTCCCAGGGATCGGAGCGGGGAAGCCGGCTGCAGAGATGGAGCCGAGGCGCAGGCTCTCAGCTCGGGGTTGCCATAAATTGTGATCCGGGGCCCAGTCAGGCCACTGCTCCTCCAGCAGGGACCCAACAAGCAGCAGAGCCAGGGAGACTCCCCTTCCTCCCCCGGGAGGAGCGGCGCGGGAGCGCATTGCAGGGATCTGCTGGGTTTGGAGACTCCACACGGGGTCGGGTGCCAGAGATAGCAACGCTCGGTCACAGGCCGGGTGAGCACGCAGTGCGGCCGGAGACCGGGGACTCAGGAGTGACTGCTTTTCTCTGGGGGCGCACTGAGGAGCGGGGCCCTGAGTTCTCAGCTCCTCCGGGTGGAGATTGGGAGGCCACCATTTTCACCCTGGTCCTCCAAAGCTGTGCCGAGAGCTTGCAGGGAACAAAAGCTCCTGAAAGCAAACCTGAGCAGCTTGCTTAGCCTGGACCGACAAGGGGGGGGGGGGCAATTCCGCCTCCGGCAAAGACATTTGGGAACCACGGCAACAGGCCCCTCCCCCAGAAGATCAGCAAGAACAGCCAGCAAGCCAAGACCAAGTTTACCGATCAAGGAGAACGGGAGAACTCCAGCGCTAGGGGAATACTGCACATAGAATTCATGGCTTTTTTTTTTTTACCATGATTCATTAGTTTTTCAAAGTTAATTTTTTAACTTTTTTTTAATTTTTCTTTTTCCCTTTTTCAACCAACATCTTATCAATCCCTTTATTAAAAAAACAGTTTTTATTTTTCATTTTTAGAGTCATATTTTATCCCTTCATAGTAGTTACCCTTATTTTTGGCATATATATATAAGTTGTTCTCTTTTTAAAATTTTGAGATACAGTTTCTTCTAACAGATCAAAATATACCCTAAATCACTAGTGTATGGCTTTGTTCTAGTCTCCTGCCTGATGACATTCTCTCCCTTTTTTTTTTTTCTTTTTTAAATCTCCTTCTTTCTTTTTTCAAACTACCTCTTATCTTATCAATTCCTTTTATAAAATCTTTCATAATTTTCATCTTTACAATCATCTTCTATCCCTACATTGTATCAACCCTTATTTTGTATATATAAGTCTTTCTTCCTTTAAAAGTTTAGGAGGCACTTTTTTTTAACAGACCAAAATACGCCCAAAATCTAGTGTGTGCCACTGATCTATGCACTAGCCTGATCATATTTGATCATATTCTGATCATATTTTTTGTATTGTTCTGTTTTTGTTTTTATCTTTTTCTTTTTGTTTTGTTTTTTCTTTCTTTTCTCTTTCTTTTTTCTTTCTGTCCCTTTCTTTTCCTGTGGTTTCAGATCTTTTCTGATTTGTATGGAGTATATTTGCTGGGGACATTGTTAACCTGTTAGCATTTTATTCTCTCATTCATCTATTCTCCTCTGGACAAAATGACAAGACGAAAAAAATCACCTTAACAAAAAGAACAAGAGGTAGTACCGTCAGCCAGGGACCTACTCAATACGGACATTAGTACGATGTTGGACATAGAGTTCAGAATCATGACTTTAAAGATACTAGCTGGGCTTGAAAAAAGCGTGGAAGTTATTAGAGAAACCCTTTCTGGAGAAATAAAAGAACTAAAATCTAACCAATTTGAAATCAAAAAGGCTATTAATGAGGTGCAATCAAAAATGGGGCACTAACTGCTAGGATAAATGGGGCAGAAGAGAGAAGCAGCGATATAGAAGACCAAATGATGGAAAATAAAGAGGCTGAGAAAAAGAGAGAGAAACAACTACAGGATCACGAGGGCAGAATTCGAGAGATAAGCGATACAAAGAGATGAAACAACATTAGAGTAATTGGGATCCCAGAAGAAGAAGAAAGAGAGAGAGAGGCAGAAGGTATATTGGAGCAAATAATAGCAGAGAACTTCCCTAATGTCAGGAAGGAAACAAGCATCAAAATCCAGGAGGCACAGAGAACCCCTCTCAAAATCAGTAAAAATAGGTCAACATCCCGACATCTAATAGTAAAATTTATGAGTCTCAGAGACAAAGAGAAAATCCTGAAAGCAGCTCTGGAGAAGAGATATATAACCTACAATGGTAGAAATATTAGATTGACAACAGACCTATCCACAGAGACCTGGCAGGCCAGAAAGGACTGGCATGATATCCTCAGAGCACTAAATGAGAAAAACATGCAGCCAAGAATACTATATCCAGCTAGGCTGTCATTGAAAATAGAAGGAGAGATAAAAAGCTTCCAGGACAAACAAAAACTAAAGGAATTTGCAAACACGAAACCAGCCCTCCAAGAAATATTGAAAGGGGTCCTCTAAGCAAAGAGAGAGCCTAAAAGCAGCATAGATCAGAGAGGAACACAGGCAATATACAGTAACAGTCACCTTACAGGCAATACAATGGCACTAAATTCATACCTTTCAATTGTTACCCTGAATGTAAATGAGCTAAATGCCCCAATCAAAACACACAGGCTATCAGATTGGATTCAAAGACAAGACCCATCAATATGCTGTCTGCAAGAGACTCATTTTAGACTCAAAGACACCCCCACATTGAAAGTGAGGGGGTGGAAAACCATTTACCATGCTAATGGACACCAAAAGAAAGCTGGGGTGGCTATCCTTATATCAGACAAATTAGATTTAAAACAAAGACTGTAATAAGAGATGAGGAAGGACACTATATCCTACTTAAAGGGTCTATCCAACAAGAAGATCTAACAATTGTAAATATCTATGCCCCGAACATGGGAGCAGCCAATTATAGAAGGCAATTAATAACAAAGGCAAAGAAACACATTGACAATACAATAGTAGTGGGGGACTTTAACACCCCCCTCACTGAAATGGACAGATCATCTAAGCAAAAGATCAGCAAGGAAATAAAGACTTTACATGACACACTGGACCAAATGGACTTCACAGACATATTCAGAACATTCCATCCCAAAGCAATGGAATACACATTCTTCTCTAGTGCCCATGGAACATTCTCCAGAATTGATCACATCCTAGGTCACAAATCAGGTCTCAACCGGTACCAAAAGACTGGGATTATTCCCTGCATATTTTCAGACCACAATGTTTTCAAACTAGAACTGAATCACAAGAGGAAAGTGGGAAAGAACTCAAATACATGGAGGCTAAAGAGCATCCTACTAAAGAAGGAATGGGTCAACCAGGAAATTAAAGAAGAAGTAAAAAAATTCATGGAAACCAATGAAAATGAAAACACAACGGTTCAAAATCTTTGCGATACAGCAAAGGCAGTCCTGAGAGGAAAGTATATAGCAATACAAGCCTTTCTTAAGAAACAAGAAAGGTCTCAAATACACAACCTAACCTTACGCCTAAAGAAGCTGGAGAAAGAACAGCAAATAAAGCCTAAACCCAGCAGGAGAAGAGAAATAATAAAGATCAGAGCAGAAATCAATGAAATAGAAACCAAAAGAACAGTAGAACGGATCAACGAAACTAGGAGCCGGTTCTTTGAAAGAATTAACAAGATTGATAAACCCATGGCCAGACTGATCAAAAAGAAAAGAGAAATGACCCAAATCAACAAAATCATGAATGAAAGAGGAGAGATCACAACCAACACCAAAGAAATACAAACAATTATAAGAACATATTATGAGCAACTCTATGCCAGCAAATTAGATAACCTGGAAGAAATGGATGCATTCCTAGAGATGTATCAACTACCAAAACTGAACCAGGAAGAAATAGAAATCCTGAACAGACCTATAACCACTAAGGAAATTGAAGCAGTCATCAAAAATCTCCCAACAAACAAAAGCCCAGGGCCAGATGGCTTCCCAGGGGAATTCTATCAGACATTTCAAGAAGAATTAATACCTATTCTCCTGAAACTGTTCCAAAAAATAGAAATGGAAGGAAAACTTCCAAACTCATTTTATGAGGCCACCATTACCTTGATCCCAAAACCAGACAAAGACCCCGTCAAAAAGGAGAATTACAGACCAATAACCTTCATGAACATGGATGCAAAAATTCTCACCAAAATACTAGCCAATAGGATCCAACAGTACATTAAAAGGATTATTCACCATGACCAAGTGGGATTTATCCCTGGGCTGCAAGTTTCGTTCAACATCCGCAAATCGATCAACGTGATACAATACATTAACAAAAGAAAGAGCAAGAATCATAGGATCCTCTCAATAGATGCAGAAAAAGCATTTGACAAAGTACAGCATCCTTTCTTGATCAAAACTCTTCAGAGTATAGGGATAGAGGGTACATACCTCAATATCATAAAAGCCATCTATGAAAAACCTACAGCGAGTATCATTCTCAATGGGGGAAAAGCTGAGAGCCTTTCCCCTAAGGTCAGGAATGCGGCAGGGATGTCCACTATCACCACTGCTATTCAACATAGTATTAGAAGTCCTAGTCACAGCAATCAGACAACAACAAGAAATCAAAGGCATCCAAATCGGCAAAGAGGAAGTCAAACTCTCACTCTTTGCAGATGATATGATACTGTATGTGAAAAACCCAAAAGACTCCACTCCAAAACTGCTAGAACTCATACAGGAATTCAGTAAAGTAGCAGGCTATAAAATCAATGCACAGAAATCAGTGGCATTCCTATACACCAACAACAAGAGAGAAGAGAGACAATTCAAGGAGTCGATCCCATTTACAATTGCACCCAAAACCATAAGATACCTAGGAATAAATTGAACCAAAGAGGCAAAGGATCTGTACTCAGAAAACTATAAAATACTCATGAAAGAAATTGAAGAAGACACAAAGAAATGGAAAAACGTTCCATGCTCATGGGTTGGAAGAACAAACATTGTGAAGATGTCAATGCTACCTAGAGCAATCTACACATTCAATGCAATCCCCATCAAAATACCATCCACTTTTTTCAAAGAAATGGAACAAATAATCCTAAAATTTGTATGGAACCAGAAGAGACCCCAGATAGCCAGAGGAATGTTGAAAAAGAAAGCAAAGCTGGCAGCATCACAATTCCGGACTTCCAGCTCTATTACAAAGCTGTCATCATCAAGACAGTATGGTACTGGCACAAAAACAGATACATAGATCAATGGATCAGAATCAAGAGCCCAGAAATGGACCCTCAACTCTATGGTCAACTAATCTTCAACAAAGCAGGAAAGAATGTCCAATGGAAAAAAGACAGTCTCTTCAACAAATGGTGTTGGGTAAATTGTACAGCCACATGCAGAAGAATGAAACTGGACCATTTCCTTATACCACACACATAAGTAGACTCAAACTGGTTGAAAGACCTAAACGTGAGACAGGAGTCCATCAAAATCCTAAAGGAGAACACAGGTAGCAACCTCTTTGACCTCAGCCACAGAAACTTCTTCCTAGAAACATCGTCAAAGGCAAGGGAAGCCAGGGCAAAAATGAACTCTTGGGATTTCATCAAGATAAAAAGCTTCTGCACAGCAAAAGAAATAGTCCACAAAACCAAAAGGCAACCGACAGAATGGGAGAAAATATTTGCAAATGACATATCAGATAAAGGGCTAGTATCCAAAATCTATAAAGAACTTATCAAACTCAACACCCAAAGAACAAATAATCCGATCAAGAAATGGGCAGACGACATCAACATTTTTCCAAAGAAGACATCCAAATGGCCAACAGACACATGAAAAAGTGCTCAGCATCACTCGGCATCAGGGAAATCCACATCAAAACCTCAATGAGATACCACCTCACACCAGTCAGAGTGGCTAAAATTAACAAGTCAGGAAACGACAGATGTTGGCGGGGCTGCGGAGAAAGGGGAACCCTCCTACACTGCTGGTGGGAATGCAAGCTGGTGCAGCCACTCTGGAAAACAGTATGGAGGTTCCTCAAACAGTTGAAAATAGAGCTACCATACGATCCAGCAATTGCACTACTGGGTATTTACCCCAAAGATACAAATGTAAGGATCCGAAGGGGTACGTGCACCCCGATGTTTATAGCGGCAATGTCCACAATAGCCAAACTGTGGAAGGAGCCAAGATGTCCATCGACAGATGAATGGCTAAAGAAGATGTGGTATATATACACCATGGAATATTATGCAGCCATCAAAAGGAATGAGATCTTGCCATTTGCAACGACGTGGATGGAACTGGAGGGTGTTATGCTGAGTGAAATAAGTCAATCAGAGAAAGACATGTATCATATGACCTCACTGATATGAGGAATTCTTAATCTCAGGAAACTGAGTGTTGCTGGAGTGGTGGGGGTGGGAGGGATGGGGTGGCTGGGTGATAGACGTTGGGGAGGGTATGTGCTACGGTGAGCGCTGTGAATTGTGCAAGACTGTTGAATCACAGATCTGTACTTCTGAAACAAATAATGCAACGTATGTTATGAAAAAAGAAAAAGAAGATAGCAGTAGGGGAAGAATGAAGGGGAGTAAGTCGGAACGGGAGACAAACCACGAGAGACGATGGACTCTGAAAAACAAACTGAGGGTTCTAGAGGGTAGGAGAGTGGGGGGTTGAGTTAGCCTGGTGATGGGTATTAAAGAGGGCACGTTCTGTGTGGAGCACTGGGTGTTATGCACAAACAATGAATCATGGAACCCTACATCAAAAACTAATGATGTAATGTATGGTGATTAACATAACAATAAAAAAATAAAATAAATAAAATAAAAATATGTATGTGGATATATTGAATTGGATACTTAACGTGAAAGAAATAGATGTTGTATAAGCAGGATCATGGTACATGTACTTGAACGTCTGTTTTCACTGGGCCTCACCACTATCTCCTTCTAAGGTTTCCCCATAGGTGCAGAGGAGGAACTGAAAGCTACATTTTCCAGAATGTGCTCATGTATCTGATTCAGGGTTAATGTGTATGAAGTGCAGGCATTTGAGTCCAACTGGGAAGTCTGGAGAGAAGGATGCATGACTTGACAGAATGTTTCAAGCAGAATGTGTGTTCCCTGAACTTTTGGTGATTACCCACATTGGAATTTCAGATTGATATAAATCATTAGGAGATTCCCAGGGTTTTGTTTTGTTTTGTTTTGTTTTTTAATCCTAAGGGTTCTTGAAACTTGCAGACACTATAGGCAAGATCCTGAGAATCCTGTTCTGGTGCTGAAGCATCTATCTGGTTGCTGGTTTCCCTGACATTCACTTCCTTATGGCTTCACTAGTTATATAAACTCCTAATCCCAAATATCAAAAACATTCATAATTGAGGAAAATATAATGATGCTTCAGTATTAATGTGATGCTGAGTTTTACATTCTATGATTCAAGTTTCTAGAATATCTTTGTCACCATTGGAGAATAACCACTACCATACTCTCCAAATAACTGCTCTGATTCTTCGCTCTAGCTCACTGTGTAAATTTTGGTCAGAAGAGGTTTTTTTCTTTCTTTAATCCTTTATTTAAATTAAATTTATTTAACATATACTGTAATATTAGTTTCAGGAGTAGAATTTAGTGATTCATCAGTTGCATATAACACCCAATGCTCATTACTTCACATACCCTCCTTAATGCCCATCACCCAGTTACCCCATCCCCCCACCCACTTCCCCTCCAGCAGTCCTCAGTTTGTTTCCTAGCATTCAGTCCCTATTTTCATTTTAAACATTCCCTCCCTTCCCCTATGCTGATCTGCTTTGTTTCTTAAATTCCACATATGAGGGAAATCATGCAGTATTTGTCTTTCTTTGACTTATTTCGCTTAACATAGTACCCTCTAGTTCCATCCATGTCATTACAAATGGCAAGCTTTTGTTCCTTTTGATGGCTGAGTAATATTTCATTATATATATGGCACTTCTTTATCCATCCATCTGTCAATGGACATCTGGACTCTTTCCATATTTTGGCTATTGTAGATGTTGTAGACATTGCTGCTAAGAACATTGGGGTACAGGTGCCCATTCGAATCACTATGTTTTGCATCCTTTGGATAAATACCTAGTAGGGCAATTGCTGGGTCGTAGGGTAGCTCTATTTTTAACTTTTTGAGGAACCTCCATACTGTTTTCCAGAGAAGCTGCAGCAGTTTGCATTCCCACCAACAGTGTAAGAGGGTTCCTCTTTCTCTGTATTCTCACCAACATCTGTTGTTTCCTGAGTTGTTAATTTGAGCCATTTGGTCAGAGGAGTTTTTTAAAAAAAACCTTGAATTGACCCAGAGTTGTTAATTTTGGACATGGCTGGGCTTGAATTGACCCAGAGTTGTTAATTTTGGACATGGCTGGGCTAGATATCAGCAGTAGAAAATGTGAAAATTTGAGTTCCATAAATGGTGACAGGTTTTACAACAAAACCTAAAGTAAGCATTAAAGTTAGCTTTCTGGAATATTTAAAACTACTTTCAAATCTCTAATGTCTTCAATCTACAATCTCTTTTTCACTGCTAACTCTTGATTAGAATGCAAATGAGGGAAAGGTGGAAAATAACCATGTCTGTGCCAGAAAGATGGATAAGCGATAACCGGGATAAAGCCTCCAAAATGCATACAGCTCATTGCCTGCTTCCCTTAAGAGAAATGCCACTATTGAATTTTCTTGTTTAATAGTTTTGAATTATTAATGATATGTAATGATTCCTTAATCGCTAAGACTAGTCCTTTATCTTTTCAACACAATATGGCACAGATTGAAGAAATAAAAGGGATTTTTAATGGACTTAAGGACAATGCAGAAGGATAAATTTGTTTAAAGCACTTAGATATAGAGAAACTGGTCATTTTCTCTTAAGAGCTTTATTGACAGAAAAGCCAACATTCTTTTGTACTGCTACCTTGGATGAGCATATTTTGAAAGTGTTTTCTCCCTCCTTTTAAAGAGGATTTATTTTTTGGAGCAGTTTTAGGTTCACAGCAAAATTGAATGAAAAGTACGAGTTCCTACATAACGCCCCACAGCATCCTCCACTATCTATAACCCACCCCCACCTCCAAAATGGAACCGACATTCCTATATTTTTATCACTCAAATTCCATAGTTTATATTAAGGTTCACTCTTGGTGAACATTTGTTCACCAAAAATGGTACATTTTATGGGTTTTATTTTTTAGCAAATGTAAATGTCACATATCCACCATTTTAGTATCATACAGAATAGTTTCACTGTCCTCAAAATCCTCTGTGCTTAGTCTATTCATCCCTCCCATCCACACCCCTCCCCTGTAACCACTGATCTTTTTACTGTCTCCATGGTTTTGCCTCTTCCAGAACGTTATAGTTGGAATCCTACAGTATGTCACCTTTTCAGATTGTCTTCCTTTACTTAGTAATGTACACTTGGGATTCCTCCATGTCTTTTCATGGCCCCCTAGCTCTTCTGATTTGTTTTGTTGTTGTTTTTAAGTGCTGAATAATATTCCATTGTTTGGATGAACCAAAGTTTATTTATTCATTCACCTCCTGAAGGACATCTTGGTTGCGTCCAAGTTTTGGCAATTAAGAATAAATCTGCTGATAAACCATCTGTGTGCAGGCTTTTGTGTGGATGTGTTTTCAATTCCTTTGGCTAAATACCAAGCAACGTGATTGCTGGATTGTTTGCTATGAGTCTGTTTAGTTTTGTAAGGCTGTCTGTCTTCCAAAGTGGCTGTACCATTTCCATTCTCACCAGCCATGAATGAGATTCCTGCTGCTGTATATCCTCACCAGTATTTGGTGTTGTTAGTATTCTGGATTTTGGCCATTCTAATAGGTGCGTGTAGAGGTATCTCATAGTTGTTCAAATTTGTATTTCCCTAGTGACATATGCTGTGGAGGGTCCTTCATATGCATATCTGCCATGTGCATGTCTTCTCTAATGGGGTGGTTACTCAGATCTTTTGCTCATTCTTTAATTGAGTTATTTTCTTTTTGTTTTAAGAACTCCTTTTATATTTTGGAGTGAATGCTTTTGATATAATTCTCAAGGATGTGGTCTCTGCCATAAGGAAATGCAGAAGGGTCACTGATAATGATTTTGGTGAGGGGTCGCCCCACAAATACAAATACATGAGACATTAATTCCTTCCGGGGGGGGAAAGTACCACTGCTATGTTAATGACATTGGCTTTTCCAAATGAAATATTATTGGAATAGGAGAAGTTGGGAAATGATCATTATTTAGGTTTAAATACACATGAAGCATGAAAAATGAATCCTAAAAGCTGCCAAAGTCTGCCACTTTCCTATTTTTTTTAGCAGAGAATATGTTCAATTATAGAATTACTCTGTTCTCAACCATAGTTATATAAAACCAATAGATGATCACAGATAAGTAGGTAGAGTACTATAGGAAATGCATTCCTTCCCCCAGGAATCCAGAAATCCAGGTTATGGTGGTTTGGTTATTTGGAATTTGAAACCAGTTTGCTTTGTATCCTTGGTGATAGGACTGAAAGCCTTCAAATTCTAACATTCTTTCATGAGGAACAGCAGCTTCAACCTAAAAGAAACTACTTCCACAAATGATTTAAGAAAAAAAAATAATGATAAGCATAACAATGACTCTTCTGACTTAGTCTGCAATTCACTTAAGGTCTCAGGGTCTTATCTTCCTGATCATAAATAACTCATCCTCTAAACTGTAGGATAGTAGTATTAAGTCAATACCAATTTAAAACAAGAAAGGGAAATTACAAGAGAATCTATCTAAATTCTTTCTTTAAAAAAAGGAAAATGCTTGAAAAAGATACTACAAAGATATCAGAAACTAGCATTAGGAAAATTTAAATCCAGGCATTTTGACCACTTCCTCCAGAAATAGCATGACCATGCATTTTGGAGGTCCTTTTATTAAGTATTAAAGGGATGTGCAAGAATTCTGTTATGAGAATTGTATCATGTATGAATAGATAGAATGATATCTCTTAAGCTCTAAATGATGTCTATCAACCCCAGGCTGGTGCAAATTAGTGAAATTAGTGTGTATATTTCAGGCACAGTGTAAATTAGTAAAGCCTTTTTTTTTTCTTTTTAAAGTAGGCTCCAAGCCCAATGCAGGGCTTGAACTCATCATGACCCTGAGATCAAGAGTCACATACTCTACCTACTGAGTCAGCTAGGCCCCCAAATAAAGCCCTTTCTTAAAACGCCATTTAGAAATACATTTGTACAGCTGTGAAAAAATGCATATTTTGGGGGGCAATAACTTCATTCTTGTTCGCTAGCAAAAGTTTCTGATTTGAAAACTCTAGACAGTAAGTTAAAAATTGCTTCTTTTGCCTCCAGGTACCACCAGTGTTATGCTATTTGCTGTTACTTCTATCATGTTTCATATATGGTTTGGTTCAGTAAGGAAGCTACTAATTGCTTTACCTATAAACAGGGTCATGATAATTCACCATTAACATGGTAGTGTCACTTTGAATCTGGCCATAAAGACTGAGGTTTTCTCAGGGGCACCTGGGTGACTCAGTCAGTTAAGTGTCTGACTTCAGTTCAGGTCATGTTCTCAGGGTCCTGGGATTGAGCCCCACATCAAGCCCCTCATCAAGCCCCACATCGGGCTCCGTGCTCAGCGGGAGTCTGCTTGTCCCTCTCCCTCTGCCTTTCCCCCTGCTCATACACTCAAATAAATAAATAAAATCCTAAAAAAAAAAAAAAAAAAAAAAACACAGGCTTTCTGTAGGCATAGCTGAGATCTAGAAAGAAGCACATGGCTGCTCAAGACACAGAAGTCTTTATTAAGATTGAAAAGGAAAAGAAAACTCTCATAAGATTTTGACAAGTATAGAATTATGTCCTAGAATTTTCAAGGCTGAGCTGAAAATCTTGCCTCCTCAATGTTTTCTTTTCTTTTCTCTTCTTTTCCTTTCTTTTCCTTCTTTTTTTTTTTTTTTTGGATGGCGGGCTTGGAGAGGTGGAGAGAACATGAGGCAAGTCATTTAACCTAACCTTCAGTTTTCAGTTTCTGCTATTGTAAAACAGAGGTAATAAAACTCCCTCTGCATGAACTTGTCATGAGAGCCAATAAACTAATAGTTGTGAACTCAATGCATACAACATCTAATCCAAAATAAAATGCCATTTTTGTTACTCATCACATCAGGCAAATGGAAAACACAGAGAGAGAACCAACACTTTGTGCCTCTCTGATCATGCTCTTCCTGAACAACGCCAAAACTATAAGCAAGTTTCTAACCAAAGTGTCCATGGTGATACTTTTAAGCATAGTAGGTTCCCTACTTGGTATTCAGCAGACACTTTTTGGATGTTTGGCCCATGAAGGGGCAGCTGTGCCATTTTTGGCATTTCTGCAGGTCTCTCTCTGCTTGCTGACAGTGACATGCACACATCTGGTTGCTTTCTGCCCATTTCACAGATTCATTTGTATTTGTGCCCTTAGAATATGCCTTCAAACTTGAAAGTCATACGAGGTCTATCTTACCTCATTCACAAGGTTCGTTATGTGGTATTTGCCAATGTGTAGCCTACTCCCACCCCTTCTTGCTGTTTCCTCAATCAGAAGAAGATGGTTTTACTTTCTTTCCAAATTCATCCCTAATTTGCTTTGAGGGTCAATTATAAGAACCTCTGCAAAATGTTTTATTTTTCAGAATTCTTTATTTTTAATAAAATCTGTTTCTGGGTATCCATTAAAGATGAACAGAAGATTTTGAAAACATTTACGTTGATTACATCTTTTACAAAGTATATAAAATTGTTTAAGTGTCCATAGATAATATGTATGAAACAATTGATCCCCCCACTCCCCCCCCACCGGAATCTAGCTAGCTGATTTTCTTAGTCAACTACCAATAGATTTCATTTTGGGAGCAGCAGAAAGGAACACATAGTTCTAATTATTTAGCAATTACTTGGGTGAAGAGTTTATTTTTATGCTACATGAGGCCAAGCATACTATGAATATTGAGCATTGATATTCTTAAAATGTTTTTCAAATATGCAGACTGTTCCCATTTTATGGATCTTTGGATGATATTTTTACTTAAGACATAAGTTCTCCTACTGAAGGGAAATCCTGGAGACACTGGCTGTGACCGGAAAGTGTGACAGGGTTTGTGTCCCCTTAGTGCCCACGGTTCTTGGTCATGCCACTTCAAAGAATGAAGAGGTAGACCAGACGAAGTGTGGTGGCAACAAAGCAAAGGTTATTGAGCAAGAGTACAAAGCTCCCAGAGAGGGAGGGGGACCCAAGTGGGTTGCCCTCAGAATTTCTAAGTTTAAGGGGTTTTATGAGCTCTTTTGTGGAACTTTCTTAAGCAATCAGCATGTTCTGAGTCCTGCCAATCAGGGCTTTGGTCATGTATCTGTCTGTCTATTAGGTTAATGTCCACATGCTGATGGTCTTTTTTTGCTGACATCTGGGGGCTTAGGTCTTAACTGCCCCTTGCCCATGATATTGACAAATGCTTTTGTGGTTAATTGTCTTATTTTAGGACGTTTTGCACAAGTCATTTCTGCAAAGGCTGCAAAAATGTCAGCGTGGTCCTGTCTAAGCTGCAAAACAGGATGTCAGTACTGTTTTATCTTAGCTGTTCTGACTCCATATTTTCTTGTTGGGAACCCTGGTCCCTGACTGCCTAACTCTCCAATTAGCTCCTAACAAGAGGACCAGCTTGGATGGTGACCATGTAACATTGCATTTGCACTGAGAACTGAAGAACCTTCTCCAGCTTAACACAATATTTCCCTAGTTTTCTTTGATGAAGGGATGTAGCCCAGTAACAATTGAGTGAATTTCATGTCACTCATTCAAGGTGAAATTTAATTTTATTTAGATCTTTTTTTAAAGACTTTATTTATTTTGAGAGACAGAGAGAGAGAGAACGTGTGCACAGGGTGGGGAGGGCACAGAGAGATCTCAAGCAGACTGTACACTGAGCGTGAAGCCCGACTCGGGACTCGGTCTCACAACTGTGAGATCATGACCTGAGCCGAAATCAAGAGTCAGGTGCTTAACTGACTGAGCCACCCAGGTGCCCCTAGATCCTTTTTTACTCAAGTGTGGCAGTGGTGAACTTAGGAATTGCAAAGCATCCTTACATACCAGCCTCTAATTCCAATCCACAAGCTATGGATGATCCTGTTGTGTGGAAATGCACTTGTCTCTCGGAAGTCACTCCTGATTGGAGGGATACCAGATGATGATCAAATTAAGATGGAAAAAATGATGGTTAATGCTTTGAAATCTCTGGACAGATTCAGAGTGGTCTGCATAGGGATCAGGAAAGAACTAAAGTAGATTTGCTAGAGTTTGCTGAGGAGATGAATTTCTCTGATAATCCCAACAACTGTCATTTTATCTGTAGACTATACATTCAGAATACTTCAGTATAAACAGTGATATGTGTATGTATACAAATTAACTGCAATGTATTCTTTAGGGGTCTTAATTAGCATTTGAAGAATACTAATCATAATATATCCTGGGAGATTTAAATGATCTTCGAGAGAAATAGTTATATTTGATCTCATTTACCTGATAATTTTAGAACAAATGCACTGTATTTTCATAGGCCATAGCTACATAGTACCTTCTAATATGTTGCTATCACAAATAACATATATTACATATAATCTACTTTCTTGATTATGACCTTGAAGACTTCCCACCAAATTTTTTTTTCCTGTTAAAATGTTCAGCTGGGAACCATGAAATCACTCTTTTATAACTATTACTGGTATAAGAAGAAGCATAGCCTAACGGATGCAAGTGTAGACTCCCGAGTTAGTCTCTAATACAGTCTGAATCATGATTCTATCGTTTACTGGCTATGCGACCTTGAGGATGTTATTTAACTTCCCTGTTTAATACTATTTTTCATCTGTAAAATTGAATACTAGTAGTACCTAGTTGTTGGGGGTTACATGAGATCCTAAATACCTGAAACATACAGTATAAATGCATAGTAGGTGCTCAAAACTTATCATTATTGGCAACAGTCATTTTAAAAGTATAACCTTATTTTTTTCTCTTTACAATTGGTAGTAATATTGTTTTTCTTGCTAGGTAATATGTTAAGAGTTTTACTTAAATTCTCTGACTCAGTCTTCTCAGAAACTCTGAAGAATGTGCTAACGCTATCAACATTTTATAGATGAGGAAACAGGTTTTGAGAGTTTGATACATGATGTGCCCAAGGTCATATGGAGAACAAGTGGCTGAAGGGAAATGGGGATAATTTCTTTATCAAAACAAAGCTAACGAGGACTTACTTGTTAATTTTAGCCATTCTGACTGGTGTGAGGTGGATATGAAGAATTCTTAATATCAGGAAACAAACTGAGGGTTGCTGGAGTGGTTGGGTGTGGGAGGGACGGGGTGGCTGGGTGATAGACATTGGGGAGGGTATGTGCTATGGGGAGCACTGTGAATTGTGCAATACTGTTGAATCACAGATCTGTACCTCTGAAACAAATATTGCAGTATATGTTAAGAAAAAAAAAGAAGAAGATAGCAGGAGGGGAAGAATTGAAGGGGGGGAAATCAGAGGGGGAGATGAACCATGAGAGATGATGGACTCTGAAAAACAAACTGAGGGTTCTAGAGGGGAGGGGGTGGGGGATGGGTTAGCCTGGCGATGGGTATTAAAGAGGGCACGTTCTGCACGGAGAACTGGGTGTTATGCACAAACAATGAATCATGGAACACTACATCAAAAAACTAATGATGCAATGTATGGTGATTAACATAACAATTAAAAAATTTTTAAAAAGCTAGCAAAAATCAAACAAAATGTAGACATTGAAGGGCAAAGGTTCTTGAGTAACTCTGAAATATAAACAAAACAAGAATCAAAACATGTAAGAAAAAAAATGGAGTAATGTTTAAATTAGGCAAAACCCTGGGAAACTAATAATCAATTTTGTTCCTATTCTTTCCTCATAGCTTACGTTAGTATAAATTAAGGAATAGTTTAGCGCCACCATGGGGATAAATATCTGATTTGTGGCCTGTAATTAACTGCTATATAGGTTATATTCTTGAATAGCTCCTACCATACGATTTTCTCAGAAATAACCATAGAAGTGTATGATGTATTTCTTTATCTCTTGGCCAATCCAGAACTAAGGGTCCCAAGCAAATCAAGTCTTAAAAAGTGCTGGAACCACATAGTAAGTGTTCAGCAAAGATTGATTGAGTGATTTAGTAATTGTATAATCACTCTAAATATCTTTCATAGGAATCTAACCAACTTTTGAATCTTGGAATTCCAAACTCTTCAGATTTCAAAAATGAGAGATCTGTTATCTGCATGAGAAAGCCCAGGGACATAAAGGTTAGTAGGTCATGAAGGAGGATGATGAAGCAGTGTGTGACATAAAGTTCTGCATGCTAGAGATAATCCACAGAGCTCACAGATAAGCTTCCAGAACCTGACTGATTATTCTTTAGAAAGTGAACATTTTGACAGTTTCCAAGTAGGAAAATCAGAGGTTTTGCAGTTATCCTGTGCTTATAAACAGTGAAAAAAATTGATCTGGACCTTCAGTGCCCTTAAAATATATTCTTTATCATCAAAGTTAAGGCGTGGTGCAGAATTCCAAATACAATGATTTTAATTCCTTAATTTATTCTGCCAGGATACTAAACAAACAAACAAAAAAACCCAAAACCCAAAACAAAAAAAAAAAGTGCCTTAAGTGGCACGAAGAACTTCTCTCCATCCAGGCACAACTTGTTTTAAAGCATTCCCTTCCTCCTCTCTGTTCTTCAATCTTTTGAAAAGCAGTAAAAGATCTCAGTCCTTTGCTCGTGAAAACCTTTCCCATCCCTAATGTCCCTTTGACATTGATAATGAGATTCAACTGTGAGGGAGTATTGTTGGGCTGTCTTTAATTGTCTAGAATTACTGTGTTCATTTATGTGATGTGCTGGCTTGAGCAGGCTCACAGGACATCGTGTTCTGTCTAAAAGGCTTCAATTAAACGCTGGGGATGTCAAAGCAATCACCTGGTTCCCCTCGGCAGGGAAACTCTCATGGCTAGGCAGCTGGGCCAGCTGTTTGCAGGCACATAATGCTGCACTTGCAACAGTACGATTTTCAGGGTTCTAAGGGTTGATTTAATACAAGACAGCTTCCATGAATTTGTCTTGAGACGAACGTCTCAAATTTTCTGCTATTTCAGAAATACCAGAAAGTTACTGCGCATAGTCTCAATAAGGGAAGAAAATTAAGTTCAATAAGTTCAATTAAATTCAGTATAGATCTTGAGGCACAAGCCTAGCTGATGTAATACTGGGTGGAAGACAGGAAGGGTATGGGAGTCAAGTAGAGCTGATTACAATAAGGACTCCACGCGGCTGACCGACTGTCCTTGTTCACCAGGGATTGAGTATCCTGGCAAAGACCTAAGCAAACCAGGCTGAGTTCAGCGACTTTCTCTGTACCACTTCCTTGGGCAAACCATTTCATCCCTCGAGTAGAAACTATGACCTCATTTATTATATACATTCTATGCAGATAGGGTATTTTCTTTCCTAGGGTGATTTTGAAGATTTTATGGGATCACACAGCTATTTATTAAGTGCTATGTGCCCGATCTTGTGGCAAGTATTTTATGTACTTGATTTTATTGAATCCTTGAAGTTCAATAAAGCACAGCTAAGAGCAGCTTCGTTCTCTCTGCCTGAGTTTGAATTGTGGTGCTAATGCTCACTAGCTAGGTGACCTTTAATCTCTGAGACATGTTTCTCAACTGTAAAATGGTAATAGTTTCAACTTCACAGAGTTACCGTTAGGACAATGTCTAGAACAGAGTAAGCAGAGACATGGCCTCCACTTTTATGGCCCTTGCTTTCTCATGGGGGTGGGGGTGGGGGTGGGGGAATAAACCAAAAAATAAAAAACACTAAATAGATGATTTTGGAATTCACAAGCACCTTGACAATAGAGTGTTTGGTAATAGAAAACTCCTTCTGAAGATGGGGCAGGGCCTACTTTATAGGGAGTTATACAGAGAGAGCCTATCTGGAGAAATAATATTTGGGCTGAACTTGAAAATGAGAAAGGAACAACCATGGGAAGAACTACCAGCTCATACCTGACAGAAGAAATGGCAAGTGCAAAAGGCCTGAGGCAAGAATAATTTTCCATTCCAGAGGAATGGAAAAGAGGTTGGTAAGGCTAGAGTGTCGACCAAAGATGGGGATGCCATGGCACCTGGGGGTAAATGGTTTGGTAACCAACAGAAACACCAGTTTTTTAATGATACAAACCAAAAGCAACCTAAGTTCTCTTCTGATCTCTCCCAGGCAGTGAAACAGTTTTCATAAAAGCTGTGTAGCCAAGTGTCAGCAAAATCCACTAGAAAATGACCCAGAGCATGTCTTCAGAAATAGCTGTAACCTAGAAAACACACATACAGCATCACTTGAGCATTTGGGGAGGAGCGTGGATGGAGTGAGTGGTGAGGGTCCAGGAGCTCTGGGAACCTCCTCTTCACCCTAACTTAATATATCTCTCCCTTATTTGACCAGGCAAAATAAGCACTGGCTACTTTTGAGGGAATAAAAATAAATTGCCTTTTTTTTTTGTTTTACTTTCTGAGAAATGTTTCTGATTTTATAAACCGTAGAGTTTAATGTTCCAACATGCATTTTTCCGAAAGAAAATGCGATCCTATTGCTGTTCTAGCTTGCTGGGGGAAAAACAAATCCATTTTCAATGAAAAGAAAGCAATGTGAGCTCTTTTATCATGCATATGTGTGTTCTTGGGGCTAATCTTAAATAATTATCCCTCTCTTCAAAAATCCACATCAACCAAATATTATGACAGCCTGATGTTCTACTCTTAGTAACTGCCTTAGGCTAACACCAGCTTTTCTCCAATTAAGTGCGCTACTACAAAGTTAACACCTAAATTCCATTTTCAGTTTTTATTTTAGTGAGCTAGTCCCTGATGACAATATAACAATGGATAATAGGTTTCAAAGAAGTTGAAAGAAGAATAAGAAGCACCTTAGAGAGATGGTTTAGAGGAAGAGTTGCATGAAACACACTTCAGGAAGTAAAGGTAGAGAGTGAAGTTAGATGTTGCTTAAAATGAGGACAATGTATGGGAGATGAGAGGATGAATGACGAGATCGTTATTACTTAATTATTCTTGTGAAATGTTATATTGGCCAAAGCTTTTCCAAGGTCCCTGCCAAATGTAAAGTCTCTGATACTGTGAATATGTGAATTATACATCTGCATTTCCCAAAATCTTCACTAGATTTTACTGGTGACGTTCCTGTCCTTCATCAAAGAAGTACCATCAACAATAGTCAGATATGATCCAGTCACATGGAAGCCATATGCAAAATTACAGACAATATTTATAAATGTATATATACATATCCTGAATATCCATCCTTCTAACACCAGTCTTGACTCTTCCATGTTCTTTTAAAACTTTCGTCCAAGTTTTGGAATACCAATTTTTTAATTAGCCATCGATCTGAGAAATCATAGTATAGATTCATTTTCTTAGCTTTTGATTGTGATCTAATATTAGAGTTATAGAAAAGTTGCAAAAGTAACACGGAGAATTCCCTTCACACTTCACTCAGCATCCCCTAATGTTAGCATCTTATAAAACACATTAAAATGATCAAACCAGGAATTAACATTAGTACAATACTATTAACTATAGACCTTATTTGAATTTTGCCAGTTCCTCTACGTATATCCTGCTTGTGTTGTAGAATCCAACTGAGGATCTCACACCATACTTAGTTTTTATGTCTGTTGAGTTGCCTCCAATCTGTGACAATACCTCAATCTTACCTTGTCCTCCAGATTTTGACACTTTTGATGGCTACCCGTCAGCTATTTTGTAGAAAGTCAATTTGGGGTTGTCCAAACTTTTCGTCTTTATCATTTTATGTGATACCCACATAAAGTTGTAAAGCAATAACTAACCAATACCTTTGTGAGAGATAGATTTGCTAACTGGAATTAGTATTTATGTATAGTTCTTTTGACAGATTTTATGTAGTATGTATGTATGTATTTGAGAGAGTGAGTGAGAGTGGGGGGAGGAGCAGAAGGAGAGGGAGAGAGAGAATCTCAAGCAGACTCCATGCTCTGTGCCAAGCCAACACGGGACATGATTCTACGATCCCGAGACCGTGACCTGATCCAAAACCAAGAGTTGGACACTCAATCAGCTCAGCCACCCAGGCGCCCCTAGTTCTTTTGATCTTTAGAGTACAGAATCCAGTCAACAAATTGTTTCCCAAAGTTATTTATGTTACTTATTTCCTTCCCCACCCCTCCAATATGATTTTATAATTTGCAATGCAGTTAGGTTCATTTGATACAATTTTATTACCTTTTGGGGTTCTCCCAGTACATTGTGGTTGATTTTAATATTGCATTAATTTGGGAAGGTGGTTAATTACAATGACTCTAAAAGTCAGAGCTATACCAGAAGATACACACAATGTCATGCCGTTTCCCCTCACTCTTACAAACTCATTCCTGTTTATCCTTTCTTTCTACTCCTTTCAACCATTCCCTTGTAGGTGACCAATCTTTTTTAGTCCCTGATTTATCTTTTTTCTGTTCTGCAAATAAGAATATACATGTATAGTTTCTTACCTTCCCTTTGTTACATGAAGACTAGAATATTCTAAGTCATCTTTCGTATATATTTTTTTCTTACCATTATATCCTGGATATCACTCTGTCATTCCACAGAGATCTGACCCATTTTTAACAGCTGCGTAGCACTCCAATATGTGGGTGTACCAAAATTCATTTAACCACTTTGCTGTGTATGGACATTTAGGTGTATGCATTATTTCTAATTACAAACAGTGCTGGAAGGAATAATTTTGGACATATATGCTTTCATACTACTGTATGTGTATCTTCAGGGTAGGTTCCTAGAAGTGAGATTATTGTGCCAAAAGGCAAGTGTAAATATAGTTTTGTTGGATGATGCTAAATTTTCTTTCAGAATGTGCAAAACTGCATTCTTACCAATAATACATGGCAATGCCAATTTCCCCAATCTTCTCCAATACACTAGATTGTGTTTTTTTTTTAAGTTAGTCTATTGGTAAAAAATAGTATCTCAGTGTTTTCTTTATTTATTTAATTTTAAGTGTGTATTTTTCAAACGTTAGATGCCCACTTTAACCTTATATTATGAATTGCCTGTTAATATTTTTCCCTATTTCCATCAAGTCATTTTCCCATATTTGATTTTCAATATTTAAAAAATTTTCAAATGTAAATAGTCACTTGTCTTTGATATATGTTGTAAATATTTTCCCCTTGTTGTCAATTTTTTTTTATTTAATGGTGGTTTTTTTCATGCAAAATTTTTATTTTTATGCAAATTTATTATTTTTTCTTTTATTGCCTATGGATTATGAATTGTAGAAAACCTTCTCTTATTATCAAGGTCAAAAGGGAATTCATCCATGTTTTCTTCTATTATTTGCATAGTTTCTTTTTTTTACCCCCACATTTATATCCCTGATCCAGTTTGGGCTTTATTCTTGTGTATGGTGTGAGGTATAAGTATAATTTTATTGATTTTATTCAAATGGTTACTTCATTATTCCAGCACCATTTATTAAAGAGACCATCTTTCCCACATAGATTTGATATGCTACCTTTATCATTCACTTAGCTTCCATATGTATTTGAGCCCATTTCTGAACTTTCTATTCTATTCCACTGGTCTACTTCTCTGATCATATACCAATACCACAACTTTTAGTTTTGGAAACTTTACTGTATATCTCATTATAGCTAATTCCATTGGTCACTTTTTTTCCTCTTTTGTGTGCATTTCGCTGGAGAGTTTTTCATGTTTGTTTATCTAAATAAATTTTATCATCTGCTTGCCTAATTTTATACATGGCTCACTTAATATTTTCATTGAGATTGCCTAGAATTCATAAATTTAGGGAGTTCTGACATCCTTGTAAATTCTAATCTTCCTATATAAGAACAATTAGTACTTTTCCATTTATTTAAGTCATTTTTATGCCTCTCAGTAGAGTTTAAAATTTTTCCTCATATAGGGGCACCTGGGTGGCTCAGTCGGTTAGGCGTCTAACTTCAGCTCAGGTCATGATCCCAGGGTCCAGAGATCGAGTCCCACTCCAGGCTCCCTGCTTAGCAGGGAGTCTACTTCTCTCTCTGCCTCTGCCCCTCTCCCCTGCTCATGCTCTCTCTCTTAAGTAAAATCTTTTCCTCATATAGTCTTGCACATTTTTTACATTTATTCTATTATTTAACCTTCATTGATTCAATTTTATTTTCTGATTTTAAAACGTGTAAGCATTTGCCATATTACCACAGTTGTACATAATAAACAGTTATGCAATATTTCACTGGAATTATTGTGGTTTTAATGTAAAAAATTTCACTTCCTCTGACTATTCCTATTGCATATCATGCTAAGTAACTTCATACATTTCTTTCTTACTTGGGGACAATTTCCTATAAATGGGTTATTATTTCTTTAAATGCAGTTCAAAATGTATTTCTTAAATGGGTTAATCAATTTATAGTGTCAACAGCCTTAAATAACTTTGCCAGCTTTATTGCATCCTTTTTTTAAGCATTGATCAGGGTTGAATTTTAAATGTGGTTATTTGAGGAGCAAAATGTCATTTCCTTTTAATTTTGAATGATTTTAATATCTCAAATTGCTTAACCTATTTATGAATTTTACTTGCTCTAGTTTGAGTTGTTTATTAACTGTCTAGTTTTCATAAATGTTTTATTGTACTCAGTATAATTTTGAAGGTCTAACAAATGTGTTCAATTTACCCAATATCTTTGTGCTAAAAATCTGATATTCTCCCAGAGATATCCAAGTAGTACTTTCATTTAAAATGTGTGCTCTTAGATACATGATTTATATTTTAAATATGTGGTTCTAGCTTTAAATGAAAATATAGACACTATTCTTAACCTTTATTGACTGCAAATGTCCAGCCTTGTCTTTGGGCTACTACCCCTTTTAAGCTCCTACTGGATTCTTTGTGCATATAAATAACCTGGGGAACTTGTTAACATGAATTATTTCAGTTTATTCTAAATTTGGGCTCCTTCTTCAGCTGTCAATGTACTGGAGATAAACAGTTTTCAATAATTTATCATGCTGTATGAAATCTAAGCCATAGCGAAAATGTAAACACCTTGAATATACACCCGCCATTACATGCCTGACTACCCAATGTCATCAAGGTTAAGTTTTGAAATGTCCTATTTCTTCTTGACTCCTGGGCATCCCATGTCAGTTGTTTGCCACTCTCTCTATTCCTTAGCTCAGTGGTCCTCCAACCTATCAAAATAAACTGTGTATCTTTAAAATTGAGTTAATACAGTTTTTATCTATATCTCTGAGCTAAACTTTGCTTAAACCTTCCCGATGCACACTCATATCAGGAGGAATGATCTGTTCTTGAAGTTGTTGGTATTTTTGAACTGAACAATATGTACTTTTCATCCCAAAGGACTGAAAATGTCATGTCTTCAAACTGACATTTTTCAGTCAACCACACTGTTAAGCCAAGATTTTTCTGGTGTACACAAAGATGGAGATACTGTGTTCTACACCCCAGGATGGTGGAGAGATTGACAGTTGTGTGTATTTTTTTGAACGTGTGTGTGTGTGTGTGTGTGTGTGTGTGTGTGTGTGTGTGTGTGAGAGAGAGAGAGAGAGAGAGAGAGAGAGAGAGAGGAGAAAGAAGGGGGGAGGGGAAGAGCAAGCACTCACAGGAAAATTCAATTCACACAGAAGGAACAATAGTTGGAAATGGTCACATACACAATAACATGCTGTCATCCACCAATGTCCTTAATGAACACTTTCCCATGCATTTTACCAATGAAGGCTAAGAATTTTAAGTTACATACAAAATAAATGAACATAATTATCTAAGCATCTCTCTGAGACTTTGTTACTGGATTCTATGCAGTGATGTGTCACCAGATGGCCTGTACTATCAATGCTAGACTGTCTTTTGTGTAGGTTTTTACTGTTTTGGTTTTGCATAATTGACTTCACTTAATCTTAATGAAACTACTTAGTCACTCTATGAACTTGATTATATTTTTCAGGGAAAATTATTTATTCATTCACTCATTTATATATCTATAGAAACATCTGTTCATTTAATCATGACATTCATTCATTCATCCATTCTTTTGTGAATTCATTTATTTATATCATGCCTTGTCTATAACTGATTTAAGAAGGCTGGAAATATGGATTATATAGACTGTTACCTCTTACATTTTAATGTACATGTGAGTAACATGGGAAATCTTGCTAAATACACATTATGTTTAAATAGTTCTGAGTGGGGCCTGAGATTTGGCATTTCTAACAAGCTCCCAGATGTTGCCAACGTTGCTGGTCCACCAAGCCCATTTTGAGGAACAAGACCTTGGTGGCCTTCTCTCTTCTTGAGAAGACATCAGTAAAGGAATATAACACATACTGGACATTAAGCAATTAAGAGTAGCTTCCCAAGCACCCATCTGTGTCTGAGGGAGTGTGTCTTGGAAAGCGTTTAATGCTCTTACACAGGGTATGCAATGTTTCTGTATAATAAGGATTTGATATTTAATTCTACTTTCAAGAAAGTATCATTTCCCAACTAAATATGGTACACCCATCCAGCTCATCTTCAGAATATAGATGAACAATGATCCAACAGAGAGACCACAAACCTGCAATGCTCATCTGCTGTACTGAGCTCAAAGATAATTAGGCAAAGGTTAAGAATTATCAGTGATCACTGAAAATGGTTCTGAAGCCAGAAACTGTGCTCCCCAAAGCACATTGGGCGCACAACTTGAATGTCCTAGATCCACTCCATTTCTCACCAGCTAAAGGATTGGCTCCAGCTGCTTAAAGAAGGAAATGAATTCTGAAGTCAATTCAATGTACCTGTCATTTGTTTTCAACAAATGTGTGCAATTTTCATCATAGCAGATGGTTTGGTGAACTTCAGTGAGTTTCAAGCAATCTATTATTTAACCTTTCTTAAATCTTGTTTTTGTTTCTTCATAAAACTCTAGTTTAAAGAAAACCTCTAGATATCAATACACACACACACACACACACACACACACACACACACACACACACGTCCCAGGGGGACAAAGAAAAAGATAGATATGCATTCCTAATAAATAAGAATCTTATGGCTCTTTCTCTCACTGTATAAATGAGAGATTCACTCCCAAAGACTCATTTAAAGCATAAAAGATGGGACACAGAGGCATATAAAAAGTCCCCTGATACTAAAAACAATAAATGAGTTATCACAATACAAATAAATAATTAATGTATTATTAATATAAATGTATTAATAAATTTAATACAGGAAATAAGGAAAATAAAGGAAATAAAGAAAATTCTCTGTGCCCTCTTACCGACTCTCCTTCCCCTTTCCCACCTTCCCATCACCTAAAAAGTGATCTTGACTCATGTTTTTAAGGTGTCTGGAAACAAATACAGGAAGAGTAATAACAACAAACAAGAGGAGAACAAGAAACATAATTGAGGTGCACTAACCTAGTTGGAACATGAATGAGGATTGTGTCCTTTCTGTTATGTGATTGTTCGTGTCCTTCAGAGTATCCTGAAAACATAACCAGGGAAAATCCATGCCAAAGAAGGCAGAGAGTCCCGTGGGGTCAGAAAGAAAGAACATTGCTTTGCAGAGGTTGAGGAATAAAAAATGACCAAGAAATGAGGAATACAGTATGATCAAGAAATAAGAATTTCACAGGTCTCTGGTCAATGTCAAGATCTTGTTTTTATAGGTCTCTGGTCATTGTCAAGTTCTGGTTGGTGGTGCACACAGTGCTACATCAATCTTTTGCTTGTCCTTGTAGTTATGTCATGGCTCAGACTGGAGCTGATTTGTGATGTTAAAGTAACTGAAAACACACTGGTTGACCACACCAGTAGTTTCTCTGTTCCGGAGTTGTCTAAGCTTTCTTTTTTTCTTCCCTTCCTAATATCGATATATTTTATTTTGTTTCATTGAATCTGATAACAGCTCTGTGTGTGAGGTTTTAAAACATCTTTCAGGACATCTTTGGACCCCTTGAATCCAAAAGTATTTAGGTAGGAAGACCAGTATTGCACTGTGTTCTGAAAAGGTGAAGCAGAAGTTTGAATGCTATGGAGATCTGTTTTCTAGTCTGCTGAGAACATTTTGGCCAATGTCAGTTGTCTTCTGATGAGAATGAGCCACAATATCAATTAATCAAAACCCACATAAGGCACATTCTTCCCAAACCCTGGCCAAATGAAAGAGCAAACTTCTTCAAACTGGGGTCCAACTTTGCCTAATTTCAAAATCATAGCTAAAAATATATCCAAACCCTCAGAGCACCATCTGAGTGGAATCAGTAATTCTACTGACTGTAGTCATCTACTGTAGTCATCATCTACCTGGCATCTACCCAGTGTCCATTTGACTGTGAGTGAGCCCTGTCAGCCCACAAACTTCCTCATTCCCAACTTGCTGGCTCAGGCTAAGAGACAAATATTCTTGCCTGGTTTTCTTGAAACTGTTTGGATCTCTATTGGCCTTATAGCAATGTTATGATCTCATGCTTGCCTGCCAACTCTCCTGAGTAGTTGGATTCTGTTCATTGTGCTTCCAAAGTTAGCTTTTCTTCGTGAATTACTCAATTATCAAAAAGGAAGAACCTAAAGAAACCCTTTCCCTCCAGGGTCCTGCTCCTATTTCTCACATCCTGGATTTACCTCTTTAGTTATGAACATTGGCTCAATTCAATTCCAGTTCCACCATTGTCTCAAAATCTGTGTATTGGACTCTCCTCTCATTGCTATAAAGGGCAGTCCTACTGGATTATCAGTTCTCTTAGCTCCTACTTGACCAATGAAGCTATCTTATCCTTCTGACAACTTGTTTTGTGTTCTCAGGGTCTCCGAACTTATAAGTCAGACTGTGTTATGGACAGCAAGACATGAAATAGAAGCAAAGAATCTTACCCCAAAGAACCCCTATCAGTGAAAAATCTTAGTTACAAGACAGAATCTGACTATGGCTAACTTATGAAAAAAATTAATGGATTACAAGAATACAGGGTAGTGTGTGACCTAGAGGACCTGGTACAGAAACAGTTAATAACCAATGTAGGAAAGAAAAACTAGTATCAATGTGAGGTAGAAAGAAGAGTGGGCATGATCATATCACAAGAGCCTTCTCCTTAGGTGAACTTTATTGGTATCACACCACTGGTACTGCTCACCAAATGCTCAACCCCAGCATATCTGGATTCCTGTGGCTGCCACCTTCACCACACCCCCAATAATTCTCACCACCATGATTGACATAGTCACCATGAATCATGTTTACCTATCCCTGTATAACTGAAGTGGTCTACCAAGATTCAAACTTCAGGGTGGGTGTGCATCTAGTTGGTCTTGTGCACTAGCTGTCAAGGATGGGAGATGGTGTTTCCATAGTGGGAATCAGGGCCCTCTCTTTTACCTAGATTCAGATAATGGGGGAATTCTTTTTAAAAAAAACAAAAAAGAATGTTCTTCATATGGGTAACTTCACTCATTAGTTTCCCAAAACACATATGACAATTGGAGTGGTGGTAGACAGAATAATGACCCATCAAGATGTCCATGTTCTAATCCCTGGCACCTGTGAATATTTTGAATATGTGACATTACATGGCAAAGGGAAATCAAAGTTGCAAATGGAATTAAGATTGCTAATCAGCTGAACATCAAATGTAGAGACTATCCTGGATGGTCTGGGCTGGGAAAATGTGATCACAAGGGTGGAAGAGGTAGGCAGATGGGAAGGTCAGAGTGAGAAGGACTTGATCAGTTGATTTTGAAGATGGAGAAAGGGGCCTGTGACCCAGAAAATGCAGACAAGTTCTAAAAGCTGGAAAAGGCAAGGAAACAGATTCTTTCCTAAAGCCTCCAGATGGAGGTGTGGCCCAGCTGACCCCATGATTTTAGCTCAAAGACCTATGTTGGACTGCTGATCTACGGGACTTTAAGGTAATCAGTTTTGCATTGTTTTAAGCCACTAGGTTGATTATAGCAACACTAGAAAAATAATGCAGGAGTCTTTGACTTTATGTTCTTTTAGAGCTAATTAAAATTTCCCCACCCCAGGTGACAAATTAAAAAAAAAAAAACACATTAACTTACATTTAATAAATAGGCAAGAACTTTGCTATTTTGCTGAGGATTTTTATTTTCTCATGATTGTGAGAAGATTTTTGAGTATTAGTATCTGCTCAAAAATATGTTCCTTAAACTAATATTTACTGTATGGAAAGAGCCTGATTCCAAAAGCAAAGAGAAGCTTCAGATAACAGTATTACTGATAGGCATCTGAAAGGTTATCCCAAAAATTCAGTATTAATAGGCCTATCTAGTTCCCACTTTATATGCTTTCAAAAAAAAAAAATAGAGCTGTGTTTGACCTCATAAAACTTTACAATTTTTTAATTCCCTTGCAAGTTATTGATTTTTGGATGGTAATGATTTCCCCTTAAACCAGTCAAGTTAGTTTTGTTCCCAATTGCCCACCATAAGTTGTGAATTGTGGAATGTGCAATATGGTGAATTAGAGGCAGGTTTGTAGTTTTAGGAAGTTATTCACATTAGGTTTAGAAACAGAAATAGAAATTTCTAATTCACTGCAATAGTTTCTAGATCAAGTGGTCAGCAAATTTGTTCTGTAAATGCCATATAACATCTTCTGTTTGTGGGCCAGAATGTTTGTCACAACTACTCAATTCTACTCATTGTATCATGAAGACAGCTATATTCAATACACAAACAAATGGGTCTAGCTGTGTTCTGATAAAACTAGATTTGGTCCACAGGTGAGTTTGTCAATTGTTGGTCTAGGTTATAATGTCTGCTTGGAAGGGAGTTTGGGAAAAGAATCAGCTAGAAAATTCAGTGCTGTTTACTAGTTAGATGAAGCAGCAGAACCAAGCAAAGTCTGAAATATGAGAAGCACCCCTGGGCTCTTTCAGGTAGGTGTCAGAACAAAGAGCGACCATGTAGGACATCAGCTCAGCAGAGATTGAAAAATGTGATAATTGAAAAGGCAATCGTTTTGACTTGTTCTACCCAGAGATCCGTACTCCTGTATTTATTGGGTACCCCATTCTCTCAGAAGCACACAATTAAAAAAAAGTCATTTGGTCCAGTTTGTTGATTTTTTTACAATTACTGATCTTTCTAAAACTCTCACAAAGCTCACCCATCTACTTAGGAGAAATACAATCAGTAATTGGTGGAGGATATGTTTTACAGGGGAAAAAAAGAAAGTGAAGCAGAGAAGCATTTCTTTCAGGGGTACCAGTGAATAAACTAAGAAAATACAAAATATGAGGAGTAAGAAGAGGGAGAGAATGAGAGAGACTGATTTACCATTGACCCAAGATTGCAGCTAAACTATGTACCTTAAATTCTATAATCATTTATGTCCCTTTTGTTGTATATCTTTGAATATTACCTTTAAAAATAAAGGGATAGAGTGCCTGGGTGGCTCAGTCGGTTAAGTGTCTGCCCTGACTCAGGTCATGATCCCAGGGTGGTGGGATTGAGTCCCGAGTCAGGCTCCCTGCCCAGCGGGGAGCCTGCTTCTCCCTCTCCTCCCTGCTTGTGCTCTCTCTCACTGTCTCTGTCTCTCTCAAATAAATAAAATCTTTAAAAAAATAAAGGGATAATGTGCTGTAGTGGAATGATTATGTAGAATATACAATGGGAAAAAGATGGTCTCTTCAATAAATGGTTCTGGGAGAACTAACTATCCACATGCAGAGGAATGAAATTGAGCCCCTCTCTTATATCATACACAGAAATCAACCCAAAATGGATAAAAGACTTGAACATAAGACCTGAAACAATTGAACTCCTAGGAGAAAACATAGAGGGTAAGCTACTTAACACTGGTCTTGGCAATACATTACTTTTTAATTTGACACCAAAAGCAAAGGCAACAAAAGCAAATACTAAACACATGGGGCTATATTTTACTAAAAAGCTTTTGCAAAGGAAACCATCAACAAAATGAAAAGGCAGCCTATGGGATAGGAGAAAATATGTGCAAGCCAGGTATCTGATAAGGAATTAATATATAAAATACACAAGAAAGTTAAACAACTCAATAGCCCCCCCAAAAAATATTTAACAAATTAAAAATAGGCAGAGGACTTCGACAGACTTTTTCCCAAATAAGATATACAAATGGCCAACAGGTACATGAAAAGTGCTCAACATCACTCATCATCAGGGAAATGCAAATCAAAACCACAATGAGGTATCACTGCACACTTGTTAGCAAAAAGACAAGAGATAAGTATTGGTAAGGATGCGGAGAAAAGGGAATGTTTATATACTGTTGGTTTTAAACTGTTATAATCACTATGGAAAAACGGTATGAAGGTTTCCCAAGAAATGTAAACTGGAACTACTGTGGGACCCAGCAATCTCACTCCTGGTGTTTCAAAGGGAACAACATCATTACCTCAAAGAGATCTGTTCTCTTAGGTTCATAGCATTATTCACAGTAGCCAAGGTATGGGAACGACCTAAGTGTCCATTGGTGGATGAAGGGATAAAGAAAACTTGGTAGAGTATACACAATGGAATATTATTCAGCCTTAAAATACAAAGAAGTCCTATCATTTATGACAACATGAATGAACCTCATGACTATTGTGTTAAGTTAAATAAGACAGAGAAAGACAAATACCACATAGTATCACTTATGTGTAGTATCTTAAAAAAAAAAAAAGTCAAATTCATAAAAACAGAGTAGAAAAGTGGTTGCCAGGGACCGGGGTGGGGTGGGAATGACTAGAGGTTTGTAAAAGTGTATCGACTTTCAGTTATAAGATGTGCAGGGCCTGAGGATCTAATGTAGAACATGGTGATTATAGTTGATAACTCTCTATTGTGTAATTGAAATTTGCTAAGAGCATGGGACTTAAATATTCTCACCAAAAAAAAAGGTAAATATGTGAGGTGAGCAATGACACAAAATAAAGAGGTAACGTGCTGTAATGGAATGGTTTGAGATAAAAAATATGGGTTTTTCTTTCTACTAGTTTTTCATCACCAGTTCTTCTTCTGAGTGATCATTCTGTTGTTTATTGGAAAGTGATCTTCGGATTTGAAGTGTGGAGACCTGAATTCAAGTCCGATTTTATATGATTACATGTTTTATCTCTAGTGGTTAGATTTATCTGTGAAAATGTGAGCAGATCTGGTGCTCGATGAGCCCTTTCTGACTTCATTTCTTTGTTAATATGATTACATCCATATCATTTCTGAAGAAGGGGGAAAACAGAGGTTTTTGTTGAAGACTTCCTTCCTTTTTCTTCTCCATGCCAAAGATGACAAGTTTAAAAAGAAGCCAGTAACCGACTTTCAGTTGAGAAACACACAGTGGGGAAACACACAGAGGGAGGAGTTAGTGCATATTCATGCTTCTCTTCCCTCTCAACTTCTGCCTCCTTGTCCTTCTCTTTCCATTAACTAAAAAGTCACAACAATCAAGATCCATTGCCTCTCTCCCCATTGAGAGAAACAGTACTGATGCTCAATTCCCATCTCTGGAAATTGAGTTAATTGGTGTAGCATACAGCCTAGACAACACAATTTTTAAGGTTCTGTATGTGATTCTAATCTGCATCCAGGGTTGAAAATCTCTGCTTGAGAAATGGTCCCTAAGGCCTTGTATGGACAATCAGCAACATTATCTGGAAAGACTCAGGTACAGAAAGAAAAATACAGATTCTTGGAGGCTCTTGCGATATCTTCTTCAGAATTTCTCAAGGTGATGTTAGGCATTTTTAAATGTGCTATGGAAAAACTTGATGTGATCCCATGTTTAAAAACCTTAAAAACCTTTAAAAAATCTTAAAGGAAATGGAATATGTACCAATAACCACTCCTCCTCACTCTTTCCATGTATCTTCTGCATTAAATAATAATTTGGTTCACGCACTGATGGATAAGAAAAAACAACTTGGAGAAGTTGGCTTAAGACTTTACAATATTAAATTCTCTTATCTGGGTTATAAAGGAATATCAGTTTCTACTAAAAGAACTGCCTGTCAGCGTGGGCAGACTGAGTTATTTCCATGAAGCAAAGGAGAAGGGTAAGCCCATTTTATTTGAACGTAGCCTTCAGGAGGGGTGTAAGACAGTATTGGAGGACTGAAATTGGGGAAAGAAGAGGAGGTCGAAGGGCTTTCTGGAATATATGGGTTAATCTCTCAGGAGAAGGCAAAATTTATCCTCCTGGGTAAATTATTTTAAAACCTATTGGTCTTTCACTGTGTCAGCAAAAACAAACTTCATATTGTGGGTACCTCTCACATATTTTAAATTTAATCATAGGGCTTTACTCCATTTGCAAAAGGATGCTAGTAGGAGGAGGACAAGGCAAAGGACTCTCCATTCCCCTCTCCATTCCCTTCTCTTATCTCATTGCCAACTTCCCTTCAACTCACACCAAGTATGTAACTACGAAGTAAAGAGCAAAGCAATTTGAGATAAACACTGCTCTGGGCACCAGGTCTTATTTCTGAATATTAAGCACCTAGAAAAATATTGGGGGGGGTGCATGATATATTCAGAGCACTAAACGAGAAAAATATGCAGCCAAGAATACCATATCCAGCTAGGCTGTCATTGAAAATAGAAGGAGAGATAAAAAGCTTCCAAGACAAACAAAAACTAAAGGAATTTGCAAACACGAAACCAGCCCTCGAAGAAATATTGAAAGGGGTCCTCTAAGCAAAGAGAGAGCCTAAAAGCAGCATAGACCAGAAAGGAACACAGATAATATACACTAACAGTCACCTTACAGGCAATACAGTGGCACTAAATTCATATCTTTCAATAGTGACCCGGAATGTAAATGGGATCAATGCCCCAATCAAAACACACAGGCTATCAGATTGGATTAAAAAACAAGACCCACTGATATGCTGTCTACAAGAGACTCATTTTAGACCCAAAGACACCCCAGACTGAGAGTGAGGGGGTGGAAAACCATTTTCCATGCTAATGGACACCAAAAGAAAGCTGGGGTGGCCATCCTTATATCAGACAAATTAGATTTTAAAACAAAGATTGTAATAAGAGATGAGGAAGGACACTATATCCTACTTAAAGGGTCTATCCAACAAGAAGATCTAACAATTGTAAATATCTATGCCCCGAACATGGGAGCAGCCAATTATAGAAGGCAATTAATAACAAAGGCAAAGAAACACATTGACAACAATACAATAATAGTGGGGGACTTTAACACCCCCTGACTGAAATGGACAGATCATCTAAGCAAAAGATCAAAAGGAAATAAAGACTTTAAATGACACACTGGACCAAATGGACTTCACAGACATATTGAGAACATTCCATCCCAAAGCAATGGAATACACATTCTTCTCTAGTGCCCATGGAACATTCTCCAGAATAGATCACATCCTAGGTCACAAATCAGATCTCAACTGGTACCAGAAGATTGGGATTATTCCCTGCATATTTTCAGACCACAATACTTTGAAACTAGAACTCAATCACAAGAGGAAAGTCAGAAAGAACTCAAATACATGGAGGCTAAAGAGCATCCTACTAAAGAAGGAATGGGTCAACCGGGAAATTAAAGAAGAAGTAAAAAAATTCATGGAAACCAATGAAAATGAAAACACAACGGTTCAAAATCTTTGGGATGTAGCAAAGGCAGTCCTGAGAGGAAAGTATATAGCAATACAAGCCTTTCTCAAGAAACAAGAAAGGTCTCAAATACACAACCTAACCCTACACCTAAAGGAGCTAGAGAAAAAACAGCAAATAAAGCCTAAACCCAACAGGAGAAGAGAAATAATAAAGATCAGAGCAGAAATCAATGAAATAGAAACCAAAAGAACAGTAGAACAGATAAATAAACTAGGAGCTGGTTCTTTGAAAGAATTAACAAGATTGATAAACCCCTGGCCAGACTTAACAAAAAGAAAAGAGAAATGACCCAAATCAACAAAATCATGAATGAAAGAGGAGAGATCACAACCAACACCAAAGATATACAAACAATTATAAGAACATATTATGAGCAGTACCATGCCAGCAAATTACATAACCTGGAAGAAATGGATGCATTCCTAGGGATGTATCAACTACCAAAACTGAACCAGGAAGAAATAGAAATCCTGAACAGACCTATAACCACTAAGGAAATTGAAGCAGTCATCAAAAATCTCCCAACAAACAAAAGCCCAGGGCCAGATGGCTTCCCAGGGGAATTCTACCAAACATTTAAAGAAGAATTAATACCTATTCTCCTGAAACTGTTCCAAAAGATAGAAATGGAAGGAAAACTTCCAAACTCATTTTATGAGGCCACCATTACCTTGATCCCAAAACCAGACAAAGACCCCGTCAAAAAGGAGAATTACAGACCAATAACCTTCATGAACATGGATGCAAAAATTCTCACCAAAATACTAGCCAATAGGATACAACAGTACATTAAAAGGATTATTCACCATGACCAAGTGGGATTTATCCCTAGGCTGCAAGTTTCGTTCAACATCCGCAAATCGATCAACGTGATACAATACATTAACAAAAGAAAGAGCAAGAATCATAGGATCCTCTCAATAGATGCAGAAAAAGCATTTGACAAAGTACAGCATCCTTTCTTGATCAAAACTCTTCAGAGTATAGGGATAGAGGGTACATACCTCAATATCATAAAAGCCATCTATGAAAAACCTACAGCGAGTATCATTCTCAATGGGGGAAAAGCTGAGAGCCTTTCCCCTAAGGTCAGGAACGCGGCAGGGATGTCCACTATCACCACTGCTATTCAACATAGTATTAGAAGTCCTAGCCACAGCAATCAGACAACAACAAGAAATCAAAGGCATCCAAATCGGCAAAGAAGAAGTCAAACTCTCACTCTTTGCAGATGATATGATACTGTATGTGGAAAATCCAAAAGACTCCACCCCAAAACTGCTAGAACTCATACAGGTATTCAGTCAAGTGGCAGGATATAAAATTGGTGCACAGAAATCAGTGGCATTCCTATACACAAACAACAAAAGAGAAGAGAGAGAAATTAAGGAGTCGATCCCATTTACAATTGCACCCCAAACCATAAGATACCTAGGAATAAATCTAACCAAAGAGGCAAAGGATCTGTACTCAGAAAACTATAAAACACTCATGAAAGAAATTGAGGAAGGCACAAAGAAATGGAAAAATGTTCCATGCTCATGGACTGGAAGAACAAACATTGTGAAGATGTCAATGCTACCTAGAGCAATCTACACATTCAATGCAATCCCCATCAAAATACCATCCACTTTTTTCAAAGAAATGGAACAAATAATCCTAAAATTTGTATGGAACCAGAAAAGACCCCGAATAGCCAGAGGAATGTTGAAAAAGAAAAGCAAAGCTGGCAGCATCACAGTTCCGGACATCCAGCTCTATTACAAAGGGTTCATCATCAAGACAGTATGGTACTGGCACAAAAACAGACACATAGATCAATGGAACAGAATTGAGAGCCCAGAAATGGACCCTCAACTCTATGGTCAACTCATCTTTGACAAAGCAGGAACAAATGTCCAATGGAAAAAAGAGAGTGTCTTCAACAAATGGTGTTGGGAAAATTGGACAGCCACATGCAGAAGAATGAAACTGGACCATTTCCTTACACCACACACAAAAATAGACTCCAAATGGTTGAAAGACCTAAACATGAGACAGGAGTCCATCAAAATCCTAAAGGAGAACACAGGCAGCAAACTCTTTGACCTCAGCTGCAGCAACTCCTTAGAAACATCACCAAAGGCAGGGGAAGCAAGGGCAAAAGTGAACTATTGGGATTTCATCAAGATAAAAAGCTTTTGCACAGCTAAAGAAACAGTCCACAAAACCAAAAGACAACCAACAGAATCGGAGAAAATATTTGCAAATGACATATCAGATAAAGGGCTAGTATGCAAACTCTATAAAGAACTTATCAAACTCAACACCCAAAGAACAAATAATCCAATCAAGAAATGGGCAGAAATATGAACAGACATTTTTCCAAAGAAGACATCCAAATGGCCAACAGACACATGAAAAGGTGCTCAACATCGCTCGGCATCAGGGAAATCCAAATCAAAACCTCAATGAGATACCACCTCACACCAGTCAGAATGGCTAAAATTAAGTCAGGAAACGACAGATGGTGGGGATGTGGAGAAGGGGGACCCCTCCTACACTGTTGGTGGGAATGCAAGCTGGTGCAGCCCCTCTGGAAAACAGTACGGAGCTTCCTCAAAAAGTTGAAAATAGAGCTACCATATGATCCAGCAATTCCACTACTGGGTATTTACCACAAAGATACAAATGTAGGGACCCGAAGGGGTACGTGCACCCCAGTGTTTATAGCAACAATGTCCACAATAGCCAAACTGTGGAAAGAGCCAAGATGTCCATCGACAGATGAATGGATAAAGAAGATGTGGTATATACACACAATGGAATATTATGCAGCCATCAAAAGGAATGAGCTCTTGCCATTTGCAATGATGTGGATGGAACTGGAGGGTGTTATGCTGAGTGAAATAAGTCAATCAGAGAAAGACAGGTATCATATGACCTCACTGATATGAGGAATTGTTAATCTCAGGAAACAAACTGAGGGTTGCTGGAGTGGGGGTGGGGTGGGAGGGATGGGGTGGCTGGGTGATAGACACTGGGGAGGGTATGTGCTATGGTGAGCGCTGTGAATTGTGCAAGGCAGTTGAATCAGAGATCTGTACCTCTGAAACAAATAATGCAACATATGTCAAGAAAAAAAAAAGAAGAAGATAGCAGGAGGGGAAGAATGACCGGGGGGAAATCGGCGGGGGAGGTGAACCATGAGAGACGATGGACTCTGAAAAACAAACTGAGGGTTCTAGAGGGGAGGGGGGTGGGGGGATGGGTTAGCCTGGTGATGGGTATTAAAGAGGACATGTTCTGCGTGGAGCACTGGGTGTTATGCACAAACAATGAATCATGGAACACTACATCAAAAACTAATGATGCAATGTATGGTGATTAACATAAGAATAAAAAAATTTAAAGAAGAAAAAAAAGAAAAGAAAATACATTTTGGAATTAAAAAAATATTGGAACATAGTAGGTATAACAAAAGATTATTTAATGACTGACTATAGGGAGGAAGAATTCCATGTAGAGGACAAGGTGCATTTTTAGAATGCCAAAATTCTGGAACAGTTTCAGGGACTCAGTCACGAGGACTCCTCTGTCCAAAGTGCAGGTTTCCAAAGAAGTTCCAGACCTGAGTTGCATTGTGCTCTGAGGAACATAAGCCTCAAGTTAGATCATATAGATACAGCAACACAATCCTCCTCTCTGGCATTCTCAGCAGACTGCACCCCCCCCAAATCATATCCATTTCTTCCTCCCCATATCTTCACAGATAAAAATATCAACTCAAGATTCAGTGTGAAGAATTCTGCAGAGCACTTATTTGATTGAATACAGAGTTTATAATTATTCTCATTAGGTTTTTCCTAATTGGGTATTTACAGCTGTCTTACCTTCCAACTGGAACAGTAGCTCATTCCTATTTGGGTCTTGAATCATAATGAAGAAACTGGCCCATTTTCAGAATTTCAGTGCCTTAGTTATTTATGGCTGCCCATAAACTCATTTTTCTTCCACCTCCCTGGACAGCAATCACCAAGGCTCAGATGCCAAGCTGGGAAATGTATTTTTCCAGGAGCAACTGGCTTCTTGGCCAGCACTTCTGGCAATGGTGTGGTTGGTCCCCTTTGAAGTCGTCTACTGCTCTGACTTGTGTTTTTAAGATGCGTGATGAACTGTTTGGGGGCTGCTCTACCATGCTAAATGCTATTTTCCTTTTGACTCACCTTTTAAATAACGAGGAATTTATATCCATTGAATCCACATGGAAAAAAAGCTACTGAAGCAGAGTATCACTTTTTTTAAAAAAGCCCATATATGGAATTTCCACAAAGTTAAATCTTAATGCTGGAAGCAACATGAGAGGCCATCTAGTCCAACTTTCTACAAAATGCAGGAATTTCCTCTGAAAGGATCCATAAGCAGAAGTCAACATCTGAAAAGCTTTTGGTGACAAGGTGATGACTAATTCTTAAATTGGGCCACTCTATCTCTGGATCGCTCTAATTGTTTAAAAGTGCTTCCTAAGACTGAGTTGAAGTGTGCCTTCCCACGGGTGTTAATAGTGGTCACAGTCCTGCCTGTGGAATAGTCCAGAATAAAACCCGATCCCTCTTTAACACAGCAGCCTGTCAAAATGTCTCACTTTTCAGTCTTCCCAGAGCCTACTTCTCCAGTGGCATCAAGCGTCGCTACCCTCTAGTCAGAAAGACCTGTCTGTGTACATCTTAAAATATGTCTTCCTCTTTTGGAATGGCTCACTGGGGTTTACGACAGCTCATTATTGGAACATAATTCTATCAACGGTAGACTCTCCTCACTTAAACTTTTTTTTAGCTCACAGTTGATCAGGAACTGCAGTTGTCTCTGCATATCCTTGATGTTCTAATAGCTTTTCAGTACCCTCAAGACAGGTACTCTAATACTTCTCAATGACGTTTGAGAAAACTGAAGGTCAGAGAGATGTAGTCCACTCAATGCCACACAGCTAGTTCTTTCTGATCGCAGAGCCCTTAAAACCTACATTGTTGAACTTGAAATAAACGCCAACCAACTCTGAGTTACTTATAAGTTGCCATCAAACCAGGATTTCTTTCATTTTTTGCAATACAGTGTTAACTATTGTCACCATGCTGTATATTATATCTGCATGACTTATTTATAATTGGAGGTTTGTACCTTTCAACTCCCTTAACCCACTCCCCACCCTTGGCAACCACCAATCTGTTCTTGGTATCTATAAGCTGGTTTTCTTTGTTTTTAGATTCCACATGTGAGATCATACAGTATTTGTCATTCTTTGACCTATTTCACTTGGCATAATGCCCTCAAGTTCCATCCATATCACAAATGGTAGCATTTCATTCTTTTTAATGGCTGAATAGTATTCCACTGTGTGTGTATGTATGTGTGTGTGTATACCACATTTTTGTTTTTTGTTATCCACTCATCCATCAATGGACACTTACCTCATTTCCATATCTTGGCTATTGTAAATAAGCTTCAGTGAACATTGAAATGCATATATCTTTTCAAATTAGTGTTTTATTTTCTTCAAATACCTGGAAGTGGAATGACCAGATCATACAGTGTTTCTATTTTTAATTTTTTGAGGAATCTCCTTACTGCTTTCTATAATGGCTGCACCAATTTACATTCTTATCAACACAAGCGTTCTCCTTTCTCCACATCCTTGCCAACACTTGTTATCTCTTATCTTTTTGCTAATATCCATTCTAACAGGTGTGAGGTGATACCTCATTTTCATTTACATGTCCTAGATGATTAATGATGTTGGCCATCTGTAGGTCTTCTTTGGAAAAATGTATATTCAAATCTCAGTTTTTAATCAGATTTTTTTTTTTTAGGTTGTGAGTTCTTTATGTATTTTGGGTATTAATCATATATCTTATCGGATCTATGATTTGCAAATAGTTTCTCCCATTCAGTAGGTTGCCTTTCCATTTCATTGACGATTTCCTTTGTTGTTCAGAAGGTTTTTAGTTTGGTGTGTTTTTTATTGTTTGTTTCCATTTTTGACAGGGCAATCATATGTAGTTTTACCCTGATAATCTACTTCCAAATACAATTAATACATTTCATTATTACAGCAATTCTATAGGGGTTAGTTTTTGTTTAGCCATATTTTATGGATAGAAAACTGAAGCTCAGAGTTGCCCAGTCACATTGCTAGCAACTGGATCACCTCTGAGTCTGTTTCTACTGATCATTTTATTTTTTAATTATCAATCACTGCTGCTGCTTTGAATATAGACACTATTTTTTAGTGCTTGCTGGATATTGTAGGTGATGCAGTATAGATGCTCTGTATTATATCAACTTTCTATAAATATTGAGTTCTGTGCTGACAGGCAGTTAAATTGTTGATGAGGTCACCTTGACCTGCAGTATCTTGGTTTTAGACTTTAGTAAGAATGCTTCATTTTGGTTTTAATTTTTTTTATCTAGAAAACTGTCCTTTCTCCTAAGCATGTGGCTTTTCTGGGTCCTCAACTAAATTCCCAGGGGGAGGTGAGGGGTGGGGTTCACCAACGTGTCTCCACCATGGCTATGACTGAACTCCATTTCTCACAGACTGCATCTGTGAAGTCTCTCCCACATGTACCCTCTGGGGGCCTTGCAGATTGTCATCCTGAGGAGGCACATATTTGTAGCTGATTAAGTACATTAGGTGAATTTTTGCAGCATTTTGGGGTCTCTTCTCTGCCACACCCTCCTGTTCATTAGTCTGCTGCTCCCCAAGCCCTAACTTTTGCCTTCAACACCTATTTCCTTTGTTCATCAATGATACTGGTTTCTCCTTGTTCAAAGAGAAAGCAAGCATGAATATGGGAATCACTTGCTCTCTGCCTTCTTTCAAGAATCAAGGCTCATTTCTCATTAGCAAGGGCCAATAATACCTCTTGTGTTGGTTTACCTCGTTCCTGGCTTCACTTCTCCTGTCCTTCACTCCTGGGTCAGGATAAATTCCAGAAGAGCTCTCTATGTGTAAGTCTTTGTCACAGGCTCTGCTTTTGAGGGACCTCAAGATATTACCTAGTTCTGGGGCTCCTGGGTGGCTCAGTCGTTAAGTGTCTGCCTTCGGCTCAGGTCATTGTCCCAGGGTCCGGGGATTGAGTCCCGCATCTGGGTCCCTGCTCCGCGGGAAGCCTGCTTCTCCCTCTCCCTCTCCCCCTGCTTGTGTTCCCTCTCTTGCTGCATCTCTCTCTGTCAAATAAATAAATAAAATCTTAAAAAAAGATATTACCTAGTTCTATCTTCAGTCTTCATTCTCCCTTTATCAAAACTGTCTGCATGTAAGATTTGCAGAATGCTCTACCAAAAGCAGGATATCCTACCTGTGGGATTTCTCTGCTACAGCAACTTGAGAAGAATAACTGGGGAAAAAATAAATGAATCAATTATAAAGTTATAATTTATGCATTATTTCACTTAATGTACATATATTGAGTTGATTACAGTGTTACATATTTAAAGAAATGAACACGATGTAACTTCTACACTCAAAAATCTTACTGTGTGTCATGGAGAAACATACTTTATACAAAGAGGTATGATAAAATGTTATACGCAACACAATGGAATTTTGTGCAGGTGTAGTAGATACACACTGAGAAGAGTTTCATAAAATAAGGGATGCTGAAGTAAAATTTTAGAAGATGAGTAGGCAGGTGCCATGCAGTCAATGGGTGGAGAGCATCCCAAACAAAAGAAATGGTTTGATTAAAGGCATGGAGATATCCAAAGCATATTTACGCAGGGAGCATACGTCAATTTTTTAAAAAGATTTTACTTATTTATTTGAGAGAGAGAATGAGATAGAGAGAACATGAAGGGGGGGGAGGATCAGGGGGAGAAGCAGACTCTCCGCTGAGCAGGGAGCCCGATGCGGGACTCGATTCCGGGACTCCAGGATCATGACCTGAGCTGCAGGCAGTCGCCTAACCAGCTGAGCCACCCAGGCGCCCCAGCATATGTTGATTTTAAGCAGAGAGATTGAGACTACAGCTAGCAGAGGAGGCCACAGGTGAACTTCTCTCTCAAAGATGCCTGGAAACTCTTTAGTATAGTGAATTGGAAAACTTTTTATCATTATCCCAGTTCTCTATAAGGAAAATATTTTATATTGTGCTTCAACACACACACACACACACACACACACACACACACACACACACACGCCTACTCACAAAATAAGCTTTACAAAATAGTACTTATTACATAATGCTTTCTTAAATTTTAATTTCAATTCTATTCTACTCTAATCTACATCAAAAATAGTTTGAGATCTGCCAAAATGATTTCATAACCGGCTCTTGTAAAAGTGCTTCTGTAGACAATTACAAGTATCCTGAGATACTATTTGTCCTTTATCCAACTGGCAAGTATCAAAAGGCTTGATAACATATTGTCAGTAAGGGTGGAAAAAGAGGCTTTTGCAAACAGAACTGCTGAGGATGCAAAATGTACTATTGTTACAGAGCAGACTTTGATAAAACTTAATAAAACTACATATGCATTTATCATGTGACACAGAAATCCTAATTCTAGACATTTATCCCAAATATACGTTGACAGAAATACAAACTAATATATATAGGGCAATTTTTTTGTGACAGTCTTTGTGATATGGGACAAGTTGAATAAATTATGGTACTCCATATCATGGGATATTAAATACTGTTTATTTGTAAAAAGATACACATACTGCTCTGGTATAATCTCCAAGCTATAAACTTAAAAGACAGAAAACAAGGTAGAACAAAATGTATACTGTGTGATACTTCTTACCTAAGAAGGGGAGGATAGGAGCATGTCTGTATATGTTTTATTAAAAAATCATGGTAAAAAGATCAATTATCTTCTTTGAAAAGTTACCTAAAGAGGAAGGGAGTAAATGTGGAGGAAACAAGGACAGAAGTTAGATTTCTCTAAATTATTTTGTCTTATATTCTTGATTTTGGAAATCATATAAATATTTGATATAACTCTAAAAATTATAGTAAAAATCAATTCATAAAAATGAAAAGGAAAATGAAACTGGACTTTCCTTTGAGTTGGAGAGGTAAATCCTCAGTAAAGAATTATTTCAAATGACTTAAAACACAATACTCTGGGCATTCTTAGTGGATTGGAAAAAAATCTGAAAATAAGTGTTTTCAGTAATCTCATTTATAAAAGTATCATTGATATCTTAAAACATATGAATATATAAGTGTTATAATGATTATGCTATCACACATTAACAAGTAATCATGTTAATTTTATCAGAAAGCAAAATTTTAGTATATGATAAAAAAATATAAAAATCCAAAATCATAGGATATAAGTAAAAAGTCTGTGTCTCAATTTCACAGTTTACTTTTTGTTAAGAAACCATTCGCGTTCTTTAAGTTTTCCACTTGTTACAAGGAGTAGCAGATGATATTCTTTAATCTCCCTCTTTCTGTGAGTATATATCATGGAAACAAACACCACTCCTGGAAACATACACCTAGCTGCCCCGTGATTGTACCAAACACGTCTACCTGAGGAGTGGGGAGTTTATATAATAATAAGAAAATCTTCTTTAAAGCTCAACAACACAAAGGTTTTTTGTTTGTTTTATGTGAGAGGAAAAATACAACGCATGGAGATGAAATCCAGGTGGCCCAACCTATAAATAACAGGAGATCCAGAAAGAAAGAATAGTGAAAACACAGGGCAGAATATTATCAAAGCAACAATATATAGAAACTAACAGAAGTTAGTTAAAGATAGGAATTTTCAAGCAGAAAGTTCCCTTTGTCTACCCCATTGTTATTTCAGAATTCAAAGCAGAAAGAGAAGGCCCTCCAAACTTCCACAGAGCGGAGAGAGGAAAAAGTCACCTACCAAGAAATTGAAATCAGATTTCTTGCTAGAAGACAAGACTGTTGCCTAAACATTTCTATCGTATACAGTTCTTTACTATAAATTTTAATCCCCAGCTAAATAACCAAAAATCATAAGGTCAGAATAAAGTAATTCTTAGACATCCAAGAACTCAGAAAACACACTTTTTATACTCATCCAGGAAGCAATAAATTCAACCCCACAGAGTAATAATAGAAGACTCCAGGAATTAAATAAAAATATGCCATCTATCAATATGAAAACTGATCAGCTACTATAGTACTATCCCCTCCCCTCAGATGTGTCAAGTTCCTCTCTGCACCTTCCATTTTTATTTTTATTTTATTTGAGCAGGATTATTGAAGGCTCTTGGGATGAGAGTAGGAAGAAATCATGAAGGAGAGATGAGATACAACACACCCCACTAGAAAAACTTAAGGTAAACTCAGTGCCAAAGGAAGTCAATCAAAACAGAATATTGAAAATAAAATACATAAGAGAATTCAATATGAAGTTAGAGGATAATATATTGATGATGAAATCCAACCAATCAAGTGATCATTGACATAAAGAACTCAAGAATAATAAAAGAGCTGTTCATTAGTACTATCATTATTTAAACACAATTTTTTTTAAAAAGCCGGGAGGTTACAGAAATGTATAAAACTTGAACATTTAAAAGACCAAATCTCAGGGCGCCTGGGTGGCTCAGTCATTAAGCGTCTGCCTTCGGCTCAGGTCATGATCCCAGGGTCCTGGGATCGAGTCCCACATCGGGCTTCCTGCTCCGCGGGAAGCCTGCTTCTCCCTCTCCCACTCCCCCTGCTTGTGTTCCTGCTCTTGCTGTGTCTCTCTCTGTGCCAAATAAATAAATAAAACCTTTAAAAAAATAAAAATAAAAGATTAAATCTCAGAGTTTTTTTTATTTAAATATATATTTTTTAACATTGGGGACATCTTAGAAAAACCAGCAACTTTTATACTGCAAAAAATGTTTATCTGAAATTATCAAACCCTTTAGTTTTACTTCCATTTTTGTTCCTTCTGTTAAATTCCAGAAAACTAAATTTAATGCTTATTGTTAAAAACAGCAAGTACTGGGGCACCTAGGTGGCTCAGTTGTTAACTGATGGACTCTTGATTTCAGTTCAGGTTGTAATATTAGGGTCATGAAATCAAGCTTGGAATCCAGCTCCGTGCTGGGCAGGGAGCCTGCTTAAGATTCTCTCTCCCTCTCCCTCTACTCCTCCACCCTAACTCACACATGTGCGTTCTCGCTCAAAAAAATAAATAAATAAATTAAATTAAATTAAATTAAAAAAAAATAGTAAGTACAGGTTGTTGGGCATACTCTTCCTCCTTCCTTATTGCAGATTCCTGACCTTGTTCACCTCTTTGGGACGGCACATCCCTCCGGGGCTACTGGGCTTTTTTTTCCTGCTCCACAGTAACTTCTGTTTGATGGAAGTCCGTCACGGTGGTCTCATCTTCCTTGCCAACTGCCAAGACAGACCCAGTTCTGGAAAATTCTGCTGGGAACCTCTGAGAAAGTTTATTTCACATTTAAAAAACGAATAAAAGGAGGGAAATTCTATTTTCTGCGTCTAGAATTTGCAATGCATTCCTAACTCGGCTCTGACACATTCTAACTCTTGTCATCTTGGGTAAGTTGGGATTGTTTAACTTCTTTGCACTTTCGTTTTCTTATGTATAAGCTGGGGGTAACGATAAGCAAAACTGCCTCATGGGGTTTCAGTGAGGATCAAAAACTAGAACACTTAGAACAATGCCTGGCAGATACCGAGCCCACTGTGTTTGCTGTTCTTACTACTAATGTTATTATTTGAGACAGAGGAAATTACTTGTATTAAATCTGATCAGCTATTATTATTATGTCCTCACCTCAGGTGTTGCAAATTCCTCTCTGCACCTTCCATTTTATTTGTTTTTTTTTTTTTTTCCTTTGCTGAAAGTACCAAAAATAAAATCCAGGTTCAGCTGCTCTGCCTTCCATCTGTCACCTGTGAGGCAGCACCAGCTTCTTCAAACCGTGGGCCTATTCCTACCTTGTTCTTATTTTTACTCAATGCTTTTAAAGTCCTATCACTCTCTTAAAGAACTTTTTGGATTTTTTTTTTGGACTTTTCTCTAACTGGGTTCCACCGCCACCCTTTCAAATTTATCTTTTTTTCTTTTTTCCCTGTGTATGGGATCAGCCTGTGCTTGGCATGTCTTCTGAAAAGTTTTCCAGAATTTATCTAGCAGCTATGATGACTAATCCTTCTGTCCCTAATTTTTTCTCATTGGAATTGTGATTTCAAAATCAGAATTTTTTTTAAAGAATCTCTCTGACATGGGATCATACTTATTTTTTTCTCTATGAATATTTTGAAATCTGCTTTCCCAAAGCCAAGGTCACATCCAAATTTGCCCAGCAAATATAATTATAATGATTATAGAAAAAGCAGATGTCTGAGAAAATAGAAACAGTTTCAGGGAGCTATCAATTTGCCTACCAAGAGGGTAAGGGAGGAATATGCCTGCCAGCTTAATCCTGTTGGCAGGTAGAAGTTAAAAGATAAATTAGTATTAATCTATTGACTTATTTGGCTTTTAAAAGACATCTTGAATGGGTGAGACACTCTAGTTATTCTTTGTTTCACAAACTCCTTTAGCAACCAAAGTTAGGAGGTCTGTTGCAATAAGAATAGGAGGGTTCTTTCTGATCAGAAATGAAGAGAGAGAATACTAGCCTGATTTGCTGAGTCCTAACTATAGGCCAGGCACTGTACTGAATGCTTGAGATCAATAACTCATTTAAACCATTTTACAGGGGATGATGACAGTAGTTGAAAAGTGGATTCAAGGACACAAAGCTAGTAAGTTTGGATCTGTGGGATCTGAACTCATTAACTGTTTAATCCAACATCTGTGTTCTTTGCATCATGTGTTTCATAAAATGCTCAGCATAGGTATACTCTCAAAATAAAATCTTTTCTGAGACTGATGGGGCCAAAGACTTTGCACATCCTATGTTGTCAAAGTGTTCATTTTAGGTTTCTGACACCAAGTTTGAATTTTCCAGCATTGCTTGGTGCAATTGTGAGCACTTCGTATACAATGTTTTTTCTGCTCACTAAATTCAGACATACGGATTTGGATGTCTCCCGTCCACCACCAGCAATTAAGAAGGAAAATGTGTAATATTTCCACGCATGTAACTTGACTTCCTGACTTGGGAATTATGCTTTTTCCTGACTATCTTAAGAGTAAGTTGATTTTATCTGGACACATCATTCACAAGGGTGATTACCACACTATCACGAAGCTATCATCTGCATGTTTTCATTTCCTAAGGGTTCTACAGCAAATGCAAAGAATAAAACACCAAGTTAATGAATACTATCTAAATAAGTTACATGCCTTTGAAAAATTACAGTAATTAAAATGATATGAACTACCTATGCGTTTTGATTGTGTGTATATGTAGCATAACCTCATGTGCAAGTATAGACAATCATTTTCAATTAACGTTAAGGGGGAAGAAAACTAGCATTAATAAGCTTTTAAAAACCACCAACACTGCTGTATGATTTCTATGTTGGACATCCAAGGCCAGAAAAGGAAATTGTTAGAACTGCTATTACTTATTCAGAATCTCAATGCCAATTGTCAAGTGGAAGGAAGAAAGGTGTTTGTGCCCGGATCGTGGGAACACATTTGACATTCCCATATTAAGAAAGCAGCTTTCTGGGATGCCTGGGTGGCTCAGTCAGTTAAGCGTCTGCCTTCGGCTCAGGTCCTGGAATCGAGTCCCGCATTGGGCTCCCTGCTCAGCGGGGAGCCTGCGTCTCCCTCCCCCACCTGCTTGTGCTCTCTCTCTCTCTCTCTCAAATAAATAAACAAAATAAGAAAAAAGAAAAGAAAAAGAAAGCAGCTTTCTTCTCCCTGTATCTAGGCTTCTTACATTTACCAGAGTATAATTACACAAGCCAGATCATTGTCGTGTAACACACTACTCCAGCTGGATTGTGTAGGTCTTTGAGTGTCAAAGAGAGAAAGACACAGGACAGAGAAAGAAGAAAAAAGCATAGCTAATTTTGAAATAGTGATATGGCCATTTGGGCAAACAAAAACAATCTTCATAATTCTATTTGTCTTGAAATCTGGTTTTAACTGAGTGCTATCTGTCTCTGCTAGACAGGTTGTTCAAGTATTTCTAAGCTAGCTTCCCCTGAGTACTATAGTAATCAGGAAAACGATAACTTGTCTCACACTTGGGGTGATCACAGAATTTATCATCTGAAGGGGACACTTTTGAGTGCAAACAGTGGGGGGCACTATTGTCAACCAGATCAGGACAACAACAGGCTTAAGGGGATAAAACCAAGCATGTTGGTGCACCCTAGTCATATTAGAGCTTGGTCTGGGTACAGTTCTTCTGGTAACATAAACCTGCAAGAGTTCATATTCTCCCTCATGTCTGCAAATATACATGTGTTATGGTGTGTGTGGGGGTGTCTTGATAGGTTTGTAATGAACTGATGTCATATATCCACAAGCATATAAAAATAGATGAACAGCCACATAAAAATACAATGCATAGGTAACTTTTTCCTAAGCCTTAATTTAGCTAGTGGGCTGGAAAATGTCAGCAAGCAGAGGGTTAAAGGACAGCTGATGCCTCATGGAAACTTGGTAAAACATTCTATTTATAAACAATTCTATTTGGATATCACATTTTCTATAATGCTATTGGCTCATTTTATTTTTATACCTTAGAAAGTTTCCATGAAAGGGGATGAGCTCAGGGATTCATTTTCTTTTAAAGTTTGTACCTATTTCTGCTAGAGTCTGAACTCAGGTTTAAGGGCTGCAAGGACTTAAATGTAAATTATACGAGTGAGAAACAAATTCACAACAAGGAAGACCTAGGATAATGTCTAAGTCATGTACTTGTGTTATTGTGTTGACTGTAAGGTGTATCACACTGGGGACATTAGAAATCTTTGAAATGTGATATTCGATATACATAAATGATGGCTTCCAATTAAGCTTCAAATAAAAGTATACTTCTTAGTCTTTGTGAAGAAGTCAGCACGAAAAGAACAGAGCAACATGAAATATAACCTACTGTTTGGAAAAGGATGTTGGGGTCTCAGGAAACTGCTAGAACTGTTTTTGTTTATTGTTTAGACTAGACAAATACTGTGATCTTTTAGAAATGCAGGTTATCAGCATTCCTTAAAAGGTCCTCTGGAAATCTGGCAACTTGTAGCTTGAAGGTCACCCCTGTGTGATTGTAACAATCCAATTCTTGAACAGATCCTGGTGGGTTGGAACTTTATATGAGGAAGCCTGTCTATACATTGTTGTTCTGAGGAACCCGGCGGGGGGGGAGGGGTAGGGTAGAATCACCCAGCTTTTAGCGCCCCTCTTCAGTTCTTTCCTCCATAGAGACTATCCACAGAGTCTGTTTTACCTTTGGATATGTACTCTCATTTTCCACCGCACTGGGTATTAAAGTTGTGTTACGCTATCTTCACAATCTGGGCTCAGATCTTTCTCATCTTATTTCTCTTACTCCTCTTCATACACCTAACGTTATAGGTACAACTGGCCTTACCTTAATTCACAGATGCAACTGTATCTCCAGGTCTTTGTTCAACCATTCTTTCTGTCCAAAAGTCTTTATCTCTTCAGGTCCTTCTTTTATCTTCATGTCAGGATGCCTGGAATTTGTTACATGTCCTCCCTCCACAATCTTAGCAGTTGTGCTACCTCTGATTTCATCTTCCTGGGAGATGGGTTAAGGAACCCCAGGGACATTAAAGGGATTGAGGGAATTATGACAGTGAAACAGACAGTAACACTGAAAACAATAAGGATCAGGATCCATTTCCTAAAAATGTGGATAAAACATGTGGAAGATAGGTTTCAACAGATTCCACTTGAAACTGTAGAAAATGATTATTAGAAATAGCATGGTGAGCATGGAGACCTGACAAGATGGACCCAATGTACAGAAAACCATCCTTCTTACATGAGAAAGGGTGAAAAGAAGTGGAACAGAACAAAACTCAAGATACAAAAGAAATGTTCCCAAAATTTAAAAGCCAGATAATACAAAGGACTTTTTGGGCTGATAGAGAACAATACTCTCCCCCTTTCCCTCTCCAAACACACGCTTGGTCATTTTTTCTCTTTGCATACCTATATTGGGTGATTTTTTTTTTTTTTTTTTTTTTTTTTTTACCTATACTAACTTCCATTACTAGGTAAGATTCAAAGGCTGCTTTGGATTTTCCAGGGATTGCATCAGTCAGTATTCACTGTAAAGATAGTTCATCCATCTGATTTTCCCTTCAGTGCTGCTCTTTGTCAAAGCCTCTACAATCTAAATAAATATCAATCACACGACTTTGCTTTTTGTTCCTGTGTGGTCACATGTCTGGAAGGAAGTCCTCTGGTCCAAACTCAGACCCCTTTCTTGGGGGAGTTTTAGATGTCAACACTTTTTATATAGTTTTGTGACATCAGCTAATTTTTATTCTCTAACAAGAGTCATTTTTTGGATATAGATTCTGTACAAGATGAATTATCTTGCAACCAATGCTGTTATTTTGTAGGACTACAGTTTTCTCCCTTGAGAAAGCCTTATTGTTTGACCCATTGTTCTTTTTGTTTTAGGTAGATTTCCCTTTGCTGGGATCCCAAGGGCTCAATTTAGAGTTTGTAGGAATTGAATGAAAATCATTTGCCAAATGTGTAAAAGAAAATACATGGAAAATAAATGTGTTACTTCCTGTCATAAAAAGTGTTGGTGCCTTCATAACTCTCAGAATTTACCCTTATTAACCAAAGGCCATTTACTGTAATTCCCTGTGAATCGTTGCCTGAGGTTTTATTTCTGGAACAGGAAACATGATTGGCCTAAACTAAGTTGACATGATATATCATCAGGGATTGGGGGCATTGGGGAAGAAGGAAAGCCAGGAGGAAGCTGATAAAATATTTTTTTTTGAGTACAGTTGACACACAATGTTATATTAGTTTCAGGTGTACAACTTAGTGATTTGACAAGCTTATACATTATGCGACGTTCATCACAAGTGTGGCTACCATCTGTCCCATTACACTGCTATTACAAGAATTTAATGAGATCAGAGATCATGGTGAAGCAGGTGGGGTCAGAAAGTGGGAGATGTGCATAGCTAAGAGAAGGCAAAGTGTGGGATGAGAAGCTGGAGATTAAGAATCTATCGGTAGTGTAGTTTTATATTATAACAAATATCTAAGGTGCAGCCATGAGAGTGGGTGATTGCTTTTATAACACTTTTTTTAGTTTAATTCCCTAGCTAGAATAAAATAATAAACATGGAATTAAAGGAAGTATGTGGCTAAGGAGGTGTTGAAAGGTCGGTTATATGAAGTGTCTCAGGATGTTAAAATTGGCTTGGTAAAGTTATAAAATTATCGCAAAACCTATCAACAGCACAGTGGCATAATTCATCATTTAAGAAACTGTACATTCATCAAGAAATAATCATCGATCATTCTTAGGAAACTCATCACTAAACAAAGTTCAATGGATAAAGCATTGTATTTGGAACCAGGAAATCTATATCCTAGACCTCATTGCTCCAACTCAACTGCAGATATCAGAAAATCAAGCAAACTTGATATTCTGATAAAATATTATGGCTTTAGTGGGACCCAGAACTCTGCAAAAACGCCTTTACTTCCTATATCAAACTCAAATACTCATTCAACTGGAAATCCTTTGAAGATAGGGATCGTATTTTATGCATCTTGATGATGGCCTCTGTCCTGAGCTCTTGACCCATGGTGGGTGCTCATATATGTTTGTTAAATCAAATAGTTGAAGATCATCCGATCAAGCTTCACACAAGGTCATGGGCTTGGATCCAGATGTAGACAGTGCAATGTAAACCTCATGGGATACTGTCAAAACATAGCTCTCATGCTTTGGCATAAGGATTCTTTGGCAAAATGACTTTCTCCATGATCTCATGCCTTGTTTGTAGAAAGGGGAAAACCAGGTGTCCTGACTTCTGTTCCATTGTCTCCAAGAGAAGTACATCACATACATTTCTCAGACAATGACTTGGACAGTGGCTGCCAAAGTTCAGTTCTGGGATAGTGACTTGGTTCTGAGATGTAAGCACTGGGGTGAGGTGCACGGATAAGCCAAAATGACAAATTTATATCCTCTTTATAATCCTCCATTAGATGGCTAACATGCAAAAAAAAACAATCTCAAAAAAGTGATTTTATGTCTTGTGTGTCAAAAAACTAAGAATCATGCAACCTTCTCTACCTAAAAGAATAGTACTGGTATATGGAGTAGCTATAGCTTTAATACTTGCCCTGCATGTAGGTATATAAGTCAGTGAACCAGTTCTCTCTACTGATGAACATGTAGGTTTTTCCATATTTTAATATAAACACCATTAAGATATAAATAGCTTTAAAAATTAAAAGGAAAAGGAAATGCATTCATGCTAAAGAAATACTGCCATAAAATTATATGCACTGATGTGAACATTTGTTCAGTTGTGTCTTTAGACAATATTCTAGGTATGGATGTGGGTCAAGGAATATTCACATTTTAGCTGCCCTATTGAAAAATTCAACTAGAAGGGCCTGTATTCTCATTCTCTCACCATGTCTTTTAATTTTTGTCCATTTGAAAGACTATACTTTCTTTGATTGGTTTCACTTGCTTTTATTTGGTTACCACCAAGGATGATCATCCTTTCATTGGGTTCTTGTTCAGGTCTCAGCTCAAATATCACCTCCACAGAGATGCCTCCCCAGGGTTTTTAATCCAGAGCAGCCTCTCTGGTGTCATTTTCCTCACTTGTTAAATTTCATGTTCATGTTTAGCTCCCTTAAGCATTTATCATGATTACTATTTGAAGAGCATTTATTTATTTATTTTAAAAAGAAGAAGAAGATAGCAGGAGGGGAAGAATGAGGGGGGAAATCGGAGGGGGGAGATGAACCATGAGAGATGATGGACTTTGCAGAGGATTTAATCACTATGCCATGTTACCTTCAATAATGACAGGCTCACATCATTGAGGATTTACTGTTCTACGTGTTTTTCAACTTATCATTTTATATCCTCCACGTAACAGATCTATAGGATGAGTACTATTATGTCCATTTCACAGATGAAGAAACTGAGGCTCCAAGCTATTAATTAGGTGACTTGCCCCAAGATCACAGGGCCATAATACAGTGCACATGCAATTTTAAGCTGCAGCTTAGAGAGTTTGCCCAGAAGGACACATAGCTAAGTAAGTTGAAAAACTACAGTTCAAACTCCAGTATGAGTTCTTAAGCTTCAATTTAACCCACTCACTGACTAATCACTATAATCTGCATACAGATCTCTTTTCTAGAATATCTCCACTAGGTTTCAGAATCAGGTTCTAATGGCCACTTCCAGATTTTTTTCTTCTCACTTTAAACTACTCTACTCAATTAGGACCTAATAACACACTAGTAAAAGGAGTAAATTAGAATGTTTTATTTAGCTCAATATTTTCACAAGTGAAGAATGGAAAAGAGGCATACCCTATTGTAAATGATTAATGTGTTGCATTTAAAGTTATACGGGAATGTTCAAATGGCAATACACAACAGGTCCTACATATGGCTTTCTCTTTATTTTTCTGCTTTCTCTTTCACCAACTGCTTCACTTCATTCAAAATAAGCCTGGAAAAGTTAGGGTTTTTTTTAATTATTATTAAAAACTCCAATTAATCACAGAGTTAACCTTAGAGGTTAAAATAGAGTATTTTGAAATGATTTTTTCCTAACCAGGGGGAAGGCCACAAGAGCCGGTAAGGCTCGAGTTCCAAACACAAAGAGTATAAATAAAATCAAACACTATCTTCAACATCAAATATCCATAAATCTTTCCTCAAATCATGCTACTACATTTCTTCTACTTTTCACATTTGTTTTCCTGTTTCCTTTTAAAACAGTGCCTATAATTTGCCTCACTTACTGACTCTGACCTCTCCTTCATACAAAGAAAATTCTATATGTATGGTCTCTCCAATTTTATGCTGGTGCCCCAGCACCTATCTTTCTTCTTCTGATTTGTAGTGTTTTATGCTGCCCTCTTCAATCCCACATCAGATGTCCCTGACTCCTCTTAAAGTATATCAGCAATTGGAACTCTGTTTCTTCCTTCTCTGGTTCGGCCTTTTGGAAAGACAATTCTGTAAACCTCATAGCATGTTAAGTAATAGTCAAGCATATGGAGAAGCAATTGAATTTGAGAAAAATTCGACAAAAATAGTAGGCAATAGAGCTTAAGATCAAGAAAATGAGATTGCCATTTTTATTGCCTTAGTTCAGCGTGTGGTTTTGCATCTTCCTAGCTATGTGATCTTGAGCATGTAATTCATTCTCTCTAGAATTCAGCTTCCTCATGCCTAAAATGAGGGTAGTTATAGTAACTATGTTATAGATTAAAGGGGATAGAGGAAATCCCTGTGAAGAACTTAACAGTTTCTGCCACATAATACACCCTTATTGTTTTTATTAATAGTGGTCGTATTTGCAATTCATGGAAATTTGGGAAAGTGGTAAATTTATCTTCCCCAGCATCTTCCATTTAAAATCCATTAAGTATTTCTCTGTACCAGTTACTTGTAAGATAAATTATAAAGAGAAAATAGATTTGGCTCCTGTTTTTGCCATAGAAGTTTTCTCATGAGGGCAGAAGAGAAATTGATCTTAATCCAAGATTTCTTTTGTGTGTGTGTGTGTGTCACATCTGTCTTAAGCTGCCAAAGTCAGAGCAGGGAACACACAGAATGTGTTTGAATATTAAATTGATTCACTAATAAATTCATGACCTGACCTCCTCAAGGATCTTGGAATTTCAACAAATGCAACTGAGAAAAAGAACAAGTTGACATTTAAAAAGTGTTTATGCTTGCTAGTTTTCAGCAATATTTTGAACCAGATTCTATCTCCAGCATAGGCTGCAGTAACCAAATGCAATATAGATAGGTATTTAGGTTATTTATTTGGTAGGCAAACTAACCACTGCCAAGTTAATGCTTAAGAGTTGGAACCTGTATCACTATTTGCTCTACTTGAGGTGGAACAGAAAGGAGAATAAACTGGTAGGAGGCTTGTGGTGCTTTATTAGGGATACAATCATTAACATGGAATTACTACTATTACTCCTATTTGGATGGCTATTTTAATTGATAATTATATAATCACTAAGAGTAGTGACGATTCAGGCTTTCCTATGCCTAGATAGTATATATTCTTGTTAATACTCCCCCCCGCCCCCGCAAAACAAAACATATTCTCCAAAGCAATATCTATTAATGCTATGGCCTAAAAGAAAATGTAAAAGGAAGTGAAGATAAAATTTCATTCAGTTAAATCAAGGGCTATCACAATAATATTTTAGGTTGTAGAGAACTGAAATTGACTCTACTAAAATAGTGCCGGTCTACACTGAACAAGGAGACAATCTTTTTGTTCTCTTGAATTATAGCTCAGAATCTTTATCTGTTTTTCTTGGATATAGTCACATACCTAAGCATTATTTAAAAAAAAAAAAACAAAAACTAAGATGTTATCAGTGTACAGCTGGGCACTACTTTCTTCATCCTTTGAAGATGGGATGCTTTTAGGACCTATTTATGACCTTTGTCCAAAACCATCTTGATGTCATGGACCTTTTCTATTCCGTTCTTTCTCAGGGTTTCAATCCAGATATTTGATCTCTAAAGTAGAATCTCCAACTATTATTCGCTGCCCATTTTTCAAGACTATTAGAATTGGGTTGTTAAATTTTCTAGAAAATGCCTCGAATTGTCACGTTCTTCACTGAAAACAACATAATTGTCATGTGTAGGGGAGAAGAAAAAAGAAGACATTTGCCCTTGTCACAGAGAACTTACAATGACCCCCAGCGTCCGTTCCCAAATAACACCAATACCTCAGGTTAATTGAGGAGGCCTCTGAGTGAAGATTACGAGGTCATAGCCTTTTGCTTCCTGTTTGTAAATACACAGAATAGACTCTAATTAGACTCAAGAGGAAACGTTACCCAGGAAAGATATTCGGAAGGCATGGAGGTGCTTTAAACAATTCAAGTCTGTGCAGAAAGAGGTTGGCATTGTTATGTGATATGCCTATTTTTATTTCCTTCCAAAGCTTTACCAAATAAATGAAACTCTAATAAAGAAGAGATAGAAGGGTGATTTCAGCTACATGTCTCAGGTATAAATGAGATGAATTGCTCTGGTGTAGTGCACCTGTTTCACTGTACGTGATAAACAAACTGCTGAGTGTTATTAAAGTGCATTCCCTTTGATTGTAATTGAGTGAACATGATCGGGTGTGGTATTTGCCTTTGTATAAAATTTTCCCCTTGTAATGATATTTAATCATTTTGGCATATAACATTTCAGGGGACATTAAATTACCATGCTGAAAGGTTGACAATGATCCCTAAACAAAAACCAGAAAATAGTCTTCAAGCTACTGTTTTTTTTTTCTGCTAATTAAAGAGAATTATAATCATCTGCTGCTATAATGCATAAAATCCACTAAAGTTGAGTGAGTTAAGCTTCTCCTGTAATTATATGTACTTCAAAGACCAATACCTCCCTAGTAATAAGTGGTTTTGTAACTCCAGAGTACATGCTTCAAGGTATAGAAAAAGAATAGTTTCATTACATGTGACATTATTAAGTATGGGATTAAAAACTAAAATGTTTCACGTGGCCAAAGCTCACTGCACAGATGCAATTGGAAATCCTCTGACAACAGTTGTTGTCCACCTGATAGATGGCATACTGTTTTATTACATATATGCATATGTTATACAGCAGAAGAGAAAACCACACACACACACACACATATATCTATTTAGAACTCATCACTAAAGCTCAACATTTGTTTGCTTTTCTAGATACTTGGAGGGTGTTGAAATTTTTTAAGTAATCTGATGTATTTTGATCTCTCCAAAGCATCAACACCAAAATTACAAGTTTAATCTCATTTACTTAGATCTTGCTAATTAAGAAATGATAAAAATGCAGAAAGGCGAGGCTAAAATTTGCCTTTGTGCTCTATGTGGAGGGGACAGTTTTCAGTGGCAGGCAGGATAAAGATGGCAGGGAGATGTTTGATCACCATCACAAAGGCTCTTAGCTTTTAAAGTTTGAGTTGATAACATGTATTGACATGCCAACAATGAATGTAGTCTTACAATTATCCTTATCTAAAGCAGGTCTAGCAGATACCACTTTTGGTAATTGCCATCTGTATTTAATTTTGTAGGGTTAGAAATTGCTGCATAGTTTGAAAATGATAGAAATATGAAAGTACACACAATTTAAAATATGTAGACATCAGCAATTCAAGCAGGATATTTACCTCAAATATTAAATTAATTAGATGTGAACTTAAATTTTGTGGTTTAGTCTAATCTATCGCTATCCAGGAGATTGCAAGGATTAGGGGCATGCTTACTGCTAGACAAAATCAGATGGCCTGAATTCATATCCTACCTCTGACACTAGCTAGCAACTTAACACTAAGAATGTTAGTCTGTCTGGACCTCACCTTCTTAATTTATAAAGATAATTATAATACCTAATCCATAACCTTATCATGAAGATCACTTGAATTAATAAAGGGACTGCCTTAGAGCAATAACTGAAATATAAGAATATATGTGTTTGCTATTGTCATTAACTATTAGGAGTAAGTATTGGGGCAAAGAACATGAGAGAGCAAGAGGGAGGGAAGATGGGAAGAAAGAAGGAAAGAGAAAACAGCATTATTATGGGCCATGATATTAGTAAAAACCTAGAGGAGGATTCATGCCAGGATCAATATACTTTGTTGGAATCAGTCTCAATTTTCCATTTTATTTTGCTTTTAAAGACTATGTCCAGGTTTCCATCAGGTGTCTTAAATGTCAAAGGATAGCAAATAAATAAAAGGGTCTGCTGGATTCTGTTTTTTAATGGAGTGTGTTTATTAAATCAGAACAATGGTTCATGACACTAATCATGCTGTCATATATAAATGGATTACAACTCTGATCAACAAGCAGAAAATCTATCTAATTTAAGGCGAGTGTCTGTGTGCATGTGTGGGGTGTGTGGCTGTGTTTCTCCATCTACACACTCTCCCTTGGATCTTCTCTTAGGAAAGCAAAGGTTGTATCTGAGAGACATCCAGCAGGGGTGAGGGGTACACTTGGATTGAACCTGCAACCTTTTACTCATAGTATATTCTCCTATTCAACTAAACTAGATGGCCACAAGCAATAAAATAGTAATCTGACTTGCTGTAAGTTATTATACACTTTCTGCCATTAAACCACATCCGTAAAAACTTGTAACAATCAATAGATAATCTCCAACTATAAAGCAAAGTCTGTAATAATACACATTATTCATCTTCCCATTAGAATTTAGATCACATGACATACATGTAGTCAGTAAAACATCATTAAAAGAACATAAGTAATTTCATAATTTGGGGCATTCTATGTTCATAATCCTACTGCATGGCAATAGAGAGGCCAATGCCCAGAGAAATTATGTGGAAAACTCTGAATACAAGCATGCAGTTCTGCTTATTTTTGCATAGAAATGATGTCCCGTGCTGGAAGTTTAAATGCTAAAGCCTCCAGATAAAAATGTGTGTAGGGGGTCCTTTAGTCTTAATATTTACAAAAACAAAACAAAACAAAAACTTCCAGGGGAGTGGAATATTCTTCATGCTGCTCTACCAACAATTTCAACTAGAAATAACTTATAAAGAAATAAAGACAAATAAATTTTTTAAAATAAAGAACATAAAGATAGTCAGTAGGAATTGTCCTTTTCTTATTCTTTATTTGAATATTCCATAAACTTCACATAACCATAATAGAGCTGTGTAGATATAATTTAGGCCTTGTATTCTTCTGCAAGTTCTTTTCCCCCAAATTTTTATTCTTAGAAGAGGGGTATTAAGGAGGACACCTGTCATGATGAGCACTGGGTGTTATACGTAAGTGAGGAATCACTAAATTCTGCTCCTGAAACCAATATTCCACTATTGGTTTAAATAAACCAATGTTAACTGGAATTTAAATAAAAATTTGAAACAAAAAAAAAAGAAAAGAAAAAAGAAGTGAATACAAAAATTGATTTTTACAAAGTAGGCTTGGAATTCGGGAAAAAAAGAATTTGACATAGATGGAAGAATGAGAGTAATTGTTAAAACCAGTCATTTCCTGGACTAGCACCCTTCAGTGAGAATGCATGACATGGTTGACAAAGAACATTAATGAGTCGCTCCCCCCGCCACCAACCCCACGAGGAGGCATACCTAGCAGATTTATTTTACTGTGCTCTGCTGTTAGAGTATTGGTTGCTTACTCTTTCAAGTCACCTGTGTTTTTATTATCAAGCTCTCTAAAGAATAAAGAATAACTCTTTATCTAATGCTTTCCCACTAGGGTAATGAGGAGTTTAGGCCCAGCCCATAGATCCTGCTGGGTAATGGTTTTCTTGGATATCAGGTTACATTTTGCATAATTGGGTTACAAGCTACTTCTCAAGGCATTAAATCAATTCATTCTATTTTACTGAGAGCCTGAGTCACCGTGCACCCTATTGACTCATTCTCTATCAAGGGTTCTGCTTAAAGAAATGGATAGTGGCCAAAAGAACATATTTCCCAGAAAAAGAGGGTATCTCTGTGGCTTGCCAAGGATCAGGGCAGATCATGTGACTCTAGGTTTAATAATTATTGACTTCAGAACAAAAAGCTGTATTTTGTTTTGTTTTTATCAGGCAGATTTTTAAAAGAGTCGGTCAAATTTTGGGTCTTCACCTTTGGGCCCTGGATAAACAAGGGCTCAGCCTTGCAAAGTTACCCAGAGTGAACCATGAATAGAGAATGATTCTCCAAGAAGTCATTGTCTAGAGTCTATTAAGCAATGTCAAAATTGGGCACATTTGACACTAGTAGATGGACGTGCAAACCATTGAGCTAAAAAAAAAAAAAAGCTAATGAGGATGGATTTCTGGATTTGTGATGGACATTTAGCTTCTGATTTTTGAGGACAGCTTCCTAGGAAATGATATTAAATGTGGCTGGAACCAGTAAGACAACTTTTCCTTTCAGATGAGGCAGAACGAAAGCAATGTACACAAACTCATCTGCATGCACATGGGTAGTACCTGAAGAACCTTGCATAATGCTACTACCTGAGTCCTACCCTCAGAGACTCTGGTACTGTTAGTCCAGAGCATAATGTGGGCATCAGGAGTTTTAAAATCTTTCCCAGGTGATTCTAATATGCAGCCACGGATAAGAACTTCTGACCCAAACTGAAGTTGGAAGATAGAATATGGTGAATAGAGAGAAAATACGTTGCAGAACTCATGGATTTAAGAAAAATATTTTAATTAAAAAAAAAAAAAAAGCAAAACAACCTGGAAACAAACCTCACATCCTCTGATAGCAAGTGGACTAATCAACTGTTAGAATCCCACCATGTCTTGTTATTCAGTGTTGAAAACATGAATAAATTCCAACTCCCCACATCTGCATCAGTGAATCTTACAGTTTTTTTTTTTTTTTTTTTTTTTTTTTTTTACAAACAGAACATTGATCCGAAACAAACTGCAGGAGAAAATATTTAACATGATATATACAAAACAAAAAAATGCAAAACACCTATTTTAGGGATGCATACATTTATTTAAAGGTTTTTTTTAAATTTTTTTTGACAGAGAGCAAAAGTTGGCAGAGCGGCAGGCAGAGGGAGAGGGAGAAGCAGGCTCCCCACTGAGCAGGGAACCCAATACGGGGCTAGATCCCAGGACCCTGGGATCAATGACCTGAGCTAAAGGCAGACACTTAACCGACTGAGCCACCCAGGCACCCCAGGGACACATACATTTATTTTCAGGCTATAAAGAAAAGCAAGGGACCAATGAATACAAAATCTCGGGGTAGGGGTTACCTTTCAGAGAAGGATGCTCGAGAGCCTCAAAGCTCTCGGTAATATTATATTTCTTCTGAGTGGTAGGTATAATTTTTATTTTTTTATTTTTTCCAGAGTGGCTGCACCAGCTTGCATTCCCACCAACAGTGTAGGAGGGTTCCCCTTTCTCCACATCCCAACCAACATCTGTCATTTCCTGACTTGTTAATTTTAGCCATTCTGACTGGTGTGAGGTGGTATCTCATTGAGGATTTGATGTGGATTTCCCTGATGCCGAGCGATGTTGAACACTTTTTCATGTGTCTGTAGGCCATTTGGATGTCTTCTGCCCATTTCTTGATTGGATTATTTGTTCTTTGGGTGTTGAGTTTGATAAGTTCTTTATAGATTTTGGATACTAGCCCTTTATCTGATATGTCATTTGCAAATATTTTCTCCCATTCTGTCGGTTGTCTTTTGGTTTTGTGGCCTGTTTCTTTAGCTGTGTAAAAGCTTTTTATCTTGATGAGGTCCCAATAGTTCATTTTTGCCCTTGCTTCCCTTGTTTTTGGCGATGTTTCTAGGAAGAAGTTGCTGCGGCTGAGGTTGAAGACGTTGCTACCTGTGTTCTCCTTTAGGATTTAGATGGAATCCTGTCTCACGTTTAGGTCTTTCAACCATTTGGAGTCTATTTTTGTGTGTGGTGTAAGGAAATGGTCCAGTTTCATTCTTCTGCATGTGGCTGTCCAATTTTCCCAACACCATTTGTTGAAGACACTCTCTTTTTTCCATTGGACATTCTTTCCTGCTTTGTCGAAGATTAGTTGACCATAGAGTTGAGGGTCCATTTCTGGGCTCTCGATTCTGTTCCATTGATCTATGTGTCTGTTTTTGTGCCAGTACCATACTGTCTTGATGATGACAGCTTTGTAATAGAACTGGAAGTCCGGAATTGTGATGCCGCCAGCTTTGCTTTTCTTTTTCAGTATTCCTCTGGCTATTCGGGGTCTCTTCTGGTTCCATACAAATTTTAGGATTATTTGTTCCATTTCTTTGAAAAAAAGTGGATGGTATTTTGATGGGGATTGCATTGAATGTGTAGATTGCTCTAGGTAGCATTGACATCTTCACAATGTTTGTTCTTCCAACCCATGAGCATGGAACGTTTTTCCATTTCTTTGTGTCTTCCTCAATTTCTTTCATGAGTATTTTATAGTTTTCTGAGTACAGATCCTTTGCCTCTTTGGTTCAATTTATTCCTAGGTATCTTATGGTTTTGGGTGCATTTGTAAATGGGATCGACTCCTTGATTTGTCTCTCTTCTGTCTTGTTGTTGGTGTATAGGAATGCCACTGATTTCTGTGCATTGATTTTATAGCCTGCTACTTTACTGAATTCCTGTATAAGTTCTAGCAGTTGTGGGGTGGAGTCTTTTGGGTTTTCCACATACCATATCATATCATCTGCAAAGAGTGAGAGTTTGACTTCCTCTTTGCTGATTTGGATGCCTTTGATTTCTTGTTGTTGTCTGATTGCTGTGACTAGGACTTCTAATACTATGTTGAATAGCAGTGGTGATAGTGGACATCCCTGCCGTGTTCCTGACCTTAGGGGAAAAGCTCTCAGCCTTTCCTCATTGAGAATGATATTCGCTGTAGGTTTTTCATAGATGGCTTTTATGATATTGAGGTATGTACCCTCTATCCCTCTACTCCAAAGAGTTTTGATCAAGAAAGGATGCTGTACTTTGTTAAATGCTTTTTCTGCATCTATTGAGAGGATCATATGATTCTTGTTCTTTCTTTTGTTAATGTATTGTATCACGTTGATGGATTTGCAGATGTTGAACCAGCCTTGCAGCCCAGGGATAAATCCCACTTGCTCATGGTGAAAAATCCTTTTAATGTACTGTTGGACCCTATTGGCTAGTATTTTGGTGAGAATTTTTGCATCCATGTTCATCAAGGATATTGGTCTGTAATTCTTTTTGACGGGGTCTTTGTCTGGTTTGGGGATCAAGGTAATGGTGGCCTCATAAAATGAGTTTGGAAGTTTTCCTTCCATTTCTATTTTTTGGAACAGTTTCAGGAGAATAGGTATTAATTCTTCTTGAAATGTCTGATAGAATTCCCCTGGGAAGCCATCTGGCCCTGGGCTTTTGTTTCCTGGGAGATTTTTGATGACTGCTTCAATTTCCTTAGTGGTTATAGGTCTTTTCAGGTTTTCTATTTCCTCCTGGTTCAACTTTGGTAGTTGATACATCTCTAGGAATGCACCCATTTCTTCCAGGTTATCTAATTTGCTGGCATAGGATTGCTCATAATATGTTCTTATAATTGTTTGTATTTCTTTGGTGTTGGTTGTGATCTCTCCTCTTTCATTCATGATTTTGTTGATTTGGGTCATTTCTTTTATTTTTAAATAATTTTTTATTGTTATGTTAATCACCATACATTACATCATTAGTTTTTGATGTAGTGTTCCATGATTCATTGTTTATGCATAACACCCAGTGCTCCATGCAGAATGTGCCCTCTTTAACACCCATCACCAGGCTGACCCATCCCACCACCCCTCTCCCCTCTAGAACCCTCAGTTTGTTTTTCAGAGTCCATCGTCTCTAATGGTTCGTCTCCCCCTCTGACTTACTCCCCTTCATTCTTCCCCTCCTCTTATCTTCTTTTTTTTTTTTTAACATATATTACATTATTTGTTTCAGAAATACAGACCCGTGATTCATCAGTCTTGTGCAATTCACAGTGCTCTGGCCAGGGGTTTATCAATCTTGTTAATTCTTTCAAAGAACCAGCTCCTAGTTTCGTTGATCTGTTCTACTGTTCTTTTGGTTTCTAGTTCATTGATTTCTGCTCTGTTCTTTATTATTTCTCTTCTCCTGCTGGGTTTAGACTTTATTTGCTGTTCTTTCTCCAGCTCCTTTAGGTGTAGGGTTAGGTTGTGTATTTGAGACCTTTCTTGTTTCTTGAGAAAGGCTTGTATTGCTATATACTTTCCTCTCAGGACTGCCTTTGCTGTATCCCAAAGATTTTGAACCGTTGTGCTTTCATTTTCCTTGGTTTCCATGAATTTTTTAAATTCTTCTTTAATTTCCTGGTTGACTCATTCATTCTTTAGTAGGATGCTCTTTAGCCTCCATGTATTTGAGTTCTTTCCAACTTTCCTCTTGTGATTGAGTTCTAGTTTCAAAGCATTGTGGTCTGAAAATATGCAGGGAATAATCCCAATCTTTTGGTATCGGTTGAGACCTGATTTGTGACCTAGGATGTGATCAATTCTGGAGAAGGTTCCATGGGCACTAGAGAAGAATGTGTATTCCGTTGCTTTGGGATGGAATGTTCTGAATATGTCTGTGAAGTCCATTTGGTCCAGTGTGTCATTTAAAGTCTTTATTTCCTTGTTGATCTTTTGCTTAGATGATCTGTCCATTTCAGTCAGGGGGGTGTTAAAGTTCCCCACTATTATTGTATTGTTGTCAATGTGTTTCTTCACTTTTTTATTAATTGCCTTATATAATTGGCTGCTCCCATGTTAGGGGCATAGATATTTACAATTGTTAGATCTTCTTGTTGGATAGACCCTTTGAGTAGGATATAGTGTCCTTCCCCATCTCTTATTACAGTCCTTGGTTTAAAATCTAATTTGTCTGATATAAGGATTGGCACCCCAGCTTTCTTTTGGTGTCCATTAGCATGGTAAGTGGTTTTCCACCCCCTCACTTTCAATCTGGGGGTGTCTTTGGGTCTAAAATGAGTCTCTTGCAGACAGCATATTGATGGGTCTTTTTTTTATTTTTATTTTTAAAGAATTTTTATTTATTTATTTGAGAGAGAGAATGAGATAGAGAGCATGAGAGGGGAGAGGGTCAGAGGGAGAAGCAGACTCCCTGCTGAGCAGGGAGCCCAATGTGGGACTTGATCCCGGGACTCCAGGATCATGACCTGAGCCGAAGGCAGTCACTTAACCAACTGAGCCACCCAGGCTCCCGGTAGGTATAATTTTTAAAGAGGAAATTCCTTTATAAAAGCTGCTATAATTCCTTTTGTGATCACTTTTATTTATTCCACTTTAAGAGCCTGGTGACTCACTCAAAGTAGGAGTTAACAGCAGGAAGGTGTGTTAACGCAGTGGAAGGTGTGAGAGTAGATAAGGGGAAGAATTTCAAGATGTTATAAAAGGTGAGGGAATATAAATTAAAAAGCAGCTCTCAGGAATTCTTAGAGTACTCTCCTCCTAAATTATTAGGTGGGGGATGGAGATAGAAAAACAAAGAGAAAGAGGGAGGGGTAGAAGGAAAGAGATGGGTTTTCCCTCCTTCAGGTTGAAAATGAAAGTAAGTGTTTCAGCTCTTGAATGGTTGAATGTAATCTTTGGGCTACCCAGAAAATGTGGATATAGACTTCACCTGTTTATGCCTTAGGTTTTCTTGTATCTAAAAACACAAGAGTAATGGTAGAACATGCAAAGCATTTAGAATGACACAAATGATCATAAATATCAGTTATTCTTTTTGGTTTTGGCATTCAGATGCCATTTGGCTCCTCAGCTTCCTGCTCTTGTATCTTTGGTTTCTCCTGGGCCTACCTGGATGCAAAACTGAGAACCTCTTAGTTTTGCTGTGAACCCTTTATTGAATATAGTTTATGTGCGATGGAGGAGGATTTTCCATTGCATACCTCAGAGCAACAGTTTAAATATTCTTAGTAAACTAATGCTGCCCCATGGAGCCTCTTCAATGATTCTGCTCTGGCGGGCTTGCCAAACCACTCTATCTTTTCTAGTATGCAGAATAGGTCCTCTGTTACACAGGCTAATTCACTCTCTTCTAATGTCTACCCTGCAATGCACAGAGAAAATGAAATCAGTGCTTTCTAAAAAGTGGCTATTCAGTGACGCCCTTGGGCTAGCAGCATAGACATCACCTGGGAGCTTTTTAGAATCTCAGACTCTGAGCTCTACCACAACCATAGTGAACCAAAAGTATGTTTTAACACCCCCCCCACCCCCAACCCGGGTGTTGCCTATGCACCAAGCAAGGCTCTGCACCACAGAATATGGCAGCCACGCAGAGGAAAGATCATCATTCTCCTTTGACTATTTCTCAGCTGTTTTTTTTTTTTTTACTTTAATATGCAATTGCAGTCTTAGTCATAGCTCTAGACAACTTATCAAAACACATTTTCTAAACAAACATAATATTCTTCCCAAGAGGAACTCTGAAAAACAGATTTCTATCTGACATTTATCATCATCATTTGAAGTCTGTTGTAGAACCTTAAGTACTGAATAGAATAATTACTGGCCATTAATTTTTCTTCTTCCTCTATCTTGTGTTATGACCCCAGCAAAGCTAGGAAGACAATCTTTACATTTAGAAGCAGTTCAGAGGGGTAAATTCAATTGGTTTCCCTGATCAAACCTGTGAGACAGCTTGGCTTGATAATCCTAAGGGAAGATACTAAAGTTTGACCTGCTTACAGTATAAATATATTATTGGTAGAGAAAGAATGTGAAAAATTCTATCTGTAACACCCATAGTGTAGAGAGTCCTATTCAGAATGATTGTAAAACAGCTGTTATTTTTTAAGAAAACTGATTTGGAAGATTCTAAGTCAATAAATATTGTATTGCATCTGATGGAGCTTTATCTCTGATAACCTTTACCCTTTTGCTGTTTGTCATCTGCCTTATTTTGCCTTCTCTCCTCCCATTTTCAGCAATAATAAAGATTACCTATGCCTAACCAAGATCCAGTAAAGCATTTATCATTGTGCTATCTCAGATATTAAATGAAAAAGAAATTTCAGACTTGGGGCACCTGGCTGACTCAATCAGTTAAGCATCGGCCTTCTGCTCAGGTCATGATCTTAGGGTCCTGGGATTGAGCCCTGCATTGGGCTCCCTGCTCAGCGGGGAGTCTGCTTCTCCCTCTCTCTCTGCTGCTCCCCATGCTTGTACACACACACACTCTTTCTCTCTCTCTGTCAAATAAATAAGTGAAATTCTAAAGTTGAATGAAGAACCATAAGAATAGTTCACTTTTGTAAAAAAAAAAAAAATTATCTAGTTTCCTTCTATTTAATCTAAGTTCTTGAGATATTTTTTGCCTTCCATTGATTCTGAAAATTACAGGGTAGTAAATGTTTCTAGATAGACCCAAATTCTTTAACGGCATCCTTGTTCTTGTGTTGCATACTTTGGGGATGATTAATTAACCCCTATTTCATCAAGATTGGATTTCGCTTATCTATATTGAATTTTGAAACCAGGTTATTCTTATGTAACGCCCTTTCATGAAGAGATCATCCAATACACTGTTTCATCACTTTTCACATTAAGGACAACGTGACCTTAAGACCCCAGAATGTTATTTTAAATTTTGCAAAAGGACTTGCTTTCCTCCAAGTCATACAAAAATAAGGAGCTTGTTAGTTTTTTGTTTTGTTTTTTTTTTTTACTTATTCCCAAACACAAAAGCTTATTGACTATCTACCAGGTTCCTGACCCTATACGTTAACTACAAAAGTAAACTTTTGCACCTTTCCCATCCAACCCGACTCACCGTTGTCTGACACTTCCCATCAAGAAGAATAGAGGGCATGTGTGGCCTGAAGGTTTTCACCTTGCACTAGAGCTATTTTAATCTCTGGATGTTCTTTTTTTCCACTGAGCAAGACCATGACAGGCTGGTGGGAGGTGTGTAAGGGAGGGGATGAGGAGGTTATATTGGCAGCTTGCAAAGCCCTTGGTATCCTGGGACTTAACATCTCCTAAATAAAGTGGGCTTTCAGTTCAAGCCTTATTTAAAAAGGAAAAAAAAAAAATTCTTCTGCAGATGAAACAGATGCCAGATGGAAACTTCTCTGCTGACTTGCTCCAAACAGGCCTGCAGCTGTTACTTCTTCCATAACTTTTTCCAGTGAAATTTTTAGGCTTCACCTGTTGATGGACGCAACAAGATTTTTTTCTTCCCTCCCCCACCCTCGCCTCATGCTGTCTGCAACGTCCCCTTAAAAGGAGAGCAGCCTGAACACTTAGAAAGCACAGCTCAGGGTGAGAGCTCATTAGATCCGTTGTCGACGGAAAAGGGGGATCCTGCCCGTGGGGCTGGAAGATTGTGGTGTCTTCCAGTTCTTGGTCATTGGACCTGCTCCTAGAGGGACAAGGCAAGATCTCCTGCCCCTGCTGGCTGTTTCTCTGTATTGCTCTTGAACAACAATTATTCAGGGCAAGCTGAGGCTTGCCCCAGGAGCTGGGTAATAACCACCTTTTGGGTATAACAGAAATATGGAACTTCAGGTTAAAATAAATCAGTGAAACACAAAGTTATGTATCACATCCCAGGTGGAAAGGCAGATTCTCTTCAACTGAAATGGACTTTGAGAAAGAAGGCAAGGAGAATATTTTCAGCAAGAGAAAGGAATACTTTCTTGCTGGTTTACACAGATGGTTGCAGCCCCTGGCTTCTGCCGTTTGGGTTGCTTGCTTTTCTGTAAGATAATTAGGTCTATTAACACATAGCATTTGACATTCAAAAATAGTCTCCTAATGGAGCTCCCAACATCTGCTATCAAAGAAGCATAAGATGGCACTGAAAGATGGAGAACTGATAGATAACACATTGAAAACTAGCAATATAATAAAGTTAATTAAAACTCAAATATTGGGTACAAGTTACATAACATTCTACATGTTCCACATGTTCTGCATGCAGCCTACAATGCTCTAAAGTTTTGTTCTGTTTTTTGTTTTGTTTTGTTTTATAATACATTCCACCTGGGTTTCTCTGGTTAACTCACTTTGAGTTGAAATAGATTTCTCTTTTAACTGTGTGATGCTTCCCAAATCTGCAAACCCTGCCCCCTATTCCTCTTCCCTGGGTGGAGGATCTCACCTACTTCCCAAAGTAGAAGTCATGAGATGGAAACCTCTCATCTCCGCTCCATCTACTATATAAACTCGAATACATTGGATCTGCCCTTTGCCATCTCCATTCCCTTCTTCCCCCTGGCAAATGGAAGAGCTGAGTTCACTTATGTCTGGTATGCTGTTTGCCTCTCACCTTTCAGGAATCTTACTTGACCAATCTTCTCTCAGTTGTATGATTAACTTGTGTCAACTGATTAATTCTCATTTGCTTTTATGATTTATCAGTTTTCTATTATTAAAACCAATATAAAAAACTTTCAACCTAGCATCACCTTCCAGCTACCCACCTGGTTTCTTTTTGGCATTTGGGATTGGGCCTCTTAACCAATTTGTGTATTTGTATCCTTCTTGATATTTATTTATTTATTTATTTATTTATTTATTTATTTATTTATTTTTATTTATTTATTTTAAAGGGACATTTAAATATCTTGGCCACTCTCTACTTTTTACTAGGAGCTCCCCATGGGAGAAAGGATGAGTTTAGAAGAAGTAACCTATCATGCTAGGTCATTACTGAATAGAAGAACATAAATTACCTTCACAGAGAACACATAGCAGGAAGAAATGCTTTCAGAGACCAGCATATTCAAAGGGTGAGGACAGGTAATGTTTTATAATGCTCATGCCAGGAATATTGGTCCTCAACAGACTCTAGGAATGAAAGCTGCACATACATCCCCAGCTGCCTGGCTTCGTGAATCCATGAGGGTAATTTTTCCTTAGCCAAATGGACTATACAATGAGAGAAAACCTTTCCTCCAATTTGCTTTGAGGTATGTTTCATGGGCTTGAGTACACACAGACAAATGTGGGGCACCAGATATTGTGACAGAGATCTAAAAATGTCTGCTATTGGGAGGAAACAAGGGCTGCGTCCCCAGAGAGACAGCACACAGTGCAACACCAGGGCACCAGAAGGACAGCTTAGAAGCAAAGTGGAAAAAGGTAACCTCAGTAAAAATCTGTTCCCTGCCAACCAGCTTTGCAGACGGGTGAGTTTCTTAAACAGTCTGCCCTTCAATGTTCATATACATAAGACAGCGTTGATAATAACAGTAGTACTGTGATGATTAATTTTATATGTTCAGCTGACTGGGCTAAGGGAAGTCCAGATAGCTCGAAAACGTCTCTGGCTATGTCAGTAAGAGTATTTCCAGAAGAGATTAGCCTTTGAATTAGTAAATTGAATAAAGCAGATGGCCCTCCCCAATGGAAGAGGGCATCATCAATCCCTCAAGGGCCTGTATAGAACAAAAAGACAAAGGAAAGGCGAATTCTCTATCTTCTTGAGCTGTAACACCCATCTCTTCTGTCCTCAGATGTAGGATCCCCTGGTTCTTGGGCCTTCAGGCTTTGAGAAGAGGACTTACACCAGCAAACCCCACCCCTGTCTCCCAGTTCTCAAGCCTTCAGACTGAATTATATCGTTGGCTTTCCTAGTTCTCTAGCTTGTTGACTGCCTATCTTGGGTCTTCTCAGCCTTCATAATTTCATGGGCCAATTGCTACAATGAATCTTCTTGTATATATGTCTGTATATCCTATTGGTTCTGATTCTTTGGAGAGCCCTGACTAACACATCCACCTTCCTTATAGGGTGATTAGCAAACACATATAATACAGTTAGTGTCTGCCACCTGTTAAATCTGAGCTATATTATTTTATATAACTGCTCCTCTAAGCAAGGAAATAGTATGCATAGACTAATTTTATCACCCTTTCCCACACACATATTATATATAGTTTCATAATTAACAGAAGAATGGGAGATTTCTCCTAGCAGGGTTTAATTCCAACTCATAAAAATGAGATAACTGTCACAGCTGGGCTGCATCTTGGTGCCTCCTGGACAACCTGAAGCTAAGAATTTTTCTATGCATCTCAGGCTCCAGAGTCTCTTCTTTGGCATTGGATGACAGGTGTCTGATGAAATAATACCATTTTGGTATATCATTGCACTGACTGCTCTGAGGATGCAGCTTAGCTTGTATTCTACATTTTATGAAGTTGCAGTTGGTGCCCTGAAACTCATCTGTGAACTCAGAGCATTATTAAAGTAAGCCAGCATCTGAAGCACTAAAAGGATTAAATGGTACCCACTCAAGATGAAGAGACCTGTACTTTATCCCCCTAGCAAAGTAAAACCTCTGGCTTATTGAGGATAAGATTATTTTTAATTTTAGATTAGTTTATTTGGGTATTGACCTATGAGTTACAGACTTTATATACTATTTGAGTTTTCATTTCTCCTTATGAACTTTGATATGAATGGGAGTTCATACTGAAATTTTGGAAATCTCTATGTGGATGCATTATAGTGTGCATTCATGTTCTGCCATTTAATTGTATTCCCCATAATCTCTCTTGACCTCTAGACAACATGCCTGGGCATAATTTGGAATGGGAAATAAATTATAATACTCCTAAAAATCAATAAGGAAAAGACAGAGAATGCAAGAGAAAATGGGTAAGAGTCTGGAACAGGCGCTTCTCCAAAGAAGATGTTAAATGGTGATCACATGTATGAAGGTATGTTTAACTTCATTAGTCATGAGGGATATATAAATTAACATCCTAAAGGAGATACCACTGCGTGCCCCCTGGAATGTTTAAAATAAAAGAAAAATGATTCAATACCCACTATTGGTTATGACGTAGAGCAGTTGGCATGTATCATATACTGCTTTGAGCATATGAATTGGTGAGACCACACTGAAAAACTCTTTGGTACTAAGCATCCCAAGAGCACCCCATATAATCCAGCAATTTCACCCCAGACATATAAAACACAAATACAAACACATGTTCCCCAAACTAAAGGAACAGCTTTATAGGTAATACAATGGCACTAAATTCATATCTTTCAATTACTCTGAATTGGTAAATGGACTAAATGCTCCAATCAAAAGACACAGGACATCAGAATGGATTCAACAACAAGACTTATCAATATACTACTTACAAGAGACTCATTTTAGACACAAAGACACCTCCAGACTGAAAGTGTGTGTGGGGGGGGTGGAGAACCATTTATCATGCTAATGGACATCAAAAGAAAGCTGGAGTAGCCATAGTTAGACAAACTAAATTTTAAAACAAAGACTGTAATGAGAGATGAAGGAGGATAGTAAATCATAATAAAGGGGTCTATCCAAAAAGAAGATCTAACAATTGCAAATATTTATGCCCTTAACTTGGGAGCAGCCAAATATATAAATCAATTAATAAGAAACTTAAAGAAACTCATTGATAATAATTCAATAATAGTTGGGGACTTTAACACCCCACTCACAGCAATGGATGGATCATCGAAGCAGAAATCAACAAGGAAACAAGGGCTTTGAATGACACATTGGACCAGATGGACTTAAGAGATATATTCGGAGCATTTAATTCTAAGGCAGCCGAATACACATTCTTTCCAAGTGCACAGGGAACATTCTCCAGAATATATCACATACTGGGTCACAAATCAGGACTTAACTGGTACAAAAAGACTGAGATCCTACCATGCATATTTTCAGATCACAATGCTATGAAACTTGCAGTCAACCACAAGAAGAAATTTGGAAGGACCAAAAATATATGGAGGCAAAAGACCATCCTACTGAAGAAAGAATGGGTCAATCAGAAAATTAAAAGAATTCTTAAAATACAGGGATGCAAATGAAAATGAAAACACAACAGTCCAAAACCTTTGGGATGCAGCAAAGGCAGTCCTAAGAGGGAAGTGTATATAGCAATATAGGCCTTCCTCAAGAAGAAAAGTCTCAAACATACAACCTAACCTTATACCTAAAGGAGCTGGAAAAAGAACAGTAAATAAAGCCTAAATCCAGCAGAAGAGAAATAGTAAAGATTAGAGCAGAAATCAATGATACAGGAAAAAAAAAAAGACAGTAGAACAGGTCAATGAAACTAATTCTTCCGTTCCCTGAAAGAATTAATAAGACTGACAGCCCCCTAACCAGACTTATCAAAAAGAAAAGAGAAAGGACCTAAATAAATAAAATCATGAATGAAAGAGGAGAGATCACTACCAACACCAAAGAAATACAAACAATTATAGGAGAATATTATGAGCAATCATATGCCAACAAACTAGGCAATCTGGAAGAAATGGATAAATTCCTAGAAACGTATAAACTACCAAAACTGAAACAGGAAGAAATAGAAAATCTGAACAGATGCATAACCAGCAAAGAAATTGAATCAGTAATCAAAAATCTCCCAACAAACGAAAGTCCAGAGCCAGATGGCTTCCCAGGGGAATGCTACCAAACATTTAAAGAAGAATTGATACCTCTTCTTCTGAAACTGTTCCAAAAAATAGAACTGGAAGGAAAATTTCCAAATGTATTCTTTGAGGCCAGCGTTACCTTGATCCCAAAACCAAAGACTCCACTGAAAAGGAGAATTACAGACCACTATCGATGATGAACTTGGGTACAAAAGTTCTCAACAAGATATTAGCTAATCAGATTCAAGAGTACATTAAAAGGATTATTCACCAGGACCAAGTGGAATTTATTCCTGGGCTTCAGGGGTGGTTCAACATCTGCAAATCAGTGTGATATACCACATTAATAAAAGAAAGGAAAGGAACGATACAGTCTTCTCAATAGATGCAGAAAAGCATTTGACAAAATTCGGCATCTTTTCTTGATAAAAACTCTCAACAAAGTAGGGATAGAGGGAACATACCTCAACATCATAAAGGCCATATATGAAAGACCCACAGCTAATATCATCCTCAGTGGGGAAAAACTGAGAGCTTTTCCCCTAAGGTCAGGAACATGACAGGGATGTCCACTCTCACCACTGTTGTACAACATAGTACTGGAAGTCCCAGCCTTAGCAATCAGACGACAAAAAGAAATAAAATTGCACTGAAATCTGCAAATAAGAAGTCAGACTTTCACTCTTTGTGGAGAAAACCCAAAAGACTAAACCAAAAAATTGCTAGAACTGATAGAGGAATTCAGCAAAGTCACAGTATATAAAAATCAATGCACAGAAGTCTGTTACCTTTCTGTACACCAACAATGGAGGAGAAGAGAAATTAAGGAATCAATCCCATTTACAACTGCACCAAAAAGCATAAGATACCTAGGAATAAACCTAACCAAAGAGGCAAAAGATCTGTTCTCTGAAAACTACAAAACACTCATGAAAGAAATTGAGGAAGACACAAAGAAATGGAAAAACATTCCATGATCGTGGATTGGAAGAACAAATATTGTTAAAATGTCTGTACTACCCAAAACAATCTACACATTCAATGCAATCCCTATCAAAATAACACCAGCATTTTTACAGAGCTGGAACAATTCTAAAAATTTGTATGGAACAGAAAATATACTGAATAGCCAAAGTAATGTTGAAAAAGAAAAGCAAGCCTGGAGGCATCACAATTCTGGACTTCAAACTGTATTATAAAGCTGTAATCATCAAGGCAGCATAGTACTGGCACAAAAACAGACACTTAGATCAATGCAACAGAATAGAGAACCCAGAAATTGACCCTCAACTCTGTTGTCAACTAATTTTCAACAAAGCAGGAAAGAATAGCCAAAGGAAGACAGTGTCTTCAACACGTGGTGTTGAGAAAATTGGACAGCCACATGCATAAGAATGAACCTGGACCAATTTCTTACACCATACACAAAAATAGATTCAAAATTAATGAAAGACCTAAATGTGAGACAGGAATCCATCAAAACCCTAGAGAACACAGGCAGCAACCTCTTTGACTCTGGCCACACAAGCTTCTTGCTAGACACATCTCCAAAGGCAAGGGAAACAAAAGCAAATATGAACTATTGGGACTTCATCAGGATAAAAAGCTTTTGCACAGGAAAGGAAACAATCAACAAAACTAAAAAGTGACCTACAGAATGGGAGAAGATATTTGTAAATGACATATTAGATAAAGGGCTAGTATTCAAAATCTATAAAGAACTTACCAAACTCAACACCCAAAAAACAAAAAATCCAGTCAACAAATGGGCAGAAGACATGAACAGACATTTCTCCAAAAAAGACATATAAATGGCTAACAGACATAGGAAAAATTGCTCAACATCACTCATCATCAGGGAAATACAAATCAAAACCACAATGAGATGCCACCTCTCACTGGTCAGAATGGCTAAAATTAACAAGTCAGGAAACAACAGATGTTGGTGAGGATGCAGAGAAAGAGGATCCTTCTTACACTGTTGACGGGAATGCAAACTGGTGCAGCTACTCTGGAAAAGGGTATGGAGGTTCCTCAAAAAGTTAAAAATAGAACTAATCTATGATGCAGCAATTGCACTACTAGGTATTTATCCAAAGGAGACAAAAATAATGATTCCAAGGGACACATGCACCCCAGTGTTTACAGCAGCAATGTCCACAATAGCCAAAATATGGAAAGAGTCCAGATGTCCATTGACAGATGAATGGGTACCCACACAGTGGAATACTACTCAGCCATCAAAAAGAATGAAATCTTGCCATTTGCAATGATGTAGATGGAACTAGAGGGTATTATGCTATGTGAAATAAATTAGAGAAAGACAAATACTATATGATTCCACTCATATGTGGAATTTAAGAAACAAAACCAATGAACATAGAGGAAGGGAAGGAAAAATAAGATAAAAAAGAGAGAGAGGCAATCCATAAGAGACTCTTAACTGTAGGGAATAAACTGAGGGTTGCTGGAGGGGAGGTTAGGTGGGAGAATGGGATAATTAGGTGGTGGGCACCAAGGAGGTTACTTGACCTAACAAGCACTGATCTGAGTTCATATGAGCTCATATAACACTGGGTGTTATATGCAACTGATGAATCACTAAATTCTACCCCTGAAACTAATAATACACTATGTGTTAACTAACTTGAATTTAAATAAAATTTAAAACAAATTAAAAAAACCCCAGATGTTCCCCAAAAGACATGTACAAGAATTTTTCATAGCAGCACTATTTGCAATAGTTCCAAACTAGAAACAACAAATGGCTTTTTTTTTAAGTTATGACCAGGATGGACCCTCAAAGGACCAACCAAAATTGCTTTCACTTTAAAATCCTCAGAGCAACTCCACTGAGTCTAAAAACTCCTGCAAAAAGAAGACAACCAGGAAAAAAAAAGGACAATGAGAAATGTGACCCGCTTGCCCTGATGAATAACCCCATAACCCAGGAAGTAGTGTTGTCCAAATCATCACACCAGGGTCTGATCAAGAGTATAAACCTAGGGCGCCTGGTTGGCCAAGTTGGTTGAGCGACTGCCTTCAGCTCAGGTCATGATCCTGGAGTCCCAGGATCAAGTCCCGCATCGGGCTCCCTGCTCAGCGGGGAGTCTGCTTCTTCCTCTGACCCTCCCCCCTCTCATGCTCTATCTCATTCTCTCTCTCAAATAAAATCTTTTTTTAAAAAAAAGAGTATAAACCTAACTACCAATGTGTAGGAAATACAGAGGGACAGGCAAAATCAGGACTATGGAAAAATATAAGGGCCAAAGATCCGATCTTCGAGAATAAATTGTAATAAGGGGGAGGGAAAGTTTGTCTTTTAATAATTCATTAAGATACACAGTTGTTCTGTGTGGTTTTCTGTGTCAGTGTTATGTTCCACATAAAAACTCTATCTGATAAAGTTCTGTCACCATGCTTGCTGCTGGGAAGCAAACATGAAAATGCCAAGAACTTTCTCCTCAAAGGGAATGTGTCCCTGTGTGCAACATAGTGTTGTAGGCTCTGTAAAGGAAATAGTTCTGGAAACAGGAGGGAGGATCCCATTACTTAGGGGCACAGATAGAACATAGATCATCATTATCCATTGTCACACAAAGTTTTAGCTTGGACTACTATAATAAAATAGCATCAACTGAGTGGCTAATTAACAGAGATTTATTTTCTCATAGTTCTGGAAGCTAGAAGTCTGAGATTAGGGTGCCAGCATGGTTGGTTCTGATGAGAGCTCTCTTCCTGGCTTGCAGACAGCTGCCTTCTTTTTGTGTCCTCACAAGGCAGAGAGGGTGAGAGGGAGAGGGAGGGAGAGAGAGATCTGGTATCTCTTCTTCTTAAAGGAGTACTAATCCCATCATAAGGCTCCCACCATCATGATTTCATCGTATTCTAATTATCTCTCAAAGGTCTCATCTCCACATAGCTTCACACTGTGGATTAGGGCTTCAGCATATGAACTTGAATTTCAGGCCATACCACCTGGTTTTAGGGGTTTGGGGGGAGATTGAGGGACATATATTAGCATATAGTCCCAGTTTCTTGGCACGTCAATGACATGTGCATCCCTTACCCATTTCCCAAGATCTTGCAGGCAAAGACTCCAACCTGTAGGTAGAACCGATATGCCTTTCAAATTGTATCACGTTTAGGAAAAATAAAACTTGCGAGTCTATCCAAGCCAGTTGTAGTTACTCATTATCTCTGACTGTTGTCATTTTTCTTGTGTCTAGCAATTCCCTTTTTACTCTCTTGTCTTTCTTAACTGCTTACTTTTAATTTTCTGTGGGTTTAGCGCAAGGACTTTGTTACCTCTATTTTTTTCTTCTCTTTCCCAGCAAAATTTGGGTAAAGTGACCTTTAGGTCAGTAAGCTTTTTTATTACATTTTCAATGCCAGAGTTCTTGTTACCCCATTCTTGTGAGTCGTTTAAGACTCTGAAGTTCCTCCAAGATGTATCTTCAATTAGGACCATGTCGGAATTAGAAATGAATGGAATGACAATTTCAAAAGTGAGTTCAAAAGAAATTATTCTCCCCTCTAAGGCTTGAGAAAGACTACCTATTGACTAAACTCTCCAAATGGTCATAGTGAAGATATATGCAGTGAGACATACTCAAGGAGACTCAGTAATTTGTCTCTAATGAGAAAAGGAAATCTCCCACAGTCCCATGGCTGCCTATGTTCCTTCACCTAGTAAACGCCTGAGAAACAAGTGTGACCCATATTTATATCTCTGGGGCTATCTAAATCCTACTGATATAGTAATGGAAAACAAACTTGCAAACATACACATGGGCTCTGTTCTCAAAAAACATGCCATCATATGAGCATTGCAGAGTAGTAAATGGACAATTACAAGACAGCATAATATAAGCTATTATAGAAATAAATCCTGTGCTGTGGAAACACACTGAATATAGCACATTCACATAAGGTTTGCAAGGCATAGAACACATGAGCACAGTGTGACCAGGACATGATCATTTCCCTCCATAAGCTTATCAATGTGGGAGAGGAGACAAAGTCAGGAAGTGGTAAATAACAATTCTGGACAGTACAAGATGAAGTGTAAAATGAGTGGTCAGACCCTTTAAATGTAATAAGAATTAAGAGAAAGGAGAGCCCTGGACTATTGTAAAAATTTAAAAGAGGAAGTAGAACTTAAAAAATTTGGGATTGAATCAGTGGGCAACAGATGAGGACAATAAGGCCAATGGCTATGTATAGAATTATGAGGTCTCAGTTCCTGGCTGCTGAGACACATAGATTGTTTTTATTTATAATTATTTTTATTTCATGCTTTTAAAACCATAAATAGCACTACTAGCTTGACTAACTAACATGAGGTATATTCTAGGTATCAGTTAATGGACACAATATTTGCAAGGACAGAATTCTCTTACAAATGATCCAAACTACTGAGATGGCATGCCATGTGTGCATAATAGCCTTAATGTGTTTAGGAAAATATTATTGGATTAAAAACCAGACATTTTTAATTTAATAGAGCTACATATAAAGAGTCATAAATGACTCACCCAATTGCCTCTTCATGGTTCAATGTTTACTTAACACCAATATAAAAATAGTAAAGATATCATGCATAGAATTGAACCTAAGTGCTTTACAGATGGGCATTAGAACCAGTTTCAAAGATGACATGGGGAAACATCAACTTCAAGATACTAAACACTTTGGAGAAAATCAAAGTAGGACAAGAGAAAGGAATTACGATAAGAATGTAAGCAATTAAATAGTGTAGTACCCAATTGGGCATATGGGCTTAAATATGCTGCAGGTCCCTCTCCATCTGGACTTTAATAAGCTTTGAGTTATTGCCAATAAAATACCAAGGAGGCCTCTTCCGGCATTCATGGGCATCTGTCCACATGGTTCAGACAGGCAGCTGATGGGTTACAGTTGCTGTTGAGGGCATGATCAAGGAGAAGGCCAGCATTTCAAAGTGGGCCATGGTTTCACAAGCTACCTCTAGCTGGAGCTTTTAGCGGGGTGCTAGCCTTTACAGAAATTACTTGCTTGAGTATCACTTGAAATAATTTTAAAGAACTATGAATTCTCTCTCCCATTCTTAAGTAGACATGTTGATACATGTAAGTTTTCATCTAAATCTTAAGGAGTGGGATGGGATATATTTTTAGTATGTTGTAAATATTAGTTTAACAACCCCATTCTTTTCATTTTATCTACAGAATCTAAATTCCAAGGTGATTTGATATGCGTCATTAACTATTTAAGAAATACATGAAGGAGCTTTCAATACCCAGAAATATGATAGGATTTCTCATATTCATATTGCCACTCCACTCCTCCAATTTTATCTAAAGTGCAATCATTGTTTTTTAAATTTTAGCCATTCTGGAAAGTATGTGTTATGAATCATCTGGTGATTTAAATTTGTTTCCATAATGACTAGGCCTTATTATGTCTTAAAATTTGTGAATTATCAGTATTTTAATTTTTAAAATTATTTTGACATATTTTATAAAAGTCACAGACGTGGCATTTTGATAGGACAATCTTCATATTGGCTCTATTTTGACCTTCTTCTCCCATCAAGACCTTTACCTTTTAAGCTTTTTATGTACATATGGTTAATATCAATAAAAACTTACAAATTAGACTCTCTCAGACCATTTCTAAACTCTACACCATCCTCATTTTTGATATTCAGTAATGACCCCAGGTGACTCTCAGAGATGAAATGAAGAGTGTTTTCAGACATTATTTGTTTAAAAGAAGACTTAGGGGCCCCTAGGTGGCTCAGTTGGTTAACTATCTGCCTTCAGCTCAGGTCATGATCTCAGGGTCCTGGGATCAAGCCCTCTTTTAGGCTCCCTGCTCAGCAGGGAGTCTGCTTCTCTCTCTCCCTCTGCCCCTTCCCCCTCTTCCCCACTCATGTTCTCTCCCTCTCTCTCTCTAATAAAATCTTAAAAAAAAAAAGATTTAAATCCTATGTTGGAGGTTTTAGAAAAAGATGAGAAAATGTAAAAGGCCCAACATCCAATGGCATGTTTTGTCTTAATGTCCTTTGAAATCTATGCAAAGAAGACATTTTGTCTGAATATAGAGCATTAAATCTCATTTATCTGATTCTTTGAATTAAACAATGATTCAAACTCAGTAGGCTTTCATTTTGATTCTAGCTTTGTCATTAAATGACTTGTTTGGGCTTCAGGTTTATTCATCTGTAGAAGGACGCTCTGAAGGTGCTGACGTTGCTGATAAGCGGTTATCATCCATTCTGGTTATATATCATGAGGCCAAGGTCATATGTACTAAGTTCAGCATGCACTGAAGTTCTCTTTCAGCCTATCCTTCTAATCAACATCCAGCACTACTATAATTTAAGCCCCATCTGGAATGTTTTATTTTATTAATACATTGCACGCTCTATCACATTTTACAAATGTAGTATTTATAATAACTCCCATTGATTTGCCAGCAGGATTTTTTCTGGATTAATGTGTAATGTTTCTGGAACCCACAACATATAAACATACTGAAATTTCCTTTTTTTTTAAGATTTTATTTGAGAGAGAGAGGAAGAGAACATAACTGGGGGGGGGGTGCAGAGGGAGAAGCAGACTCCCTGCTGATCCCAGAGACTGCTCTACAAAGGGCCCCATCTCAAGACCCTGAGATCCTGACCTGAGCCTAAGTCAGATGCTTAACAGACTAAGCCACCCAGGCACCTCCATACTGAAATATTTATAAAGGAGATCAGTTGGACCAGAAATTACCACATGAAAAATCATGGGGAAAAAAAAAACTAGCAATGGCTTAAAGGAAAGGTGAAATAGGAGAGACATAAAAGTATCTTTAAATATTGGATAGGTTAACATGTACAAAATGGAATGAAGTTAGCATCAAGGCAAAGGCAAATGGGAATTTCAATTCCTATTGGGTAAGCCTGGCCTACGATTGTTCTGTGTAAGATTTATAGCATACAGTGCGGTATATTTAAGAGGAAAACTGGAATTGCCTCAAAATCAGTGCTTTGGGCATACTACCCTACCAGTCTATCCACACAGCCTGCAATCTGTCCATTACCACTCTAGTGAGGCAGCTCAATATCCCGTGTAAATCCAGGTTATGAATTAGTGCAACCAAGAGAATTTAGGAATTTTCTAGAGATGGAGTAAATTAATAATCACATTTTTGGGGAAAAAATACAGGTGTAAGTGAAACAAGAAATATCTAGAAAAAATAAGCAAATGGAAAATCATGGACATTAAAACTGTGGTCATTAAACAAAAGACAGAGTAGAATGGTGTACTCTGAAATAGACATTTTCAAAGAGAATCTGAGAATGAAAGAATGGTACAGATAAATTCACCCACAGTTGAGGATATAAAGAAATTTTATTTGAATATAGATTTTTTTCAAATAACATCAAGATATGAAGAGAGAATCATACATACATACATACATACATTTATACATAGGCTTTCATAAAGAAAGAATGGGGAACATGGTAGAAAAATAAAACTCACAAAACTCACAGATAATTGCTAGAAATTTCCAATGAGATTGGGATTATAAAATCAGGCACTATGGGGACTGCAGCACTATCTAAAGGCATTTAAATTCATTATTTTTTTTTAAGATTTTATTTATTTATTTATTTGACAGAGAGAGAGAGCACAAGCAGGGGGAATGGCGGGCAAAGGGAGAAGCAGGCTCCCCGCAGAGCAGGGGGAGCCTGATGTGGGAGTCGATCCCAGGACCCTGGGATCATGACCTGAGCCAAAGGCAGTCGCTTAACCAACTGAGCCACCCAGGTGCCCTCATTTTTTTTTTTTTTTAAAGCTGAGTAAAACCAAACAAAATAAGAATACTGGAAAAATCTAACCAATAGATTACCACTTTTCAAAACTTGCAGCAAATACCCTTCTAAAGAATTAAAATGGAAAAGAAACCATACAAGCCCTATAAAAACTCACCATGATTAGTATAGTTATAGTTCAGGTAATTCAAACTTGACTTACTCTAAATGTTAGTGTCTTGTTAGAATCACTCATACACCCAGCTATGATACAGGACTTTGTTATTTGTTGTAAAGGATCATCTGGATCATTTTGAGATGCAGAATGTGTTCCAACCATCACAGAGTTTGTGTTTTCAGCAGCAATGACCTATATGTATCAAAAATGCCCAGGAGTCTAGGATAGCGAATTTGTCAGCAAGGAAACCCACACTAAATTAGATCTATTTTTGTCTACTTTTTCTCTAACCCCACCTCCATTACATAATAGAGAACTTTAAAGAGCTACTGGTCATGAACTCTGTGTAATAAAACAATGCTGAACTTTTGTTCCAACTCTCTTCATTCATGAATGTAATTTATGGTTTCTGACACCATCACCAAGAAGACTGAGATTTATAGATTACAATTTCTATCATATTGGTTCTATTTTCCTTTCGTTTAATTTTTCTCATAAAAAGGAGCAAAACCAGAGAAAGGGTAGTTTTAATAGGAAATTTGGGTCAACCTCAAATCCTTAAATGACCTTCTAAACCAAAAGTACATTTTTTGAACTACTTATTTGTGGGAATCCAGATTAAGTGAATCCATACCAAAGGAACTGATTATTTTAAATATACACAAAATTGTTGATTAGTGATATGTTTTGTAACTTTTTTCTTTCATCAGTAATTAGCTCATGTTTCCATGAGCTAATTCTATGGAAAATTCTCCAGTTCTATGGAAAAGATGCAGGGCTATAGTTTTGCAAGTTCAGCAAATTACCAAATTTTTTAAGAGTGGGAGACTCCTACTAAAAATTAAAATGTTTGCAATGATAACCTACAGGTTTTTTTTTTTTTTAAGGTTTATCTATCTATTCTAGAGAGAGAAAGAGAATGAGCGCAGGGGAGAAGTGCAGAGGGAGAGAGAGAGAGAAACTTTAGGCTAGATCACGACCAGGGCCCAAACCAAGAGTTGGACACTTAACCAAATACACCACCCAGGTGCCCCAATAACCTCCAGTCTTAAAGAGTGAAATATCAATGTCAGAGCTCATTTGTTTTTAAGTAATTTAGAAGATTTTTCTGGAGGGGAGGAGCAAGATGGCAGAGGAGTAGGAGACCTAAATTTCATCTGGTCCCAGGAATTCAGGTAGATAGGAATCAAACCATTCTGAACACCTACGAACTCAACAGGAGATCGAAGAAAAGAATAGCAGCAACTCTCTGAACAGAAAAGCGACCACTTTCTGGAAGGTAGGATGTGCAGAGAAGTGAATCCGAAGCGATATTCAGGAGGATAGGCAGCGGGGGAGGGGGCTTCTGTCGGCCACTTCTGGCAAGTGATAGAGCCAAGGAGCAGAAAATCAGAAAATTGGAACTTTTAGAAGTCGGCTCTGCTCAGGGACGTCGCTCCAGTGGCTAAGCGGGGGGGAGTAGAACCCGTGCTGAGACAGTGTGGTCTTGGGACCCTCAGGGTCACAGAAAGACCGGGGGTGCCTGAGTGTGGCAGAGCTCCCAGGTATTGGAGCGGGGAAGCCGGCTGCAGAGACGGAGCCGAGGTGTGGGCTCTCAGCTCGGCGTTGCCATAAACCATGATCCGCGGCACAGTCGGGCCACTGCTCCTCCAGCAGGGACCCAACAAGCGGCAGATCCAGGGAGACTCCCCTTCCTCCCCCGGGAGGAGCGGCACGGGAGCACACCGCAGGGATCTGCTGGGTTTGGAGACTCCACACGGGGTCAGGTGCCAGAGATAGAAACGCTCGGTCACAGGCCGGGTGAGCACGGAGTGTGCCGGAGACCGGGGAGACGGGAGTGATTGACTGCTTTTCTCTGGGGGCACAGTGAGGGGTGGGTCCTTGACTTCTCGGATTCTCTGGGGCGGAGACTGGGAGGCTGCCATTTTCACTCTCGTCCTCCAAAGCTGTAATGAAAGCTTGCAGGGAACAAAAGCTCCTGAGAGCAAACCCAAGCAGTTTACTTAGCCTGGACCCAGCAAGGGCGGGGCAATTCTGCCTCAGGCAAAGACATTTGGGAACCACAGCAACAGGCCCCTCCCCCAGAAGATCAGCAAGAACAGCCAGCCAAGACCAAGTTTGAGAACAGCAGAACTCCAGCGCTAGGGGAACACTGCACATAGAATTCTTGGCTTTTTTTCCCATGATTCTTTAGTCTTTCGAAGTTAATTTTTTTAATTTTCGTTTTTTTCTTTTTCTTTTTTTTTTTTTTGAAGTTTTCTTTTTCCCTTTCTCAACCAACATCTTATCAATCCCTTTTTTTTTTTTAAAGATTTTTATTTATTATTTGACAGAGACACAGTGAGAGAGGGAACACAAGCAGGGGGAGTGGGAGAGGGAGAAGCAGGCTTCCCACCGAGCAGGGAGCCCGATGCGGGGCTCGATCCCAGGACCCTGAGATCATGACCTAAGCCAAAGGCAGACTCTTGATGACTGAGCCACCCAGGTGCCCTTTATCAATCCCTTTTTTAAAAATCTTTTTTATTTTTCATTTTTAGAGTCATATTCTATCCCTTTATAGTAGTTAACCTTATTTTTGGTATATGTGTGTGTGTGTGTGTGTGTGTGTGTGTGTGTGTGTATATATACACACACATATATATACATATATATACATATATATATACACACACACACACACACACACACACACACATATATATATATATATATATATATATATATATATATATATATAAAAGTTCTCTCTTTAAAATTTTGGGATACAGTTTCTTCTAATGGACCAAAATATACCCTAAATCTCTAGTGTAGGGCTTTGTTCTAGTCTCCTGCCTGATTGCATTCTTTTTTTTTTTAATTTCTCTTCTTTTTTCAACCAACTTCTTATCAATTCCTTTTATAAAATCTTTTATAGTTTTCATCTTTACAGTCATATTCCAAACCCTTCATCATATTTACCCTTATTTTTGTACATATATAAGCTTTACTTTCTTTAAAATTTTGGGAGGCAGTTTCTTCTAACAGACTAAAATATGCCCAAAATCTAGCGTGTGGCACTGATCTATTTACCACCCTGATCATATTTGATCATATTCTTTATCTTTTTCTTTCTTTCCCTTTCTTTTCCCCTGGTTTCAGGTCTTTTCTGATTTATATAGAGTACATTTTCTGGGGACATTTTTACCCTGTTAGCATTTCGTTCTCTCATTCATCTATTCTCCTCTGGACAAAATGACAAGATGGAAAAAAATCACCACAACAAAAAGAACAATAGTCTGCCAAGGACCTAATCAATACGGACATTAGTAAGATGTCAGAACTAGAGGTCAGAATGACAATTATAAAGATACTAGCTGGGCTTGAAAAAGCATGGAAGTTATTAGAGAAACCCTTTCTGGAGAAATAAAAACTAAAATCTAACCAAGTCAAAATCAAAAAGGCTATTAGTGAGGTGCAATAAAAAATGGAGGCTCTAACTGCTAGGATAAATGAGGCAGAAGAGAGAATCAGCGATATAGAAGACCAAATGATGGAAAATAAAGAACTGAGAAAAAGAGAGATAAACAACTACTGGATCACGAGGGCAGAAGTTGAGAGATAAGTGATACCGTACGATGAAACAATACTAGAATAATTGGGATCCCAGAAGAAGAAGAAAGAGAGGGGCAGAAGGTATATTGGAGCAAATTATAGCTGACAACTTCCCTAATTTGGGAAAAGAAACAGGCATCAAAATCCAGGAGGCACAGAGAACCCCCCTCAAAACCAATAAAAATAGGTCAACACGCTGACATCAAATACTAAAACTTATGTCTCAGAGACAAAGAGAAAATCCTGAAAGCAGCTCGGGAGAAGAGATCTGTAACCTATAATGGTAGAAACATTAGAGTGGCAACAGACCTATCCACAGAGACCTGGCAGGCCAGAAAGGACTGGCATGATATCTTCAGAGCACTACATGAGAAAAACATGCAGCCAAAACTACTATATCCAGCTAGGCTATCACTGAAAATAGAAGGAGAGATAAAAAGCTTCCAAGACAAACAAAAACTAAAGGAATTTGCAAACATGAAACCAGCCCTCCAAGAAATATTGAAAGGGGTCCTCTAAGCAAAGAGAGAGCCTAAAAGTAACATTAGACCAGAAAGGAAAACAGACAGTATACAGTAACAGTCACCTTACAGGCAATACAATGGCACTAAATTCATACCTTTCAATAGTTACCCTGAATGTAAATGGGCTCAATGCCCCAATCAAAAGACACAGGCTATCAGATTGGATTAAAAAACAAGACCCATCGATATGCTGTCTGCAAGAGACTCATTTTGGATCCAAAGACACCTCCAGATTGAAAGTGAGGGGGTGGAAAACCATTTACCATACTAATGGACACCAAAAGAAAGCTGGGCTAGCAATCCTTATATCAGACAAATTAGATTTTAAACCAAAGACTATAATAAGAGATGAGGAAGAACACTGTATCCTACTTAAAGGGTCTATCCAACAAGAAGATCTAACAATTGTAAATATCTATGCCCCTAACATGGGAACAGCTGATTATATAAGCCAATTAATAACAAAAGCAAAGAAACACATTGACAACAATACAATAATAGTAGGGGACTTTAACACTCCCCTCACTGAAATGGTCAGATCATCTAAGCAAAAGATCAAAAGGAAATAAAGACTTTAAATGACACACTGGACCAAATGGACTTCACAGATATATTCAGAACATTCCATCCCAAAGCAGCGGAATACACATTCTTCTCCAGTGCCCATGGAACATTCCCCAGAATCGACCACATCCTAAGTCACAAATCAGGTCTCAACCAGTACCAAAAGACTGGGATCATTTCCTGCATATTTTCAGACCACAATGCTTTGAAACTAGAACTCAATTACAAGAGGAAAGTTAGAAAGAACTCAACTACAAGGAGGCTAAAGAGCATCCTACTAAAGAATGAATGGGTCAACCAGGAAATTAAAGAAGAGTTAAAAAAATTCATGGAAACCAATGAAAATGAAAACACAACTGTCCAAAATCTCTAGGATGCAGCAAAGGCGGTCCTAAGAGGAAAGTATATAGCAATACAAGCCTTTCTCAAGAAACAAGAAAGGTCTCAAATACACAACGTAACCCTACACCTAAAGGAGCTAGAGAAAAAACAGCAAATAAAGCCTAAACCCAGCAGGAGAAGAGAAATAATAAAGATCAGAGCAGAAATCAATGAAATAGAAACCAAAAGAACAGTAGAAGAGATCAAAGAAACTAGGAGCTGGTTCTTTGAAAGAATTAACAAGATTGATAAACCCCTGGCCAGACTTAACAAAAAGAAAAGAGAAATGACCCAAATCAACAAAATCATGAATGAAAGAGGAGAGATCACAACCAACACCAAAGAAATACAAACAATTCTAAGAACATATTATGAGCAACCCTATGCCAGCAAATTAGATAATCTGGAAGAAATGGATGCATCCCTAGAGATGTATAAACTACCAAAACTGAACCAGGAAGAAATAGAAAACCTGAACAGACCTATAACCACTAAGGAAATTGAAGCAGTCATCAAAAATCTCCCAACAAACAAAAGCCCAGGGCCAGATGGCTTCCCAGGGGAATTCTATCAGACATTTAAAGAAGAATTAATACCTATTCTCCTGAAACTGTTCCAAAAAATAGAAATGGAAGGAAAACTTCCAAACTCGATTTATGAGGCTACCATTACCTTGATCCCCAAACCAGACAAAGACCCCATCAAAAAGGAGAATTACAGACCAATATCCCTGATATACATGGATGCAAAAATTCTCACCAAAATAGTAGCCAATAGGATCCAATTGTTCATTAAAAGCGTTATTCACCATGACCAAGTGGGATTTAACCCCAGGCTGCAAGATTGGTTCAACACCCGCAAATCAATCAATGTGATACAATACATTAATAATAGAGCAAAAATCATATCATCCTCTCAATAGATGCAAAAAAAGCATATGACAAAGTACAGCATCCTTTCTTGATCAAAACTCTTCAGAGTAGAGGGATAGAGGGTACCTACCTCAATATCATAAAAGCCATTTATGAAAAACCCACAGCGAATATCATTCTCAATGGGGAAAACCTGAGAGTGTTCCCCCTAAGGTCAGGAATATGCCAGGGATGTCCACTATTACCACTACTATTCAACATAGTACTAGAAGTCCTAGCCACGGCAATCAGACAAAAACAAGAAGTAAAAGGCATCCAAATCAGCAAAGAAGAAGTCAAACTCTCTCTTTGCAGATGATATGATACTGTAAGTGGAAAACCCAAAAGACTCCACCCCACAACTGCTAGAACTCATACAGGAATTCAGTCAAGTGGCAGGATATAAAATCAATGCACAGAAATCAGTGGCATTCCTATACACCAACAACAAGACAGAAGAAAGAGAAATTAAAAGAGTCGATCCCATTTACAATTGCACCCCAAACCATAAAATACCTAGGAATAAGTCTAACCAAAGAGGCAAAGAATCTTTACTCAGAAAACTATAAAATACTCATGAAAGAAATTGAGGAAGACACAAAGAAATGGAAAAACGTTCCATGCTCATGGATTGGAAGAACAAATATTGTGAAGATGTCAATGCTACCTAGAGCAATCTATACATTCAATGCAATCCCTATCAAAACACCATTCACTTTTTTCAAAGAAATGGAACAAATAATCCTAAAATTTTATGGAACCAGAAAAGAGTCCGAATAGCCAGAGGATTGTTGAAAAAGAAAAGCAAAGCTGGTGGCATCACAATTCCAGTCTTCTAGCTCTATTACAAAGCTGTCATCACCAAGACAGTATAGTACTGGCACAAAAACAGACACATAGATCATTGGAACCAAATAGGGAGTCCAGAAATGGACCCTCAACTCTATGGTCAACTAATCTTCGACAAAGCAGGAAAGAATGTCCAATGGAAAAAAGACAGTCTCTTCAATAAATGGTGTTGGGAAAATTGGACAGCCACATGCAGAAGAATGAAACTGGATCATTTCCCTACACCACACACAAAAATAGACTCCAAATGGTTGAAAGACCTAAACGTGAGACAGGAGTCCATCAAAATCCTAAAGGAGAACACAGGTAGCATCCTCTTCGACCTCAGCCGCAGCAACTTCTTCCTCGAAACATTGCCAAAGGCAAGGAAGGCAAGGGCAAAAATGAACTACTGGGACTTCATCAAGATAAAAAGCTTTTGCACAGCAAAAGAAACAGTCCACAAAACCAAAAGACAACCGACAGAATGGGAGAAGATATTTGCAAATGACATATCAGATAAAGGGCTAATATCCAAAATCTATAAAGAACTTATCAAACTCAACACCCAAAGAACCAATAATCCAATGAAGAAATGGGCAGAAGACATGAACAGATATTTTCCCCAAGAAGACATCCAAATGGCCAACAGACACATGAAAAAGTGCTCAACATCACTTGGCATCAGGGAAATCCAAATCAAAACCTCAATGAGATACCACCTCACACCAGTCAGAATGGCTAAAATTAACAAGTCAGGAAATGACAGATGTTGGCGGGGATGTGGAGAAAGGGGAACCCTCTACACTGTTGGTGGGAATGCAAGCTGGTGCAGCCACACTGGAAAACAGTATGGAGGTTCCTCAAAAAGTTGAAAATAGAGCTACCCTATGACCCAGCAATTGCACTACTGGGTATTTACCCCAAAGATACAAATATAGTGATCCAAAGGGGTACGTGCACCCCGATGTTTATAGCAGCAATGTCCACAATAGCTAAAGTATGGAAAGAGCCAAGATATCCATCTACAGAAGAATGGATAAAGCAGATGTGGGGTATATATACAATGGAATATTATGCAGCCATCAAAATGAATGTTGCCATTTGCAACGACGTCGATGGAACCGGAGGGTATTATGCTGAGTGAAATAAGTCAGTCAGAGAAAGACATGTATCATATGATCTCACTGATACGGCAAATTCTTAATCTCAGGAAACAAACTGAGAGTTACTGGAGGGATGGAGTGGCTGGGTGATAGACACTGGGGACAGTATGTGCTATGGTGAGCGCTCACTGTGAATTGTCTAAGACTGTTTAATCACAGACCTGTACCTCTGAAACAAATAATACATTTTATGTTTAAAAAAAAAGATGAAGATAGTAGGAAGGGAAAAATGAAGGGGGGGAAATCGGAGGGGGAGATGAACCATGAGAGACTATGGACTCTGAGAAACAAACTAAGGGTTCTAGAGGGGAAGGGGTTGGGAGGATGGGTTAGCCTGGTGATGGGTATTAAAGAGGGCACGTTCTGCATGGAGCACTGGGTGTTATATGCAAACAATGAATCATGAAACACTACATCAAAACCTAATGATGTAATGTATGGTGATTAACATAACATAACACAATAAAATAAAATAAATAATAAAAATAATAAATAAAATAAATAAAATAAAATAAAATAAAAATTTTCCTGAGGACTAGAGAAAAATGAATGTGCATGTCAACTTTTGTAGTTTTTTCCTAAAAAAACAAAAACACTGAACACTGCAGGACACGGATTTTTAGTTGTAATTGTAAATAGGTAAATTATGGGCAATTTCTAAAATTGGAGAATGCAATTCTACTTACAAAAACGAAACAAAACCCACCAAACAACCACAACAAACAACTCTGCAACGGTGAAATCTTCCCATCAGTGCTTAATGAATCCATTTTCCTTTTCCAATAGGCTCACTCGTAACTTCATAACTAGGAGAAGAAGGGCTCTGAGCAATACAATTACCACTAGAGATTATTGTTTACACGCATTACCATGTCTTATACCGCTTTAAGAACCTTACTAATTGAACTCAATTAGGACCATGATTGAGATGGAAACTCATTTCAGAGAGGCCCTATTTCTAATATTGCAAGAATTACTTAGTAGGATTTATATCTGGAGGATATAGCATATTTGTCAGATAAATCTGCATTTACATGCTAATAAAAAGGGTGTCAGCACCTCACTGAAGGCATCATAGGAGCATGAGAAAGCATGGAGGAACACAGGCATGTGTATTGGTATGTACATCTTTTTGTCTTTTTTTTTAAGATTTATTTATTTGACAGAGCGAGAGCGAGAGAGAGAGAGAGAAAGAGAGAGAGAGAGAGCACGCGCACTAGCAGGCGGAACAGCCAGCAGAGGGAAAGAGAGAAGCAGGTTCCAGGAGAAGGGAGCAGGGAGCCCGATGTGGGGCTCAATCCCCAGATCCTGGGATCATGTCCTGAACTGAAGGCAGACACTTAACCGACTGAGCCACCCAGGTGCCACTCTTTTTGTTTTTTTTAAAAATTTTCTTCCTAAGGGTCACGCAGAACCACCCTCAGATCTGGACTAGGGTGGCCCTTGCTGGCCTCCTGCTTCAGATGGCTCCGCGTAGCGCAAGCACAAGGAATGATGCACTAGAGAGCACAAGCATACCTCACTCAGAAGCAAGCACTCGCTGGCACATCCTCTGAACACATTGTGCTCATGACTAACCCCTTTCAGCTTCAGCAAAATTCATCTTCACGTCTCTTACACTCCGTTCTTGTATCAAAAGTCCACCGAGACCAAATACATTGATCTTTTGGTTTGGGCCACGGCCAACGTAGGAGAGAGATGCTGTTTCAGAGTAGGGAGAGGGCTTGAATGGTGGAAATGCTTCACACACAAAAGAAACTAATTACCTCGGGCGCGTGGGTGGCTCAGTTGGTTAAGCGATTGCCTTCGGCTCAGGTCATGATCCTGGAGTCCCGGGATCGAGTCCCACATCGGGCTCCCTGCTCAGTGGGGAGGCTGCTGCTCCTTCTGACCCTCTCCCCTCTCATGCTCTCTCTCAAATAAATAAATAAAATCTTTAAAAAAAATAAAAAATAAAAAGAGACTAATTACCTCATCAAATTTCCCTTTTGTGATAGTATGAGAGCAATAAATTATTGGTTAAAGTATCTTTTTTTTTTTTTTTCTCAGTAATGCTGAGATACTATTTTCTGGCTTCTCATGTTTTAATTCATGACCCTGGAGATAATCATCACAGTTGCATAAATCTTAAAGTTATTAAACTTCCAAATATCTACATCTTAGACATAATTGTGAAACTTGAAAACTCTATTATCAAATAGACATCAAATGCTAAATCCTTAGTTTTATTTTAATTTAAGATTTTATTTATTTGGGAGAGAGAGAGCTCAAATGGAGGGAGGGGAGAGGAAGAGGGAAAAGCAGACTTCCCACTGAGCGGGGAGCCCAATGTGTAGGCAGGGCTCCATACCAGGACCCTGAGATCATGACCTGAGCTGAAGGCAGGCGCTTAACCAACCGAGCGACCCAGGAGCCCCTAAATCCCAAGTTTTATTTTATAAACTTAACATAATTTAAATTCTCAAAACACAAATTTCAATTTCATCTACGTTTAAGGAATTCTGATTTAAGTTGTCATATTTACTACTTATAAATTATCTTTTGAATATCTAAGAAAAATAGTTTATGACAGTGTGTTAATTTTATTTAAAATATATTTTGATTTCATTAATATAAGGTTATCAGCTAAAACTGTTGCTGAATAATTAAAAGCATAATTTTAAATATTTTCACTACCTTTCTATTTAAGACTTTAAATCCTATTTATCAATAGTATACCAATTAGGTGAAAATATTGATTACATAAACATAACCGATTCTACTAGAATGAAGACAATAAAAATAAAGGTTATTAAAATATACAATCATTTATGAATTGTGTATATCTTTATTTCATTACTCATCCAAAGATTGCTGGCTTATGAACAGAACACCAGGCATGCAGAGTAATAAGTAAATTCACTCATCTTTGGCATTTTGCCAACTTTCAGTCACATAAAAGCGAAACCCTTGAACATATCTTTCAATTTTATAATTATGAAGATATATTTGCCAAGGATAGAGAATAGAACAGCTTTTATTTAATGGTCTGTTAGCTTGATATGTAACTTTTAAATATTTGACATATGGTATGTGGGTCTCTCTTTTTACTCTTGCTTCAGGCCCTGCAAATATTAGAAATGAGCTTGGTATCTAAGTCATACGCTAGAGAGTAGGTCTAAGAATGCATGCCTAAAAATGTATAAGCCAGGTCTATAACTAGGTCAAGTGGCCAGGCAATGGGGGGGGCAGGATAGTCTTTTCACAAAATCATTAAATATTAATATGTTATATATTTTAGTTTATGCTAATTTAGATTTTGGCAAATCAGACCAATTCTTACAAGTACATTCTAGAATACACAAGTAGTAGCTGGTTCCATGTTTTAGGAAAAACAAAATCCCAATATTCTGTTCTGGATATGCTATTTACCCCTCCAGACCTACTGTTTACCCTTTGTCCATCTTGCTATATACACAAGGGGGCCATCCCATGTTAAAAGATTATGTTGATGTCTGGCTTCTGGTTGGGTTTGACGATATTGGATGTAACAGTGAAGGGAGGGTGAGGTCCACTTCTCAGTTTGGCATGTTCCTACAGGCTGGCAGCATCTGTCACCAAAACCCACAGCTTCTTTAGGGAGCCCCATTTTATTCCTCTTGATTCAGGATCTGGTCACGGCTCTGTCCCCTTGCCCTTTTATGTTCAGGTAGCATGTGTCTGGATCCCTGGCAGCCTCAGTGTACGGCAGTACCCCTCGTTACTCTTTCTAAACCTCCCACTTTTGCAAATAGCTCCCCTCCTCCATTTTTAAACTCTTCTTTTTCTCCAATCTGCATGTGCCAACTTTCTCCCATTAGCACTGTGCTTACTATTCAGTTCACCCTTGATCAATGTGTTCAACAACTTATATGTGTTTTACAATACTGTAAATGTCTTTTCTCTTCCTTATGATTGATTTTAACATTTTCTTTTTTCTAGCTTATTTTAAGAATACAGTATATAATACATATAGAAAATATGTCTTAATCGATTGTTTACATTATTGGTAAGACTTCCAGTCAACAGTAGGCTATTAGTACTTAAGTTTGGGGGAGAGGAGCAAAAGTTATACTTGGATTTTTCACTGTGCCACAGTTTGGTGCCCCCAGCCCCCAGGCTGTTCAAAGGTCAATTGTATGTTCTATTAGCACATGTGTGACTTTGATCATTATCCTTCAGTTTTTGAGCCACAGTCCCTGTTTCAAGTCATAGATCATAAATATTCTACAGAAATTTTAGAACAAGAGCACAAATACTCTCTTGACCGTATGTTCTTAAACACTGTTCCAGTTAGTTCCCTTCAGGAAGTACCTCCAGCACTGAAAACAGTTAAGGCACTTCAATAATTATTGAATGTCTAATCTATAGTAAAGGACAAGAGATGACCTCTCAGAGCCAACGGTAAAAGTTGCTTCCTTTCCTGAGCTCATTTCTTTCATATATCTGAGTGTCTTTGTTACCTTCTGTACCTGCCTGAACATGGCTGGTTACAGTTATGGGGTCTGGAATGGAAAACTGGTGGAAGGGAGATAAAATTAGAAGGGGATTTTAAATAATCTTTCAAATAACGTAACATCAGAATATTTGTGAAGTCCTCAGTCTTTGAGAGGCTAGAACTTGAATACTGCCTGACTTCCATACCATGAGAGTTTTTAAATGGTCTGCAAGTCATACATCCCCTGGTCTTAATATCACTTCATTATAAATTAAGATGAGGCTAGTTCCTTTAGAGGAAAATTGATCTGGTATCTGCTGCTCTTTCTTCCACTGATTTTTTTCCTGTTGCCTTTTCATTTTTCTTGTTTAATAGCATTTCGTATTTTAATGAGACAATTATATAAATCATATTACATAATTTATATTTTGCTGGGTGATAATCCTGTGCAAACACATTTTCCAATGAAGTTACACATTGTCCCTTATACTTCTTAAAAATATTTTAGTTTTGCCACCACTTTTGTTCCTACAAATTTTTTTTTGTATGCCTAAAAGTGAAAAATAAAGCCTTAGCAAGTCCACATTTTGTATTCCCTAAACCATTAATTTCTCATTTTATATGTTTCTTCCTCCTATATCCCCTACCCTTAAAAAATTTATTTATTTATTTGACATAGAGATCAAGAAAGCACAAGCAGGGAGAGCAGCAGAGGGAGAGGGAGAAGTAGGCTCCCCGCTGAGCAGGGAGCCCAATGTGGGACTCGATCCCAGGACCCTAGGATCATGACCTGAGCCAAAGGCAGACGCTTAACTGACTGAGCCACCCAGGCACCCTTATCCCTTACTTTTTTATTCATATTTTTCTTTCTAGTGTGCTCAGATGGATGCTTAACTTTTATTTTGTGATTAACAGTACAAATGACTTAATGTTATGAATTTTAACCTTGGCTGTAGTCCACACTGTTTTTGTGTTCTAACTGCTGCTAATCACTAGATGATTGCAGCTTTAAGTTTCTCAGTGATCTGAGTTATTTACAAGTATTTTCTAATTTCTAAAAGCTCGGAGAGAAGTTGCAACCTGTTTATTATTAATGTCCAGGTGTATTATATTTATATTTATATTACATTTAATTATATTTAATTAGAGAACACTGGTTACATGTTTGCTTTATAGAATGGATTGACATTTCTTTGGACTTTTAATGTGCTCATTTGATAAAATCCTGATATATGGATATGATAAAATTGATATATGTATAATTGAACTTTTAAGATTATTCAGATATATATACATATATACACTTATACCTGTGTCTGCATATGTGTGCATCATCCATTTATATATTTTATATACTTCATCTGTACCTTGTGGTTATGGAATCAAGGTCCCATTTTCCTGATGGCTATAAACTGCGGGCCACTCCCAGCTTTGAGAAATGACTGCATTGTTATGGCTCCCTTCCCTCCATTGCCAAAGCCATCAACATGGTTGGATGGGTCAAATCAAACCAGGTCAAGTCCTTCCCATGCCACACTGTTCTCTGACCATGAATAGGAAGGTTCTCCACCCTAAGGACTCTTGAAATGAAATTGGACCCACTTGGATAATCCAGGAAAATCTCTTCATCTAAATGTTCATAACTTTATCACATCTGCAAAGTCTTCTTAAGGTACAAACATCTTTGGGGAGCCATTACTCTGTCTACCATAAGTGGATTGGTGTGCACTACACTTGAAGAGTAAAGTGTTGGGTCATGCAGTAACTGATGGACTTAAATATTAGAAAAATATATTTTCAGGACTATGATTTTTTTAACTAGGACTTAATTGTGAGGGTAACAGAACTGCAAGGAGACTAAAATCACAAACATGATAGACCCCTTATGCCAAGATCAGATCCTTGTAAGGAAAAGAGTGGGACTCTGAAACCTGGGATGATGAGTATAGGAATTGGGGAATCATGAACCCCCCTGATTTCCATGAACTCTCCTAAACAGAAAAAGCAGCCCTTCTCCCTTCACAGAAGAAAGCAGCTTCCCCTTGCCAAAGGCAATGCAAGGGTCTCACCTACAGTAGGTACTTTGTTAGATTATGCTTGCCTTCCATGAAGTCTTTTCCCACCTTCATTCATTGCCTCCAATAATTGGAGTTTGGTCTTAGCCTAGCCCAAGGAGGGAAATACAACCCCTGCTCTAGGAGGAAATGCACTGTACAACAGAAGTATCACAGGACTGGAAAACGTGTTCAGATAATGCAGGAGTAATTAAGTGGGATATATCCTGAGGATGTTGGATTGAGACACAGGCAGAATGCAGGGTCAGTTAAGAGAGGGCTTATTAATATAGAAGGATTCTCCTGAGACTTCCAGTTCAAGTCTGGCAAATACATTTGGACACAGTGTGAATTACCTACTAGAATGTCTCCTTGAAGCTGGACATTAGAAGAGTCAAAGGTAAATAAGATGGTAATACCAGTATGGCTGTGGCTGCAGAAGGGTTCAGAAAGCTCAGGGAGGCAGGTGTGTTAAAAAGCACTTGCTAGATGAAGTGAGAGAGCCACTACCAAGTAGGTTCTCTGGGAGAGCAAAAGGACATCCCCTTTCCTGAGGCACTGGAGAATGCATTTGTGAAGGATACCCGGTATCTTTAAGCAGCTTGAGGAGATGGCTTCTTTCCAGAGCTGGAAGTAAGAGATACTAGGGATCTGGCCTCTTCACTGTCAAGGGGGAGACACTCATAGAGGCAAGGTAGATCAATCCATAAAATGGGCAATAAGGGCAGAGAGGCCATCAGGTTACTGGACTCATAGGCATCTATGGTGAAGACTAATAGAGCATAGTGTTCCAGAGTAAGATAGATGGACATCCAACTATATTACTTGCCTTATATAACGAGAAAAAAAATCAAGAACTGATAAAGATCACTATAACATTTCTAGATCCAAGTCAGTTCACAGGCATTGAATTCACTGATTAAAATTTTCCTTTAAGGAAAATTTTAAAGATTTCTTAAAGCATTTTATGTCAGATGCAAGGTTTGAATTGGCCTCAGTAGGAGACTCAAAACCCCATCATAGTCTTTTGTCAGAGTGAAGGCTTATGGGTACCAGGAAAAGAAAATAATCTGTCCTTGGTCCATCTGACAGTGATTTAAATGGGTCAGAAGATTCATCCTGTGGTTTACTTCCCCTGTCGTCAAGTGCATATCTAGGATGGATCTACTTAGGTGCTGATAGACCCCTCATCTTGTAGAATAAGAGCCCTCAAGTGAAGTCCCTGAAACTTCTTCTCCTTCAGCCATGATATTAAGTTGGATGCAGTATTAGTAATACCCCCCCAAGGACTTCAGTGAAATTGGTGATGTCTATTAGATCCCAGTTCAATTCAGTAGTATAACTGAATTAGTATAACCTATGAAAATCAAATAGATAGGATTATAATGGATCAACGTGAATTTAACCAAATGAAAGACTCAATTATAGTTATGGGGTGGGATGAGTTATCTTCACTGGCACAGATGAACACTTGGCATCCAGCTACTACTATAGTAAATGTGAATTTTTAAAAATACCTTGTTGATTCTCTTCTGTGAATAGTGACCTTGGTCATCTTGACATTCTGTAGAACATCATAGTAGCCAATTGTATTGATAATGGCATACCAGCTGAAGCTGGTTAACATGAAGTGGTTAAATGGCCCTAATAAAACACATGCCCCACAAGATAGGAGGTAGATGCACAAATATTTAGGGAACTGCCTCATTAGGCCAATTATCTGAATCATGCCAGAATATTCCCTTTTTCCCTTTCATGTAAATAACAAGTTGTTATACCTTGTACCCCTGCCATTAAAACAAGGTACATATATGCCTAAACATGCAATATATCACAAATATGTACTTATATACCCTTGCACATATATACATACAGTATAAGCAATATTGAAAGACATTAAACTTGTTGGTCCAATGGGAGTATTACCTTTATTTGGCAAATATATTGAATATTCTGTTTCAGATATGGAAACAGGTTTTGGTAGTAGATGTTAAGGATAAAGAAATTAACATATAAATTACTCTGTTCCCTCAAATATTTAATTTATTTAATATAAAGTTACCTAGTTTTTTTATTAAAATGTATTTTAGAATTTGAATGATCAACATCCATCAACTCCTTCAACTTTTCCCACCCATACTCCTGCACTTGCTAGATGCACTTTAAACACAAAAATGGCTCCTTATTTGTAATCATCTTTGTTCTTATGATGAAGTTCTTTGGAAAATGGATCGTCTTATGTATGGAACTATTCCTCTTGCAAATCTAACCCCATTCAGTTAGTCTTTCCAGTGGAACATTGTATTCTGCCCTAAATTTTTATTTTTACATTCTATTAAAAACCATTCAATGAAAGTGTTGGCTAATTGAACTTAAGTTTAAAAAGTAAATAAATAAATAAGAACAACAACAAAATAAATCTTGACTTGTTTTTAAGAGTTACCTAATTTATCTAAATGACCAAAGTTGTCCTTTGATTTTTGATTTTATTTGCTCAAACTATATCCAAACTGGTGAGAATTTTGTCAGAGGTTTTCCAGTCTAGAGAAATTGGTTCCAGAGCTCCTGTTAATGAGGTGCAAACTTTTTATGTACGTAGAGCATTGTTGTTCCGATCTTTATCCTGTTTAAGTCACACTTAGAAAACTCAGCCCCTAATTTCCTCCCTTCAAAAGGGATTGTTGTTGTTGTTTCAATTTTTAGCTAATTTCCTTTATTTATACTGCTTTTGTCATGCGTCGATAATGTTGACCAACTTCAGATATTTACAGATTCGAAACAGCTGCAAACATATAATTAGATCTTATCAACTTTGGCCATATGTTTGTGAACAAAACTCTCTTCCCCTCTGTCACCAAAGAGCTAAAAACACTTAGGAATTTGGCAAGTTTACAAACTTCTGTGTTCTTACTCTTTCTACTAGGATCCTAGATCTTAATGAGCTTCCTAAACCTAATCTCTGTGAAATGAAAGTCTAGGAACTGTCTTTCCAGAACTAGTTACCCAACTACGTAAATGCTGTACGTCCTTAGTAAGCACCCTAATACTACTGTATTCGTGATAGTGAGGCTGGTCTGATAATTTATAAGAAGATCACCCACAGACATCCATGACTTGCTTCACAGGAAAGGGGTCTCCTTTCTGAACACAAAATGAATATACCAGAGAGTCCTCCTTTCCATTCTTGTCTATATTATTAGGCTTTTAAAATTTAGCTTTTGATGCTCTTCAGTTAGAGCATCATAGGTCACTTTCCCTTTAATGTTGTGAATGCATAGAGCATATTTTAGGAGAACAGCTTATTATAAGACTTAGCTACTTAATAAATTCCGTTTCATTAGGGACACTGCCATTTTCCTACCTACACCTCCTACTAAGAGATAGCAACTCTGATTTTAATCAGGTCGTTTCTGCTGGGCAAGTTTGTACTAACTGCTGTGAATCATTACTTTGTTCAGATTTTTTTTTCCTTTTTTCCTGCCTAACAATCATCCCTTTTGCAAAACTGAGTCAGTTATGAGTTACATTTGGAAGCAGGGTAGAGATGCTTGAGCCCTGGTTTTTCTAACTCTATAAAATCTGTAGCAGATGAAACCACAGAAGTAATAGAAATCAAGTGAAAGATTACATAAAGAAGTACGGGGAAGCAATTTCAGAAACAAAGAGTTCAATCTAAATTGAAATTAAAAACTTTCCAGGTCAAAATTCTGCAATAAAACAACGCAGAATCAATGCATTGGATTGTGTCAGTTGAAATTGCTCTTGTCAATAAAAAAAAAAAAAAAATGGCATGTGATTTTTGACCTGCATAATAAATCTTGCAGGAAGATGACAGATGTTAAAGTTAATAAAATGTTTGTTGCGAGGAACTAAAAAAGAAATGGATGAAAAGCATGGAGAAGTACTTTAGCAAAGCTTATCTATAGAATTCAGGAATAATGTTTGTATCAAACTTCCTGCCTGATTCTAGACAGATCAGAGCCATGGCTATTGAAGAGCGTTAATAAGTGTTTGTAGTTAAACGCAACCCTCATATTACTAGTCAGTAGAGATATCAAGGAGGTAAACAAAAATCTTATAGCTCATTTTACCTTTAAGAATGAATAAATTCATATTGTCTTTCTTCCTGGGGGTGTGGGTGGGACGGAGGATGGGGAGCAGAGCAGAGACACTAGGTGGAGGCATACAAAGCTGAATTTAGCTTATATTTTAATTCACTTGTGTGGGTGCTCTTCTTCCGAGAAGACAGAATCCAAACATCTCCTGGGAAAATTTTAACCATAATGAAAGCAAAGCAAGTTCTAGAACCACCAGAACAATTAAGCACCTCCATTGCTCATTTTCAAATCAAATACCCTAATGTAAAAAGGTTGATCTAACAGTTTTCTTTTTATGCCCGTTTCTCTTTTCCATCATGATCCCTACCTAAATCAGCTGTTTTTGATTCGATCCTTCACTTCCTTCAGGACTTAACTGATAAAGAGTTCTTTAAGGAAACACTCAAAGTTTGACATGCATCTCTTGACATTTTCTTTACAAATAATATAATGACATTTCTCAATTCTTCTTAAGCCATTTCAGTACTTGTGACAGAAAACTCTTGGCAAATTCAGAATAGACTACAGTTTAAAGGCAAATAGCAAACTTAAAAAAAAAAAAGTCTGTAGCAAAGGAGAGTCCAATGCTGATGTTCTTATACAAAAAGGTTGCATGCCTTAAGTTGCCTATGATGAAGGACAGAATATGCATGTGTTGGAGATGGCTGTTCTCAGAAATATCTGGTTCCCCTCCCTCTATGCTCTTGCATCTGGATGGAGACATTCAACTGGCTCTGACCAGTGAATTGTAAGAGAAAGAGAAGCATGTTTGTTGCAGGCTGAGGCAGTGAAAATCCACATGGGACCTATTCTGCTGACATACCAACCTAGGAAGACGGGGTTCCAAATATCACATAAAAGCAAGCTAGTAAGATTTGCAAGCTGGGAACAGCATGTCCTGTGCCCCTCTTTGAAAGAAGTGCCCAAGAGAGCTATTGGATCCAAAATGGCTTTACACTGATATTTTGGGGTTAATACATTATCACGGCTGTGACCCAATCCTTCATGACTTATTCAAAACACAAATATAAAATTATAATTAAATTCAGAAATATAATTAGTAAAGTTATTCAACATGATCTGTTAAAAATAAATGTGCAAATGAATAAGCCATTTTAATTATTTAATACCTTTTTGAAAAAACTATAATACCCCTATCTAAGTAGGTATAGTAAAACAGATACTCATATATTGCTGCCAAAAATATAAAGGAAATATTTTTGGAATTCTTTATTAAAAGCATTCATAGTTTTGATCTAGTATGTAAATGCTTGGTAATTAAGACAAAAAAAAATCAAAAGCTAGAGCTACAACTTTGTACAAACTTTATTTCATGTTGTAGTCAAAAAAGAAAACTGTCTTAAATGTGAGGTAATAAAGGGTTTAAATAAACAATAAGTCAATTGTGATTAATATTAATCAACCATTTAAATGGTGTTTCTTAAAGTCCTAGAAGAAAAAATTAACTTATAATTCCTCATTTCTTTCTAAGTAACAGTAAGTGAAGAGTTGCATTCTGGAAAAGTGTATTTACAGTAAAACTAATCAAATCACTTTGAACAGGAAAGAAGAGAGAGAAATAGGGACAGGAACTAGGAAGAGGGTGGTGGATAACCTGAGCATTGCCTTGGTTGGGGAGTGGTGAAGGGAGAAAAGAAATTCTGAATGGCAAAGAGAAGACTGAGAACACTAATGTGGGAGAAGATTTGAAGCATTTAAAATGGGTAGTACAATGGAAGTCCTTGCCTCCACCTGTCAAGTCAAATGTTAAATTCTACCTTGTTTGCTTTTATGTAATTGGATTATTTGAGGCGGGGGGGGGGGGCGGCGCGTGGAGAGAGAGATGCTGAAGCTTATGTCAGGTGGTACAGATGTGAAGGGAGACAGCATGCAGAGAATCTGATTAGTGCAATAGAATATAAAATTGAAAAAGGTCAGCACAAACTACATAAAACTGAGTAACACCATAAAGACAAAGAGTCACTACTTGTATACCAAAGACTGGAATGAGATATACCATCCAAAATGTAAATATCTCCCAATCTCCTCTTGGAGAACTAAATTGTTTCAGTGGGGACGTCATGAGTAGGGCTGGGATTCATCTACTGTATGTAATCCTACCAAAAGAAATATAAACCCAGATGATCTGGGAAAGTAGACAAACAAAAATCTGCAAAGAAAGCTAAGAATTGAGAATCAAAAACCCTGATTCTCTAGCCAAATCCAAAGAGCAACTGGAATCACTCAAAGCGGGTTAGAAACTGGCCTGGACCCACACCTGCTCAGCTAGGGCAGCTCGCACTCAGGCAAGGACCTTCTGGAGTGACTGTTTCGAATGCCAGCAGGTGCCCCACTGGATGAAAGATACAAGGGCTATATATGTTACTTATATTGGTGAGGGGCTATGGGTTTGTTTTCCTTGGTCTCTACTTTTTGATGTTTTTGGAGTATTCTCTAGTATAAAATACAGCATGTTATAATGGACTGTAATTCCAATATTCAGGGCTGGATCAGCAGGGATAAGAAGAATAAAGAAAACAACAAATTTCAGGAGAGAACACTGAACGCATAAGAATAAAAATATGTTCACCTTCCCCACTCTCCCCCACTTAAGAACTTGTTCCTTAAATATTCCAGCTTGAAATCCAAGATGATCCTATTTAACCTTTGCCTTGAAAAGGTTTATAGCCCTCTTATTTTCAAAAGCAATCAAAAGCAATTTTAAATGACAGGCAATAAAACATATTTAAAGCAGGGCACTTAAAATAAACAGTCTTTGGTTGAGCTCAGAAACCATTAACAAATGGAAGAGTATAAAGTTTTGTGTGTCTTCCCAGGTCACCCCAAATCTCCTTTCTCTCTGTTTATTTCCCTTTTTCATGAGAGGTGACCCCTCGTGGATGGTGCTTTATTTCATGACCTGGCCATAACTGAATGGACCACAGGCAACTTCTTGATCCAAACTGGGTCAGTCCATTTCTCTCTGCATAGAATTTGGAGTCGGGACTGAGAGAATGTCCACTAGCTAGAATTATCTCAAGTAGAGAGCAAGAAGAAGAGAAAAGCCAATGGGGGTGGACAGGGTAGGGGGTGGAAAGAGAAAGAAGCTGGCTCAGGAGAAGCAGCAGATTCCAGAAACAGAACCTTGAGACATTTCTAGTATACGTCCTTTGCTGAGACCCAACACTACCACTAATTCTGAGTTATTTGATAAACCCTTTTATCTATTCTTGCTCAAGATGATTCAAGTTGTTTTATGTGAATTGCTGCCACAGATTCCTAAATCATGAACAGAGAATTATATAAGAAACTAACATTGACCCTTGAACAACACAGCTATGAACTGAATAGGTCCACTTAGATGTGGAATATATATATATTTTTGATAAATACAGCACAGTGCTGTAGGTGTATTTTCTCTTCCTAATGATTTTCTTAATAACATTTGCTTTTCTCCAGCTTGCCTTATTGTAAGAATTCAGTATATAATACACAGAACACACAAAATATGTGTTAATTGATTGTTTATGTTAACAGTAAGCCATCCAGTCAATAGTAGGCTGCAAGGAGTTAAGTTTTGGGGGAGTCAAAAAGTCATACACAGACTTCTGATGGTCAGCACCCCTAAGCCCTGCATTGTTCAACAGTCAGTTGTAGAGAGTAATGATTCTAAACTGATACTGACTTAACTAGCAGCCTTTATGCAAGAGAGAAAAATAGGCCCAATAGTACTTCTTACCTCATACAAGGTAACATGCAAATTAAACTTAATAAGTACTGAGACAAACCAAAATTCAATAAATATTAAATCATAGAATTTGTGGTTTGTGATCCCTGGATTTATTAGTTAATACAAGAAATTTGCAATGCCGATTTTCATTAATGACATACTGGGCTTAAAAAGTCATTTAAATAAATGCACAACAAACCAAAAAACCTTCAGTGATACTCAGTGGGTATTTTTAGAGCTTGTTTCTGTCTCATATAGGATTTATAGCTATTGCTTTGTTTATAACAGTGAGCATCCAAACTGTAATTTTCCTAAAGCACTAAACATTTTCAAAAATCAAAACCAGATTTAATTATGTTTATTATACTGGAATTATGGAGGTAAGATCATTTGTAAATAATTTAAAATATCTGACAGGAAGGAAGCAGAATTATTTCTTCTTAATTCTTGTTAAGTAGAAAGTTCCATTTCCTTGCAGTTATTTCACAACTGCAAGTCTGTAACTCTTACTCTCCTTATCTGTTTTGCCCTTCCCCACCCCCACCACCCCTCTGGTGACTACCAGTTTGTTCTATTTGGTCTGGGGGGTTTTGCTGAATTAACACATATTGTGTGCTATATTTATTATATACTGTATCCTTACAATAAGGCTAGCTGGCGGAGTGAAAATGGTAAGAAAATCACAAGAAAATACATTCACAATACTGTCTGTATGGAAAAAAAAAATCAGCATATAAGTGGACTGCACTGTTCAAACCCGTGTTGCTAAAGGGTCCACTGTCCTCAAGTTTGAATTAAATCTGGTAACATTCCTATTTCCTTTTCAATTTTCCTTTGGTTCCATTCGGCAGAGAAAATAAGATGTTTCAGGAGAAGTAGATAATTTAAGAGGACATTTTTAGAGAGAACAAAAAGATGTGATAATGACACTCAAGTAAGATTTTAATCCTGGGATAATTCAAATACTTCTTTTTGGAAATTGCATACTTTGCAACACATAATGTTTCAACTCAGAGAGGGCCTCGCTTCAGAAGTACTTGGCACTTGAGCACCTTTTAGCTTATTCCTTCTAATGAATTAATACATTTTCTGATTTACACGGGGAGTTGGAAACTCTTCATTTGTCTTATAAACTTAGCCTCTTGTTCCTTTATCATTCTTTCAGGTCACCATTTGCTGGCCCCGGTCCTTTAATTTCCTATTTTGTTTTAAAGAGTTATTCCCTCCCTTAGTATAAAGTCCTCTACAAATCTGTGTACTTGGTATACAACTTCCTGGATTCAACTCTTTGCTCCTAACAATGTGGTTAATTTGGGATAGATTTTTTAACTTGCCTCAGTTTATTCAAGTGGAAAATTGGGGAGACTAATTAAACTTTTTCATGACCTGTTAGGAGAGTAAAAGGAGACACTACAATATGTAACAATGTTCAGGGAAAGAGGGTACATAAATATCAAACTGCATTTGCTCCAGGAGTTTAGCTATTATCATGAACACACTATTATCAGGAATAGCTAATATTATCCATTATTAACATGGTATGAATCAATTGGGGGTCTAAGGCTGAAAATATGGGGAAATTGAGGAAAGTTTAAAGGGGGAGTATTAAGAGAGATATAGGAGGTTAAGGGAAACTCAGAGGGATGGTGAAGCACAGTGGGGCTAACTATGGCATAAACTTGTTATAAAACTAGGCTTAGGGCGCCTGGGTGGCTCAGATGGTTAAGCGTCTGCCTTCGGCTCAGGTCATGGTCCCAGGGTCCTGGGATCGAGTCCCGCATCGGGCTCCCTGCTCCTTGGGAGCCTGCTTCTCCCTCTGCTTCTCTCTTTCTCTGCTCCTCTGTCTCTCATGAATAAATAACTAAAATCTTAAAAAAAAAAAAAAAAAAAAACTAGGCTTAAACAAGCAAGATAAGGGAGTGGTAGCAGAAAATCAGAAAAGACAGGAAATAGGGTGGAACTGACAAGAGTTATGGCCTTTGGAAGAGGAAATGGGCAAGAGCCTCACCACAGCTTGGCAGAGAGATGATCAAGTGAAGTAGTAGCAGACCTCTCTGAGCACAGGCTGATGCTCCCATGGGCTGAACCCAACTGGACATCAGACTCTCAAGGACACAAAGTCATCCTCTGGAAGCACCAAGCATGGTGAGCCCTGGATCTTAGGTGTCAAAGGAAGCCATCTGCCCTCCACTTGATTTGCCCTTCAATATCCACCCCTCATCATCTTCCTAAAGAAAGACAAGTGGTGCCAACAAAGGGAACCCATGAGACCCCTTCAGCATTATCATGAGCAATGGTCGTTTGGATATAATGCCACTGAAAACCTCAAACTTTATTCACCACCAGTTTCGTTCACCTGAAGTACCAGGGATAAAAGAGAAAAACAACAAATATAAAACATGGCTACAGTTCTCACCTCTACAGCTGGTTGTGGGGTTACATGGACAATTCCATCAAGCATTCCCAGCAACTCAACTTCTCCAAATTCAGCCTGGAATTTTCTCATTTCATTCTGCCATCAAAAGTATTCGTCTGGGTACCTGACTGGCTTGGTAGGTAGAATATGCAACTCTTGATCTCAGAGTCGTGAGTTCAAGCCCCAGGTTGGACCTAGAGCTTAAATAAAAAGATAAAACCGGTAAAGTGAATCTTTTTTAAAAAAGTATTTGTCATACTTTTTGTCATGTAATATGATCAATTTATGATAAGGGAGTTTTATAATTATTGTACAAAGGTTAAATCCTTAGACTCACTAGATCTATTCATACATACTAACTATGCACATATAGGATGACTCCTACCTCAAGAGTCACTGCATTAACCAGAAGAAATAAGTTTTTGAGGTGGTGATTTTTAGTGCTGTGCAAGTCCAGAAGTTATTTCAGGACAAAAATTGTTTCTGATGCTTCCCAAATTAGACCTTAGGCAGCCAACTGTGCTTTCTGTTTAAAAGGAGCTGTTGAGAAACTCTCAAAGATATACCAGCTTCTAATTTTATATTAGAAAGGTAACATATTTGGTGTTATCTTTGTAATTAAGTCACCATCATCTATCTCCACTATCAACTCACGAATGCTCTGTAACAGAGGTTGCAAACTCCTTAAAGGTATGTTTTTCTGTTGGGTTCAAAGCTATAACTCCCATCTTTTACAGTGCCCAGCACACAAGAGGCCCTCAGTAAATATTTGTTGAAAAATAGAGACAGGATAAGTGAACAAAAATGACAAAAGAAAACAAAAATACATAATGGGAAGTGACCACAATGGCATTCAAATTTCACACTGACTCAAAGTGTGGAAACACGAATATTTTTATTTGTGAACCAAACAAAATGCATCCATGCATCATATCTGTCATTTATGGAAATGTGACTACAGCAGTGTGACCAATACCCTCATGTGGAACAACCATTGGGCAAGCTACATGACAATTGAAGCCTCAATTTTCTCAAGTGTAAATTGAGAAGATATAGTGCCTACATTGCAGGGTTGTTGATGGGGTTAAATAAGATCTAACTCCTAGCAATTCTTGTTCAATGATGGTAAGAACACTGAAACTACTATTACTGATAATAGCTAATATTTATTGGCTATTTGCTATGTTCTAGTCACTGCTCTGGTATTGTACATATGTCAACCTAAACTGAACAGTTTGTGGTCCCAGGTTAAGAACTTGGACTCCTTCCTACTGTACTCAACAAATAAAAATAGTTGTCTGGACTAGAACTTCTTCCTCCATATCCTTCTAGGTGACATTCACATCTCATAAGGACCTCTCTAGCTGGGGGATGGGGGAGCTGTTCATGGATTTTTTTTCCTGAAAATTCTCTTGATTTGGAAAATACATTTAATCGATTATCATTTGTGGCAGCAACTTCAGAAAATTCCTTGACCTCCTCTGGCCTTCCAGCCAACCACAAAATCTTCAAGCATAACAGAAAGAAAGAGAAAGGGAAAGAAATGGGGGGCGGGGGAGGGAGATGGGGGGTTGGAATCAGGTTTTCTGCTTAAGTAGTATCTCCACAGAGAGTCTCGCAAGCTGGTAGGAGGCTTCCTCTTCATCTATCTGGGGCTGACTCCTGAGCCAGCTGGGTTCCCTCATTCTAGACTATGTTATGGAGCTTTAGGTCTGACACCATGATTGCTTTTTGTTTTTCTGACGAGGATACATAAATATTGGGGGATTTTTTATGTGAGACAATTAGGAGCCTAGAACACCATTAGCTGGACAGAGGAGCAAGGCCCTTTCCTGGCAGAAATGTAGGCTGCAGAAGATGTTTATTGCCAGCCTCTGACTAATGAGATGCTTCAGGCAGCTTTGCTCTGCAATTGAGATGGAGTGCACACGCAGCCCAATTAGAAGCAAATGACTGCAGTCTTCAGTGGAAGTGATGAACTGGAATTCCAAGACGTAAACAGAAATGGAAGATGGATTCTAATGTTTTTGAAAGGAATTTTCATCATGGTCTTAACAATTTTCAAAGCAAAAGTGTCAATAAAAGTGCTATTTGCTGCAGAAATTTTCAATCTATTTATGGCAAAAATAATTAAAATATCCAATTATCTCGAGTTTCAGAAGTTTCCAGTTCTGCTCCTAAAACTGCATCATAGGAATAATTTGTAATCTATGTGGATTTTATACATTAATTTTAGGATCAATGAGAAGTCAAGAAACCCAACCACAGGTTCTTAGCCATAGGTGATAGAAGACTAAAACCTCCCACAAAACTGTTGTGAGGATTCAGTGAGACAATGCAAACACTTACCAAATATTTATTGAGCATGCTCTGTGTCAGAGCCTGTTTTAAGCACTTGGGATAGATCTGTGAACAAATGTGGTCCCTGTTCGTGAGGGACTTACATTTCTGGTGAGGGCTGGAAGGTAATTACAAAACAAATAGGTAAGTAAACAATTTAGCATGGTAGAGGGTGGTAAGTAAAGATTGAGCAGGATAAAAGGTAATGGGAAATGTCTGAGGTAGTTTGAAGAGGGTGAGTTTGGGTTTTAATAGCCACAGAACTTTTTGAAAAGGTGACAGTTGATCCAAACAGAGTTAGTAAGGTCAGAGAATTAGCAAGGAAGATATCTGGGGGAAGAGCATTCCGGGTGAAGAAAACAACCAGTACTTGGGATCTAAGTTCCAAACAAGCTCTGGTTGTTTCCGGAACAGCATGGAGGCCAAGGTATTTGGAAGCAAGGGAGAAAGAAGCAGGAGACAGAGTCAAAGAATGAACAGAGAGTCAGATCCTGCAGACTTCAAAGGCCATTGAAAGGACTTTTATTTTACTCTGGGTGAAAGAGGAAACAATCACACGGTTTTAGCAGAGCAAAGGCATGATCTGAGTCAAGATTTTAAAATGATCCTTCTGGTTATTATGTTGAGAAGAGACAGGACAGGCTGGGGAGAAGCCGGCGACATGGTGAAAACTAGCATATTAACTCAAATAAGAGATGATGGAGTCCAGTCCAAGGTGGTGATATACAGACAGAACCGAAACTAAAGAGCCTGGCCTGAAATTCACACTCCAGAAGTGTCAGCTCTTACTATCTTTTTAAGGAAGTGGGTGATAAGATGACATCTCCCACTACTTGTCTTTCCCAGAAAGGCCGGTACAGTTTGTGAATAATATAGACATTTATTTACTGGATTGCAAAATTCCTCTTCCCCTCTGAGATTTAGTTCAGTTCAATCCTGAATCTAATCAAAGTAAATGGTGTTTAAATTTTCCCCCCTCTAACAACTTTATGATCACTAGTCTTTATGACTCCGTCATAAATCTGCCAATCTAGGAGTCTGTTTTATATGGTATTTTGGCTTTAGACCATTGAAAATAATGGTTTAACTCCCATCCATATTTTTGGCATCAACTACATTTTCCTGTATCTGTTTCCATCCCTTCCTATACACAATTTGCTTTTTCAACATTCTTTTCTCAACTATGGGTTTCAATGATTTTAATTCATTCATCACTCAGGTATCTTTAAAGTGGTAAAAAATATATGGGGGCAGATGTGGTCTCTAAGCTCATTTTAGCCCTAACTTTGGGCACAGATAAGGTGAAACTAGTAAATAGTTAATGCCAGCTAACACATATTAAAATGTGACTTTAAGGAAGATTTTAAAAATTGAAATGCATGCACCGCTTTATACAAATATGTTTAACAGATGTATGAAACAAAACTAATTATTAAAATTTCCTTTCTGGGAAATGTTACTTGTGGCCAACTTTAAAAGGCAAGGACTTCGTCCTGGGCAGGTATTAGCAGCTTAATAAATCTGAATAAATTATATACAACATCTCTGAATTTAATGCATTTTCTAGAGGAACAAGAAGATGTAATTTCACCTCCTAAATTCAAACTCATTCATTCATTCATTCATTCACTCACTCATTCATTCAACAACTAGTATTTGTTGAACAATTACGTTTCCAGTACTCTAGCAGCACTGAAAATAACATGTTCAAGAGGCATGGAAATAATTCTTGCTTTCATGGAGCTTCCGGTCTAATGGAGGTGCCTGGGTGGACATTAACAAAATCCCACTCATGAACAGGTCATGACAAATGGAGGAAATATGTTCAGATGAAAAGATTAAATCACCATTCTAGGAGAATGAGCTTCGTAGATAAAGCAAATCTTTTGTCTATTCTTATCAAATGGGGCTTGTTCATTAAGGTTAATTTACAAATATTTAAGAAGTTAAAAATGAGGAATCCATTAAAAATAGCCTTGGAAGTCTCCTAGTTACTCAAGATATCAATGATTTCCCAAGTTGGAGACACCACTTCCATGGATTGGCAGCTTTCTACCAATGCCCTGACAAGAGCTAACTCTACCTCAACATCTATTCTATTTGTGGGTCCCCATACCACTGTGTGCATTTTCTTCACCATTTTCTAAGCTTTCTCTGGCAGAAACCTGTGAGAATCCCTCAGATTGCTGTTACCTTTTTTTCTCAAATAGACAAAATACACAAGGAAATTACAATGTGCTTACTTCTGCCCAAAATAGACTTGGCAAATCAAATGTCCTTGTGTTTGAGTGCCCTACTATGCTAGCTATATGATGGGTGATGTGCTAAAGACTAAGAGTACAGAATAAAGGAGGAGGTGGATTAGTGGCTCAGAGAAATAATCACTTCCCTAGTGACTCCCAGCTAGGAAGAAACAGATCAGAAGTTCAAATCCAAGCGTTTGACTCCAAAGCTCATGGATGTTCCATATTTAGCCTGAGGTCTTTGTAACAAAAAGTACCAGTAATCTTTCCAGATTTGAAATATCTGTGAGGAACATCTACTTGGATTTAAAAAGCCAAACAAACAAGAAACAACCTAATAGGGCACATAGGATGTACACCCTAAAGGGCACAATCTCTTTTATCCTCAAAAAGGACATGTTGACAATGACAGAGACTTGTTTCCAAAAATCCTTCTGTTCCCATGGTGCTTTAAGGAACACAAGAGAAGGAAGAGCAATTTGACTCAGGAAGTCCTCAAACAAAAATTAGAAAACTACCCAACATCTTGGAAATGTTGTCCATTTCTCATTTCTCTTCATCTATGCATTATTTTCTTTTCTTTGGAAAGCAAGCTTTTTCTTTAATACTCATGTGATGAAATATAGCCCTACCCCTTCTGAGTTTGCAAATTCTGTTTTCTAGTAACCATCACAGACCAACTAGCATAGCACATCAAAATTTCAAAAATACATGAGAGACAATCTGATTAGCCTGGTCTTGGCCAAGGGTCGAATTCAATCCAGGCAGCTGGGGCTGGAGAAGGGAAAACATAGTATGCCATGACTAATAGGACCCAACTTCTACAGCGGCAAAGATCAGAGAAGGGGGAAAAAAAAAAGAAGATAAGAAATGGACAGAGACTCCAGTAAGTGGCCACACGTGGCATAGATTAAAAGTTCTAAAATGTATGCAAAAAAATGAAAAGGAGAGAGTAGCATGTAATTAAACTGAGTTCTCAATTAAATTTGAGATGAGCATTCCTGGATGAAATAGGTCAAAGAGAATGAAAGTGAAAATTTGATTCTAGAGAAGTCAAATCAAGCTCTTGTCATGAAGTTTTCCCATGGAAGAACATGCGTAACAAGATGCAAGTAATGTTCGTGGCTCAGGGAGGAAACGAAAGTGAGGACATTAGTAAGGATTAAAAAAAAAAAAAGTTCACTACAGAAATAATGCCAGATATGTTTCAAGGCAAAATTATGGCAGATATTAAAAGCCCAAGGGAAAACTTAACATCTTAAAGTTAAGTGGAAATTGTTAAGTTTTCAACTGGAATTATACAATGCAAATGGAATTTAAAAAAAGGTAAATCTGGGAAAAGCGTCCCAATAGTGTAGGTAATCTTGAAACAATGGTGTCTAACAGGGTGCAAAATTTCAGTATTGGAAACATCAGGGCAAGAAAAAAAAATTGTTGGAAACTATGTGTAACACAAGCTTGAAATGAAGGTCTGTTTGTTAGGGTCAGACTACATTTAAGTGACCATATCATTAAATGGCAAATTGATAATTGAGTTTAGACATAGATTGTGGAAAAATAAATGAGGGAACAAGGAGATCATTGGAATTTTCAAACTTTTTTTTTTAAGTCATGGTTTGTATTGTGTTTTTTTGTTTGTTTGTTTTTAAAGGCAGAAACTCCGTGTAATATACCTTCCATAAGCCAAAACGTCTACCAAGTTTACCTGGGATTAGGTTGGTGTATAATTATGCGCTACTTTGTATATAATTAAGAGAATTGGTTTATGAGCTGTTTAGTCTCAGAAACACACATTTTAAGATACTGAAATTCTTAGGTTCTCTTCCTTGAGGTTAAATATTTTCTGCTTATTTGCTCTTAAACCAAAACCTCCCAGCAACGATTAGAAGGTAGAGAAGGTGGAACACTGGTCCACTCTCCAAGAAGAACCATGTCTGGAGAGTTAACTCCAAACACTCTGGGATGGAGATATATACTTCATTTGTGCAATATACTGTGTTACCATAATTTACATCCTATTCCAGTTTGTGCAAATCCTTTGTCCAGGACCTTTTTCACAGAAACAACTCTTTCCACTGTATTTTTTAAAGGTTTTATTTATTTATTTGACGGGGGGGGGAACACAAGCAGGGGGAGAGGGAGAAGAAGAATCCCTGCTGAGCAGGGAGCCCAACACAGGACTCAATCCCAGGACCCTGAGATCATGACCTGAGCCGAAGGCAGACGCTTAACGACTGAGCCACCCAGGCAACCCCTCTTTCCACTTTAAATGATACCTGGAATGTCTCTCTCCAAAGAAAATCTGTACTACCCTCTCCAATGAAGTCGTTATCTCCCCCTTCCCCCCCCTCCCCACCCCCGGCCCATCTCCTGGGGAGAGAAAAGCTCTGCCCAGGTCTTATTCCTACTTAAAAATAATTGTTCCACTGCTCCAACTCAACCATCTTTCCTCTTCTGGAGTCTACAGTATCTGTTAAAATATTCTTTAACCATTTGATTATTATGAAGCACCAGGCTCCAAGACACATTTTCACCTTCCTTCATCGTTTCAGCAATTAGCTCATATTTTTCTTCTATGCCAAGTCCCTTAATATTATCTGCAGTAACTTCAGGGAGTCATGGCCATGAGCTGTACCTGAAACGCATAGCTCCTTAACTCCGTTTTGAAACCTTTAGTTCTACTCTAAGTGGTAATATAGTATAATAGTTAATAGTATAGACAATATTACCAGACTTCCTGGTTTAAAATCTTGGTGTGTTTTTTTAATCACTTAAGATATCATTGGTATAAAATGAACCACACTTTTTAATGGGTATACTTTAATGAATTTGAACATTTGCAAAGACCTGTGATATCATCACTAAAAATCAAGGTCATAGACATATATCCACACTCCATTCCAGAGTTTCCTGGTATTTGTGTGTGTGTGTTGAACACTTAATAGGAGATCTGCATCTGTTAAATAGGGATGTTATTATGGAACTGAATAAGTTATTATAGCAGTTCTCAAAGTTTGGTTTGCAGACTCCTGGACATTCCCAAGACTCTTTCATGAGGTCCAAGAGACTCAGACATTTCATGGTACCACTAAGATGTTATTTGTTTTTCACTAATGGTGAAAAAGTCATGGTGGGTAAGACTGCTATTACCTCAGTACAAATTAGGCAGAGGCACTAAAATGGACGTGGTGCCAATGTATTTTCACGACCGTCCAGGAGCATACATTAAAAAAATGACAGTTTATGACAGTTTCACTGAGGAACATCCTGGAGGAAGCAGTAAAATTTGGTAATTTTATTCAATCCTTGGCAGTCAGTATACATATTTTTAATTATTTTGTGTAATGGAACAGGAAACCATCCTAAAACACTTCGGCTGCCTACCGAAGTATAGTAGTTGTCTAATGCTTATGCAATTGTTTGAGTGATGAGCCAAACTTGCTTCTTTTCTCAAGGAACACTATTTTTACTTGAAAGAACAATTGACAGAAAACTGTGGTTATTCAGACTTTGGTATTTGGAATAATTTTTTTTTTTAAATGAACAAAGTAAGTCTGTCAGCCCAAGGAATTAAATTGGCAGTATTTGCTTCCAGTGATAACATTTGAACTTTCATGAGAAAACTGGAATTCTGGAAACCTTATATTGACCACTGTGAGTTTATAGCTTAACAATAGTTAAGATACTTATGGATTTTGATGGCAACATTAACAATGTTTTTACATTATGGAATAAGATGTGTCAATATTTAGAAGGTCTGTGTAACTCTGTGAACCAGTATTTTCCAAATGATCAATGCAAGATGCTACAAAACCATGCAAAAGTAAAAGATACAAGGGCACCTGGGTGGCTCAGTCGGTTAAGCGTCTGCCTTCAGCTCAAGTCATGATCTCAGGATCCTGGGATCGAGCCCCGCATGGAGTTCCCTGCTTAGCGGGGAGCCTGCCTCTTCCTCTCCCTGTGCGCTTGCTCTCTCTCAAATAAAATCTTTTATTTTATTATTGTTTTAAAGATTTTATTATTTGACAGAGAGAGAAACAGCGAGAGAGGGAACATAAGCAGGGGGAGTGAGAGAGGGAGAAGCAGGCTCCTGGCAGAGCAGGGAGTCCGATGTGGGGCTCGATCACAGGACCCTGGGATTATGACCTGAGCCAAAGACAGATGCTTAATGACTGAGCCACCCAGGCGCCCCTCAAAGAAATAAATCTTAAAAAAAAAGTAAAAGTTAAATTCGAAGGGCAGGATACACAATAGATTTTAACATTACAGAACACAGAATGTTCATTGACAGCATTTCAGATTTTATGTTGTAAATAACTCTTGAGAAATTACCACTTGCTGAATACTGGTATGGTATCAAAACACATTCCTAATTATTTCAAAGGGCTATTAAAGTTATTCTCCCCTTTCTGATCACATAGTGTGATTTTTTTCAATATACTTCTACCAAAACATATCACAACAGATTGACCACAGAAGTAGGCATAAAAATACAGATGTTTTCAATTAAGTCCAACATTACAGGGATTTGAAGGAAAAAGATGCTTCTGTTCTCACTGGAAAATATAGGTTTTCATAAAAATATTCACATAAAATGAGTTTTCATTGCACTGGTTTTTACAATATTTTGATCATTTAGGAGGTATGGGGAAAGGGTCAATAATGATAAGACAGTGAAATTTGTTGCATGTTGCTAAATCCTATTAATGCATTGAGGAGAAAAAATGTCAAGCTCAGGTTAGCCAATTACCAACTTACAGTATGAAAGTCAAAATACCTCTATGTCAATGTTAAAGAAACCCTCATTTTTGCAGCTGAGGAGCAGATGAAGCTGAAGACTGCATCAAGGGCTTTATCTAAGAGAAGGAAAACTTGAAAGAGAATCTAGCCAGTCTAACCAAGTCTCCTGCAGCAAAGCCAGGGTCCCAAAGGGAAGAAACAGGACCCTGAAATTTGGGATGAGATATCTAGGTAGATGCCTTCAATTACCTTGCATGCCCAGAGTCTGAATTCCATAGCCTGCATGGACTGATGTTCTCTAGCAAGAGGCAGGGAGCCAACAACCATCCACTTACCTGAAGCTGAAGCAGAGAGCTCATGCCTTGAAAGTCAGTACTTGCTCAACTCAAGATTTACTCACCCTCCCTCTCCCCTGGCAACATAACCTATATAGTTAGGACCAAACATAAGCATGGCCCCACTGGAAAGTGTGGGTCCTGCTAAGCAAGGAGGGGATTACACAGACTGAGCTGCAGGGTCTATTAATGCATATTGCTAGAAATGGGAAAATAGGTCTGGAAGCTAACTAATATGCAGCTGAGAAAGCCCCTGGAAGCTTAGCAACGTGTTGGAGGGAATAAAGGACTCAGAAAAATGGGCATACTAAATCCAATCTATTATATGAGGCACAGAATCCTAACCATGCTCCTCAGGATAACTGAGAGGGCAGTCTGAGTATGAGCATTAAGGTGTGATATTATTCTGGATAATGGGCATGCTGATGTTGGGGGAAAAAATGCTTCCAATATATTGCATATTTTTATATAATTAATATGGAACATATGGAAAGAACTAAACATATAAAAGGTTTAAAATAATATTTATGATATAAGAAAACAACTGTATTATTTCAGTTTGCCTCAGTTAATTTCTGCCCCTGCAAATTTTATATAGTTGGATACTGTAGTTACAGATCTAAACCTGCTTTTACTATAATAGCATGTTGGCTAATTGAGCTTAAATAAAAAAATAAATTAAAAAATAAAATTACTATAATAGCATGGATATTATTGTATAACATAGTCTTAATAACCACCATTACAATAACAATGTTACATTATCTAGGGTACAAGTTTTATTTAATCACTGTAGTTTGTTCTTGTTTACCAAAATTGAACATTTCTTTTAAAGATTTTTTATTTATTTATTTGACACAGAGAGAGAGAGATAGCGAGAGAGGGAACACAAAGCAGGGGGAGTGGGGGAGGGAGAAGCAGGCCTCCCGCCGAGCAGGGAGCCTGATGCGGGGCTCGATCCCAGGACCCTGGGATCCTGACCTGAGCCGAAGGCAGACGCTTTAACAACTGAGCCACCCAGGCGCCCCTGAACATTTTGTATTTATACACTTTTTGTTGTAAGAGTGCCTATTTTGTATCAGTAATTGTTAATCATTCTTCTTTTTAAAATTTTTACTACTTTGAGAGTAGAGTTGTGATGTTTTGTTAAATATCATTTATTTCAGCACTTAGCCTTTCTAAAATTCATTTTTTTACAGTGACTAGATCTCTCTGTGGGGAATGAATCTCTCACATCCTTTATCTTATTATCCACTGAATGTTTCTATTATAAGTTGTATGAGCTCTATATTTATTGTGAATATTTCTCATTGCCCTATATATAACAAAAAAAAAATCCCAGTTATTTGCCATTTCAGGTGATCCATCCTTTTAGTGTAGAAAGTCATCCCTGTGGCACTATTTTGATAGACATTTATTTAGAGTTTAAGAAATATTTAATTATTTAAGTTTAGAGCTCTTATTCATCATTTTAACTTGACCTTGCTATACAGTATAATATCTCCACTTATTTTTGCCCCCCCAAATAATTTTCCTAGAATGCTATATAAAATCCTGCTCTTTTTAGACGTCTCATATTTCCTTTATCATATATACTCTTTTTCCACATTAGGGCATTGATTTAAAACAGATACTCATTCATGCATACTAATTTTTTCATGGTGCTCTTTTGAACAGCTGAATTTTTGTTGGCACAATTTAAGGCATTGAAGACGGAGACAACTACTTAGCCATATTTACAGCAGTTGTTACAACACTGACATTTCTTGGGGTCTTTAAGACTTCACATAGTTAACTTGTTTCACACATTTTTCCCTTGGGCACTATGCCTTCTTTGAGTAAAACTATTATTTACACTAATACTGCTCTTTTAAATACTCAGGATTCACAGCTCTCCTACGTTTTGGTACCTCTGTGTTTTTCCTTTGGCCTGACTCAATGTTAGGCTTCTCAACGTCATAGACACTGTCCTTAGAGCATGTGTATTCAGACCGCAAAATTATTCTTATTCACAGATCAAAATCAGGTAGAATGGGATGATCGGCATCAATCAAATCCTCCCACTGATGACCACTACAAAAACTATGCAACATTTCACAACAACAGAAAATCTCTTTAAGGTTTCAGGAAGAAACAAAAAAATGCAGAAAGAACCTGAAGATTCAAGGTTGAGAGAATGCTGAGAGAGAACCTGCACTGAAGTGAGTCAGACATTCTTGGCCACTTTTCTATCTTAGGCTTATCCATAAACAGCTGAGAGGCTAAGAGGAAAAATAGGAGTGGCTTAGAATTTTCAGCAGTATTACAGTAAGAGCCAGAGACTGGGGCTTGGGACTGCCAAGGCAGCAAGGACTCGTGGGACCAGAGAGAGGGCACATAGAAATGGGAGTCTAACATTATGCATCGATATTCCCCGTAGACATTTGCTAGTACTAAAGGTGTGCAGGGGGAGAGCCTGAGAAAGCAAGCATAAAATGGCAGCTACAGCTAACTAGCAGCAAACTATTGGCAGTCTCATGGCATAGAGAGATAATAATTTGGGTTTAGGCCAAGCTTTTAGTAGAGACCTTGAGAGGTCTGCATATCAGGAGAATGAGTACTCTGGAAATAGACCAACTCAGCTCTCATCAATGCTACATCCTAGGCTGCCATGAGAAAATTAAATATTTTCTGTAGGAAGATAATATCTGGGGCACCTGGGTGGCTCAGCTGGTTAAGCGCCTGACTCTTAATTTCAGCTCAGGTCATGATCTTGGGGTGGTGGGATCGAGCCCTGCATTGGGCTCTGTGCTCAGCCTGGAGCCTGCTTGAGATTCTCTCTCCCTCTGCCTCTGCCCCTCCTCTTTCTTGTGTTCTCCATCTCAATAAATAAATAAAATCTTTAAAAAAGATATTATCTTCCAAAGCCTCAGTAATTGTTCATATACAATAGCCAACAGCCAATAAAAAAAAAAAAAGACATGCCATGAAAGAAGACCATAAAAAAAAATCTCAGAAAAGAGATACAGATTTGGAGGTGATCCAGTCATTGGGGTTTTCATATAGAAATTTAAAGATAGTATATTCAGAAAGCTATACAATTTTGGAAAGGAGATAGAACTTATTTGAAAAATCAAATGGAAGGCCATGACCTGAAGACGAAAAAAGTGAAAGTGAAATTAAGATCTCAACAGATTGTAGATGAGATAGAACAGAGTGATTCAATTATAAGGTGGGTAAAATATCAGACCAAAACCCAGAAAGAAAAACAGAAAAGGACATAGGAGATACATGGAGCATGGTGGAAAGTCTAAAATATATGTAATTTGATTCCTAGAATAACAGGTGAAACAGGATGGGTCAGAAGCAATATTTGAAGGAATATTGACCAACAATTTTCCAAAGCTGGTTAATACCCATAGATTCAAACATTTAACAAACCCCAAATAAGATAAAGAAGAAAAAAATTACACACAGGCATATCAAATGAAAATTGCTGGGGGCGGGGGAACCCACAAAGACAAAACTTTAAAATCACCTAGAGAAATGGACAAATTCCCTTCAATGGAAATACAGTAAGTTTGATATTTTACTTTTTAACAGAAATGATAGCACCCAGAAGACCCTTCCCAAAAAAGTTAACCTATAATTCCATATTGAGCAAATGTGTTAAAAAATGAAAGTGAAATAAAGATATTTTCAGGAAAAAACCTCACAAATACCAAGATAAATTATCATCAACATTAAATATTAGGGACATTCTTTGAACAGGAGTTCTTTGAAAGAACATAACCTAGCTGGAAGCACTAAACAAAGAGCCAAAGAGTAATTACATGAATAAGTCTAAATACGGACTTTAGTAATGCCATGTAGGAGTTAAATTATACATAAAATAAAAATATATGACAGAGTATAAGAAAAGATGGGGGTGGGGGCACAAATGGAGTTAGTATTCTAAAGTCCTTGCATTGTCCAAGAAGAGATTACAGCACTTACTCATAGTTACAGAGGCATGTTGTACTCTAAATGTTAATAGACTAGTAACATATTGTATAGTTAACAAGCCAAGGGGAAGGGAAATGAAGTATTTGATCATTACAAAGAAAAAGAGAAAATATGGTAAATACACAAATTAACAATATAGTAAATATATAAAATACTCCAACTAGAAATGTATTGAAAATATCCTATGACAATGGAAATGAAAAATCTATGGTAAGGATAAAATGGTATAAACATAACATTGAGAAAAGATGCCTGACCCAAAAGATTTCATCTGAAGATTTTTTTAAAAAACAAACCAAATTAATGTATGAGCTACAAATTAAAATAGTGGCTGTCTTTGTGTGGAAGAGATTATAGAAAGGCAATCAGAGGGAATTTCCAGGCTCATTGTTTTGATCTGGGTCATGGTTTCATGGCTTCATATTGTAAAATTTCATTAAACTGCAAACTTGTGATTTGTACGATTTTCTAAAACTATGCGATATGACAATTAGAAAGTAAGTCCTTTACTTAAACACTCGGTGGCAAATCTCGAATTATTTCACATCCTGTCAAGTATCGCTCAAAATACTGAGAATCAGCGTTGTAAACGGTACCTCTTGGCAATATAATTTGCTTTGTTTTCCCTGCTTATTTATCTTTCCACCTGTAACAAGTCTATGAAATGGTTTATTATCTATTGGACCAGTCCTTCCTTAAAACTCTTAAAATTTTTTTAAACATTTATGACAAAATAAGAAGTGTGTTTATATGTGTAACAATGATTTTACGATTACGAAAATTACTTTCACAAATTCCTTGTTATTTCTTGGTAACCACTTGTCTTATTCTACAGTAGCTTTAAAAATGGTTTGTTTTGAATACGGGAGTTTCTTTACTGGCTTTCCTCTTATTAGCCCATCTATTTCTTCTTGAATGTGCTATTTCCCTTTTTGTTTTGAAACCAGAAAAGGCATTTGTACATTGTAGGAATTTCACATTATCCCTATAAATTATAATATGGGGATGTTCTAAATCACATTAAAACTGTCAGCTGGTAGCGGTTTTCTTTTAAAGGATCTGTTGCTGAGGAGAAAATCTGCTGCCTAACCAAACTATCCATAGTGATCTCAATTTCATAATAACCTTTGCTCAAATAAAATATTTGCTCTCTGAAAGTACTAAGGAATAAACAAGGGCTTTTTATCAAGACATTAAACTTAGTATAATTAGATATTTATGGTTTTGTGGCATTGGGGACAGATGGGAGAGCAGCCATTAGTGATAATGGCTATGGACTTGCTAATCATTACCTTCTTCATCTTTCTCTTGCCATCGCTAATGGGAATTTCCCAGTGGTGACCCTTGTAGTTTTGCCTTTAGTGTTTTCTTGATTTACTTTCTCCCCCCTACCCATAAATTTTTAAAATATTCTTACCAGACCTCAGTCCACTCTTAGCTGCCCCTAAATCTTTCCCTTTCCCCATGTTCTATGTCATTTATTAATTGACTTAAAAATAATCTGATTTTGTCATGATGAACATGGAAACAAAGTCTTGCACCTATTGTCAGCCCTCTCCATAACGACTGACCACATCTCATGAATGGATCCACTTAATGGTTGTTACAGAAACCAGAATTACTACCTCATAAGGAAAGACTTACTAGTACATTACAGCTTCCTCTAAACTGTTTTCATTTCACTCTGTTTGTTAGAGTTAGAAAACATTTAATTACTCCAGGAAAAACATTCATATATGTGCCAATAGATTACAACTTGATATTTCAGAAGAGTTGAGGTTTACTTCAGGTCTGCAGAGCGTCCAAGTCACTGGATCCTTCAGATTAGCCAATTAGATCCATGCTGTGACAACACACCCATTAACTCACTCAGATGCCACTTAGAGAATCAGTCTTGGAAAAACTAGAAACAGAAGGATCTTAATTTGTGGACACTTTAACCTTATGTTCCAAAGATGTGTCTGCCTTGGTCAAAATTAAGTGATGGGTTATAAATTCAATAACATTATTGACTATAGCTAATATTTGCCAGCCAAGTGCTTCCTGGTCGCCAGGCACTATGTATGCTAAATACTTCATGTGCTTTATATCATTTAATCTCCATAAAAAAAACTTAAGTTTATAGTTTATGCTATCATTTTCCCCATTTTCTAGATGAGGCAGCAAAGCTGTGAAAAGATAGTGTTCCAGGACACTCAACTGGTAAAAATCAGGGACAAATACAGACTCAGATATGTTTGGCTCTAAAATCCAAACTTGCAACCAGTGCTTTATTCTTCCTCTCGTCAGAGACTCTGAACATCCTTCTCAACTTCTACCCAGTTGCTGATTGCCAAAATAGAGAATGATGCTATGATCATGTGGAAAGCCCATTTGAATTTTTTTTTAAATATATACTTAAAGTAGAAACTGGCAGCTTGGTTCTTTGTCTGTTTTGTTTTTCCAGCTGTGTAAGCCTTCTTGGGTCCAGGCCCAGAATAGGCAAAGTTGGGTTTAAGTTTGCAGGGTTAGGGTTTACAGGGAAAATATAGGAAGGTTTTGCTTGAAGAGCAAGTTGGAGTTTTGGGGTCTGGAATCTAAGCTAAATGAGGAAAGTAAGGTGGATGGGGCAATAGAGGAACAGTAATAGGGTCATGGATCACATATGTAGATGGTGAAGACACCAAGAACACTGGCAGGCATAATGAGAGAGAGAAGAATGGTCAGCCGGATGCTAACATTTTTCAGGGAGGAAGAGGGGAGGTGATGGGAGGGTCCGTAGGAACTGCCACAGGAAGCATTGCCAGTGTCATCATCTGATGGATTTGTAGGGTCTTTCAGGAAGGAGTGAAGAGGAATTACAGGGAAATAGCTGTCAGCCAAGCAAACACCAAAACCATCTTAAGTTATAATTGTATGTGAAGAGTGAAAGGAACAACAGCCACCATTTGAAAGGAATGTAGGGGAAACTGTGTGCTCGGGGGTCACCAAGCTTCTGTTTGAGGACTGGTCCTCAAAGTGTGGTCCCCAACCCAGCAGCATCAGCATCAGCATCACTTGGGAACTTGATGGAAATGCAACCTCTGCATCCCTACCACAGACCTAATGGATCGGAGACTGCGGGGAGACCTGTGCTTTAACAAACATTCTAGGTGATTCTGGGAAAACTTAGGCTAAAGCTTGTGTGAAAACAGAAACAGAAGAGAAATGTTCAGTGAAAAGCCTCACATATGGGGTTTTACCAAAAGCAAGAGAAGTTTCTGGAGGTCAGATTGAAGGGTAATGGAACCAAGGAAGATTGAGGCATAGACATATCCAGTTCATGATGGATATCTGAGGGACCCAGATATCTGCTGGAGATTGGGATGGATGCCATTCATCCTGAGGGACTCTTAGAGGAAGACAGGAAATCAATCATAATTAGAGTTTTAGGAGAAACAAGAACCCATCTCATAAGGATGATGTGACCCAAGAAGCCATCTCATAAGGATGGTGTGCCTCTCTTAAATCTGATGTCTCTTTGGACTCTTGACTAGATTCAGAAGTAGAGTAGAGGATTGTATAGCGAAACAAAGAAAACACTGACAAGAAAACCAGGACTTCCTTGTTTGATGACCTCTTTGGCATTATACTAATCTACTCGTTTACATAACCCCTTAGTTAGAAGCTGCAGAATAATATGGCTACTTGGCCCGAACATTCACAAAATAGGCTACAAAGCTGATTCAAGGATTTACCCTACACCTTGGGCATTGGAACAGAATTAATCAGGTTTCTTCTAAAAAAGCAGAAGGATTTAAAAAGAAAATCAAACTGAGAAATCCCAGCCTTTAATCAAAAACAGAATACATCAATATTAATAAAAATATGACATACAGGGGCGCCTGGGTGGCTCAATCAGTTAAGCGTCTGACTTCAGCTCAGGTCACGATCTGAGGGTCCTGGGATCGAGCCCCAAGTCAGACTCCATGCTCAGCAGAGTCTGCTTGAGATGCTCTCCCTCTACCCCTTTCCCTGCTCATTCTCTCTTTCTCAAATAAATTAAATCTTAAAAAAAGTATGACATACAACTGATCCTGTAACCCAACTTTCTTAGTAACTGATCTCCTGTATCCGAATAAAATTGTCATTTCTTTGGAGACAGTCAATGTATCAAAAGAGTACTTAATGATGCAAGAGGGCCATGACCCTGTATCATATCCTTCACGCCTCACTGCCAAATTACTGATTCATAAAAGAGCTGATGTTGTCAGTCATTGACCTGCTAGGTATCTTGCCTTTGTGTACCATGTGGACTCCAAGTCATACATTTCCATCCTAGCCAATAATCATTTGTATTCCTAAAAAGGACCTTGCTTCAAGACACATAGTCAGAGGAAGACAGTTTTATTTAGATATCTTTAGAGAGCAAAAAGCACGTACTGTGTAAGAGAAACTATGAAAAATATCAGTTATCTAAGACAGAACAAAAGCCGGGTGATGGACATTTTCGTCAATAAAAGCTGAGGATAATGTTTATATACTCCTGGTTTTCAACCATACTAATTGCATCCTCTGCTAGCTTATGTGCTCTCAAACATCCCCAAAACCAGCTTTTCACGGCCCACAGCTCTTTTTTAATTTTTTAATTGTTATGTTAATCACCATATATTACATCATTAGTTTTTGATGTAGTGTTCCATGATTCATTGTTTGTGCATAAAACCCAGTGCTCCACGCAGAATGTGCCCTCTTTAATAGCCATCACCAGGCTAACCCACCCCATCACCCTCCTCCCCTCTAGAACCCTCAGTTTGTTTTTCAGAGTCCATCGTCTCTCATGGTTCGTCTCCCCCTCCGACTTACTCCCCTTCATTCTTCCCCTCCTGCTATCTTCTTCTTCTTTTTTTTTTCTTAACATATATTGCATTATTTGTTTCAGAGGTACAGATCTCTGATTCAACAGTCTTGCACAATTCTCAGTGCTCACGATAGCACATACCCTCCCCAATGTCTATCACCCAGCCACCCCATCCCTCCCACCCCCACCACTCTAGCAACCCTCAGTTTGTTTCCTGAGATTAAGAATTCCCAAAGGACTTCTTAACTTGGTCAAAGTCACATAGCTAATTACAAGCAGTGAAAGGATGCAGACCAACTCTGCTGGACTCCAAAAGTTGGACACGCTCTCCACACAACACCAGCCTATCCTAAAAGGCAGATGTCCTGGAGAAGAATCATCGTCATCATTACGGGTAAAATTTATTGAGAACTTTTTTTTGGTTCTAAATGCCTTCCGTACACTAACTCACTCAAACCCTACCACAACCAAAATCAAATAGTAGATCCTCCTTACAGATGATAAAGGGGAAGCACAGAGAAAATAACTTGCCCAAGACCACCCATCTGGAGTGCAGCTGAGATGGAGTAAAATGAGGACGGCTCACACAAGAAGAGGTAGTTTAGTTATTCATAGTTAAGAACAAAGGCTCCAAATCCACACCACTTGGGTTCTAATCAAGGCTCTACCATGCACAGCTGAGTGACCACAGGACCACTAATTGACTGCTCCTGTCCTCAGTTTTCTCATCTCTAAAACATGCAGGATAATAGGATCCACTTCGATAGTGTAGTTGTGAATTTAACATGAGAATTGTTTAGAACAGTGGTCAGCTCCTAAGTGCATATGGGTTAGTTGCTGGGGTTCGTGCTGTGGCTATTGTTATCTTAAGGACCAGTATGGCAGGATGTTCCATCTGCAACCACTGTGGTCTCTAAAAGAGGGTAAGGCCCTTTAGCATTGTTCTACACACAAAGACCTCTCAATTTTACTCAGAGCTACCCCTGCCAACTTGTCCTCTCTTTTGTCTTCTAAGATCAATATAAGTTTTGCTTCTTTTAAAAGAACAACCTTATTTGGAGAAATGCCAGATATTCTTTCCTAACCCCCACCCCTTGTTTATGGAGTTCTTTTATGCCCAGTTTTCTCAACCTCACCACTACAGACCTGTTGGACCAGATCATCCTTTGTTATGGGGAGTATCCGGTGCATTATAGGATGTATAGCAGCATCCCTGACCTCTAGCTGCTAGATAACAGTAGTACCAGTCCCCTCCCCAGTCATGACAACCAAAAGTGCTTTTAGACATGATAAATGCCTCCCTCTACACCAAGGACTAAGTCCCTTCCTTGCTTAGAATCCTTTAGATGGATCCAGTAGATTTGGAAGCGTCCTCCATGGAGACTCAAGTTGAGAACATGTCTAACTTACCTAGTTATTTGTCAATAGAGTCTAGCCTAGTAACAATAAAACCTCAGTAAGCACTGGTTGGATCTTAAACATTGGAATTGTGTTAATTATACATCAAAATAAACGGGTGGCCGATCTGATGTTAAAATGGAAAGAGCATATTCATGTGCTATACCCAGCTTTCTGATCAAAGGCCAGATACAACACCAATTCCTGTTTGCAGTAGAAGACAGACCTTTTCTTTTCTTTTTAAAGATTTTATTTATTTATTTGAGAGAGAGAATGAGAGAGAGAGAGCATGAGAGGGGGGAGGGTCAGAGGGAGAAGCAGACTACCCACTGAGCAGGGAGCCCGATGTGGGACTCGATCCCGGGACGCCTGGATCATGACCTGAGCCGAAGGCAGTTGCTTAACCAACTGAGCCACCCAGGCGCCCAAGACAGACCTTTTCAATAGCTTTGGTTACCTATCAGGATTACCATGCACCCATCCCAGAGTTGTGGGAGGCATACCCGCAATTTTATTCTGAAACCATCATACCACTTCCATGATTGGGAGTAGAAAAGCAGCTTTCCCTGCGAACAGCTGTCAGGACTTCTGGACAGAAGAGCTGAAGAGGGGGAGGGAGGGAAGGTGGTTTAACTATTTGCCACAGAAATTTGCATTTCTACACTTAGAGCATTTCTACAAGCTTAGAACAGTATCTGGTTGTCTAAACCTAATGAGGGGCTTTTTTCCCGCCCCCCCCTAACAGTTGCTAAGTTTAGAGCTAACTGGTAATATAGAAATAAATGGTGGGAATTAAGGAGGGCACGTACTGCTTGGAGCACTGGGTATTATATGAAAACAATGAATCACGGAACACTACATCAAAAACTAATGATGTGATATATGGTGACTAACATAATAAAATTAAATTAAAAAAAAGACAACAACAACAACAACAAGAAATAAATGGTGGGAGATGACCAGTATATACATTGCAATACCATCGTACTTTACAATTCTGGCCACTCTGCCCCCATTCTTGGAGTGGTTGACTGAATCATCATCAAGAATTGAGCCAAACACTCCTTCCTCTCTTGCTCAAGAATTTTAGGATACTTTGAACAAGTCAGAAGGCAACTGAATACATGATCAATTTTTAAAGGGACAAGGGGAGGAGAGAGAAAAGTGTCAGATTTGTTATCATGAGTCACACTTGATGTGAGCTCTGCTCATTTTCAGCGGTTAAGAAATTAGAACAGGTATTTTTGTTTGTTTTGTGTGTGTGTGTGTGTTTTTTAAAGAAGACAGGCTGAAACGTTTGCTGCTTTTGAGAAGCGATTTAGCACTGTCAAGCTCATGACATGTCAAGATTCAGTAAAGGCATTTTGTTTTTGTAATACAAAGATCAGAGAGTTGAGCAGATTTGGGCGAAATAATAACAGGAAGAGTCCCTGTCTCTAGAAAGGGTTCTGCCAAATTTCGAAGTAATTTACATAAACATTGTAATCGGCCCATGCAAAAAGTTCCGCCCTTCACAAAGCTAGTTATTAGACGACTTGCCCAATCATAATGTTTTGAGGAAAACAGAACTGGAACTGAGAAGGATAGATAAGGGATGATCTGAGATATGAAAACCCATTCTAGAAGAGCCTTTGAATTTGGTTTTCTTTGATTACAGGAGGGGAAAAAAAAATCATACTTTCAATTTTTATCAGGGATTCAGTGTGTTGAAAAATTAAAACACTTAGTAAAATGTGTGACTCATCTACTGCTGGGACTCAAAAAGAATTACAGAAATGGCTTATAAAAGAATATATATTGAATAAGAGAATACACACACAAATCCATAGAACTTGTATTTTGAATTTTGATTAGAAACTAAATCCCTTTAAATCACCTCTAGTTACCTCAATATTAACCATGGCATGCCCAAGTTTCTACCGTCTTGTAGGCCAAGTAAATTTTTTCTTACATTTAATTTTGTAGATAAACATTTTTTCTATGGTTTTAGACGTTCAAACGTATTTGAATCCATTTGAAAATTCAAAACAGATTAGCACACTGTCACTGTGTTATGGAGAGAAATTAAAACAGTGTTGGAAAGGACCGGCCAAAGGGAAGATCATTCCTTGGCACTTTATTACTTTCTCTTTCTATGCACCAGGTTCCACCAACCACGTCACGAGTTGCCCGCTGTCTTTATGCTTCTGTCCCCTGGTCCCAAGGAACCCAGTAGTGTGGCTCCCCATCCAAACTGCCCTTTCAAAACAGCAATTCCTGTTCAGGATCCCTCCCTCTCTCCTCTTCACTCCTCCCAATTATAAAGTATTTTACAATGACCCGGTCTCCCAAGGCAATGCTAAGAGAAGTTGACAGGATCCATTCTAACTGGTGTGTCAATTTCTTAGGCCAATAAACAAATAACAAGCATTTAAGTATAACTATTAATTTTGAGAGTTGTCTTTTTGACTGGTATTTACTCTTTAACGGAGGCCTCCTGGAAACCAGTACCTTAAATGTTAGCTGTAAAACCTAGTGAATAAGAGACTGCTTGGGTATGAATCCTGGTTTTATCTGTACTAATGTTGCCTTTGGACACATTATTGGGGAATCTCTCTGGGCTTCAGTTTCCTCATCAGTGAAATGGGATGACCATGACAAAAAATGCCCTTTTTGTAAGTTTGTTTTGGGGACATACTGAGATAATTTATAATAGCAAGGGACCATGATATACACTACACAATATACATAATAACTAAACATAATATAAATACTATTTATAATCTGAAGAACTAGGTCATTTGGGATAAGTGCCAGCCTCTAGGACAGACAAATCAGAGATATTTTCACAAAGGAGAGGTTTCATAATGTATGCGATCTGATAACATAGTTATAATTCTAGGCTCTATATTAGAATGGCCCCAGCTACAATCTTCAGAAATATATAATAGAAACTGCGATAAACTGGATATATTATTTTAATAAACCATCACACCAGGCTTCAGTGGCTATAATTCCAAGAGGAACCATCATATAAGATTATATAGATGGGGGGCGGGTCACCTGGGTGGCTCAGTTGTTAAGTGTCTGCCTTCGGCTCAGGTCATGATCTCAGGGTCCTGGGATGGAGCCCCGCATCAGGCTCCCTGCTCAGCAGGGAGTCTGCTTCTCCTCTGCCCTCCCGCCATCCACAAGAGCATGGACATGCTCTCTAATAAATAAAATCTTAAAAAAAAAAAAAAGATTATTTGGATGGATGTTTACAGTCATGGTAAAGAGATACTGAAAGACATTACTTTTGTCTAATATTTTTACATACAGTCATTATATGGAGTGGGAGTATGAAACTAAAGGACAAATCTAAGTAAAAATGATTCTCATCAACATCTATGGGCCCAAGGGTTAGTGTATCTGTGTGTGTGTGTGTGTGTGTGTGTGTTTGTATAAAGAAAATGAGAAGATACAGCAATAAATGGTATATCTGTATTTGACAGCCAAGGGCTATATGAAATTAATCAACTAATTAACTTCCTTTCCTCCACTGGAATACAGGAACAAAAAAGTGTCCTTTGCTAGATCTGTTTTTAAAAAATATATTGCAATACCTTGATCTGTGAAGTGCAAATGTAAAAGAAAAAGCAGTCAGAAACTTTGAAGTAACATTAAGAATCTCTAGTCTGCATTCCAGAACAAACATTAGCAGAAGACTCATCTGTGTGTCCTCTCACAGAGCAAGTTCTATTTAAATTTGCATTTTAAATACGTGCATTCTGATCAGTTGGCTAGCCCTTCAGTGGTGTCACAAGTTGGGTTCTCCAGAAGATGCTGAGACAGAGTTTAGGGTGAATCATGTTTATTTGGGATCAACCCCTTCAAAATGAAGGGGCAGGAGGCAAGACTGGGCAGGGGCAGAAATCAGCTGGGATATTAACATGATAAAGCCTCACCAGGAGCTCAGGAGTGAGGGTCACTGGGTGAGTGACATCAGGCATTGCCTGACCTTGGGCACGGCAGCTCTCTGCCACTGAAGAGACTAATGGGCCTTTGCTGATCGTGTTATTTTCAGCAGGTCCTTCCTACAGGAGCCATCTGGGTGGTACAACACTGCCTACCACAGACTACTAATTACTTATTTGATTCAAAAAGTCCTTTTTATCACAGAATTTTAGCAAACATTTGCTAAAATATTTTTCACATAAGTAGGCAAAGAAATAAACAGGAGGAGGCCATTGAGGAGTTAATATACCCAGAATTGAGCATTTGGATCTAAACAAAATTTGCTAGTTTCAACAATAGGCCATAGTGTTCACCTCATCATTGTTAAAAGAACTATTTCCTAAAAATAACTCCCTGTTACGAAGCTCCATGGCTATCTTTTCAAAGTTAAGAATGAAGAGGGAGGAAATACTTCAACTCCTCTACTTGGAAGATACACAAAACAATTATTCATTTCTATCTTCAGTAATCTGTAATTCTCGGGATAAAGCCAGGTCATATACTTTCTGGGTTCCCTTTGTTTCTGCTTTGATAATCTAAATTGTGTTTTGGTTTATCGGATTGTTTCATTGAAATGGTTGATGCTCCAATTTCTTCATGCATATAAAAGTCCAAAATAATATGTTTTTAGTGCCACACAAATATAATAGGTTCCCGGATAAGAAGAGATATCAATCAGAGTAATTAACATTAGCTGCTACAACACAGAATAACTCAATGAAAAGTCCAGTCAGCATTTAGCAGCTGGGCTTACACCAATGACCTAAGAATTCTGGCTTTTCTCCTCTAGTGGTACCACTACCTTCCAGGGCCTATTTGGAGTCCTTTATTGGTCCCCTGTCATCAGCCAACCAACTGGCAAATAGAGCAAGGAAAGTCATGTATGGCCAGATCTAGACATGGTACACAACACTTCTTCCCTAGTCTCAAAGCTACAAGAGAGGTTGGAAAATGTAGTCTAGTGTGTCCAGAAAAATAGAATAGGATTGATAAACACCTATCAGTCTTTGCTGCAGAGGACTATGCATATAGTAATTATGTATCTTCAAGTGTTTACTTATAATATTCTCCATCTATGCTAAAACTATTTCAAAATTTTATCATTTGGGGGGCCCTGGGTGGCTCAGCCAGCTGGGCATCTGCCTTCAGCTCAGGTCATAATCCCGGGGTTCTGGGATCAAGTCCCACATCGGGCTCCCCATTCAGCGGGGAGTCTGCTTCTCCCTCTGCCCCTCACCCTGCTTGTGCTCTGTCTCTCTCTTAAATAAAATTTAAAAAAAATTATCATTTGGGAGAGACTGTCAGAAGGAAGTTGGATTGATTCAAAAGAGAATTTGGTGTCATGAAAACATATATAAATGTTCCGGTATACATCATTGTACTGTATATTTCTGATGGAACCATCTAAATTTAGGATTGATGCTTCTTCCAAAAAGTGAATCTTATGGCTTACAATTGACATAGACTCCAACAGTCGTGTAGTTGAAAGCCATGTGGGAACATCCTACCACCTTCTTCTTGGTGGACTTCAGATTAAGATTTGTACTCAAGAAAAGATCCTTACTTCGGTCACTATATTCTTGATAAAATGGAATACATCTTCCCTTATTATCCCATTCAATGTTGCTTCCCTGGACTGCAAACTCGAAGAAATATGGAGTCACATCTGCTACCAAATACCCTGAGAAAGTGTTATATTAGAGCTGGCCTCCTACCAGCTTGCCAGAGCTAATTTTGTCCATTTGGTTTCTTTCTTTTTGTTTTTTCTTTCAAGATTTTATTTAAATTCTAGTTAGCTAACATATAGTGTAGTATTAGTTTCAGGGGTAGAATTTAGTGACTCATCACTTGCATATTAATACCAAGTGCTCATTACAAGGGCCCTCCTTAATGCCCATCACCCATTTACCCCATCTTCCCCTACCCACTTCCCCTCTGGCAACCCTCAGTTTGTTACCTATCGTTAAGAGTCTCTCATGCTTTGCCCCCTTCTCTGTTTTTGCCTTATTTTTCCTTTCCGTCCTCTCTGTTCATCTTTCTTTGTCCATTTGGCTTCGAGTCTACATTCAGTGTTCTCATGTAAGTAGCTTAAAATCAGCCATAGTGGGAGTATTCACACTACAAAATTCACCTAACATTACAAATGATGGCCTCTTCCATCCTACAAGAGGCAATATCCCAGCACACCATCAACAGTTTACTACATATTTAGCAGCAGCCTCATTGTGTCAAGAGAGACTTGTTGGGTGCCTGGGTGGCTCAGTCGGTTAAGCGACTGCCTTCGGCACAGGTCATGATCCTGGAGTCCCGGGATCGAGTCCCGCATTGGGCTCCCTGCTCAGCGGGGAGTCTGCTCCCTCTGACCCTCTCCCCTCTCATGCTCTCTATCTCATTCTCTCTCTCAAATAAATAAATAAAATTTAAAAAAAAAGAGACTTGTTATGCTGTGGTTGTAAACCTTCAAATCTTTGTGTAGTAACAAAACCAAAGTGTATTTCTAGCTCACATGACATGTACTCCATAAGATGGCTTTCCTCACTATGGTCTGTTCTAGTGACACTTGGGTTGGCAGAGTCATCTCCTTGATTGGGCTTCCATAGTCATTGTCACAGTGAGAAAGGAGGCTCTTAAAACCTCTACCAAGGACTGAATCACGTCACTTATATTTAATTGGCCAATGCACATCACTGGCCACACCTAAGCTCAAGAAGGCAAGAAAGTGAAATCCTATCATGTTCCTTAAAAAGGGGTGAACGTTGGAGGAGGTCACAGAGAGGACGTGACTGCTGGTTGACCCAGAAGCTGGACCTGGGTAATCGGCTGCCCCTTATCCCCTCCCCTGTCCTTAGGATTTATGCTCTACCTACCGATTCCACAGTGGGAGCTGTTCCAAGAACAGTCCTGAGAATAAAGTGTTGTATCCTGTCCAGATGGTCTCAACATGACTACAGCCAGGTAAGCTTTCTATATAAGATTTTAAGACTTGGTGGGTGGGTGCTGAGGTCTGCCTGTCTCGCGGCCACCCAAGACAAGACTCATATGCAAGTGCCCTTGCTTCTTAAACCTGCTACCTCCCCATGTGGAGTGGTGGTCTCTTTCTTCAGTCTCTCCCTGCCCTCTGTGTACATGGCCAATTTGTGAATCAACAGTGAACTGGAGTTATGATTAATTATTACTAAACATTACTAATGACAATTGCAGTAGAGTTTGATAAATAAGAGCATAACCTTCATCAGTGTGTTAGGGTTCTTCAGAGAAACAGACCCGATAAGATACACACAGATTTTTTTTTTTATAGGAAGTGGCTCACATGGTTATGAGGCCAACAAATCTGACCATCTGCTGGAAAGCCAGGAAAGCCAGTCGTGTAATTCAGTCCTAATATGAGGGCCTAAGAACCAAGGAAGCCAGTGATATAACTCCTAGTCTGAGATCTGAAGGGCCGCTGGTGTACATTCTGGAGTCCAAAGGCCTGAGAATCAGAAACTCCAACGTAGGAGGCCAGGAGAAGAGGAACATCCCAGCTCAAGAAGAGAAAGTAAGAATCTATCCTTCCTTTGCCCTTCTTGTTCTTTTCAGGCCCTCGGTGAATTGGATGATGCTCACCCACATTGGTGAGGGCAGATCTTTACCCAGTCTACTGAGTGAATTGCTGTTCTCTTCTGAAAACACTCTTAGACACCCAGAAATAATGTCCATCAGCTATCTGGGCATCCCTTAGTCCAGTCAGGTTGACACTGAAAATTAACCATCACAATCACATAAACCTAGAGTCAAATGGCGATTTTGCCCCTTACTTGCTTGTGTGAATTCAGCCAATTTAGTTAAATTCATTATGTTTCCACCTCCTGAGCTCTAAAATGCATTATAATAAACTTAATTGATATTATATGTATCTGTTATGCTTCTCAGTCTTTTCTGTCCTTTGGAACATGGAGAATGGGATTGGTACATAAATGATACTGGTGCATACATGGTATACAAATAGATATTTATTTATACCAAACACGTGATTGAAAAGATGCTGTTGCTTAAGGCCAAAGGCAACTTGTCTGGTCATTCCCTGGGGCCAGAGAAGATCACTCTCCAGGCACATTGGTACTCATTCTAGGCCACGAATGTGCCCTGAGCACAGAATGAATTCCATGAAGCTTAGTTTCTACTACTACTGTTTTATTGTTTGTTCAATTCACATTAAATGAATGTATTGATTTAAGTCACTCAAAGACTGAGGTTGGTACTATTATTCACTTTTTACAGATGAATAAACCAAAAGGTCAGGAGGGTTAACCATTACTCAAGTCCCAAATGTGGGAGAGGCATTCCCAGGAGCTGGATCCAGGAACCATGACTTCTGGCCCAGTTCCCTATGATTATGCTCTAGCTGCCACACTTATTTACAAAGAAGGAATCCAGTGATTTTTGCCTAAGAAATCAACTTTCAGTTTTACCACCTGTCTCCTTTAAATAAGAAAGTGCCTACCCTGATGCTCTTATAGGACATTTGAATTTACTTTTAACAAAATTTTTAGAAGATCCCTAAAGTGTACAATGAGGGCAACCCCTACATTTGGCCTGAAAATTTATGGGAAGGTGGCTTTTTCTCTTTCAGGTAGGTTTTAAAGGGATCAGTTTCGCTGAGGATGGTCTGGCATTTTAGAAAATTTTAAACCTACTCAAAGGAAACAGTGCGTGGTCTTGACTTAGCTCCGGTCAATACACTTGAATTACTTAACACCTTCACTTGCCAATCCACAGAAATCAATACAGCAGGGTATTTCAATTTCTCTCAAGTCTACATGACATATGCATTATTGGGGATTTTTAAAAAGTTGCCCTCAAAGGAAGGAAATAACCCATAAGAAAGTTAACACCATTATCCTAGTTAAAAGAAGAGGCAGATTTATTAGATGGCTATTTTTAACAAAACCCCAGTGGTTTCAATAACCTATAAGCTCAGCAACCGGGAAGTGATCTCACCGGTTGCCTGAGTGAGAATGAATTATGTTTGTTATCCCAAGAGGACTTGTATATTTTCCAGTGCAAGGAGACATTCTTTCTTTCTTTTTTCCTAAGAAAGAAATGGGGGGAAAAGTATTTTAATATCATTCCACTGGGTTAACTTGATTGGAGCCAAGATTAAACCTGTCTTTAAGTCCGTTAGAATAATTGTGAGCTGACTCCCTTTCTTCCCTTTACCTTACTACAGCCCCCAAACCTCAAGGGTAACAGGAAATATGGACTAAAACAAAGTTTATCTTCAAAGCTTTTAGCATCATATCTGCACCATGGGAAAGGAAGCATTTGATAAAGGAATTAGAACAGAAATCGTAATGAATTGGGTGGGAGAAGGGAAGTTTTAATTCTGCCTGCTTACCTCTGAACTTTGCAAACTTGGTTTCATTTGTGGAATTACCTTGTAGGTGTGAGATTAGAACTTAGCATTACTTTACCCATAAAAACATGCAGGGGGTTATTAAACAGAATTTGGATTGCTTGTAAGATGTCACTCAGTAAAAACTGATTTAGATCTTGTTCCTGTGTTTTTAAATTTCTAGACCTAGAATTTTATTGCCATAGATATTAACACAGTAACATCTGATTCATGAAATGCAGGGTTTCAACACCTCCATAAATGAGTCAACCACGCTGAAATACATACCAATGACATTTACCACAGAATTCAGTATATGGGAGAGGAGTAATTTCACTCCTATAGAAGAAATCTTCCAATACCCTGCTGACATTAAGAAAGAAATGGGGTCACCTGGGTGGCTCAGTCGGTTAAGTGGCTCCTTTCAGCTCAGGTCATGATCCCAGGGTTCTGGGATCGAGCCCCACATCGGGCACCTTGCTCAGCGGGGAGCCTGCTTCTCCCCTGCCTGCCACTCCCTCTGCTTGTGCTTGCTTTCTGTCTGTCTGTCTGTCTCTCTCTCTCTCTCTCCCCCCACCTCTGTGTCAAAAAAAAAAAAAAGAAAAAAGAAAAAAAGAAAGAAATGAAATAGCGGTCTTTTCAGGGTAGCTGTATGTGTATCCAAAACAAGTCCATTTACAAGCTTTAAAACTACTTCTCTTTTCACAAGTTATGGATTTGTTTTTTTGGATTTCTGTACAAGGGGTGCTCCTGTTTCTTATTTAAAGTGGGAGCTAGCTTATTTAGTTTCCCCAGTGTTGCTGCTGCAGAACAGAGTAAAATATATCTCAGGTGACCTGCTGAGTGTCTACACAGATATATTCATCTCACAGTTTGAACTGAACAAACCTCTGAAGCTGGAGCCTGTTAAGGAGAGGAGAGAAACAGGGTCCTGCCTGAGAACTTTCAGGATCTCATGCAAGAACACAGAACTCAATGGGACAGGTGGTAGAAAGAGGCTCAGAATCCTGTTCTGCCAATGGCCAGATGTGACTGGTGAGAAAGCAAGTCTTGCAAAATTTCCATTTCCTTATCCATAAAATGGATTAATAGTATCTCATAGTACATTTGGGAGCATTAACTGGACTTACAAAGCCCTTAGTATAGCGCCTGCCAGAGTGGCTGTGGTAGGCAGATTCACGTCCTCCCAAAGATATCCACATCCTAACCCCTGGCACCTGTTACTATGTTTCCATGCATGGCCAAGGAGAATTTAAGTTGCAGAGGGAATTAAGGTTCCCAATTAAATGAATATAAGAGAGGGGCATTATCATGGATCATTCAGATGAGCCTAATGGAATCACAAGATCCTTAAATGTAGAAGAAGGAAGAAGAGTCAATGTCAGAAGGATATAGTAGGAGAAAGCCTTAATTGGCCATTATGGACTCTGAAGTCTGAAGGTGAGACTGTGAGCCAAGGAATGTAGACACCTTAGAAACTGGAAAAGGTAAAGAAATAGTTCTCCCCTCGGGCCTCCAGAAGGAACTCAGTGCTGCTTGATGCAGGGTTTTTGCATCAGTAAGACTGATTTCAAGACTTCTGATCTAGAGGACTATAACATGTCAAGTTTGATTTGCTTTTAACCATCAAGTTTATGGTAATCTGTTATAGCAGCTACCGAAAACTAAGATCGTGGCTAACCAGGAAAAGGGACTCCCTCCTTCCCACCCCTAGGAAAAGGGACTTCTACTTGTGAAGTAAGTTCTATGTAAGAATCATCTGTGGTATCTAATGTGACTCCTTGTGACTGAATTCTCCTTGGAAGGTTGGATAGGCTATAACAGAAAATCAAATTCAAAATTAAGAGTTCAAGAAATTAAGTAGCTGGGAAAGGAGTATGCCACGCCAGATCACACCAGTGGTCTCCAAACTCCTAGGCATTTGATGTAAGTTCTACTTCCTAAGACACTAAATTAATCAGCCAAATCTCCCATTTGTTAACCACGTCTTTGTGCCCCATCGTTTACAGCCCTTTTTGATTTTTATAACAACCTTAGGAGTTGGACATTATAACTTATTTCACAGATTAAATCTGAGGTTCAGAGAAGTAACTTGTCACAACCAATACAGAAAAGAAGGGACAAACCCTAGGTTCAAGCTGGTCTTTCAGCCAAAATCTCATGTTATTCTGATATTACAATTATAGGACTCTCGTGGTTATAGGATTCATCCATGTCAATCAACAAGTATTGATAACATGGTTACTATATGCCAGGCACCATGTTAGATGATGTAGTTGTAATGATAAGCTAGAGGGGTATGTGTCCTGTATTCACAATTAATTAAATAAGCAGTATTATTAAGTCTGAGGAATGCAATGTTGGGTTGGAATTAACAAAGCTCTGGGACCGTAATAGAACAATCCAGCCCACGAGAGGGTAACAGAAGATGTTCTGAGGTCAAATCCAGAACATAGAAAATGGGTAGGAGATAGTCAAGAGCACAGTCTGATAAGTGGTTGAGAGTATATGGAATGTAGGCAGGACAAGAGATAGGACTGAAGTCGTGAAAGGTGGGAATCAGAATGTAGACCTGTGCTCCCCATCTCAGCCTAAGGGCAATGGAAATGTAAATACGGAATGACACTCAGACTTGCATTCTTGGTAGATTTTTCAGACTGCAGGGAGGATGACTGGCAAAGGGTGATGCAGGTACTTACATAGCTGTCACAGGGGAAGTACCACATGGGAATGACAATGGGGGTAGAAAGAAAGGGTCACATTTGAGAGAAGCTTGGAAAGCAGAATTAACAGAACGCCATGGGGGGCAGGGATAAAACCTGTTAAAAGAAAAGGATTTGCAAAGAACTGTGCTTGAGGTTTCTGGTGAAGTCAGTTTATATCCAACAGTGAAAAAGAACAGTTTTGGAGGGGAATAATAAGGATTTCTTTGGGAGCAAGGGGTGGTTAAGCTACCTGTAACACCTGGAAGGAGAACCCTCCACTTGTAGTCAGCCAAAGACACAGGATTGGCTCTCAGAAGAATAGGAGTTTGATAGGAAGAACTGGTTCTTCTATAGAGATAGTAATTAAATCCATGGAGTGGATGATACAATCAAAGAATTAAAAGCCAGGAACAAATTAGTCCAAGGACAGAGCCCTGAGGACCAACAACATTAAGAAAGGAGCAGAGGAAAAGGAACTTGTGGGGGAAAGGGGGAATGAAGGAGGAAGAGACAGAAGGAAATAAAGCGGCCAGAGGAAGAATGTGTGTCAAGAACTGGGGAGTCACTGTTGGGTAGAGCTTGAATTCAAGGAGAATGGGTGAGTGTTCGCCATGATTATTTATGTCTGGAGTGTTCACACTTCCTGCCCCCTTGGCTTGGAATGTTCTTTCGGTATCCGCGCATCTTCCTCCTCTCAACCTTCCTCAAAACTCCTAGTCATCCTCACAGGCGTACCTGAAAATTTACTTCCTCTGACGTATGTCAGGACTTCCTGCTACGTGTTTGGTAGCACCCTGTTCGTTTTTCTTCCAAGAACCATCAGAGTTGTGGTAGGTTAGAAGTAACTAAATAAATAAATGTGTGGCTAATGCCCTCCCTGCCATGCCTGGAAAGAGCAGAAACTAATAAATGGGGCTTTTATGTGAATAGCCAGTAGTTGCTCCATATATGTGTGTTATTTTGAGTCAGTGTAGACATTAGCTGCGTATGCTCCCATGTTGTATTGCCTGGGTTCTAATCTCGGCTGAGCCGATTCCTAGCTATAGGATTTTAGGTGATCATTTAACCATGTCATTCTGCAGACTGAACATAATCTCTTAGATTCTGAGTTGTGAATTTTCCCCCATAGTATTTGGATTCTTTACAATTTCACCCTGAAGTGTTGCTGAGTTAAGTGAATCCCATGAAGAGACACCAGCGATGCTGATCTTTGCCCTCATCTTCCCTCACAGAGTTAAGGTGAAGTCTACATGAGATAATCACTTACAAACACTTTCATGCTCATTAAAAACAACACAAACTCAACTATTGCTGAGTGATCCATCACTACTTGCACCCAAAACCACCTCTCCTCTCCCTCTGTGTTTACTGTGGATTTAGCTTGAATGACAGCTTCACACTCTTATTTAAACAGCCATTCTCAGGCTTGCAGCAGAACCAGGTGGAATCAGTAACTGTTTAATTATAAAATTATAATTATAAAATATATAATAAGGCTCAGCAGTTTCAATAATATTCACCATGATAAAATAGTGGAGAGAGTGAAGCCCTCCTGGGTAGATGTCGGGGTCATAAGTTCCAGCCCCACATTGGGCATAGAGCTTATAAAAAAAAAAAAAGAAATAAAAGGAAAAAAATAAACGTTTAAGGCAGAATCAACAATTACCTAATTTTGCTGGCCTTGAGTGCCATGCTGTGTCTGAAGAACAGTAGATGGAGGTCTCGACTTTAGGAATCCGGTCTGTTTTGGACAACAGTTCCATTATTTGCTATGATCTAAAGTCTCCCAGAATGCTCTGCTTGTTCATGACACACAACAACGTACTGCAGGCATAAATACACCATGATCCCAGCTCAGGATAAACATGCAAATCAAGTCATTCATCTAAAAGAGGGCCGCTTACTCTCTAGGCAATTAATTATATGAAATTGTGAACTCCCTTTGTGCAACAGCATGAATAGGTGAAATATGGACTGCAGGAAGAAATAAAATCTGTGACAATGGACTGTGATGCCAACTCATGTCTAAAGGGCAGGCACTAATCAATGCATCTGTCTGCCTCATGTGTCCACACGCAGACATGAGGGTTTCTCTGCCATCCTCCCTGCCCAGGGAAAAGAGAAATAGTAAACAAACAGTGTGCTACAACGTCAAGCACTCTACAGAAAAAGTTTGCCCACCCTGCATAAAGTGCTTGATTATGAATATTTTAGGCCGTGCGTATTCTCAGCGATAATGACTCACCTCTGCCATTGTAGTGTGAAAGCAGCTCCAGAGAACATCTAGACAAATGACTGGAGCTTTTTTCCAACAAAACTTTATTTGCAGTAACAGGTGGCAGGCCAGACTTGGCCCATGCACCGTGGTTTGCCGGTCCCAGATCTGTAGTCTCACGGTATGCTTGTGAACGTTAGCGTTTCACAGAGAATATAATCCTTGTGACTGTGGCATCCATGGGCATAGAATGCTTTCGGATAGAACATTTTCAAGTGGACCTGAGTGTTTTCAAACAAGCCAGAAGCATGCCCAAATTTCAGCAAAATAATATTTCTTAGCCAACTTCTCTTACTCAGAAGTGGCATTTCCTCATCTACCCTTGTGTCCTGATTTTAAGATTTGCCACAGAGTGGTATATTGAATTTGATTAACTTGTTTAAAAAGATATTTAAAAGAAAAATGTTCACTGTTCAATTGCATAGGTGATTCACTATAGATGATTAACCAAATAAAAATCTCTATACCTATTTGCTTTCTCTTTTATAGTTTGCCTTCTAAATAATAAGCAGCTTGTCTGTTAGTTTTGAAGATTTAAATCTAAAGTGTCATTTAAAGTCTCTAACAAGGATGGCATCATCTCCCTTCTGAGTCCGGCAAACATTGTTGTCATGTTAGCCACCTGGGATGGACAAAAGATTCACCTCCTGCTGTCTTCCTCCATTAGAAAGCTCCTTCTTGTAAAGTTATTTAATTATTCTTACTGAAAGGAAATTACTTTATGATTTAGTGTTTCTCACCTGAAGCACTAGAAATTCTGTGGACACGAACTAGCTCGTTCAACTTGTTACAGGAAGTACTGTGGTATTTCAATAGGGACATAGATGAGAAATAGACTTACCTTTCTGCTTTCTTGTTCTTTAATCTCGTCACTTTTGCTGCTCTATGCTTTGAGAGAACAACTGGAAACAGAAAAAGATAACCACATGAAGGGATAAGAAAAATTAAACAGAAAAACCAAAAAAAAAAAAAAAAAGGCACTGAAAGGAGTTGTGTCTACCTAGTGCCCACGATTCTTAGAACATATCAATAGGATCATTTTCATCATGATTCCTAACATGACTGAAACCTTCAATTGTCTATTGCAAGAGGTTTTCCCTCTCCAGAAATTGGAGAAAGACTAATAGGGAGGCTAATTCTTTTCTTTGTACACAGGTCAGGCATGACTGGGCACAGAAGCAAGCTAGCTCTTTTTCATTATTAGTTCAGGGAATCTGGTGCATCATCGTATTCTGCTTGAGCTGTAACCTGATACAGGTGAGTGACGATGCGGGTTCTCGGATGCTTCCTTGTCTCAGAGCAGCGATAGTTTCCGACGGTCTCCTCACTCCGATTATAACTCTGGTGCCCTTTAAACTCCAAGCGGGCAGAAGTACAAAGTGTCCCCACTGTGCTCTAAACTCCTAGGCGTATGTAATAAAATAATTGCTTTACCACCTCCTAGAAGAGCCATGGCTTTTTGACCTGTAGCAGAAACCCAACTCAGGGCTGATCCTGTTGGAAGAAGCCCCTTTACAGAACTTAGAATCACACAAAACGATCCCCATTTTTCAGGAAAACAAAAATCTGAAAGTTGTCAATTACTTGCAGTCTCCTTAGGGACAGGAAAGAAAGTGAAATATCTCAAAGTAGATGTCTTCCCCTCCTTCTCTTTCTCTGTAAACTCTTTCCCAGTTAATGGTGAGAACATGAACTTCTTTGAAGAGAGAGATCTTGGTTTGCTCCAGGGACCTCCCCTCCTCTTGGCATGTGCTCCTTGAAAGGCAGGTCACATTTCTCCCTAAATATTTTTGCTGCTATTGCAACTGAACTCATACCATCTTTGTGTTGTGGGTGATCAGGGATCTCTGAGACTGGTGTGTTCCTTTTTCGGTCTTTACATCAAACAGTGGCCAACAAAATTAATGGAATCGGTTAAAATTTTAGACTGCCACCAGTTGCCACGTGATGGTTAAGTAAAGGCATTGGTGGTCATAGGAGGCCATACAAGCAGGAAATTGTAGATGAACGGGAAGAACTGCTGGCAAGACTTGATCTTGTAATTTTTTTTTTTTAATCAAAGCTTTCTGTTCATCTAATGCCATGTATGGTATTAAGCAATTTCAGCCAACACGTAGATTTAATTTCATTAAATCCTGTCATACCTTGATCATTTGACCCCCAAAAACTCTACACGGTTGTCATGAGATTCTAATGGTCTTCCTCCAAGAGATAGTTGCATCCAGCTGGGGAAACCCACATTGATAGCGGGTGTTTCTGCTCCCGATTGGGCAATTTGGGTAACAGTAAGAAAAGAGGAAGTCTCAATGGCAAATTCTAAGTAGAGAAAGAGGTAGATCATGCTCTGAATTTCCCAGCAGACTGGATTGTGTCTCATTCTAACATCAATGACCAGGACTAGATGCAAAATGAAATATATAAAACTGCAAAGATATATGTCCTATTCTCATCCTTTAGCTGAGCACAAGAATGACCATTATTAAAAACAGCTTATTCGTTTATTTCCCTTTTTAGACTAAGGCAATCTATGCCCCTAGTGGGATCTCCTTTATAATAAGACACTTGGGCACTGCATATGCATGGCCTATACCTTCCTCCAGTCTTGCTTCTGACTGCAGACAGACATTATCTCCCAGCAGGGGGAAGATTTGGCTTATGTCAGATTCTTTATTATTGCGTCTCTGGCATAGGCACGGATATATTTTTAAAATCAAAATAATTGTCGATGATACAACAGGAGTCTGGTTGTTCTTTGGAATAATGAGATCCACGATTGAACCACAAGCAGTAAGTGAGCAGGAATAGCTGTTGACAGAGCTTCCCGATCAGACTCTGATGTGCTGAATCTACACATCTGAGAGGTAGCCCTGTGCTCTTACTAGGTGTGAGGACAGGCTTAAATGAATCAATATTTTTCTTGGACCAGAGCACCTCTAATATGATCCCACCCTCCGCCAGATATTCAAAGACTTAGCTAAGTTCTTCTTTCTTTCCTGCGATTATTAATTATAATATTCAGATTTTGTGTGCCCACTCAATTTGTGTTAGCTGATGCGTACAGCAATGGCTTACCTGCTTCATACTAACAGGTAAGAAATAGCATTTGTATGTAACAGGCCCCATAGATTTTAATGGAAAAAGAATTTATTTTCCCTAGTGGATCAAACACCGAATTTGAAGAATAAAGTCTTCTCAGATTTAAAGCTACTAGGGAAAAATTTCACTGTAAAAATCAGTTAAAATCAGATTGTGTTTATACTATACTTACACCATAGTTGTATTAAAAATCATCAGTCACCATTAAAATGGGAGTACGTATTTAACATTGACCCTTAGTACTATTTCCTCCTTCTGCCTCAGGTAGATCTTTCTGACCCAGACATACACAAACACACATTTTTTTTTCTGTTCTTTCTGCTTTTACATGGATTCAAACCTACTGATTATTCACATTAACCAGGTTCTGTGCAGGGAGGAGATGCTATAGAATAATTAGATAATGGGTTAATTAACCTGACCCCCCCCCCCAACCTCTAGCACCTAATGATTGATCTATTTCAGTGAAATGCAGCGAAGGACATAGTATTACAAAGAATATCAGTAATTCTTTGTTATGGCACATATTCTAAAAATCTAAATTTAGATATTACATGTTTGCAGTTTTGGGGGGGGTGATTGCAGTGGTTTCTGAAATGCAGGTTTATGGCCATTCTTTCGTGCCCCCCCCCTCAAATTTATTAACTGCCTTGCTATGATTCCTTGCTTACAAATCCCTTCTGGCTTTTAATTACTTTCAGTATAAAGCACCAAATCCTGAAATATGGAATCTAAGGAATCTTGCACACTGATTGAGCTATATATCTTCAGGCTCATGTCTTGCCACAGAACCTACTCATCCTACTATCTTGTGTCTCTTATGGCCCAGTAATGCCAAATAATTTGCAACAACGCAAGCATGATATTTATGAACCCATGCAATATATGTTGTGTACTTCCTGTGTACCTTGCACTGTGACAAATGTGGGCTTAAGGAAAGAAAATGAGAAGGGATACATGGTTCTTTTGAAGACTGGCATGCTGTCCCCATGTTGATAAGGGGACATTTTGACATGGCACAAACATAAGTTCTTGGATTCTTAATTTTCCAGATTTTTATATAGAGTTTGTATAGAAGAGATTTTCTCACCATAGCTCTGAGCTTTCCATCATTGATCTCACCACCATCCAAGACTGAGGGGAAAAGTGATAGAAAGGGTAGGAGAGGCTCATAGATGGTACACAAGTGAGATAGGGCCTTAGGCCCCATTTGGATTCATCGGACTCATGTTTGTCATTGCTCCTTTTGGAAAAGAACATCAGAGAATTTGAAAGGCTGACTGTTCATCCTCCATGATTTGCACATATCTGGGATCATCTGCATCTCAAGTTCCTTAGGTTTTTCCTTAAAGTTACAGACTGTAGAGTGAAGGTATTTGGTCTACAATAGGATTTATTACTGTTGGGTCTACACAGCATAGTATTACTAAGTCCTCTCAGATTTCAGTGTTACACATACATTATATTTAATATCATTAAAGTCTTATGTGATACACTTTGGGAAAAGAATGGAAATATTAGATGCTAACTCAGTTTGAATAGGACTTTTGAAAAATACATTTATTGCTTTTAATTTACAAAATATATTTTAGTAAAATCCAGCATAGAACAAAATGAATGGAAAATTATCTGAAACTCAAATAGAATGGGTAGTGAACAAAATAATTTTTGTGCAGTTTACTTTATAATGGAGGGAGTTTTGCACATTAAAGTGGACATTATAATGAATCCTGCTTTAATTGAGTACAGAGAGTCAGGTAGAACCATCATCATGTTTTCACATCTAAGTCTTCTGTTGGAGGGGGTTTGCCAAAGAGCTCTGAGAACCACGTAACTGTCTTTGTGGGGAGAAGAGGGGAGATTGGTGCAGAAATGAGAGACTCTGCAATTGCAACTTGTACACTATTTAGAAATTTACCAGCAGTTTGGGAAGAAGGAAGGGCATTCTACACAAAGGTAACCTGCCTGCACAAAGACTCTGACATATGAAAGAGTTGCGTTATAATGGGAAAAGAGTGGTTTACTGTAAATTGAACACTGAGCCCCATCAATGTCCAGATGAGATTTTTGGCAGACCCAATTTCTAAGTGTTCTGGGCTTCAGTGGAATCAAATGAAAAGTAGGACTGTAAATCTTGGAGGAGTCAACTATGTCATCAAAAACTGTTGCCAATGAAAATCTCACTTTAGTAGGTTGAAAAATAGCCCCTTCAAAGATGTCCACATCGTAATCCCAAGAATCTGTTAATACGTTTCCTGATAGGTAAAAAAGACTTTGCAGGGGTGAATTAATTCTGGATACTGAGCTCTTGAGATTATCCTGGAATAACTGGATAGGCTCAATGTAATCGTAAGAGTCCCTATAAGGAGGCGACAAGAGGGTCAAAAGCAGAGAGGAGATATGAAGATGGAAGCACAAGTTGGTCAGAAGTACTTTGAAGAGACAAGAAGGGGCCCAAATCAGGGCTTGTAGGTGGCCACTGGAAGACAAGGAAACAAGAGAAGACAAGGAAACAGATTCTCCCCTAGAGTGTCCCAGAAGAAATGCAATTCTGTCATGTTTGATTTTAGCCCAAAAGATCCATGTCAGACTACTCACTTCCAGAACTCCAAGATAAATGTATTGTTTTAAGCCACTTCTTTTGTGGTATTTTGTGATAACAGCAATAGGAAACTAATATACTCATTGTCCTGGATCTATACCTCCTAATTCCCCCCTCTGTTTTTTGTTTTATTGTTTTTGCCATTGATGTTTTTCTTAGGGTAATTAATTTAAGAGACTAGGAAGTACATGAGTGTAAATGTTTGTTGAGAGATTTTCCCTTGGGTTTCACTTTGGGGGTATGAGGTACATCTATGAGAAAAATATCCCCAAGAGGTTACAGTGATCAATAATATAAGATCTTTGCAAAGAGTAAAGGGCTATTTGGGCTAGAAAGCCGCTAATTTTAACTAGTAAAATTAGGACGGGTAACACAGCTGTGAAGAAAACCATTGCTACAGGATAGGTAGACACTGTCAACACAAAGAACAATTAAGCCATACACAGACTAGTAGTTAATTCCTAACCCCTCAGGTTGAAGTCCCTTGGGAGAAGCATAAGGGGGAAAGAGAGAACTGTATGCGCGGTCTCTCTTGAGATTAATGCCTCCTACATTTTAACAACCAGCAAAGAATTGATATATTTTTCAAGAGGACAGGGAGTCAATACTCTTAGAGAAAATAATTTGCTCAGGTGTATTAAATGCGTTCAACTTAAATGAAGAGAAAAATAAAACTAGTTATCATGTTCACAAGAATACTGCATTAAAAATTACTAGTATATCGCTACCAAAGTACCAGACGGTTATAGAGTTATAGCTTAACCAAACGTTAAACTTCTTTACTCAATCCAGAGTACTCCATGAGCTGCTTTAGTGAGCTCTTTCAAATACCCTTGCCAGTGGCAAAGTTTGTTCAGCTGAAATAAGTCAGTTTGGGGAGGTAACCAAGAGCTCTAGAATGATTGGATGTTTGAGAGTAGAACAATCCAGCATTCTTCCAGCTGATCAGTGTGCCTGAATTCTGCCTTCCAGATCATAGGCACAGCCCTGAGCAGTCCAGAAAAGGCTGACACCCTCTGGATTTTGTAGCGTCCTGGAACTTTCTGCTCTGCCTTCAAAATTCACTCTTCTAAACCCACCCTTTCACCCTCAGGTTGCAATTCAATTTGTTTTAGCCAAATGTGCGCTTCAGATTCCTTTCTGGCATTTCACTCATTCCTCCTCCCTAGAGGATTTAGACTGACCCTGCCTTTCAGTTCACCCACACACTTGGGCTATAAATTAACTTGCCCTTTGCTCCATATTTCTTAGCCATGATCAGCCAACCAAATGTACTCCCATCCTAGCTCTAGGAACATGAGGCTGAGCCAAACCCTCAGCCCATCATTGCTAGAGGAAGAGATCAGACTTGAGTTACATGCCTCCCTTTAGTCAAAATTTGATGGTATCTACTGGTGATGTAGGAGAAAGATGATTTCTGTCAAAATTCAGTATAATTAGAGAAGGATTCTTGGACTTTAGGTACTTGGAAAGAAGATAAATCTGGGTAGGGGAGGATTCAAGGAGGCTAACCTGGGTCTAAAGCAGGACCCCATAAAAATTGCAAGAATCTCTAATGTAAGGGGTGTCTAAAGGAGGAAGTTGAAGATCTTTGGCTTGCTACAGGTTAGTCTATGAAGTCATATCTGGTTAGGGGGATATTGAAAACAGGAGTGCAGTCTGAAGATTAGAGCCAAAGTCAGAGAGGGAGAGCACCTCACAGCTTAATCATCAGGTGTCATTAGTAAGGTCCAAAATAGCCCCAGCGGGTGCCTGGCAGGGACACAAAGGCAGAAATCTAGCGAGATCACCAATTCATTGTGTCAGACGAGGGCTTGGCTGTGATGCAGTGGGCATGAAGAGGCTCACAGCCCATGTTGGGATATCCTAAGATCAGCTATATAGTAATAGGACTCTAAATCCCTCTAGTCAGTAAGATGAAGCTGTTGACTTACTCTTTCTGTGATGAGCCACAGATCGGCAATTACAAGAACCATAACCTGCAGGTGGAGCATCAGTCATTTCAGTTCATTTGATACACATTCAACATTTTTAACTACAATCTGGCAGAACACACAGATAAAGGACCTGTGATCTGAGCTGAATAACTAAAGGCTAATCATGGAGGACACTTTGGCCCCTTTGAAAAAATTAGTCTTATACTTTCTCATATATGGCAGATCTCTAGTTTTGGACACTTTGTAACCAGAATTGGGTTGGTCCAAGAGTAAGGTTGCATCTCTGAGTTGGGTGTAATGCCCAATAAAGGTTGCATATTTCATGGACCTTCCAACAGAACCTAAAAAGAAACCCTAGAATATCCTTCCCCTAAGGTGAAGCTGAAGGCCCAGGGGAAGAGAGGCTCCGCTCCTGGGGGAAGATGCTCTAAAGCCAATAATAAATGCACTATAATGAATAAGCTAGGACACTGACCTGACAGAGTTTTGCTTGCAATAGGTGGAGTCTGGATTTATCTTTCTCCGGAGGTGCTTTGTTTTAGGATATTAGAATAGAGATGAAGAAGGAGTAGGAAAGGAGGTAGAAAGAAAAGGAGAGGAGGATCCAGGTTTATAGGTTTGTGTTGTTGAAGGTCGGGAGCATAGAGAGTTGAATGGTGGCCATGTTAAAATGGTAGGCTTAGGAATCTACATGGAGGAGAGACCTATGTTACATACTGGGATCAAAGCTGAGTACCAGGTTGCTCAGGATATAGTATTGAACTGCCTGAATCACAGCCTCTTGGGGTGTAAAGTCCCAGACACCAGCAGTTTATTAAGCACTCCAAGGCCCTTTCCTGTACAATGAAGTTTCAGGACCACTGGAGTACTGAAAAGATGTGGCCAAATGAACAGAGTGTATAGGGCTGGCAGGTAGAGAGCAGGGAATTGGGGAGGAGAGATTTTTGAAACTGGCACATGCTCTATGCTGAAAAACACTGTTTAGTAAATGAAGGGGATCCAATGATTTAGGATTTTTTCTTAACTTATAATTCTATGGGTGACATCATCTATGGCCTGGGTAGAATGGGGTCTTATGAAGCATAGTGAATTGAAAAGTCAGAAGCCCTAGATTCGGGGCACCTGGGTGGCTCAGTCTTTAAATGCCTGCCTTTGGCTCAGGTCATGATCCCAGGGTCCTGGGATCGAGCCCCTGCTCCGCGGGAAGCCTGTTTCACCCTCTCCCACTTCCCCAGCTTATGTTCCCTCTCTCGCTGTCTCCCTGTCAAAAAATAAATAAAATCTTAAAAAGAAAAAAGAAGTCCTAGATTCAAGACATGGTTTGACATTTATTGGCTGTGTGGTCTTGGCAAGTCACCTGGCACAGATCCAAGATGATAAGAATCAAGTGAACTCCTATATACAACGGTTTTGTGGGCCACCGACAGTATACACATAAAACAATGATTATTTTTCCTGTACTACCCTATTTCTAATAATACATTATTTTACAGAAATACCTTTCGCTGAAGTCCACTTAACTGAAGAGAAATTTCCTATGATAGAAAGCACCACAAATTCCACATACAAGTATGTGGAATCTCCTTATCTATGTGTTTTCTACAGAATTAAGGCCTCGGCTAGACCAGAGGATGACTGGAGAAATTTCAGGGCATTACATGTTACCTATTTTAATGTCTGATGTAGGACATTCCTCTTTGCAGCAGCTCAGATAGGCAACCCTTGTGACTCCTGAAGCACTATCAAAGAGTTGATGAGCTGGGTGCCCGAGAATCCCTCTAAATAATTGAGTGCCTGTGGTATAGCTCCGGAGGGCATGACTGTGTTCTCCAGAAGGGCACTGATTTGCCAAGTCTTATTACACCCCCAAGAGTTATTCAATTCACTTAACAAGATTCCCTTTATGGAAAGGCAAAAAACATTCTAGTCATTTCTCAGGAGATACTTGTTCAAATACCATTCCTGGCAGCTGTTGCAATTTGGGATCGGATGTGTGAACTCAGGTTTTTGGAAGTCACTTAGCACCGTAACTAATATTAGTAGTCATGGACATTTTGAGGAAGACCTCCAACGCGAGGTGATACACCCTCCCCACCACTGCTCTCTGATAGAGTGGGGTTTACCCACTTGGAACTTTGCCAAATTCTTTTCAGTTTACTTGAGGAAAAGACAAAAGGGAGAAAAAGCCGGTAAGTCTCCAGCACAGAGAACAGAATTCAGATGCTTCTATAGGAGATAGCACATTTTTTGGATAAATCATAACAACACTAACATTAATAACATTCAGGTTTTATGTGCTTACATTGCAGAAACTGTGCTGCATGATTTGTAGGATTTCATTTACGTGTTACAGTAATCTTCCAAAATAAAAAAATGAAGTAGAAACTGGTATGGAAAAGTATGGAAACTTGCTCAAGATCCAACGGCAGTTGAGACAGTTGAGTCCAGACGAAGCACTTTGCTACTGCATACACTGCTCACTGCTAACTGCTTGGAATTACGTAGAATTTCTCCAAAAGCTGAATGTTACTTCTCTCTGTTGGTACAATTTGGCAATGGGGCATCTGGTTCTCAAGGAGATGATTAGTGTGGTTAATACAAAAATTAAATTGTGGGCTTTCAAGGCAAAGTAATGATCTACGGTATGAAATAGTATTTTCTGGAAGGGTGTGTGAGCTGAAGCTCTAATTTTCCTGGCCTGGTGAGAGACATAAAGAGCAAAGAAATAATTTAAGTTATAGGAGTAAAATGCTGTTAACCACCAAGAAAATGCTGTTGAAATTATGTTTACCCGAAGAAAACATGTCAAATATAAGATGAATTGATGGACTTGTGTAATCTTATTTGATTACAGTGGTACAATTAAACCATTACAGTGGTACAATTAAACCATCTAAAAAGAGTCTAGAATGGGGGAGGTGCATCTTGGGTCTTAATTAACGCATAGACATAATCAGAGTTATAAAGTTGAAAAGAACTCCACCTTTAGACCACTGGTATTTGGGGAGGTCCTTCTTCTAGTCTTTAGAGGAGAAGTCCATTTTATCCAGTCATGGCCTTAGAGTAGCAACTGCATTATTGAGGGCTTTCTTCATTATAGGCATTGTGCTAAATACTTTACATGCATTGCCTTATTTTGACCTCACACAAACCTGCTGGGCCCATTTCACAGATTAGAAAATGGAACGGATATGTTCAGTGATTTGTCCAACTCCACATTCCTAATAAATGGCAGGACCAGGTTGGAATTCCAGGCTGCCTGATAGCTATGCGTTTGCATTTCATGAGTTTGCCACAATGCCTCCACTCACACTGTAAGGTAGAGATGTTGATTGGGAGTCTAAAGATCTAGGCTTTGGTCTCAAAGCCACCCACCCCTGGTCATCTGCCACCCACCATTCAGGAAATGCCAAACAAGTTACTCACCTCCCACATTGAGTTGCAAATAACAACTGGCCTACTTGTCTCCCAGTGTGCTTTCCTATGAAAACTTTCCCTACATGAAGGGTCTGATTAATAAGGACATGAAAAAAATATTTTCAACTTAAACTAAATGGAATTTTTTTGGTCTTCCTCAGACACGATCAGCTTTGAATTGCATTTTATGGAAAAGGGTAAGACTCTGATAAAGTTGTGTGAGGAAGAATATTTCAAGGAAGATGACTTATGTGAGCAAAAATACAGAATTTGGTAGCCCCTCCCCAAATACATTGAACAAAGGTAGAGTTCAAGGTGGTGTATATTTGATAGCGGGCAGGCAAGGTCTGGATTTATCCTGAAAACACTGAAGATACTGTCACATGGGGGTTGTGTCCCATGCAATTGTTGCCTATTTTTTGGTAGTAACACCAAGGATAAAAGGGCTGGGAAAGAGGAAAGCCAAGGGGACCAATCATCATACTGCTGCAGCTCTGGTTGAGCTCTGAAAATCATAGGCTAGAGACATGGCGAGGCAAGAGACAAGGCAGACGGAAGAGAAAATATGGGGCCCATGCAGATTCCAGAGGCTAGACAGCTGTCCTTAGTGAGAGAAAGGAAGGGATTAAAAATGTGAGGATTTTGAGCCTGGGTGCCTGGGAGAAAGAGGCCAAATGGGGGGAAGTCCAGCCTAGAAATCTCCATGGGGAAGAAAGAGGTTGGGAATCTACGGCGGGGATCTATTGCAGAGACCGTAAATGGGCAGTTGAATATAGAGAACAGAAGCGGTGGAGAGAGTTCAGGTCCCACAGAAAACAAATGTGAAGCCCTCTAGTATTGGTATGCTGGACAGAGGAGCGGTGAACGCAGCTGAGCTTTCAAGCCAGCAAAGGAATAACGGGACAAGGTGTGCAGCCTGGTGTATTGCTGTATTTGGGGGATTGGAGAAGGAACAATTCGACAGGAAGTTAAAAACCAAAAAGATGGATCCTCATTAAAAAGATTCATTAGTCTGAAACTGTATGATGAGATACATGTATGCAGGTACAGAAGTATACAGGTATGTAACGTGTGTGTACATGTCTAACCAAGGTCCAGAGTGAAGGATTCCAAGAAAAGCATGACAAAATATCAACTAGACTCTTGTACTTTATGGCCTTTGTTACCACCCTTTTGTTTTTCTTAAAGTCTGAACAGGGGCTACTTTCTATAGGTGGAGAGATTGCTAGAAATGTTTTCCATACCCAAATGCACTTGTTTTTCCTGATGAATAATTTTCCTTTATACCTGTCTTGGCATCATTCGTTACACAATTTCCCTCATCATCAACTCATTTTGCTTCCAGAAACATATTCTCCAGTGCCTGGCTACGTCATAAATACTCTCTATGGATGCTGCTCAACTCTTAGTTCTGTACAGAATTGCTGAGCTGTAATGTGCCACCCACTCTAATATTTCTAATGCCTCCTGGAATCGTCCCAGCATTAACCATTTATAAAATTCCAACTGCTACTCAATATGTAAAAATGCGATTGCATTTCACTGCTTGCCAAAACAACAGGCCTGAGATCATTTTTCTTTTTTTGGTTTCCGGGAGAATACAATATTGAAATCTGTGACCAGTTGCCAAGTGCAGGCTACTGGTAGTTGTTTTTTCCTAAATGATTTTATTATATTGAGGCTTTGCTTCAGGACAGAATGTTCTACAGACACTAATAGGTTAATAAATACATTCGTATGTGGTGACCCCTTACCCCAGTCCACCTCCCAGTGTTTATGTAAGTGTTACCAATACTTACTGAGGGAATTTTAAATTTCATTGTAAAGGCCAATAGTGGATCTAGTTTGCATTTGGAGGATGGGAAATGATACATTAGTAATAGGACAAAGCCCCCTTTTAAAAACTTAAACTAGAATCAAAGGTAGGTAATACCATGAGGAGACATGGTTTGCTAGTGTTCTTGGAGTGATAAATGTTACTGTAGTGATGCAGGCCATTTGTATATGATGTAGTAGGTGGGATGCAGCAGTTACAGATATGATCAGCTTTGAGCTCAATAATTCCACTTTTACTTGGGGAGTCTAACATTCATTTGTGGCACAAGGAAGGGTCTCAGAGCAATGTTTGTATGAGGTCTGCAACAGAAGAAGGGGTTTCTTTAAAGTCAAAGTTGTCAGTCAGATCCCATAGAGTCATTATAAACATCAAGCAAAGAAGCAAAGCCCAATAAGGTTGTGCTGGGGTGAGGGGAAGCAGCAATTGATTAGGATTATATTCTAGAGCAGAAGTCCAGAGATGTAACCTTGTCATTTCATTTTTTCAATGATTCCTATTATTGGTCAAGTGATACACACATATTCTAGTTTTATGATGTCAACTATGACACTAGTTACTAGGAATACAAAGACTCTGACATGTTTCATGTAGGTGAGAAAGGATAAAAGAAGGCTTCCTTATAGAAGAATTTGAGTGGGGTTTTGACAATGAGAAGGTTTTCCAGTGAGAAAGGAAAGAAAATTCCAGATTAAAAAAAAAAAACTTGTGCAAAGGTTAGAAATTGCTTTTTTAAGATTTGCTTTATATATTTAGAATCACAGAATAGATGTAGGAAGAATTATGAGGGAATATCACAAGAAAAAGCTAAGAAGGGAAGTTCTAATATTTTAATAGACTACACAGGATAAAAAAAAGTAATCACCCTACTCATAAAATTATGTAAACATGAAGGACATTTAAACACCATTTCCTGGAGAACAAATGTCTGTCATACAAAGGGCACTTTATCTCCTTTGCCATTGCTGGAATGCATGATTTGAATAAATGCTGCTAGGACAAACTTTTCTTCTAAGCCAATAAACTTAACCTTGAAGTTCAGCTTCAAGATCATGACACATGTTACTTAAATCATTCTAAGCCTGGTCAGTCAAGTTCATGGCATTTGACTAAGGAAGAGTCTGTATCAGAGGGAATCTCTTAGATCAATCCTCCAATTAAAAATAAATCCTTTATAAATTTGACCATTTCAGATAGAAGAGGAGTATGAAGACACTCTTGAACGGATGACTCAGCAATCTGCCAAGTGTCTTCTTGATCATCTAGCTCACCTGGAGAAACCTAGGGCAGCTCAGGTTAGGGCTACAAAAGAACACTAAAACATACCCTCCTTTTCCCTCCCTACCTTCCAGAATCTTGACAGGGAGGCAAGACACAGACACAATTGAAAAAAAAATAAAAAAACAAAACGCATATAGTTCAGACATGGGTATGAGTAATTACCATCCTAAACGGACTTTAGTAAATGACTTGGAGAGGCATAATAAGGACTCCTCAAAAATGTCCACGTCCCAACATGGCAAAAAGGGGCTTTGCAAATGTGATCTAGGTGACCAATCTTGAGAGTGGGAGATTATTCTGGATTACCTTGGTGAGCCCAATCTAAATTACAAATTCTTAAGTTTGGAAGCAGCAGCCAGAAAGTTGAATCTGAACAGGGCAGCGGGAGGAAGACTGGAGGTGTTCTGGAAGACCGCTGGTGTTCGGATCTGTAGAGGCCATGTGTAAGGGCCTGAGAGAGCCCTCTAGGGACGCTGGGCCCCCTCCAGCCACTGTCAGGAAGGAAACAGACCTCAGTCCTACAACTGCATGCAGTTGAATCCACCCACACCTGAGTGAGCAATAAAAGGGATTCCTATGTAAAGGAATAAAAAGCCTTTCTGACACCTCGGTCTGAGCCACATGAGACCCATATCAGACTCTTGGCCGACAAAGCTGTAAAATAATATAGGTATGTTGTTGGAAGCTACAAAGCTTGTGGCCATTTGTCACAGCAGCCTAGAATACGGATGCACCCTCGAGACGAGTGGCAAAAATAATTTAATTCTTTTATTGGCATTTGGGAAAGGAGAGAGGAGGACAGCATTTTTTGGAAGAGCTTCAGGGACATGAAATTTGAGCTGGTTTTGTAGGCTGGTGGAACTTGAACAGGGTTGAAGGCGGCATCGCATTCCCCTCCAGGGGAAGTTCGGAGAGCAGTCGGAGTCAAGCCTCTGACTAACGCAGAAGGCTTCCGTTGGGAAGGAGGTGGAAGTCTAGATTAGGAATGTATTCTTGAGGACTTTGCATGCGAGAAGAGAAATCTGAGCTTTCCGAGGAAATTCTCATTTCAGTCCACCCTTACAGAGCAGCTATGCGAGTCCCTCCATTACCCTTGCCCTCCTGCACCTCTTCAGCAAACATTGAGGGATTCAAAAACAAAAATAAAAATTCACACTTATGGGGCACCTGGGTGGCACAGTGGGTTAAACACCTGATTCTTGATTTCGGCTCAGGTCAGGATCTCAAGGTTATGACACTGAGCTCCTCGTGGGGCTCCTCCCTCAGTGCGGAGTCAGCTTGAGATTCTCTCCCCACTGCCAGTGCTCTCTAAAATAAATAAATCTTAAAAAAAAAAAAAAAAATCACACTTATTGAGTGATTACCAAATACCATACACTGTACTAAGAGCCTTATTCATGTAATTTACTTTAATCCTTATCCTTACAACAAACCTGTTTTAAAAAGTCAATGGAGGCTTCGAGAGATTTAATGAACCTGCCCCAGGACACAGTGCTAACTAGGGGCAAATCCAACATTCGAATCCAGGCTGTAAAACCCTAGAGCTCAGAGCCTTAGCCATTTTATGTTCTGCTGCCCCTGACCATCAGAAATGCAGTTTAACTGCCTGCAGAATATTTTATTCATGTGTATTTTATTATGCATCTATAGGCACAACGGATTCTGCATGCTAACTGATGTGTCGTAGACCATTTTAAAAGTGAGACTGTTGAATCATGGACCACCACATCAAAAACTAATGATGTAATATATGGTGATTAACATAACAAAATAAAATTTAAAAAAAGAAATAAACCATTTATAAAAGAAAAAATGAGTACTTATCATAATGAGCAGAGTCATGTACAGAACTGTTTAATCACTATATTGTACACCTAAAAGTAACATAACTATATGTTAACTCTACTGGAATTAAAATTAAAAAAAAAAAAGAAACTGAAAAACGGATCTAGTTATTCGGTCAGGTGAAAGGTCTACAATGACTGCAGCCTAATTCATCATTGTTTACATATTATAGCCAAAACTCCAGCTGGCTACAAAAAAAAGGATTCAATGATCAAACACAAACCTCAAGTTGCATCTGAGTCTAAAAGAATGCCTGGCATTTATGCAACTATCAAAGAGTGCCATGCCCACAATTTTGTCTGTAGTGATGAGCAGCTGGGACCCCAGCAATTGAAGAGCTTACTAGAACTGCTTTTGTGTGATTCTGTTGAAATGCCTTCCTCTGCTCCCGTAATTCTCCAAATATTGTCAGGACCAGAGGGAAACTGGACATGTGAAAAGGACCTGATTAACATGGTGCACAGTTTAAGGAATGAACGGGTGAACGAGTGAGTGAATAGTGATGCCCAGATCTGAAATAGAGCATCTCGATGGTGACGAATGCTCTTGAAGACTTTCTGTCCTGCTACTACACACAGCCTGTTGGTGGTGTCTTGTTGAAATCCAACATATAAAGTTGACCTTTCGAACTTAACTTCTCTTGAGTAAGACTTAATCAAGCATGGATTCCTCATAGAATGCATCAATGCATCTAAATAAAACCCATCTATTTTTATTTAAAGGCTGAAATTATGACACATGTGAGAAGAATTAAATGTAATTAGCTGATCATTGGATTTGAAGTAATTTTTAATGGTAATAATTTGCAGAAAATAGGAAGTTTTGTTTTGCTAATAATGTTATATTGATGGTGCATAAGTTATCACAAGTAATTGCTTATCCACTTAAAAGCCAACATTCTTCCAGGAGAATAAGTTTGTTATTCTTGTTTATTTGAATTGAATTTAAAAATGGCTTTTGGTTAGGTAATAGAAGTACACATAAGAAATTTCAATAGATGGGGCACCTGAGTGGCTCAGTCATTAAGCGTCTGCCTTCGGCTCAGGTCATGGTCCCAGGGTCCTGGGATCGAGCCCTGCATCAGGCTCCCTGCTCCGCGGGAGGCCTGCTTCTCCCTCTCCCACTCCCCCTGCTTGTGTTCCCTCTCTCACTCTGTGTCTCTATCAAATAAATAAAATCTTTAAAAAATTTCAACAGATCAACCTTCTTACCCTTGACCGCGTCACTTCATTTTTTTTTTTTTCTTCCTTTGGAGGCAATCATGGTTTCTTTTGTGTCCTTTAATACAGCTATATATCTACAAATCTACCCATAGATAAACCTAACCATATACAGAGTTTATTTAAAAACTCATCACTGGAAGATGGCTAAAAATCTAGTTTTCCACAGGTAAATAGAAGGAAAACATTTAAAAACAATTTCTTAAGTAGATTAAAAAATGTGGCTATGAATAAAAACAAATGCAACTAATAGAATATATATTATTTAGTCTTGCTGACTGAGAAGGAGAGCAGGATGGGAGTTAAAGCACAGGCTCAGGGAACAGATCTCAACCTAGTTTGTCCTGACTATGCCTTGGTTGGCTCACCTGCAAAATGGGGATACAGAGAGTGTAAACTTTAGGATTCCTGAGATAATCAAGCTAACCTGTTTAGTCCAGTGCTTGGCATGCATTAGGAACTCAAACTTTAGAAGTAGGAAAGAAAAATTGGGAAGAAGGAAGAGAGCGAGAGAGAGAGAGAGAGAGAGAGAGAGAGAGTTTTAAGCCTAAAGTGCTTTGGGAAAAAAAAAAATCTGTCTTTATAATTATCTTGGGCATTGCTTTCAGAAAAGGGTATTTTTAAGCTTAGGAAATATAGCATTGGAAAGCTCATTTACAAATTTGGAACTTGAGATTTAACACTTGATTTAAATACATTTCTCATTTTTTCCCCAGCAGTATATTAAAGTAATGGATGAAACCATGACAGTTTTCAAATGACAAAAGACTTAGAATATAAGTGATTGGTCAATATACAATTGCTTTCCTATGGTTTCAGCTTTTGCCCTCATAGATGGCTCCAAGCTATCAGGATGATTTACTCTTTGAGGATTCCATTATTCTTTTGCTTCCATACTTCGTTGACATTTGTTACCTGTCTTTGTTCTCTCACACTTGACAATAAGACATCTTCTTGTAAAAGCCCACCCTTCTCCTTCTACTCCACCACTCACCAACATAAGAAATTTTAAAAGTCCCAGAAAAAAAAATATTTTTCACCTGGAACAAGTGGACATCTAAGTATACATCTCTGCCATGTTTGGGGTCTTCACTACCATGAGCAATGCCTTAGCTCCTTTGGTATTACCAAATGTGCCACGGGAAGGAAGAGGCTGGGAAGTGCTGATGGAGAGGTGGGAGAAACTTAACCTTCTGGCAAACAGCAGATAGATGTGAAAATAGAACCAAGCAGATATATCCAGTTCCCCATCACCTCTCCTCAAAGGACCTCACTAAAGTCAATATCACCTTGGCTCCCATGACAACCCCTTGACAAAGATAAATAGGTATCAAATATGCTTTTGCTCCTAAGACCTCTGGGCATTGGTACAAAATACAAATGCAAAACTCAGGCTGATTAATCTGCTGATGTACCACTTAACAAAAAAGCCACAGAATGCAGATTTGCCAGGCCAAGCTGCAGGCCTTGCCTCTCTGCAAGGCTGTCAGCACCCTCTGAGAAAGAAGGTTGATAAAATTAAGCAGGCAGTTTCCGTTGGCATTTTCACACCGTATGAAACATGTTCTGTTTAGAATGCAAACAGGACTGCAGAATTGTAGGATCTTTGGGGGGATGTATGCCAATGAAGAGATTTCTAATCACAGGATTATGGTCTCAAAGTTTAAAACTTGGTTGACCCCACAGCCAGTAAATCAAGGCCCTTCTTGAAGAGAAGATTAGACAAATAGCTAGCAACTTTGGGCCATGAAGTCAGTCCATCTACAAAAATAATCAGTGCCTGTCCTTGCAACCTCAAACTCTATAAGCTCCTGGACCTGGCTCAACACAGAATGGATTGCTTCTGTTTGACAGGGGTGTTATCTGCTCTCGAAGAGGAAAAAAGAGACTGAAGCAGGTGTTACTTTTAGGGTCCCTTTTGCCTTTACCAAGTTTAATGGTACCAACGTGGAAAAGAAGATTCAACCTAAGACAAAAGTCTCAGTGCATGTGAGTTACACGCAGTGTACTACCATAGTTAAGAGTTAAGCTCTAAAATCTGATGGTCTGTATTGGTTGGTCTCATTTTCCTCTGCTTTAAAATGGGGATGACTATAGTAAATGCTCCAATGAGCACATTTAAAAGTAAAAGAAAATCCTAGCCATAAAGTAAAGCTCAAGGCGGAAAACTGGATACATACTCTATCATCCATACATGTTAACGACTCTTTCCAGCTGTCTTGATTTCATAGTGACTGATGTATTCTACATTCTTACAGAAAGTTTACTGTATGCATTCTGTGTTCTATATGGTAAAATTCCTCTTCTGGAGGGTAGAAAGTCTATGGAAGGAAAAGAATTGATTACCTCTGCGAAAGAAGTAGGAGGACTTTGAGATCTTAAAGTCCAGTGTTCTAGGTTTTTTCCAAGTCTCTGAACGTCCGCATTTTCCCTCCAGCAGGAAATAAGCCCAAGCAGAAAAGAACTGGGAATATGTTCATATTCATGTTACATAGAACTAAGAGTAGAAAGAGCTTAAAAACCACTGACAACTCAAGATTCTTGGAGAGGAGATTGCTCTAGCCAATTGAGTTAAATCAAATATTTCCAGCTCCTCTTTTGCTGTTTTAGGTACTAATCCCAAGTCTCAAAATAATATTCTGACTCTCTCCCAGCATGGTCCTCTGATAGCAAAAGATCACATAAAGGGAATAGATACAGAGCTGGAGTCCTTGGGAGTGAGCCTAGCTGTGCAGTCTATTGACATGTGACACTACGCCCTCCCATCCTCAGCCTGTCACTGAGCTTGGGGCTTCAGCTCACATGTAGCTGTTCACATCCAGGTACCTGGCTATGTAAGTGGAAAACATTTTTTTTTTTTTTTGCTTTATTGTCCACCCCCCCCACGAAACGATTTTATATTCACAAATGTCATATTAAGTAGCTAATAAAGGACTGAAAAAACAACCTGAAAATGTATGAACTATAATCCCAGGCCACTTGGGTATTTTCTTAGAGAATTAGGAAGCATCAGGCTTTATCCCTCCTCTCCCTTTATCCACATAATTTATTCAGAAAAGCACAATGTGATAGTTCTTGGTCTTACACAAATCCCTCCTCATTTTGTATTAAAAAAAAAAATGTAAGATGCACAAATTGTGGTTGTTGGGAGAAGTTTACTGTGGATGTGTTTTAACCTGATCTTGCCTTTCAATGGCATGACTGTTTGGGTCTCTCTTCATAGGCTCGTGAGAAACTCCATCTAAGGGGAGGACTTTTTTTGGGGGGAGGGGGGAGTCATTTCTCTCCAGTCAGTCATACCTTCTCTGTTCATCTTGTCTGTTCCCCTCCCTCGCTTTCTCTTTAAACTTCACATGACTGAAACTGAATGAAATCAACCTGCTCTGAAAGCCCTTTTCCTAGTCCCCAGTGGGACTATTGAAGTTTTATTACTTTTAAAGATTCACCCAGGCTTTCACTACCATGAAGAGTAGATCACCTCCGAGTGGCCGCTTTTAGGTTTAAAAGACTTAGACTCCAAAGCAGAAACTGGCTTCTGATGCTCCACTTGAAAGGCTGCAAAGCCCCACTGGCTGTATGTTTTAACAGTTTTTATTCTCCTGTGAAAAATGAGGATGTTTATATCTTTGCTGAAATCATAAAAAGACCCAGGTGGAAGATTTTCCATTACAAGTCACTGTTCCTGTCCTGTCATTTTAGGGAGAATAAATGAACAGGATCTGATCACAGGCTTATAAATGGGAAAGAACTCCTGAGTGATGTGAAACATCACAGCCATCCCACCTTCTGTGTGCAGAACATGTCTCACGAGACCCTCCCTCCCCCCGCCACCGACAAGAACACTTCCCTCATAACATCATTCTTCCCTTCATATCTCTGGGGCTGCTTTGCAATAGACTGTACATGGAGTACAGGCATCTGTGATACTCAGCCTCAGAAAGTTCCGGGCTGGGCTGGGGGTGGAGAAGGTGAATGAGTGCCAAAGCACAGCTCAGCGGCCAGATGTCCAATACTGACAGCTGCCGCCTGGGGTTTGCCTTGCAAGGACTGCTGTCTAATTTCAACGGTAGTCACAACAAGGAGAGAGGTTAATGTTCCTAAACCTGCCTTCCTAAACTCTTGTCTTTACCTCTCCATCCCTCATGCTGCTGAGTCTTTAACAAGGAGTCAGACAGTTTTAATTGACCCGAATGCCATCTTGCCTGATATTCTAAATGCAGATAGTTTGGTTTGAAAAAGGTCAGACTGAATGCCAGGGGAACAGACCCAACCCAATTATTGTGAGAACAAGGCTTGACATCCTTGGTCAGTGGGTAGGATCCCATCTGAAATAAAATGCCCACGCTTGTTATCACTTACCTAAGGAGCAAGTAGGGTATTACTCAGGATTTCAAATTGAAAGAGGACCTCCCTGACGACAGAGGACATACCAACCAAGTACAAATGCATTTGGTTCCGAACAAATTCTAAAATTTGTTAATAGTTATCTCAATGTAACTGTACCCTAAAATTTGCACCGATCAGTCTTTTACAAATAAATATTGTCCATCTTCTATGAGCTCTCATTAGTGCTGAGAACTATCTCCTATTGAATTCCTCCAGCAAATTCCCCACAATTACTCAGAAGTGTGTTCAATTCTCTTTTCTTTCCTAGAATTGATTCATCTTCTCTCGCTTTCAACAAATCATTTGGTTTTTTAACTGACATGACCTGGATTGTTCCTCAGAAATCTAATGTTACATAACAACCACTCCCCAAATTTAATGTTTTAAAACAACCACCATTTAATTGGTGCACATTTTTATGCTTTGGTTTGCCATGGCTCCGCCAGGGAAAGCTTATTTCTTCTCCCTCAATTGACACCTAGGCTTGGTCAGGTGGACCCAATCTGGGCTGGACCATCCAAAATGGCTTCCTTTGCATACCTGGTTCTTCAGTTAAGAAACCGAGTCCTCTCTCTTCTCATGGTCCTTCATCTTCTAGGTTCCCCACCCCCGCCCCCCCCCGTGGACTTTCACCCTTCAGAAGGTCATGCTCTCCATCTGGCCTCTCTAGCAGGATAGCCAAGTTTAGTTATGGTGGATCAAGACTCTAAGCAAGCAAAGGCAGAGTCTGCCAAGACTCTTAAACCCAAGGCCCAGAAGCAGTGTGTCTAACTCTTAACTTCTAACAACCAAAGCCATTCTCAGGCCAGAGAATGCTCAAGGGAAGAGGAAATACTCTCCATTTCTTGGTAGACGAGCAACATCCACATATTAGAATGAGAAGAATTACTGGCATCCATCTTTGCAGACAATTGACCACACCTATCATACCATACATCTGTGTAAACACAGAGGGGAAGAAATACATGTAGGAATTTAGTATATATTAAGTTGTAGGAGCCAAATACTTGGGGAAAGTGATCTATTTAATAAATTGTTTTGAAGCCTTTGGTTAACTGTTAGGAAAAAAATCCAGCTACATTAAAGAACACAATGTGATGAATAAAAATTTAAAGAACCGGCATATTTGTTTTCTTAGAATGTGGAAAAGAAATTAAACATAAAATTTAAGAAACACACACAACAAAGTCATAAAGGTAAACTGACTGGTTTGACAGATCTCACCAAATACAAACTTTAGATGTGAACATCAAAACCTTGTGTTCTGCCTCTGCTTAAGATGAAGGAATATACAAAAGGATATTGTTCCCACCCTCAAACTGAAGGGGGAAAAGCCAGATGATTTATAAAATCATAACCTTTCTTGACCTTATCAGAGAACAGAGTTTACACAACAACCAAATCAACTGAATTGCCAAGAATAACAGCTTCTCCAAGGAGGGAAGAACCGTTTCACCTGGGAGAGACTAGGGAAGGAAGGGTCAGTCACCAAAATAACAGGTAAGAAGAAAAAAGCCAAAATTTCAGCAAGTTCCTAAAAGCCAATTATGGGCTAACATGACCCCTTAAATTACCTGGGAGCCCTAGACCGGAGGAGAACCCACACTCATGTACAGCCTCTTTCTCATGGACAAGAGACCCGGGGGTCTCCTAGTGACCCCAGAAAGCCCCCTTCAGCATGAAGCCACACCCACTTTTTTGGAAACTTCTCCAAAGCAAAGGTCCTAAGTCACTGCAGCAGGGGCAGGCAAACTTTCTGTCCCAAAGGCTCAGACAAAGATGGACTGCCTCTGAGAGAGAAGCCAAGCAAAGGGCATCAGCTACTGAAGGGACAAAGCAAAGGTGAGGGGTGAAAGCAAGAGGTCTCCTCCTGAGGTAGGGGTAACAAGGTTCACAGCTGTGGGAGGGGAGCTACCATGCCTGCCCCCAGTCTCAGGCAATGGCTGAGGAAGTGCTGCTGAGGAAGAAATAGAAGCAAAACCCTCCTCCCCAGGGACCCTCCCCTTCCACAGATAGAAGGTTAAGTTTGTAGGTCATAGTGGAGGGGCAGGAATGCCAGCAAAACCCCATCCCCAAATGGCAGGCACGCCCACTGAGGCTGGCACAGGGGAACGGGGAACTCCTGCCCACAAGTCTTGCACCAAGTAAGGAGCAATAGCAGTTTATCACTGGGAGAGGGACAAGGGCATAAAAGAGACCTCTCACCTGATGATGTCACACAGGACCCACCGCAAGCTTAGGCTGGAGCAGCAGCACGGAGAAAACCCTCCAGCACTGCACAATCCACACAGCACACTAGGTTGCAGCAGCCTATCACTGAAGGAATTTAAAGTCTGTGTGGACTTAAGGTACTTAACAACAGCAAAGGCAATCTGCTTGATTGCCAACTGGATTGACTGGACTGCCCATGCTAATCATCTGAAAGAGAAACAGGTGTGCTTGTTTAAGGCTTATATATACTAGTTCCCACAATCTTTACGATTACACATAAGCAATGACCACTATTCAAACAAGAATTGTAAGAGGAGAGAGGGGGAGAGAGAGAGAGGGAGAGGGAGAGAGGGAAGGAATAAGGAACAAAGGAATGAAGGAAGGGATAAAGCAGTTGATAGAACCAAATCCAGAGATTAGACTGATGGGAGAATTACCAGCCAGGGAATTTTGAAAACCATGATGAATATGTTAAAATATCTAATGGAAAAGGTAGACAATATGTTTGGGCAGATGGGAAAGTATAAAAAGAATCAAATGGGAATGCTAGGAGCATGGGAGATACACAACATAACATTGAAAATGAAAACTTCCATGAACTTATCAGCAGATGTGGTACTAAAGATAAAAGATTCAATGGGGGCGCCTGGGTGCTGCAGTCAGTTAAGTGGCCGACTCTTGATTTTGGCTCAGGTCATGATCTCAGGGTCGTGAGACTGAGTCCCACATCAGACTGCTGAGCACAGACCGCAGAGTCTGCTTAAGATCCTCTCTCCCTCTGCCCCTTCCCCACGCCGCTTGTACTCTCTCTCTCTCAAAATGAAAATAGCATCAAAAGTTACAGTAGCATCAAAATTAAGAAATGCATGGGTAGGGGATGGGCTAGATGGGTAGTGAGCATCAAGGAGGGCACTCGTCAGGATGAGCACTGGGTGTTAAATGTAAGTGATGAGTCACTTTAAATTCTACTCCTGAAACCAAAAAAAAAAAAAAAAATTAAGAAATGCTTAGAAATAGTTTTGAAAGAAGTTGTGCAATATCTTTATGCTCAAAACTACAAAACATTAATGTGAGATGCCCAATTTTAAAAATAAATTACATAGGTGGAAAAATATATTCATTGATCAGAGGGAGGACCTGATATTATATTATCAAAGTTCTCCTCCAAATCAGTCTACACACTGAAAATAATCCCAATAAAAATCCTTCCAATTTGTTTGTAGAAATTAAAAAACCGATTTAAAAATGTGTACAGAAATGGGAAAGGCCTAGAATAATCAAGGCAATTTGAAGAAGAAAAACAAAGTTGGAGGACACACCACATATTTCAAGCTTTACTATGAAATTCCATAGTTCAGACCCTGTGGTATTAATGGAACAGACACATAGATTGATGAAACAAAATGTTTATTTTGTTAGTTATTTTCAGATAAATTTCATTCCCGCTTGAAGAATAATTCACTTTTGGTTCAACCTTTGTCTCAACTCTCTCCTTTATTCTGTTACTCAGTCAATTTACACAGTTGCCTTCCTCCCTGTGAGCTTCTCTCCCCTCAGCACAGAACTGCAGATCTCTCACTGGTTCTCTGGAACTTTCTTTTAGCTAAAACCAATGACAGCATTCTCTCTAACCTTATTTTCCCCATCTGGGAAAGTATACGAACTTTACCAGCTCTTCCTTTTAGAAACTGCCTTCCTTTTAGCTTCTAACACCACACTTTTCAGTTTCTCTTCTTTTTTTCTTTCTTCCTTTTTTTCCTTTGGGAACCAACAGATTAGAAGGAAACTAGGGGGAAAAAATGGACAGAAAATATATATTTTTTTATCTTCCTAGAAATTTTGCTCTTTCTCTAGAGTGGAATTTGGGTTTACCTAGGAATAATTTTATTTATTTTTGTATTCAATTTATTTGAACAAACAAACAAAACAGTTTTTTGTTTTTCAGCTTAACTGTTTCTCTTCTTGTTGACTTTTCCTTTCCTGTCTCATTTGGTGATTCTTCTTCTTCCTCAAGCTTAGGATGCTTAGCCCTTTGCTAAGGATGCTTAGCCCTCCGCTCATTTTTCTCAAAGTTCTTTCTTTCTATTAGAATAGTTTCTGTATCTTTAAGTCAATCACTCCTCTGTCAACAACTCCCAGAGGCCCACATGCAGCCTCAGCTTCCTTTGCAAAATGCAGTCCCTATTTTCACCCCTCCAGTAAAATGTCTTCATACGGATACCCTGTCCTATCTTTATGTGCTTCAGATAAGCATATCATTTTTATCTGACAGACAATCGCACTCTTAATTCATCTGTAACTCTCACTCTTATCTTTTGTTATCTTGGCGAATGAGACCACAGTTCCCTCAGCTTCAAAAACAGTAGGAGGACCTCCATCCATTCCTAATCAGTCGCCAATTCCTACTGATCCTTCTTGAACATTCCTAACCTTTATTTGCTTCCCTTTCCAATCAAGCCTCCAACTCTGTCATCGTCCTGCTCAGAGAACTCCAACTGCAGTAGTTTCAAATTACTTCCCCTTATTTGTGTGTCTCCAAATATTACACTACTCAGAACACAAAAATTTTATATTCTGCCTTCACTGTGTATCCATATTTATTCTCTAGCCATTGTCAAGTAAAAATCTTTATTCCTATTGTTCTACCCATACTTATTTTAACTTAAGAATATTTTCTCTGTGTAAGATACTGTGTTACATGTTGACAATAGAAGAGAAACTTAGAGCACTTAAAAAACTCTAAAGAAAGAGACAGATTTGAAAACAAATAACTATAATGAAATGTGGTAGGTGATAAAAAGGTAATATGAATAGGTCCTTGAGCAACAAAAACAAGGGGTAATCATATCTTTATTAAAGGTAGGAAAAAATACAAAGAAATGACATCTAAGGAAAGGAAAGGAAAGGAAATAGGAAATGACATCTAAGAGTAGATGATAAAGAAGTGATGTGAGCAGAAAGAGTGACATAAAAGCATGGGGGCACACCTCTCCATGATGTATCTGGACCAGAAAGAGTCCAGTGTGTCCAGAGTTCCTCCTTGTACACCTGCTAAACACATGGTACCTGTCCTCCCAGGCCCATCTACACAACTCTTTCATGCCCTAATTCTAATGCCTGTTGATTTCCACCTCCTTCTATAAATTCTTATGGATGACTTATTTCACTTCTATTTTTTTAAGGGTTTGGCCATAAACTATTTTGATTAAACATAAGCCGTGCTATTGAAGTAGTGGTGCTGTTGGTATTCCCTATCAGATTATGAGGATCTGAAGGTCAAGAATAATGACTTACAGGTCTCCTCCTCCTTCCCCTCTTCCTCCTTCCTGCCTCACTTCCTCCTCCACCTTCCTTCTGCCTCATTGCCATGTATCTAAAAACTCCCTAAAAATTATTTTAAATAGAGTTTCTATAGCAGGAGAATGGGGATTACTTAGATGTTACCAACATTAATGGCTCTCAACCATGGTTCCTCATTAGTGTCACCTGGATAGCTTTTAATAAATCCAGATTTCCCTAATGTCTGGACTTCACCTACTGTCCAATTAAATCTAAAATCTTGGAAGAGAACTTGATCACTAATGTCTATGTATCTCTATATATGCGACATAGGTGTAGTCCATATCTACAACTATATATGAATCTGATGGGAAACTAGTTGACAAATATTGATGTACTTGTTTTTTTCTTGGATGAGGAACTTAAAGCCCAGAGAGGTAAGATAAGGGTTGATCCAGGTCACCCAATTTGAGATAAAGCTGTGAACAGAAGCTTAATCTTCTGATTCTTGGTCATAAATTTCACTGTATTCCGTGCTGTCTCTGAAGAACCAACTCGGTCCTCTTTCTGAGTATGATGATCAAATTGGCTTCATTTCTGTGATCCTTAGACACATGATAACTACCCGTAGGAAGACAACATTGTGTGACCTTCTTTAGGTGTTGAGTGGTCTCCTTCCTGACTTGCCAGGCTATCTTTACCAAAGCAAATTCTGGGTGTGGGGAAAAGCCCAGATCTGAAGAACTGCTAAAGTCACTCCCACTTTCCCACAAAAAGAAAAGAACAAAGGTATAAATCTAGGGTGAAAACTTGATGGAAGAAAGTCTATCTTCGGTGTTACGAACGCAGCTCCAAAGTTGCACAGGGAAGCTAAGAACAGGCTGAAACTTCTCCAACATGTCACATGGCTCTGGGCAGGCCAAGCCAAAGCAACAAGGGTGTCCTTCACATGACACTGGAGTGACTTTGATAAACTGGAACAGGTGGAGCAACGTAAGCAGATGGAAATAAGGCCATGGGACTGAAGTGTTTTGTTTTGTTTTTTACACTTTTCTGTTTGTCCTCATGAAGTACCTTGCATGCAGAGCCCCGTGTTGCCTCCCTGTTTCTTATCATGAGAAATGGAACATTCAAGACTTTATCTCCCTAAATCTTGTTGTAAACTACCTGACTTTCTTTTCCTTTTGTCCCCTTTGATGCATTGTCTAATAGATCTCAATTCCCAAGGATTTTTCTCTTTGTGAAATTATTTATTTATTTTTCTGGACAGCTCATTGCTTAATGCCTCAAAAGTCTACAATTTCTCAACACTATTTCCTTTTTGGTCCACAGTGATTGAGAATGTTTCTTTTAAGTTCTCCCTTTTACAAGAAAGACTAGAAATAGTAAACTACCTAGGGTATTTTTTTAAACTAAAGTAAATATGCCCTGGGGGCCGTAAGTATTGATCTGCTGTGTTCTTTATACGTCATGCAATTTCACAAGACACTGATTAAACGGAAAGAACACAGGTAATGTCTTGGTTGTCTGCTCTAAAGGAGAGATTAAAAGGAGTGAGTTATTGAAAAAGTATATACGTAAGATTTCTATAAGTTTTGGCTTTGGACACTGCAATATGAATCTATTTATGGACCTTGTGCTATAGGATAGAACTTCAAATACAATACTGAAAACAATTTCCGAACACTTGGCCCATGAGTAGCCACAATGCTCTCATACCATCCACACTAATCCCCTCTTGAGCAATATAACCCGAGAAAAGCTCCACAGATCTCAGTCTGTAGGAATAAAGACCTATGATGTATTTAGGAGCAAGATCAGTGATCAGTTAAGTATTATAGTTTTAAATCCCTGCTGAGATGGATATTGAATCAAATTTAGACCAAATAAAGAACAAGGTCTCAAAAGAGCATCCAGTTTAGCTAACTACCTCAGAAATCATCAACAATTGGAAACACATTTGCCTACAGAAAATCCAGTGTCTTCTTCTCTCAGTTGTAAAATTTCTATGGTTGAACTTCATTGCCCCCGTTATTTTCCTGTTGTTGTTTTAAAATACACAGTAAAAGAGTTAGTTTTATCCCACTCTCTGCTTGTATGGGAATTCATTTTGTGTTTGTCAGACTTTGGGCTTTGAGTTTTCAAGTTTCTTAAGTTCAGAAGCTCTGAAAAATAAATGTATTTGTTATTCCTATGGATTATTAACAGATGTCATCACACTATTCAGTGAAGTGTTCAAGTTATGTAGATACACAGATCTGGGTTCAAATATATATCAGGTTGCCAAAATTCTTGAGAAAGTACTGTATCCTAAGTGTGAGTTTCCTCATCCCTGTGATAGGACTACTTATGATGCTAAAATCATGCCATTGTTTTACCTGAATCACCAATTTAGATGATTAATAACTAACATGTAGTAAGCACTTAATTGATTACAGCTAATTTTAGTTAACTAATAAAACAGCATGATTACATGATAGTTGGGTCAAGCTTACAATATAAGTATCTCTTCATTCCTAACCATTTTTAAAATACTACAATAAACCTGATTTCCCTGATGTTAATATACCATATCAAGATAAATATTGAAAGCAGAGATATCCTCTTGAGCTTTACATAAGGACATTAAGCTGTCATTAATCAATAGTATATGAAGTACATTTACAGTTAACAGCCCTGGATTTTTATAGATATAATGTGAAATTACAAGCTATTGATTTAAGCAAAATGCACTCAATATAACCTCCCTTTATAGCCTTGGTCTAAATTACAGCACTTTGCAGTAGATTTATGACCCTGAATAACTCCATTGGAAGGAGTGATTGGTTTCTTGGTGTCTCCGTGGAATGAAGCAATTAGTTTTGTTCAACAGCACAGTGTTCCTGGTGTCATTCAGTAAGAGCTGTAGCTGTGACCTGGAGAAAATCCTATATGCACAAATATTGCCCCTCACCTTTCTGTGACATGAAGTTGGAAGATACAGCCAACATAAGGCACAACAGAATCAAAATTCCAAATAATCTCATCAGACTGGAACAGTGACATTTAAGAAATCAAATGTAAAACCCAATATTCTGATTTTAAAATAGCCACTGAACAGATGTAGGATGGTAGAACACTACAGTTACTGGTAGATAACTACAGTTATCCAAGAGGATAGTGCAGCCTTCTCCACCCAAACTGTACATCATCATTTCCCCTCCTTCCTCCTGATCTCATGCTAGAACACCTCCGTCCAAATAAATAAATGAATAATAATAGGGAAATACCTATGTAGTTGAAGGAAGCCAAGACACAAAGTAAGTATCTATTTTGACTCCTCTATTCTCTACCTTCTGTTAATGACATCAGCGATGACACACATCCTCACCATCACTTTTCTCAGTTCCATCTGCCCAAATTTCAATTTCAGGTCCAACCCTCATTCTTTGGGGGCTCTTACTGTCTAACATATTCTGCCCCCATCGCCTCCCCTCTGCAAGCTCTTTGTTGTACCTCACTCCTCTAAAATGCACATGGGATCCTAGCATTTTTCTGCTTAAAATTCTTCCATAAATATCTACAACCTAGAAAATTAAATCAGAATGCTTTTATGTAGCACAGAAGGCCCCTTTTAACTTCCTATACAGCCATTTATCCCCATGCTAAGTTATGTTGAACCATTTACCTATTTTTCCACAATATCCCAAGCTTTCAGAAGTCAGTGACTTTTGAATACTCCATCTTTGTTTAGAATTAACCTCATTTCCTTTTTTTTTTTTACTTTTTTACTTTTTCATGCTTGAAATCTAAAGGCAGAAATCAAATCTGATTTCTGATATAGGAAAATTAGCTGATCTAGTCTCCATTTCCTTTGCTTTGTTTTATAAGTATTAATTTATATTCATCTTTCTCAAACAATGGTGAACATTTTAAAGTTCTATATCACAATGGGGTATCCCCAGCTTCTATGGAGTAACTGACACATTGGAGATAGCTAATAAAGAATTGAAAAATTAACGCATTAACTGACAGGATGGACATGTCTGATAATTTGAATAGAGTAATTCTTCAAGCTGGATTGTGACATTGGAGGATGTCATTGATCAGATAATTTTCACACTATAATCCTATGGAGTAATTACATTCATTTTGAATAAACAAAAGAGGACTGAGATACAATTTGATGAAGAATTGCTTATGACCAGGTGCTTAATATGCTTTTCTCACGGCATCTGATTTCCCCCTAAATTCTACAATAAGAAGCATGCATTTAACTCCCACATTGGAAAGCCTTGACCTAGTTTTAAGGAAATCCTAGAAAAACCTACCGTCATTAATTCTAGAGCTGATGTTTTAGAAAGAAAAATTGATCAGTATGTGTATATACTGTCACAAAACTGCAGGCCTGCTTCCAAGAAAGGAATGTAAATGGCCACAATTTCACCCACAACTTATCCCCTTTCTTGATCAAATAATTGCTAGGGAAATACTATTTTTAATTGAACAAGTGATTCATGCCTCTAGAGTACAGAACATGCATTCCACGGAGTACAAATAACCAGCTGGTGACAGCTCTGAAAGTATGCTGGTTAGAACCTCTCTATCAGAGCTGAGTGTCCTAGTCCTGAAATGACATTACGCTTATTCAACTGTTCTGAAGCAAATTTCTAGAAAACTCTCTGAAAGGTACCTAAATTGATTTGCTGTCGGAAAAATTCCTTCTTTGGGACCTTATCATTTTAATTCTCTAAATGCCAAGTTCCCAAGAGATAGATTGTCTCACCAATGCAGCAAAACCATTGGATTGGTTGGTTTCCAAGGATACTGAAGGGAAACAACGACTTTTAAAATGAAATCTTTGCCTAAAAATAATAGAAGCTGTTAGAGATGAGGAAGTCACCAATTAATTGCATTCACCACAGCAGCCCATTTAAGAAGTGAGGCTGTCGGATTATAAATTGTCAAAGGTCCCTGATATTTCGTAATGGTAAGTTTAAATGTCAACTTACTCTATATCTGTTTCTATGATCCTCTCAGGAAGCTCCTCCTTGAAAACCACTAAGTAGGGTTAACCCATTTGGAAGGAGGGATTTTTAAGCAGGAGCAATAAAGGAGTGAGACTAACTTATTTGCAAATTCTACTGCTACTCACCCTGAGTTGTGTTTTTGCCTACTTGAACTCTGCCCGACTGTGGGTCCTAGTGCAGAAGTGTCTGAACAACACTCTGAGGGAAGAACTCACAAAAAAATTATTGAGGAATAAACTCTCTGCCCAGGCCAGTTGGGTAAATTGCCTTTGTGCTTTTCCATGACTTGCTTTTGCCAGATGGAATACTTGGCACTCAAGATGGTGGCATTGGACCAGATTTGGGAGCAATGGGATTTTCGAAAATGCTTTATTTTTTCCCTCCACAGACAGCTACCCTGGCACAGATGGTTTCTCTGAATGATGAGCCCGGAGCCTTTTTCATCGTATGTTGCCATTGTAAAAATCTATCTGCTGCAGGTTCTTCGACTTTGTGCTCCATGTATCCAAGAGAATGTGTAAGAAAGTTCAGAATGAAGATCAAAGTTTGGCACCTAACGTGTGTAAAACCAAGGCCTTTGGAGATGGCTCTGCAACTGTCATAAGCTGAAATACTTCTTTTCTTTCCACTTCTGTTCCTACTATGAAATTCCATCCTCAACGAATAATGTTAATAAGGGGAAATCAACTAGAGAAGGATGGAAAATTATAGCTGTCTTTCTCTAGACTATGACACAAACTTAGACTGTGTTATGTGAATGATTAGCACTTACTGTTAACTTTCCCAAAGAGATTAAGGCCTAATTAAAGAATGCCATGTTAATATGCAAGGAGGAATTAGGGTAAAAGAAGTTCTTGTATTAAAACTCACCCGTGATAAAGAAGCAAGCAAGATCTCAAGGACTGCCCAATGTCTATGGAAAGAAACCTGCCTTTGGAAAAGAAACAATATTTCTTGAGAAACAATTACACGCCATAAATGTAAATCTCTAAAGAACCCCTAAGACTCTGTGGATCTATACGCCCATTTTACAGACAGGTAAAATGAGAATGAGAAAGATTAAAGAACTTGCCCAAAAGTGATCCACTTGGCAGGAGAGACAAAAGATGAACCAGATCCCCCCTCCACTTAATCATATGTGGGATACAGCGATCTGTGGTATTTTGGTGGGCGTCAAGGTGGTAGCGATGCATTCTTTGACATCATTAACAGAGTAGAAAATATAGAATGATATGCCCAGCTTAGGGTACTCCCTCAGGGAGCTACGCTAATGGAGAAAATGTCAATGGTAACTACAGGATGTCATGACACCACATGAAATCCAACCAGAATTTGAGCCCATTACAGCGGAAGGGAGCACTAGGAGCCATCCGATTACATTGAGCAGATGCGGCAGGAAAGCACGAGTATGACAGCTAATTACAATTACTTATTTTACTTCTGTGACAGCTACAAATCACTTTACAATATGGGATGTTTAAAGGAGTATAAATGCACTAATAATTTTCTGTATTTGTACGTTCTATACTTTGGGTAGTTAAAGTGAGACTAAGAAAGATTCTATTAAAAAGAATGAGTTTATTAGAAAATGTGGATGTGTGTGTGTGTGTGTATGTGTGTGTGTGTACTGTCTTGCACCAGCCACATCAAATAAAAATTGCACTAGGGGGCACCTGGGTGGCTTAGCTAGTTAAGCGACTGCCTTCAGCTCAGATCATAATCCCAGGGTCCTGGCATTGAGCCCTGTATTGGGCTCCTTACTCAGTGGGGAGCCTGCTTCTCCCTCTTCTGGTCCCCCTGCTTGTGCTCTCTCTCTCTCTCTCTCTCTGTCAAATAAAGTCTTTAAAAAAGTAACTGCACCAGGAACTGGCCTATCTCAGAGAGTTTGGTAGTCTTGATTCATCTGTAATTTTTGAAAAGTCACTCTTCTTCATTGGAAGTCAGTTTCTTCATGATTGTGCTGGAGTAATGGCATCACACCTAAATGTCCTCATTTGTAAACTGGAAGTACACAGAGGATGATACTGGCAAATAAATAAGATAATACACTTAGTACAGTTTCTGTGTTGTAATGTCAAATTAATATTCACTGCTATTATTTTTATTTGAGCCAGTTGAACCAGATGTGCCCTCAGGCTCTTTCTAGTGCCCATAATCTTTGGTTTTTATATCATGGTAGCTTGATCCATTTTTTTTTTTAAATCTGTATATTCCTTCTATACTATTCATATGAGCAGACCTTTATGTCTTGTCATTAATTACACCCCCAACCCTCCCACTCCAGGTGTGGAACAATATATGCTTTTTGTTCATTTGTTTACTGAGAAGTTTACAAAATATATTAAAATTCACATCTCCTTTTAATCAAGGAGTCATAAAATACAGTAAGGACCAGTGGAAATGAGATAAAGCAACCTAAAATCTCAAAATGACTATTTGCAAATCGTCATCAGGTTTGGGACAGATATTATTTCTTTCCAAACTTTTGTTATGTATATAAGCCAAATGTATACAAAAAAATTCAAATAATATTTATAAAATGGTTTGTTTTTATCAAAATAGCCCATTTTACAGACAGGTAAAATGAGAATGGTAAATTTATTAATTTAGCTTAAAACATAGTTCAATAGTAGTAAATAAGATGTAAATGTGAATGCCATTTTGTTATTTTAAAATGTCATTGAGTTCACAGTGAAATGCATATTAGAATTAGAATAAAGTGAAATGCATATTAGAATAACAAATTGGAAAAGAAAAAAATTTAGTGTCTCAAATCTCACCATAGAGTATCTTAAATTCAGATACATATAAAAAACTAACTGTATATTTCACAATGAAAACTTGATGGAAACAGAACTGAATATTTATTAAAAACATGGAAGGGAGATAGGTTTCTAAATGGACAAGTAAGTGAGGAAGTTACAAAAAGAGAAAATATATTTCAATAGTTTGCTATGTAAAAATGTAAACTTTATGCAGGTTAAAAAGTATAACAAAATGCAGGGGTGCCTGGGTGGCTCAGTCGTTAGGTGTCTGCCTTCAGCTCAGGTCACGGTCCCAGGGTCCTCGGTCCCAGGGTCCTCGGATCGAGCCCCACATCAGGCTCCGTGCTCAGCAGGAAGCCTGCTTCTCCCTCTCCCACTCCCCCTGCTTGTGTTCCCTCTCTCGCCGCTATGTCTCTCTCTGTCAAATAAATAAATAAAATCTTTAAAAAAAATGCAAAGGTGAGGAGCAGAGTAGAAACTGTTTTTACAAAACAGGATGCAAAAAGAACTAGTAGAGCTTACTAAAAAATAGAAGGATACTTGGCAAGGAAAACAATTCACTGATAGATAAATGGGCAAAAATATGAAAAGAAATTTACAAGAGAAGACATACAACTAGTAAATAAACATGATAAAAATGTTCAATATGTAGAATAAAAGTTCCCACTTTGTTGTTTTGTTTTGTCTTTAGATGCCTTATCCTACTGCTGGTGCTTGAAATTTCTAACAGGCATTTTTAAGTAAGTAGCAAAATAGATCAAAGACACGAGGGTGCTCTTCCTTTTGACCAAATAATTGCAGTTCTGTAAATATGCCCCAAGAAAATGGTCTGAAATACAAATGCTCTATGTGCAAAAATGTTGTTTCTTTTGATAAGAAATGAAAGTATCTCCATCCCACAATACTGATGATGAAATCTTATATAACCTTTAAAAATGATGGTAGTAAAGGAAGAACCAGAAATAATGTGTATGATATATTAAATAAAAATATGGGATGCTGGAACAGCTGAATATCCATATGCAAAAAAATGAATCTACACATGAACTGTATACTCTCCAAAAACAATTCACTCCAAATGGGTCATAGACCTACATTTGGGTCATAGACCTACATTTAGGTCATAGACCCTAAAATTCAAAACTATGAAACCCTTAGAATATGACATAGGAAAAAAATCTCTATGATCTTGGGTTTGGCAATGCCTTTTTGATATAACACCAAAAAAAAAAAAAAAAATCCATGAACGAAAGAATTAAGAGTGAAATTCATTGAAACTACAATCTTCTGCTCTGCAAAAGACACTGTCAAGGAATTCAAAAGACAAGCCACAGACTGGGGGAAAATATTAGCAAAAGACATAGCTGGCAAAAGATATACCTGATTAAGATCTGTTATCAAAAATATACAAAGAACTATTAAAACTCAACAATAAGAAAACAATCCAATTAAATATGACCAAAGATCTTAAGAAACCTCACCAAGGGAGGCATAAAATGGCCAACAAGTATATGAAAAGATGCTCCACATCATATGTTATCAGGAAATTCAAATTAAAACAATGATATACCACTACCACGCCTGTCATAATGACCCAAATCTAAAACACTGAAAACACCAAATGCTGGTGAGGATGTGGAGCAACAGGAACTCTCATTCATTGCTGGTGGCAGCTCCAAAAAAAACCAGACCTAAATATTCAGTTGATGTGGCCCTAACTTATCTTGTGTTTTCTCTTATTCCCTACAGAGGTGAGGAACATTTCTCCCTTCCCAACCTCCCTCAGTCACCAAAGCCTTGTAACCTCATGAGGCTTTTGTGAAGATCACCTGTTCAGCTTCTGTCCACAGCCCCCCTCTGTAGGGGTCTGACGTAACTCAGCATAGGGAACTGATGTCTAAGAGATGTGCATGGATAGTGGCCCACCGGCCCTGCTTCTCCCTGAGCTGACAGTGCAAAAAGCTCCCTTCCTCTCCAGACGAAAACACTCATTCAATAAATGTTGTGTAGTCCCACCCACTGGTTTATCATTAAAAATACCTGCCAACAGAGTGCCCAACCCTCTTGGTCTGTCAGGGGCTGTTATAAAACTGGGACCAGACCTAGGTAAATTGAGGCATATCAGTCACCCTACCTTCTAGGTGTGAGGCACTGTTTTAAGGAATTTACGTGTACTATATTATTTAATCTCCCCCACTAGAATCCCAATTTAGATTCCAGTGGAGATCCTCAATACACATGGGGTCAGAGTTAACAGGTATTCATGGCATGGAAGATCTTGAGATTAAGTACCTACCGGGGAGCTGAGGTGGGTGAATTGTAGGCATGACCCTTCCTTCTTTCCTCATTCATTCTTTCCTTCCTTCCTTTCTTCCTTTAATAACTAAAATTAATTGGGCATTTCTCATGTGGCTCACACCATTTTATGAAATTTTGTGACTATGTATATGCTTTTTATTGAGTTATTTTTTTTCTAACTCTAACACAAATTTCATGCTTATTATAGAAAAATTAAAATACAGAAAAGCATAAGGAAGAAAATGGAAGTCACAACAAGCTCTTTCCTACCTCAGGGACACTGTTCCCAAGCTTGGCTCATTCTCACTCTTAGGGTCTCATTGCTCTGTAGAAGAAGCCTTCCCTGTCAACCAAACCCCAAGAGGACCCCTCACAATGATGTGTTCTGTCATTTCATCCTATATGAAGTGAAATAATCGGAGTGAAGTTATGGACTTTCCAAAATTTTCCTGATAAAACCAATCTACGTTTCATAAAGTTTATGCCAATTTATGTTTTTATAAAACGTATATAACATAGTCTCTCTCACTTTATCTTCTGGAATTGCAAATATTCCATTTTTTAATAATTGTTGAATGTGTTAGTCACTAGAGTAAAATATAACAATATCCTTTTAGATTTAACACAAGAGGTAGGTAGGTAGGTAGGTCTAAAAATCTTTTCTGATTGCCTCCTACTCAGCTAAAATAATTTTTATGGTGCATTTCCCCAATTCATATATTCATTTTATCCCATATTATTTTGCAGTCTTACTTCGGATGCTTTGCCATTCTCCTTGTGTTGCTTAATCTGCTTGTCTTTTTTCCCAATTATACTAAAAGCCTCATAAGGCCAGTTTGGTACAATTCAATTCAACTAATAGTATTGCATTCTTACTTTGTAAAAGAGGTAGTGCTAAGCACTGAGTAGGAGAAAAACCAAAATGTACAATCTTTGTTCTCAGAGAAAGGTAAAACATGCACAATTAGCAGTGTCAGAAGGCAAATCTGTCACTTATTCCCTTATGCAATAAGTAATGGACAATTACTGATAAGTAATAAATAAGAAAATGAAATTTCAAAATAATATATAGCAACTCAGGAGAGGAAGAATTTAAAAATGGCAAGGGTGACCAGAGAAATACTTAAAAATCAGATGATCCAAGCTAAGGGTTGATGAATCAGCAGGAAAGGTGGACACAGTTGGGGAGAGAGCGCCATTAACACAGGAACCGGAGGTCACAGGCAAAAAAAAAAAAAAAAGTAACATGGCCATGGTGGCTGAATTAGAAGGATTATCGAGATTGCAGGCTAAGCAATTACAGAGAGTACTGAATGGCATGCTGACTTAGGACTTTATTTTTATGATTCATGATTGCTTCTTAAAAGTTTTGCAAAACAGTAGGGAGGTGACTCCCTGTTCACAAAAGTCCGTAGCAATCTTGTGGTTGCTACGATATTCACTGGTAAAAATATTTCAAAGGCTACAGCGAAATTTCCATTTCCACACATCAGTTCCAAACATAGGTTATCATTGTTTGTAGCAAGTAATGATATAATGAACACGAACTCCCTTACACCCCGCCCCAGGTCAACCTTACGCCACTTTTAAGGAAATGGAGGTGTGTTACCTTCACTAGAGATGATTCCCATTAAGGGAAAATCTCTCCCTGTCAGCAGGTGGGCAAACCAAGTGACAAGAGGGGTGATGATTCATCTAATTTTGAATTCACCCACTGTTTGATGGCAGCATTCACAAAAGAGGGAGGCAATTGGATCGCTAACCAGACATCTGCTACATTGACAACTCTTTATTATTCCAAATATAGGACAGTGTGATCTGACGAGTGTACATGGGACTGGAAAAGGAGCAATTGGTAAAATGAATGTGATTACCTGAATGCATGTTTTCACAGAGCATCATGTTTCAGTCATTCAGACATTTGTTCAACAAATATTTAAGAACCTTCTATACAATATTTTGTGAGACACTGGTGAATGTATGATGATCATTCCATAAATCTTACCCTCTGGAATTTTATAGCCTAATAGGGAAGAAATGTCTTTGTAGAAAGCAACATGCTTTAGTTGGGTTGATTCACATGAACTCGATATTTCAGTCTTCAAAGTCTTACTTTGTCCATGAAATAGTCACACACACACACACACACACACACACACACACACACACACACACACACATGCACGCACGCACACCCCACGCCCATTTTCTCGAGGCTGATTGTCCATTTGGCCCTAGAGAGTGGAAAAACTAATTGACTTTTCCTATGCCTCTCTGAACAGACAGGGTTGATCTGGGTTGCAGCTGTGGTTTAATTTGTGAATGTGCAATTGAAAATAAAACACTTATTGGATTACAGCCCCCAACCAACTCTTTGGCAAACTGACAGCATTGGCCAAAAATATGAGGGTCATATAATAATTAGAGAAATGATTACAACATCCAGAGGAATATCCTGGTCATATCAATGGGGGGATTTTGCTGCAGTTTGTTTTAACTACATCCCCAGCCTCTTTTCAGGATGAAGTCAATCTAAAAGTCCTCTGGATTCTGCTCTCTCTGACACATTCATTTTCTCTACAACTGTATGAGAGGCTCTCACCAAGCCTTCGTTTATATAAGGAGGAAAAACAAAGGTAAACTATAAAGAATACTTCCTTTCCTTACCTATATTTGATAAATGCTAGTCTTTGACTTGTAATTAATCACATTAGGGAGACATTCAATTACAAACATCCACATACCCTTATTGTCAAATTCACCTCTCTCAAACTTTAGGAATAGGTATCTCCAAAGGGACCCTGAGTTTATGGGTGAAAGGACACAAGCTGGTATGCTTTCCTAGGTACTGAGCATTTTTACACTAGGCTGAGAGTCATTCTAATCCTTCCTTCCTTCCTTCCTTCCTTCCTTCCTTCCTTCCTTCCTTCCTTCCTTCCTTCCTTCCTTCCTTCCTTCCTTCCTTCCTTCCTCCCTCCCTCCCTCCCTCCTTCCCTCCCTCCCTTCCATTTTTTTTTTCTTTGTTACTCACTGCAGCTATTCCTGCAGCATTATTATGACTGAGGTTGAATCTGCACATTAAGAAGCATTAGCCTCACATGTGCCTCCTCTGTCTTTGCTTTGGGTGAGTGCCCCTCTCATCACATCCCGTCATATCTGTCCCTCCAAGCTCTGTCTGCCACTCTCACCCCTAAATGACAGAGCAGGTTTAGCAAAGCCTTCACTCAGATTGGTGTCCTCACTCCAAACTTCCATTTATCAAATTATTGTCACAGAAAGCTTAGGAAAGCACAAGGGAAGATCTTTCAAGTCGGGCTGAGTAGACTCTGAGGCCACTTTTACCTATGTGACACCTCTGTCCTTGCGCATCTTCACAAAAGTGGATTTTGAGAATTTTTGCACTGTCCATTTCACAAAAGGATCTCAAATGACTTACAGTAAAGGATGCAAAGATACCTCCAAACATGTATTGCCTGCTTTGTCCAATTCCAGCCATTTATATAATTTAAACATGTATGTGTTTTAACTCATTATGAAGAGACTAAAGAAAACTATATGCTCTTCTACAATCTCCACGTTAACTGAAACCGAAGCACCATTCTGACAAGGACAGTGACAGACAGAGATGCTGCCTAAATTGGAGAGGGAAAAAGACAAAGTGTGTTCATGTCGCAAATTGTGTTTATGCTGCTGCAAAAATGAATACATTATCATGCTTTTCACAAATGAGTTCCTAGAAATCAAAGAGGGATGGGTTTGTTAAGGACATTTTTGGTGCTGCATCTGTTTTTTATTTGTTTAGCAGAAGTCTCCTGAAAAGAGAGAGGCAGGGGTTGCAGGGAAAGTGAAATGAAATAGGGATGAGAGAAAATTAATTTGAAGGTCAAATGACATATCTCAGTTACCTTGACACTTATTTTAGTAGCTGATTCATGCTCAATACAGTCGACTGTTCTCCCACACAACAGTGAGAAACTGGAATAGAATAACCCCATAAGCTGGCAGAGACAGATGAAGAGGGTTAATAAGCAGAATACTTCAAGAAATCTACAGAGATCTATTGTTGTACACTCAATATAGTTCATCTGGAGCAACTCCCTTTGCCCCTTTCTTTTCCTTCCTTTTTCTTTTTTGTAGTTCAGAGTATTGCTGGTTGAGATCTACGAAGAGACTCACACAGTGAAAAATGTTACTACTTTATTACTTCTCATTTTTAAATATTAATATTAGCAGAAACTATCCCTGCTGTTTGTTATACCTTGTGAAATGAGACAAATAGGGAAGATACTTCATTCAGTGTCTTGCTGTAACCCAGAAAGCTCTAACAACAAAAGAAGCAAATCCAATCATATATTTTTCCATGTTGGGGCTAGCACTGGGTTATTCAGGGTGGGGGGATAGAGTAGAGGGGAGAGGAAGATTACTCTCTGCCTTATTGGGTCTAAAAACCGAGCATTTTTTAGAATGAACTTCGAATAAAAGTTCCAAATACTATACAATAGAAATTATTAAATTAAGAAAAAACATAAAATATTTGGGCAGCGAACAAATGAACCAAGTCATTTTGACCTAGGTGCAAGTAATAATCTTGGAGATAGGATTTTGTTCGAGAAGGATAAATACATTTTGAATTGATGCAAGAATCAACTTTATTTCATTCAGTAATTTACTAGGATTGCTGGTATTGTTGTCATTATGAAACTAGGTGTCTTTTTTTTAATAATTTTTGATTTTTATGTTAATCACCATACATTACATCATTAGTTTTTGATGTAGTGTTCCATGATTCATTGTTTGTGCATAATACCCAGTGCTCCATGCAGAACGTGCCCTCTTTAATACCCATCACCAGGCTAACCCATCCCCACACCCTCCTCCCCTCTAGAATCCTCAGTTTGTTTTTCAGAGTCCATCATCTCTCATGGTTCGTCTCCCCCTCCGATTTACCCCCTTCATTCTTCCCCTCCTGCTATCTTCTTCTTCTTTTTTTTTTCTTAACATATATTGCATTATTTGTTTCAGAGGTACAGATCTGTGATTCAACAGTCTTGCACACTTCACAGCGCTCACCATAGCACATACCCTCCCCAATGTCTATCACCCAACCACCCCATCCCTCCCACCCCCCATCACTCCAGCACCCCTCAGTTTGTTTCCTGAGATTAAGAATTCCTCATATCAGATACATGTCTTTCTCTGATTGACTTATTTCGCTCAGCATAACACCCTCCAGTTCCAACCACATCGTTGCAAATGGCAAGATCTCATTCCTTTTGATGGCTGCATAATATTCCATTGTGTATATATACCACCTCTTCTTTAGCCATTCATCTGTCGATGGACATCTTGGCTCTTTCCACAGTTTGGCTATTGTGGACATTGCCGCTATAAACATTGGGGTACACGTACCCCTTCGGATCCCTACATTTGTATCTTTGGGGTAAATACCCAGTAGTGCAATTGCTGGATCGTATGGTAGCTCTATTTTCAACTGTTTGAGGAACTTCCATACTGTTTTCCAGAGTGGTTGCACCAGCTTGCATTCCCACCAACAGTGTAGGAGGGTTCCCCTTTCTCTGCATTGCTGCCAACATCTGTGCATTCCTGACTTGTTAATTTTAGCCATTCTGACTGGTGTGAGGTGCTATCTCATGGAGGTTTTGATGTGGATTTCCCTGATGCCGAGCGATGTGGAGAGCTTTTTCATGTGTCTGTTGGCCATTTGGATGTCTTCTTTGGAAAAATGTCTGTCCATGTCGTCTGCCCATTTCATGATTGGATCATTTGTTCTTTGGGTGTTGAGTTTGATAAGTTCTTTATACATTTTGGATACTAGCCCTTTATCTGATATGTCATTTGCAAATATTTTCTCCCATTCTGTCGGTTGTCTTTTGGTTTTGTGGACTGTTTCTTTTGCTGTGCAAAAGCTTTTTATCTTGATGAAATCCCAAGAGTTCATTTTTGCCCTTGCTTCCCTTGCCTTTGGCGATGTTTCTAGGAAGAAGTTGCTGCGGCTGAGGTTGAAGAGGTTGCTGCCTGTGTTCCCCTTTAGGATTTTGATAGACTCCTGTCTCATATTTAGGTCTTTCAACCATTTGGAGTCTATTTTTGTGTGTGGTGTAAGGAAATGGTCAAGAAAGGATGCTGTACTTTGTCAAATGCTTTTTCTGCATCTATTGAGGGGATCATATGATTCTTGTTCTTTCTTTTGTTAATGTGTTGTATCACGTTGATTGATTTGCGGATGTTGAACCAGCCTTGCAGCCCAGGGATAAATCCCACTTGGTCGTGGTGAATAATCCTTTTAATGTACTGTTGGATCCTATTGGCTAGTATTTTGGTGAGAATTTTTGCATCCATGTTCATCAAAGATATTGGTCTGTAATTCTCCTTTTTGATGGGGTCTTGTCTGGTTTTGGGATCAAGGTAATGGTGTCCTCATAAAATGAGTTTGGAAGTTTCCCTTCCATTTCTATTTTTTGGAACAGTTTCAGGAGAATAGGTATTAATTCTTGAAATGTCTGATAGAATTCCCCTGGGAAGCCATCTGGCCCTGGGCTTTTGTTTCCTGGGAGATTTTTGATGACTGCTTCAATTTCCTTAGTGGTTATAAGTCTGTTCAGGTTTTCTATTTCTTCCTGGTTCAATTTTGGTAGTTGATACATCTCTAGGAATGCACCCATTTCTTCCAGGTTACCTAATTTGCTGGCATAGGATTGCTCATAATATGTTCTTATAATTGTTTGTATTTCTTTGGTGTTGGTTGTGATCTCTCCTCTTTCATTCATGATTTTGTTGATTTGGGTCATTTCTCTTTTCTTTTTGATAAGTCTGGCCAGGGGTTTATCAGTCTTGTTAATTCCTTCAAAGAACCGGCTCCTAGTTTCGTTGATCTGTTCTACTGTTCTTTTGGTTTCTATTTCATTGATTTCTGCTCTGATCTTGATTATTTCTCTTCTCCTGCTGGGTTTAGGCTTTATTTCCTGTTTTTTCTCTAGCTCCTTTAGGTGTAGGGTTAGATTGTGTATTTGAGACCTTTCTTGTTTCTTGAGAAAGGCTTGTATTGCTATATACTTTCCTCTCAGGACTGCCTTTGCTGTATCCCAAAGATTTTGAACAGTTGTGTTTTCATTTTCATTGGTTTCCATGAATTTTTTTAACTCTTCTTTAATTTCCTGGTTGACCCATTCCTTCTTTAGTAGGATGCTCTTTAGCCTCCATGTATTTGAGTTCTTTCCAACTTTCGTCTTGTGATTGAGGTCTAGTTTCAAAGCATTGTGGTGAAAATATGCAGGGAATAATCCCAATTTTTTGGTACCAGTTGAGACCTGATTTGTGACCTAGGATGTGATCAATTCTGGAGAATGTTCCATGGGCACTAGAGAAGAATGTGTATTCCGTTGCTTTGGGATGGAATGTTCTGAATATGTCTGTGAGGTCCATTTGGTCCAGTATTTCATTTAAAGTCTTTATTTCCTTGTTGATCTTTTGCTTAGATGATCTGTCCATTTCAGTCAGGGTGGTGTTAAAGTCCCCCACTATTATTGTATTGTTGTCAATGTGTTTGTTCGCTTTTGTTATTAATTGCCTTATATAATTGGCCACTCCCATGTTAGGGGCATAGATATTTACAATTGTTAGATCTTCTTGTTGGATAGACCCTTTAAGTAGGATAGAGTGTCCTTCTTCATCTCTTATTACAGTCTTTGTTTTAAAATCTACTTTGTCTGATATAAGGATTGCCACCCCAGCTTTCTTTTGGTGTCCATGAGCATGGTCAATGGTTTTCCACCCCTCACTTTCAATCTGGGGGTGTCTTTGGGTCTAAAATGAGTCTCTTGCAGACAGCATATTGATGGGTCTTGTTTTTTAATCCAATCTAATAGCCTGTGTCTTTTGACTGGGACATTGAGCCCATTTACATTCAGGGTAACTATTGAAAGATATGAATTTAGTGCCATTGTATTGCCCGTAAGGTGACTGTTACTGTATATTGTCTGTGTTCCTTTCTGATCTATGCTGCTTTTAGGCTCTCTCTTTGCTTAGAGGACCCCTTTCAATATTTCTTGGAGGGCTGGTTTCGTGTTTGCAAATTCCTTTAGTTTTTGTTTGCCCTGGAAGTTTTTATCTCTCCTTCTATTTTCAATGATAGCCTAGCTGGATATAGTATTCTTGGCTGCATATTTTTCTCGTTTTAGTGCTCTGAAGATACCATGCCAGTCCTTTCTGGCCTGCCAGGTCTCTGTGGATAGGTCTGTTGCCAATCTAATGTTTCTACCATTGTAGGTTACATATCTCTTCTCCCGAGCTGCTTTCAGGATTTTCTCTTTGTCTCTGAGACTCGTGAGTTTTACTATTAGATGTCGGGGTGTTGACCTATTTTTATTGATTTGGAGAGGGGTTCTCTGTGCCTCCTGGATTTTGATGCCTGTTTCTTTCCCCACATTAGGGAAGTTCTCTGCCATTATTTGCTCCAATATACCTTCTGCCTCTCTCTCTCTTTCTTCTTCTTCTGGGATCCCAATTATTCTAATGTTGTTTCATCTAATCCTATCGCTTATCTCTTGAATTCTGCCCTCGTGATCCTGTAGTTGTTTCTCTCTCTTTTTCTCAGCCTCTTTATTTTCCATCATTTGGTCTTCTATATCGCTGATTCTCTCTTCTGCCTCATTTATCCTAGCCGTTAGTGCCCCCATTTTTTATTGCACCTCATGAATAGCTTTTTGATTTCAACTTGGTTAGGTTTTAGTTCTTTTATTTCTCCAGAAAGGGTTTCTCTAATAACTTCCACACTTTTTTCAAGCCCAGCTAGTATCTTTAAAGTCATGATTCTGAACTCTAGGTCCAACATCGTACTAATGTCAGTATTGAGTAGGTCCCTGGCAGACGGTACTACCTCTTGTTTTTTTTTGCTGAGGTGATTTTTTTCGTCTTGTCATTTTGTCCAGAGGAGAATAGATGAATGGGAACAGAATGCTAACAGGTTAACAACATCTCCAGCAAATATACTCCATACAAATCAGAAAAGACCTGAAACCAGTGGACAAGAAAGGGAAAGAAAGAAGAGAAAAAAAAGGGAAAAAGAAAAAGATAAAAACAAACAAACAGAACAAAACAAAACAAAAAAACAGAATATGATCAAATATGTTCAGGCTAGTGCATAGATCAGTGCCATGCCACACACTAGACTTTGGGTGTATTTTGGTCTGTTAGAAGAAAGTGCCTGCTAAAATTTTAAAGTAAGAAAGACTTATATATGTACAAAATAAGGGCTGATACAATGAAGGGATGGCAGGTGACTGTAAAGATGAAAATTATAAAATATTTTATAAAAGGTATTGATAAGAAGTTGTTTTTAAAAAGAAAGAAGATTTAAAAAGAAGAAAAAAGAAAAAAAAGGGAGAGAATGTGATCAGGCAGGAGACTAGAACAAAGCCATACACTAGTGATTTAGGGTATATTTTGATCTGTTAGAAGAAATTGTATCTCAAAATTTTAAAGAGAGAACAACTTATATATATATTTCAAAAATAAGGGTAACTACTATGAAGGGATAAAAATATGACTTTAAAAATGAAAAATAAAAACTGTTTTTTTATAAAAGGGATTGATAAGATATTGGTTGAAAAAGGGAAAAAGAAAAATAAAAAAAAACAGTTAAAAAAATTAACTTTGAAAAACTAATGATTCATGGTAAAAAAGCCATGAATTCTATGTGCAGTATTCCCCTAGCGCTGGAGTTCTCCCGTTCTCCTTGATCGGTAAACTTGGTCTCGGCTTGCTGTCTGTTCATGCTGATCTTCTGGGGGAGGGGCCTGTTGCCGTGGTTCCCAAATGTCTTTGCCGGAGGCGGAATTGCCCCGCCCTTGTCGGTCCGGGCTAAGCAAGCTGCTCCTGTTTGCTCTCAGGAGCTTTTGTTCCCTGCAAGCTCTCGGCACAGCTTTGGAGGACCAGGGTGAAAATGGTGGCCTCCCAATCTCCGCCCAGAGGAGCTGAGAACTCGGGGCCCTGCTCCTCAGTGCGCCCCCAGAGAAAAGCAGTCAATCACTCCCGTCTCCCCGGTCTCCGGCCGCACTCCGTGCTCACCCGGCCTGTGACCGAGCATTTCTATCTCTGGCACCCGACCCCGTGTGGAGTCTCCAAACCCAGCAGATCCCTGCGGTGCGCTCCCGCATTTCTCCTCCCGGGGGAGGAAGGTGAGTCTCCCCGGCTCTGCCGCTTGTTGGGTCCCTGCTGGAGGAGCAGGGGCCTGTCACCGATCACAGTTTATGGCCACCCTGAGCTGAGAGCCCGCACCTCGGCTCCGTCTCTGCAGCCGGCTTCCCCGCTCCGATCCCTGGGAGCTCTGGCGCACTCAGGCACCCCCGGTCTTTCTGTGACCCCGAGGGTCCTGAGACCACACTGTCCCGGGAGGGTCCCCCCCCCCCGCTTAGCCACTGGAGCGATGTCCCTCAGCGGAGTTGACTTCTAAAAGTTCCGATTTTGTGCTCCGCGGCTCTAGCACTTGCCAGAAGCGGCCGATGGAGGCCCCTTCCCCCACCGTCTATCCTCCCAAATATCGCCTCAGATTCGCTTCTCTGCACATCCTACCTTCCAGAAAGTGGTCGCTTTTCTGTTCAGAGAGTTGTTGCTACTCTCCTCTTCGATCCCCTGTTGAGTTCGTAGGGGTTCAGAATGGTTTGATCCCTATTCAGCTGAATTCCTGAGACCAGACGAAATCCAGGTCTCCTACTCCTCCGCCATCTTGCTCCGCCCCCAATCGAAACTTGGTGTCTTTAACATTTTTTGCAAAGACTGAAGGAAGAGGGTATGGATTGGCCAAAGGTGGAAAAAAGCTGACGAACTAGCCAGAGTGAGAGGAGAATTCAGGATTCTTGTATCTCTAGCCAAAGATTTTTCTTCTAGATTGAAATCCAGTTGAGTAAGATAATCAAATGATAAAAGCAGCTGCTTTTAATTCCCTTTTCCCAAAGCTCTTGTTTGTAAATTTTAACACTCGTTGTATTACGACTTTTTTTGTTCTTCTATTTTCCATCTCTACATTAGATAGGTGTTAAATAGCACATCGTATTTCTCCCTTATTCCCCAGATTCTAGCAACATTCCTGGTTTTCAGTAAGTACCCAATACCTGATTTAGGGAATGGATTAAATAAAGGCTGGGTAATGATGTCAATCTACTTCTGAGATTGATTTAGATAAATGAGTGGTAACATTTGAAAAAAATGCAGTGATAATACTATAAATTGGAGTTACAAACAATATTCCAATGAGAGCAATTTGCTTTCATTTTAATGGGCTCTCAAATATTCAGTAGGGAGATCTTTGGGCTATTGGAGTATAACATCACAACTACCCATGTTAAATATCATTCTTGGATTTTTCATATGCTAGTAGCCTTAACTTATCAGGACACCATCACACTGACTGCACTTCCTTAATTTAGCCACACTTCTATTGTCACTATTTTACAAATGAAAAATAAAAAGACCATGTCTCTATATACTCCAGGTCCTTCTTAGATGTACTATTTTAAAATTTTACAATGACTTTGAGGAAGTTATTTGTAATTCTGTTTTATAGATAAACAACTAAAACTCAGAGAGATTAAAACTATGTCCAAATTATACACATGGTAAATGTATATACCAAATTATACACATGGTAAATGGTAAAGCTGATACATGTTTTCTTGTATAGATGTTTAATATTTTTCAGGTATACCTAGGAAGGATGTGCACTTTTTCAACTTTATGATGAAATTAATTTCCAAAATGGCAACACTAATTTTACCCTCTTTTTATCAGTGTCATGAAAGTTTCCATTGTTCTATATCTTCCCCCGATATGTGGAATTGGCAGACGTTAATTTTTTCTTCCAATCTGGTGGCTGGTTATTTTAATTTGAGAATCTCTTTGTGTTTTCACATTATGGTCATACTCTTCCACATCGCCTCCCAGGGAAGAAATGATGTGCCCAAAGTGCACCGGTGGCCAAGCCCTATTCCCAGTGCCAAGCACCAGAACACACCGTCCTGTGATTGCCATGAGCAGGCCTGCTCCCCAGTAGAGAAGGATATGAGCACTACAGCAGTCACAGCCTTGGACAGGGAACGTGAGGTGTGATCAATATTCTTTCTCTCTCCTGTCCCTATGGGGCAATGCTTCCCTCAGACCTCAGCCAGATCCCAGGAAACTTGGCGTTTTCACTGGAGGATGCTTGCATGTTGCTATTGCTCACATTTCCTTGTCTGAGTTTATGAGAATTTTCAACACAACAAAGGCCAGAGTTCCTGTCCACAAAATAGATTACAATCTATCAGGGTGAGAAGGACAATGCAGCTGGTGCAGCACAAACTCAGTCCTTGTTCATAAACACTTTCTGGCCTTTAGAACACTTGTGACCGACAACAGGGCATGTTTATACAGCTCCTTCCAAAAATAAAATCGACAAAAAAAATCAGTAAAGTCATAATGTCACAATTTCCCATACTCAAAAATGTAGTGATATTTTTGTTTTCGTTTTGGAAACGTTCCCCATTGAGAAATAAGGTCCGAAATACTACAGAAAAGAATGGATTCTAAATACAGTAAAACCTGTGAACCACAGAGAAGAATGACGTCTCCTCCAGAGACAGAGAAACTACAGAGATGATTTCTTAGAGACGATTTATTTAATTCTGGGTCCTTTTATTCCATAAAGTACAGGTGCTTGACTGTACAAGCACATGAAGAAACCCAACATTAAATCTTAGTCCTCCTAATATTGATCTGAAAACACGTAATTGACTTGTTTATATGCACTTGCTTAAGAAAGGATGCCATTGATTCAAACCAGTTGAGCTCATTAGCCCTGTTGACTCATTGGTCAATAAACTGGCTTTCCCTCATGAAGTTTCTCCCTATCCTAGGAAGAAACAGAGTTCAGTGTAAAAAAAAAAAAAAATAGCTTCCAATGCCACTGAAACCAAACTATTCAATTTAGCTTTCCATTTTGAACTTTGCTCATTCTTATTTTGATTTTTCATTATACAAGAAATACATTTGTATTATAATATTTGAAACACAGAAATAAAGAAAACGAAACAAAAATGCTTTATTATACCCAATTCCACTACCTTCCACAGAGGTTATCATGGATTTTAATTTGGTGTGGATCTCTTAAAACTGCTTTCTAGGAGTGCCTGGGTGACTCAGTCGGTTAAGTGTCTGCCTTCGGCTCAGGTCATGATCTCAGGGTCCTGCAATAGAGCCCCACATTGGGCTCCCTGCTCAGTAGGGGAGTCTGCTTCTTCCTCTGCCCTTGCTTGTGCTCTCTCTCTCTCTCACTCACTCTCAAAAAAATATATTCTTTAAAATAAACAAATAATTACATACATACTTACATAAAACTGCTTTCTATATATTTATTTAGAAGTACTGTACATGGTTTATATTTTTAATATCTTTACCTCTATGACATAATATATTATTCAATAACTTGCTTTCATAGTCTTAATAACATATCTTGGAAACATTTAATTATTTTAAATGGTTGTAGGATAATCTATAGCATGGGTATACTCTGGTTCATTTTACTATTCTTCTAATAATCGACATTTAGATTGTGGCTAATTTTTGCAACTATGCTAACAATGCAGCAGTAAATATCCTTGGGCTTTCCTGTGGATGCTTCTTTCTGTCAGAAATTCCCAGATAATCTGACTACCCAAGTACACCTGTATACTCTATGCGTTATTAATTTAAACTGAAGGGCAGGGAAGAGTGATTATATATGATAATTATTGCTAACTTTTGTTGAGTACTAATTGTTTACCAGCTACTACTTGTGCATTAACTAAATGACCTTTAAAATGGCCCTATAAGGTAGCTACTATTGTTAGCCTTCTTTTATATATGGGGAAACTGAGGCAGGGAGGAATTAATTACATAGCTAAAAGTCATCAATCTAGGAAATGGAAGACGAGCTTTGAATCCATACATATTCCTGGAGCCTATATTTTTAACCATTATACTGCACTGCCTCCCAACGTGACTATATAAGGAATCAATAAAGTAGTTTGTAAAAGTTCTTGGGTAATTTCAGTGTCCAGTTATTTTTGGATAGGGTGAGGGTGTGTGGGATTTATGTGGTGACATGTGAAGTGTATAAGAAGTGTAAATTAGAAAGAGACATGAAGGCTCAGTCATCCCAGATGAAGGAGATTTATAGAGAGTAGCTAAGGAAATAAAAATCTTAAAAATATTCAGATGGATTCCAATTGCACAGTTTTATTCTTTACACATGTGTCCCTGGAAGGTACTTTACCAATGTTACATTTAAAGGATGTTGAGAATCTGGAATTCCTCCAGGAAAAAAGAAAAACAGCCTAAAATGACAGAAAGTAAGTCCTAGGGAAAAAAATAAAGCCAAAGAGAACCATTCTGTGGATGTTAATTAATAGCTGGGTGCATGGTCCTCTCCTCTGTGTTCTGGCAAAAATGAAAATGAAATTCCTGAAACACAGTCCCTCTGAAACTCTGCTTGTTTTCTAACAATGGAGATGAGACCCAGGGAGAAATACTTGTGATACACAATAGAGGGGTCATATAGACAAAAGGAACAAATAATATAAAACATAGATAGGACACCCCCTCTGCACTAGACATTGTCCAAAGACTCATCTTATTTAATTCCCACAGCAGCCATTGCCATAGTTAAGGAAACAGGTGCTCTGAGTTATTAAATAGTGTGCTAAGACACAGGGCTGGTAACTTTGATTCAAACCCCAAATCTGCCTCACTCCAAAGCTCAGATGTTTCTTAGCACTCCTCCACTCCTTTGGAAAAGAGAAGAAAACTGGAAAATGATTACTCTTTGCAAATAAATGAAGAGTTCCTACAAAAGGTCCATAGCATGGACAGTTAGACTAGGAAGATTTCAGATGAATATACTGAGGCTCTTTGTGTTGGATGAAAAACGCTCTATAAAGAGAAGGCTCATTCTAAGAAAGTGTCAGTAGGGCTGATATGTGTATGTTTTCTCTGGAAGATTCCTATTCCTTGTTAAAATATTGACATGCATCCAAATTGTTTCATACATGGCTACTGTCCGGGACTCCTAACTGCCTCCCAATACTACGACTTATCCCCAACTCCCTCCCCATTATCCAGCCAAAAATTGTAACAGGATGTGGAACAACATTGGTCCTCCAGAATCCTTCTTCAGAACAGCTGCTGTCCATTTTGATTGGTTGATGCCTATGCCATACCAATTTTTCTCATTTGAACACAAGTCCTATATACAACTATCGGCCTTAGATGCTCGGGCTGAAACTGTATCATGTTCTCTCTCCAGGTCTCTTTCACCTCCACAGACATTATTTTATGTACTCGATAGGGGATTTACAAATCTGAATTTCAATCAGGTGCCGAATGAAAGCCAGAGAAGTTGTTTTTAAAAAGTGGGGCTTTGCATCATCACTTTTGTTCTCCTTTTCATTGTTATTAGCATACCTAAGGAATAGTCAGTATATGGATCTTAATCGTAGGAATCCTAAACTTCACCGTAATGGTGTCATATATCACAGGGATCTACTTAGCCTGAAAGAATCCAATCTGGTTTAAATCTTGAACTATTACAACTGTAACTTGAAATGTATGATATATACTCAAACAGATAAATAAAGGCAATAATAAATAGAAACAATACCAACACAGTGAATCACACAGTGAGTACCAAATACCACATAATTAGGTTTCCCAATCTTTATTTCTTTTAATCTAGTAATAAGGGAAAAAGGGAGAGTAGCACTGACCTCTGGGTTTCTCAATAAATATTCAACTAATGATGATTTTCCTCATTAAACCACACCCCATATATAGGGATAGGAAGAAGAAAAGATTAGTCTAAGTAGGTGGCATGACCAGAAGCAGCCAGTATAATCCCCTTGGGGTTAATTTGTTCATCTGTCTTTCCTCTAAGGCCAGGAATCTTTTTTGAAACTCATAAAAGATAAATATTCCCAAAGAGATTGTGGAGGAGAAAGGCAAGTTGGCGCTGTGGAGCAAACATTTTAACCATCTTGCAGCTACGACTTCTGGAGACTCAAGAAAGTCTATTGCTATGTGTTCAAGCGTTCATGCAAACACATACCAAAGAATTAAGATACATGTGTATTCGTGGGGGTTAGGAAAAGCCAGATGAAATGAATGCATATGAACTGAGGCTTGAGGGCAAACTTGCTCTCTTTCTCATATGGGGGGAAAAGCAACAGTTCCAAATTTCAAGTGCTTTCCTGTGCCCACATTACTATTTACTTACAATAATTTTCAGCTCTAAATTTCAGTTTGCTCTTACAATACCATTTATAATGGGCCATTCGTATTATCTCTCACTCAGCTTCCATCTCTGCCCCACTCCCCTTTGCAAGCGTGAAATAAAGAACTACATGACTTTATCAAAGTGAAGGCGGAAGTACATAAAACAGAACTTGGAATGCCTGCTCTGACCTCCAGCACAGTACATACTTTTCCACCCTTACACAGCATAGAACTTCACATTTCCAACTTTGGATTCTCCGTATCTCTGCCCAATGTGGTACAAACTGTCATTTTGATGTGACTCAACATCTTCTGCTTTCTTAAGCTGTTTAGTGGTCCTTTCTATGATACCACAGCTAATCCATATTCCCGACAGCCTCACATGCACACGAAACTCTCTTTGTCACAGTCCTACCTTCGGCTGACAGTACGTGGCCAAGAATTGTTTCAAATGAATATGGGATTAAAGATTCCCAGTTGTTACAGTTCTTGATTTTAACTTTGAATTCAAATTATACACTAACTGGGTGACCTTGTCAAGTTATTGAACCTACTTCATTATTTGCAACAGCATGATGTAACTATTTTTCAGAGTTAATGTGAGGACTAAATGAGATTATTCTAAGCATAGAATCTAGTACAACACAAGGTATGTGGTAAAACTCAGTGACCATATCTGGTACTATTATTATTGTCCTAAAAACAACAAACATAACAATAAAGGCTGATAGTCCACTGCCCACATAATTTCTCAGTAAAAAAAGAGGCAAAGAATTCAGATGTCAAGTTACGAAGTAATGCAGATACCAACTCTTCCATTTTGAGATGAACAAATTGAGGCCCCCCAAAATAAACAGTGATCCTGATTTCTTTAATCTTTCAGGTGTATGCAGCCAAAATGATCCACCATATCCTAAACACTATTGGGTGATCTGTATAAAATGTTGCATTCTGAATAGATATGCTTGGCTCTTTATGAAATGTCTATGTCTTATTTCTCATAGCCACCTAGTCCTGGCTGGTATGAACTCAAAGAAATCATGTTAATTTCTAAGGCTCATATTAAATTTAACTAGAATAGTCTGTATTTCAATAAGGAAAACCAAGATCTGAAGGGGAAAGAAACATAATACAAATCTTAGTTTTTGAAATTTAAATTATTTTGAATTAACATTTAAAATTTTAAATTATTTATTGTTTTGTATAGTATAGACAAGTTTTCTTCTCATTGAGAAATCTGTATAGGTTGGTATTGGAGTCTCAAATATTTTCTGAACTCATTCAATGACTACCAGTTACCATATGCCTTAGTTATCAGAAGCAAGAAAAGTTGTTTCTTTGGAACACACATTCACACCCACTTACATGCACTCATACAAATCCTATACCAATGCACTCACACATGAGTACATGCACTCATGCATACTCACACACACAGTCACACACAATGACACACATTTATGTAGCCGTTATGTGCTGATTATCCAAGAGCTACTAGAAAACTTGAACAGAATTTATGGTCATGTCTAGCATGAATATAAAATGATTTGGTGTCTATTTTCATCTGAGTTAATGTTACCCTTGGCCTTGGCTTCATACTTGACTTTTTCACCTGATTCTCCCTAGAAGTTGTTTTTCTTTTTTATTATGCATGATTTTGTAAAATGTTTCTGTGGAACAAGAAAGAGAATGAATGAAGACCAAGAGTGAAAACAAAGCTTTAGCACATGCAGTTGGTCAGAAGGCCCTTAACTCTCTGTGTCCTGGAGAGACCCCTTCATTGGGAATCACAGGTATCTTTGCTAATTTAAAATCAAGGGTTTTTTTTTTTCTCTTTTATGTACTTCCGCCTTCACTTTGATAAAGTCATGTAGTTCTTTATTTCACTCTTGCAAAGGGGAATGGGGCAGAGATGGAAGCTGAGTGAGAGATAATACGAATGGCCCATTATAAATGGTATTCTAAGAGCAAGCTGAAATGTACAGCTTAAAATTATTGTAAGTAAATAGTAATGTGGGCACAGGAAAGCACTTGAAATTTGGAACTGTTGTTTTTCCCCCCATATGAGAAAGAGAGCAAGTTTGCCCTCAAGCCTCAGTTCATATGCATTCATTTCATCTGGCTTTTCCTAACCTCAAGGAACACAAACAACTGCCTACTACTTGTTTGGAGAACCCCTTCCTTTGTTCAACAAACTGCCTTTCAAATTGGTTATAACCTACAGAACAAAAGTATAAAACAGGTCCTTGCAGATACATTATAATGAAACATTTTAAGGTGGGGGGAAATGCTATGTTTAAAGAGAAATATGCATATCGGGACCTCAGCAGCCCCCATCCAATGGCCTGCTTGCCTCTGTATGGGCTAGGACTACACCCGGTAAGCCTTACCATCTGACCCTCTCTTCCTGGAGAAGCCTAAGATGACAGGACCCATATCTGTTTCTTGCCACTGATGTTGCACCTTAAGAGACCTGCCCTTGGAATCACAATTCCTCTGCTAATAAGACAAGTCAAGATTCAGTTTGCAAGGGAGCTTGGGCTTGCAGAGCAATGTCTACCCTCCCTCCCCAGTACCAGCAAATGCCTATCTGCCTTTAAGAGGCCAGGCAAAAAAGCCCCACTCCTTCTGCACTCAGGACAGACCTCTTTTCCTGGGCCGGTGGAAAAAAGGAAGCAGCATTAATCCTGTCTTCTGTATTGGGAGTCTGTTACCTCTGTGTAAAGGCCCATTCGTGTAGAGTAAAAGAAACCTAATTGATACACTTTTGGAACCTGAAAAAAGATCAAAAAACAAAAACCAAAAAAAGAAAAAAAAAGCCATTTAGCCTTTGATCAAATTAGCACATCCACTAACTACCTAAGCAAACTGCATCAACTCACCAGGACATTCTAGATTGTTGTTTCCAAGAAGAGTGATCCTCTAGTTAAGCTCTCTTAAGTTCCTTCCAGGTCTATTTAAGAATCTGTAATTTTATCCCAGTATCCTGCTTTTAAGCCAGGACTTTAGCTCATGGATAAAGACAAAAATAATCTCTGTAGACAGCATGCCATGTGCAACCCTCATCTCAGGAAAGACAAGGGATCTTCCCATTTGAAGCTAAGTGTCATTTGCTAATGTCTCAATATACATTCATTGTGGGAGGCATTTAAAATAAACTTTGGGAGTGGCTCCCTGATTCTGCTTACTTCTGGGTGAGAGTCTGAGCTCTTTGAGATTTGTCCACTCTCTTTTCAGACACAGCTTGAGCACCTATCTGCATATAACCAAATAAATGAAGTGACAGCCTCTAGAGAGTTCTTCCATCTCCGTGACTCATTTTTCTCTAATATTGCTTTATTTTTCCCCCTCACCATTAAAAAAACATTGTCACTGTTTCACTTAAATATAATTGCTATAAAGGAAGATTATGCATATGTATGATGTGCTCTGAGAAGAGGCATCAGAGTCTGTTTGACAGCTATTCTATTTTATTTTTTTAAAGATTTTATTTATTCATTTCAGACACAGAGATACAGAGAGAGAGAGAACATGAGCAGGGAGAGAGGCAGAGGGAGAGGGAGAAGCAGGCTCCACGCTGAGCCAGGAGCCTGATGTGGGGCTCGATCCCAGGACCCTGGGATCATGACCTGAGCCGAAGGCAGACGCTTAACCATCTGAGCCACCCAGGCGCCCCTCTATTTTATTTTTTAAAAGGTTTACTTATTTATTTGAGAGAGAAAGAGCATGAGTTGGGGAAGGGGCAGAGAGAGGGAGAGGGAGAGAGAGAATCTCAAGTAGACTCTGCTGAGTGTGCAGAACCCAATGCAGGGCTCAGTCTCAGAACCCTGAGATCATGACCTGAGCTGAACTCAAAAGTCAGCCATTTAACCTACTGAGCCACCCAGGCACCCCTGTTTGACAACTATTTTAAATATTTCAATTTGGGGGGAGGGAGTTCAAGATCTGCCTCTTATTGATGGGTACCCAGAGTGGAGGGCATTAGAGATGATTCCTCACAAATGAGCGAGGAGCATACCTATTGATGAATGCTCAGAAAGCACTGACTGAGCCTTAGACAGGTTAAAAATAGGAAAATTGCTTGGGGCAGGGGGTTCTTGTAGTAAAAGGGCAGCAGCTACATTGTTGCAGCTGGAAGGAGACTAGAAACAAGATGCTTCCTTTATCCAAGGTCCTTCATTAAGGGCTGTCCCCTTCTTTACCAGCCTTCCCCACCCTTCCTTTTGCTTATGTGAGACAAAGCCTAAGGCTACAGATATGATATGAGACTCAGGAAGAAACATGGAAGCAATACTTCATAAAGACAATATTTTCTCAATGGCTGGTGATATTTTCCCAAGGTTAACAGGTCTTTTCACACGTATTAGAACAAGTTTCGCATTTTTAAAAGGCTGCAGCTTTTGAGCATTGAGTAGCACTGCCCTTTCAAGGCTGTTCCATCTCATGCCAGCCCATACTTGTCTCCTGCTCCGTCTGATTAACTGGCCAGCAGAGTGGAACATACTGGGGGACAACCTGGTTGAGAACCCAAATTCTGGGGCACAAGGAGTACAACTAATCCATGTGACCTGCTCATAAGTGTGTCTATCACTTCATTCCCAAACCCCACCTTAATCCTTAAGGGAACTAGGAGCATGCTCTGCACCTCTGGGAAAAAAAAATACAGTAAAATTGAAATCAGTCAGGCCCCACCCTGGCAACCTGACCATAATGACACAGATTTTACATGAAATCTATTGTTTCCCTTCACTTTCAAGAAAGACAAAATAAAGTGGCAAGTCCATCCATTTTTAGAGCACAGGGCCCCCACAAGTGTCTTCTAAGGGCTCCATGGATTCTTTGGTTCCTCCGTTTTGTATCCCCTTACCTCCTTGAATCTCCCAGCACCTCTTATTTCTTACATGCAAATTTTTTAATAAATTTAATTAAATTTTGAAAATATTAATCACAAAAGTCACAGGGATTGCCACACACCAAACATGGGAATTCATAATTTTGAGGAAGGGTTCAGAAACTATGACCCACAGGCCAACTCTGGTCCACCTGCTGTTTTTGTATGTCTTGTGAGCAAAGAATGTTTTTACTTTTTTAAAATAATTTTTAAGGGCACCTAGGTGGCTCAGTCGATTAGGCAGCTGACCCTTGATTTTTGGCTCAGGTCATGATCTCAGGGTCCTGGGATTGAGCCCCACGTTGGGCTCGGCACTCAGCAGGGAGTCTGCTTCAGGATTTCCTTGCACCCTCTCCCTCTGCCCCTCCCCCATTCATGTGCGCTCTCGCTCAAACAAATAAATAAACCTTTTTGAAAAATAAAATAATTTTTAAAAACCAAAAGAGAGTATTTCTTGATATGTAAAAATTATGTGAAATTCAAATATCAATGTATATAGATGCATTGTTTATCAGTACAGTGTCCTGTTCATTTGTTTATAGATTGTCTGTGGCTGCTTTTCTGCTGCATCCGCGGACTTGAGTAGCAGCAATGGGTACCAAATGGCCCACAATGCCTGAAATATTTACTATCTCACCTTTTACAGAACAGGTGTGCCAGCGACTGGTCTAGAGTTTCACCTTTATATAACCATCTGAGTTTGATATCTCAAAAACAAGGGAGTCCAGAACCTGTAGGATTCATGGAATTTAAAGTCATGACTTGCTTCAACTGCAAGATTCTTTTGTATTTTTCACATATCTCCAGAGAAAAGCTCAGCTTTGCCTTTGGAAATGTATTGTTCCAGAGGAGATTAGGAGTTAAGGACATCTATTACCATCTTCAGATGACTAAGAGTCAGGTAGAAAATGGATAATATGTATACTCTGAAGTCAGAATGTGTTTGCTTAGAAAAATCTGAGTGAAATCTTTCTCAGTGAAGGCACTAAAGGTAGGGACATGCATACCTCCCCTTATGGTATATTCATCTGCCTGAAAAAGTTGTACTTAAAATCATTTTTAGTGAGTTGAATCACTTCTATAAGGGAAGAACCTATGTATTTAGTTTCCCTCTTTTTTTTTAAGATTTATTTATTTATTTGAGAAAGAGAGAAACAGAGAGAGAGAGAGAGAGAACATGGAGAGGAGGGGCAGAGGGAGAGAGAAATTTAAGCAGATTCCACACAGAGCACAAAGCCCAATGTGGCGCTTGATCTCATGACCCTGAAATCATGACATAAGCCAAAACCAAGAGTTGGATGTTTAACCAACTGTGCCATCCAGGAGTCCCTCCCTCTTTTTTGTATTATGTACAGTATTAGTTATTTCATGTTGCATTGCAGATCATCACAAACTTAGAAACTTAAAACAACACACATTTATTATGTCACTGTTTCTGTGGATCAGGAGTTCCTGCAGAGCTTAGTTGGGTTTTCTGCTTCAGGATCTCAAAAGCTGCAATCAAAGTGCTGGATGGGGCTGCAGTCTTATCTCAAGGTTCAGCTGGGGAAGGATCTGCTTCTATGCACACATGATTGCTGGCAGAATTAAGTTCCTTGGGGCCTATTAGACTGGGGCCTCGGTTTCTTATAGATTATTAGCCAGAAGCTACAATCACTTTCTCGTTATACGGTCCTTTGTGTAGAGAAGTTTATAACATAGCAGTCTGCTTTATCAATGCTACAAGTGGGAGAGTCTTCCAACAAGACAGGTTATCATCTCCCATAATGTAATTAGGGAAGTGACATTTCATCACCCTTTTTCCATGTTCTGTTAGTTAATGCAGTCACAGTTTTTGACCGTATTTCAAGGGAAATGGATACACAAGGATGCTGATCCTGGGAGTTACAATAAGTGGGGGCCATCTCAGCCACTGTCCTAAACATAGAATTATATTCTTCTTGCTTCTGCAGACTGACCAGGAATATCCTCATGAAGAGGTATGCAAATGTGAGACTTATAAGAGAAGGCCCAAAGAGACCTATTAATTTTCATGTTCCCTTTGTTCGATAAAACTTTTTCAATTTTTAATGATTAAAAATAAAAAAAAAACTTTTCTTATAGAGTTAAAGTTTGCCTGGCTGACCCGAATTTGTCCTCCTTACTTTTTTCATCTCACCTCTGTGCATCCACCTATCCCAGCATTTACACTGATTGACAAACACCAGGTGCACGGCGCATCTGGCTCCCTCACCATATTCTGAGTTCCTTAAGGTCAGAGACCTTAGCTTGATCATTGCAACCCTACCTGGCACAAAACAGACTCTCCATAAAGGTTTCCTGAACGTGAAAATGAATGAATAGATAAATTATTCAAACTTTATATGTCTTTTCCCCTTCTATTCAACCCTTACAATAACCTAGTATGATACAAATAGTAATTCCTTTGTGTATTTATCTTATATATTCTTCATATAAGTTGATATGTATTTTTTTTTCCTAAATACTGCATTCTTAGAGCTTATATAGGTTTCTCAAGGCCAGAATTTAAAAACCACTGTTTTTGGTTTAAATTCCTTACTTTTTCTCCTGGAGCTGCAACCTGATTTTTGACCTTGTCTTTGAAATGTTGACCAACTGACCTTGATGCTAAGGGCACTGTATGTCAAAGCACATGCTCTCCCTCTAAAGTGTGGTATAAAGAAGTAGGCAGTGCCACAGGGCATCTGGCCAAAGAGTTCTTTGATGGAGGTGGGGAGGGGGAAGGGTGGAAGCACTTCATGTTTTTTTAGTCAGAATCCAGAATGTTCTGAAATGTACTAAAAATAAATTTATTTAAGCAGCCCCTTTGCTGGGATAAGGAATGCTGATTTTTTAAAAGAACTTGGGAGAGAATGTTTTGGTGAACTTGTATACCGTACCATAAATATTTTTACTAAAATTATAGAATTGTCTGTTTTCTTTCAAATTGCATCAGGACCCAGGCAAGAGCGATGAGTTTTTAATGTGGAAATTTCGTGCACACGTTTCGGCTTCTTCTTTTTCTTCTTCAACTTTGCCAAGCCTCATTTTATGTTTAGTAAAGATTGATTTATTAGTGCTTTTTTGGCCTACCTGATGTGTTATGCAATTTCTCAGCAAATTCGAGGACACAACCATCAGTTTGCAAAACTTGTTTAGTTGTAGCCAAAAAGAGGTTTATTAGATTCAGTCTGATTTATTTGCTATGCTGAATCATTTTTGCTTAGCCCAAAGCCTGAAGCCTGATCCTCTCTTTGCCTCCATCTTTTCTTTGAAATTAAAAGAGAGAGAGAGAAAGTGAAAGAGAAAGAGAGAGAAAAGAAAAGAAAAAAATTAATGAGACACAGTGAAACGTGTTTTGTTCCTCAGCGTGCAGAATAAAGTTCTCTGATCCGCTGCTGTTTGGAAACTACACGATGATAGAAATTGTTGCTTTGGATGGCCCAAGAGAGGAAGATCTTGAAGCTTGAATTGTTTTTCCTCCCAATAAAATACCATCAGTAAGGCAGGAAAGAGACTGCAACAGGATAATCTGCAAAAGCGAATATGCTCCTCTTGGTGACCGTAAATAGCAGAGGAAGGTGTTGAGAGGCAATGCTGCTTTTAAGTGGAAGGTGCGATGACCAGGGTCACTGCGCCTAGCTGCCACACTGTGGTTTACCCTCTGTGCAGAGACTTCAGATGTGGTTTCAATCCCATTGAGTGTAATTGACATGAATGCTTGTTGGGTGAACGTCCCAGTAATAGATCCAGCTTCTCCTTCTCTCCGGGCATTGCCAAGAATAGGCTCCAGTTCAGCACAGAATGAGTTTGCTCCAAGTTCTCATCAAACATAATTTCCACTTGTTTTCAAACTGATAAATCCTGAAAGGAGCATGTGCTGTTCACTTTGGTTTCTTGAGATGACTGTTCAGCTGCACATGTCTTTTGCATCTGCACAACTCAAGCTGTATTTATAATCCAATGTATCATCTCATGTTCAATAGCACATGTTGAGTGAGTCAGGGACTTCCTCACGTCGACGGGGAAGAAGGAATTTTAAGCTGTTGATCAATGCAAATGGGTAAGGCCCCTTAAGGACAGCTGTTGTGGGCTGAATTGTGCACCCCCCACCCCCAATTCATATGATGATGTCCTACCCTCAGTATGTCTGAATGTGACTATATATATGGCTACAGGGTGTTTAAAGAAATAAGATCATTGGGATGAGCGCTAATCAAATATGGCTGCTGTCCTTATAAGAAGAAGGGTTTAGGACACAGAAAACACAGACCAAGGGAGGACCATGTGAGAACACAGAGGGTGGCCATCTACAAGCCAATGAGACAGGCCTTGGAGGAAAGCAACCCTCCAACACCTTGATCTCCAACTTCCAGCCTCCAGAACTGTGGGAAAATGAATTTCTGTTCTTTAAGCCACCCAGTCTGGAGTAATTTGTTATGGAAACACTAGCAAACTAATACAGGGAATGAGTCTTCTAGTGAAGTTGCCCTCTTCAGGCAAAATTACTCTTTTTTGGGTGGAATTCAAGTTAGACCTCATTTAGATGTAGCATGTGACTTCATTTCTCTATAGAATGGTTTATTGGTGCGAGTGACTTGACATGTTACCTCACATGGTTGCCTTTGACTCTCTGTTGTTTATCCTGGCATCAGGACTGTACTGACTCCTCGATGCGTATAAGAAAGCGTTCACAGAAGGATTAGAGGACAATTTTCTTTGAAGAGATTATACTGATGAAGATGAGAACAGTTTGGGTGTAAAAGAACCATTGCTTTAATACCTACATGGATAAGCTTAAATCGCATTACCTAAAAGCCCTTTCTCTTAAATGAAGATGACTACTTAATAGAGCAAAAAAAGCATTAAACCGGAAATAGATAATATATGTAAAATCTCTCCAAGATTATGAAGATTATGCAGTGCTACACATCTGTGCAGTCTGACCTTTAGAATAACCTTGGGACATAATGGGGTTGGTATTATCATCGCCATTTTTCATCTAATGAGACAAAGACTCAAAGAGTTGAAGAGATTTGTAAATAAAGTATTTGAACTTCAAATTCAGGTAATCTGATTTAAAGCTTATCCATTTTCTGTCACTCTGCACTGACCCTGTAGAGTTAGTTCATTCAATGAGGAAATGAATGAAAAGCATGTAGCATGTATCTGTCAGATAGAAAATGATCTCATGTTAGACTGAGATCAATATTGTTATTAAGCAAAAACCTCAATTAAGAAGCCAGATATGTGTAAAGGATTGGTCGGTTTTGGTTCATTTATTATGATGAGGCATCTTAATTCAAATAATTATTTTGTTAGGCATGCTTGATAAAAAATCATTGAAAATGCATTACTCTAGGGCACCTGGGTGGCTCAGTTGGTTAAGCGACTGCCTTCGGCTCAGGTCATGATCCTGGAGTCCCAGGATCGAGTCCCACATCGGGCTCCCTGCTCAGCAGGAGTCTGCTTCTCCCTCTAACCTTCTTCCCTCTCATGCTCTCTATCTCTCATTCTCTCTCTCTCAAATAAATAAATAAAATCTTTAAAAAAAAAAGAAAATGCATTACTCTATTTTATTATGTAGTATAATGTGATGTACATCATTTGTATTTTATTATATTTATTTGTTATGATAAATTTCATTTTTAAATGTGCATAGTAGGATAGACCATAATGGAAAAGTGTGAGATGGTTGGAACCTATTCTGACCTATTAAGCCACTTTGATTTAAGAAAATTAGCAAATGCTGTGCAGGCACTTAGTAGGCAGTGAAGTTTAAGATTAACCTTCCCATTTAATGGGAATATATTGAGAACTTATTATGTGCCTGGCTCTATCATAAGCAACAGAAAACTGTATAACAAAAATAATATTTGAGGAAGTTGAATGTGGAGCAGTGAGAAATATGTATGGAAGGATGAGATAAGGAGAATTCATTATGGGGCCTTGTGTAATTCAGTTTTGATATGAGTGTGATCATAATAAAATTTTTCTGACATTTGAAGAAAGTCTCTTCTAGACAGCATAAAACTGTGTCATATTTGTAAACCCATTCTAACAGGTTCTGTCTTTCAAATGCTGTATTTAGACATTTACATTTAATGCAATTGTTGATAGGCTTAGAGTTAAGTCTACCATTTTAAATTGTTTTCTGTTTCTTCCCTCTGTTTCCCTCCCTCCTTGTTTGCTCTTTCTGACTTTCTATTAGGTTGTTTGGTTCCTCCCCATTTTTTGTATTCCATTTTAATATATCTACTGAGATTTTGATGATACCATTTTGTAGGGTTATTTTAGTGATTATCTGAGGGATTACAGGGTACATACTTAACTTCTGTCTGTGTGCTTATAATCAAAATTCTACCACTTCAAGCTGAATATGGAAACATTACTATCTTAAAGGTTTTGTGGTATGGTTGTAATATGCTACCTACACATACTTCAAAAGCCCCATCAGACATTGGAACAATTTTGTTTTCAGCTATTAAACCTATTTTAAAGAACTCAAGAAGATAAGCGTAGTCCAACCTTTTTACCCAGATATTTATTTACCATGTCTGTTGCTCTTCCTTTGTTCCTGGTGTTCCAAATTTCTGTCTGGTATCATTTCCCTTTAGTCTATAGAACTTAATTTAGCAAGTATTTTAGAATAGGCAGTGTATCTCTTAGTTTTCCTTCATCTGAGAATGCCTTATTTCACCATTATTAAAGGATATTTTTGCTGAATGAAGATTCAGGGTTATTTTCTTTCATCACTTAAAAATGTTATGCTATTTCTTTTTGGTCTTTATGGTATCTGATGAGAAATCTGCAGGAATTGAATCGTTGTTCCTCATAGATAATGCACTGTTTTGCTCTAAATTCTTTCAAGATTTTGTTTTTGCTGTTAGTCTTCAATAGCTTAATTATGATGGATGTGGGCATGAATTTCTTTCTTTAAGTTTATCCTTTTGGGGGGTCAACTCAGCTTCTTGAAACTGTGGGCTTATTCTCGTCAAAATGAGAAGTTTTCAGCTATTATTTCTTTAAATATATTTTTTCTGGCATTGCCTTCTTTCTCATCTCTTTCTGATAAGCTGATGACACGAATACTAGACTCTTTGTTATTGTCCTACATTTTCTCAATTCTTTTTCTTTCTGATGTTAAGATTGGATATTTCTTATTGGTTTATTTTCAAATTCATTGACTCTTCCTTCTGTCATTTCCAAACTGCCATCAAACCCATCCACTGAGTTGTGTTGCTGTTTGTTTTTTTTTTTAATTTTAGTTACTGTGAATTTTCCAGTTCTAAAATTTCCACTTAGTTCTTCTGTATATCTTCTGTTCCTTCACTGTCTTTATATTTCTATTTGTTTCAGAGTGTTTGTGTTTGCTTATTAGAGCATTTGTACACTAGTTTAAATTTGTCAGATACTTCCAATATCTGTGTTATCTTAATTATATCTGCCCCTGTCCGTTATCTTTTCCCATGTGAGTTGAGATTTTCCTAATTGCAATATGCTGAGTTATTTTGAATTATATGCTACTAATTTTGAGTAGTATGTAATAAGACCCTGCATCTCTTTCCAATTCTATGGAAAATATTGATATTTTTGTTTTAGTAGGAAATTAACTTTGTTAGATTCAAGCTGAAAATTCTAACCCACCTTCTATATATAGGCTGTGGTTCCAAAGTGAATTTGGTCTTCAAAGTCTTCAAAATGCTCTTTGGATATGTCCCATGTCTGTTGTGGCCTGCTGTTGGCTCAGTTCTCAGAGTGCCCTATGACTAGGATAAGTTCTATGAAAACAAGCCATGGTTATCCCAAACAGTTCACAAACAGTTTTATAGGGTCACTCTCCTGAACTTTAACCTAGCCGCGATCTCTACTCTCATCCTCTCTACTTTGTTTTTGTTTATTGCCTCCACCCTCTTGGGATCACAGTCTACTAATCAAAGAGAAAAATTCCTTCTAGAATTTTGGTTCTTGCTGGCCTTCACTGTTATGAAGATATTGGATTGCTTCAGGCCTGAAATGTAAAAGAATGAAGAAAAGCAGAAATAAAAACAGAGAGTGATTTCTATACTCTCTCACAGTCAATTCTCCTTCCTGGAGGAAGACCTGGAGGGCGTCTGCTCTAGCTTCTCTGTCTGTGCCAATACCCACTAAGGTTTTCATGCCCAATTTCATTCAGGTTGGAGGATTGTTAAGAAAAATGTTCACTGGGGCGCCTGGGTGGCTCAGTCGTTAAGCGTCTGCCTTCGGCTCAGGTCATGATCCCTGGGTCCTGGGATCGAGCCCCGCATCGGGCTCCCCGCTCAGCGGGAAGCCTGCTTCTCCCTCTCCCACTCTCCCTGCTTGTGTTCCCTCTCTCACTGTGTCTCTCTCTGTCAAATAAATAAAATCTTTAAAAAAAAAAAAACAAAAAAAAAAAGAAAAATGTTCATAAATGCACTATAGGCTCAATGGTACATTGAACTCTTGTCCTCCCTCTCCCAATTTACCTTCTACTGACTTTTCATAGTTTTCAGAGAGCTGCTCCATACAATCTGTTCAAGGTTTGTGTCTATAGTAACTGTAAGAAACAAAGTGTTATGTACTTACTCCATCTTATCTGGAACCAGAAACTTAGTAGAGATTTAAATGGATTTCTAATTATTTTGTGTTTGGAGGTGACTGATTTAATATTGTATTAAGTCTGTACAATGGAGCAGCTTCGTTTATACTAGTCACACAAATATTAGTGATCATGGCATATATCACATGGCTATGAGATATAAAATATAGCAGACATTGTCAATGCTATCCCTGTATAACTTCAGCATTCACCTACTGTCACTGTAAACACCTGAGATTTTCTGCTCAAAGGTTATATTCAGCTTGCACATCAGGCAAGTTGGGAGTGCCAGAGAAAGAACGTCTCCAGAATGAGACTTCAAACAATGACAAAAGTTATTGGATAAATACCCATAGCTCCCTCTTCCCTTGAGAAGCGAGTTCTGAGGTATTCTAACCCAGTCTCCTGGAGTTCTCCAGCAGGACTGAACTCACATGCCTATACTGATAACAAGCTTAATAACATATCCTTGATTAGTTTCCTTTCTTTCTCTTTCTCACTGTCTCCTCCCACCAGTGTTTTCTAGGAACACCTCTCAAATAAAACACTTTTACTCAAAACCTTGTCTTAGGAAACTTGATTCCCAGAAGATCCAAATTATGACTAACTTTAATAGGCTTTTTAAAGGAAAATTTCTGTATAAACTCAAACCATTTTTTGTTACAATATCATAAATAGCTCAGGTAAAATAAGTGGGTAGTCTTCAAGGAACATGGGGAAATTCGTACTTTACAGATCTTTTTTTCTTTAAATTTTTTTATTGTTATGTTAATCACCATACATTACAACATTAGTTTTTGATGTAGTGTTCCATGATTCATTGTTTGTGCCTAACACCCAGTGCTCCATGCAGAATGTGCCCTCTTTAATACCCATCACCAGGCTAACCCATCCCCCTCCCCCCTCCCCTCTAGAACCCTCAGTTTGTTTTTCAGAGCCCATCGTCTCTCATGGTTCGTCTCCCCCTCTGACTTATTCCCCTTCATTCTTCCCCTCCTGCTATCTTCTTCTTTTTCTTTTTTCTTAACATACGTTGCATTATTTGTTTCAGAAGTACAGATCTGTGATTCAACAGTCTTGCACAATTCACAGCACTCACCATAGCACATACCCTCCCCAATGTCTATCACCCAGCCACCCCATCCCTCCCACCCCCCCCACCACTCCAGCATCCCTCAGTTTGTTTCCTGAGATTAAGAATTCCTCATATCAGTGAGGTCATATGATACATGTCTTTCTCTGATTGACTTATTTCACTCAGCAGAACACCCTCCAGTTCCATCCATGTCCTTGCAAATGGCAAGATCTCATTCCTTTTGATGGCTGCATAATATTCCATTGTGTATATATACCACATCTTCTTTAGCCATTCATCTGTCAATGGACATCTTGGCTCTTTCCACAGTCTGGCTATTGTGGACGTTACAGAACGTGCCCTCTTTAATACTCATCACCAGGCTAACCCATCCCCCCACTCTTACTTTACAGATCTTAAGAAGTTTCAGTGACAATGAGGATTTTATAGATAAATAAAATATAAAATAATTCTGCTCTGATCAGAAACAAATGAATTCTGATATATTGATATCCTGATATATATCCTGATGTATGTCAACACACCAATATATTGATTAAAAAATCTATTTATCATCAATGTATTAGCAGTAGAATTCCCATTTGGCACAAAAGAACCCCAGATCTGATTCTAGACCAATGGCAACCTGGTTACAAAGTAGCACTGTGTGATGCAGCATCTGAGGATTTAAAAGTCAGACACCCTGTTTAGTTGCCTGTCTTTGGGCATGTTCTTCATTTCTCTGAGATTCATTTTATTCATTTGTAAATTCAGGATGTTGGACTTAAACAAAATTTTGTAGTGTTTGACTCACGGATTTCTAGTGGGTTTATGCATGGATAGTGCATAAACTATATGTGAACTGCACTGAAATTATTGGGTACATCAGTGTCTGTGACTACCAACAATTAACAAGCACTAGGATTACTAAGCACCTTACCATTCTATTATTCTGTGAGGCTCTCCAAGATGAAGAAGAAATTATTTTGCAAAGTTATCCAAAAACAAGTATGAGGGCAGAATATTACTGATAAAAGTGCACTTAAAGAATAAGATTATAGGAATAAGACCAAGTTAAAGAGAATGTAGGATGACCAAAAAAAAAAAAAAACCATGTAAAGGTTATAAAATATCTTCTTATGAACATTTCCTTTGGTTTGGTTTATTTAAGATGATTTTGCATAAGAGCCTGTAAAGCATGTGACAGTTTATAAATGACTCAGCCACAGGCAATTTCCACAGATAATTTATTTTTTCACTAATGAGTGAATAGTGAGTAAAGCCGCTGAAGTGATCACATCTGCTAAATATTCTAGGTGCAAGAGCAGAAGAGTGAATAATGTAATGTGGGGGTTGTTGAGCAAAAGGGGCAAGTAGTGCCATGGCTCAAGAAGGGAACAGGTGCAACAAGTGTGAGAGAGAGTGAGAAGGCCAGTATGACTGGTCATGGTGGGCAATGTGAAAATCCATAGAACACGGGGTCAGACAGTAGGCAGGAACTGGATCATGATGGTAGGACCTTGTAATTCAAGGTTTTATTCCAATTCCCATTGGGGAACATTTGGAGTATTTTAGGCAAGGATGGGAATGATCAAATATTTAAAAACTCACCCTGAATACTGTATGAATAAAAATGAATTGCATACCTACTCTGTGTAAGACATTGTGTTAGCTGCTTGGAATGCAGAGGTGAGTTAGGAGGTTCACAGTTGAAGGGACAAAGCAGAGGTGTGATTACACAATTACAATTTAGGATAAGGACTTGTTAAAGCATGTAAATAATTACCCTTAAAATAAATCCCTTTTTCAATGACTTATGTGTGTGTCACCCATGTCCCTAATACCAGAATCATCTTTATTTTAAATATTCCACATGATACCACAGTAGAATCTTGGTTGGGATTTAGGGAAGATATAAGCAAACAAAACAACAAGCAATTAAGGTCTCACAGTCATTCACTCCTTTTTTTCCCTCTGAAGCATGAGCATGGAAATTTGAAATTTCATTATATCCTAGTTGGAATAGTAGTAGTGGTATAAATAATAATAACAGTAATCACCGCTTGTTCATCTGTGTTGTGCTGTTTATATAATGCTGTGATGCATGTCTTTTTTAGTTAGCCTCTTTCTTTTCAATACTGCATGGTGGAATAATCCAAGCAGACATTTTATCTTCTCTATTTCACTAATGAAAACACAAACAGTAAAAGGAAAATTTTTATTTTTTTTTTAAGATTTATTTCCTTATTTGAGAGAGAGAGCAGGAGGAAGGGAAGGGGGAGAGGGAGAGAGAGAATCTCAAGCTGACCCCTGCTGAGTGCAGAGCCCAATGCAGGGCTGGATCTCCAGATCCATGAGATCATGACCTGAGCTGAAAGCAAAAGTTGGACACTCAACTGACTGAGCCACCCAGGTACCTCAAAAGGAAACTTTTTAAAAGAAAACCCAGGGTAAGAAATGAATTTTGCTTTGTGACATGGTAGTCACATATATGGCTATATATTGTATAATATATATGAAACAAAATTTCAGGAGATGGTACTTACCCTTACAAAGCACTCCCCCGTTCTATAGCTATTGCATATTATAGTATTCTCTTCCATTTTTAAAATGTTGGTCACAACCAACCAAATTGATAGGTTGCATCCCAGAGTTTGAAAAACTTCAGATCAAATGTTTGCCTAAGATCACACAGCTAGTAAATTGCGTGTCTGAGGTTTAAATTTTTGTCTCTGCATTCCCCATCTGATGCTCTTTTCATATAACTAACATCTCTGGCTCTTCATTTTATGCACACCAATGCAACCAGCAGACTTTGGCCATGTTTATGTTCCTAAGAAACACCAAATAATTTCAGTTCTTTTCTTTAAGAAAAAAAAAAAAAAGACTTAGTGGAGCCCCCCCTTCCTATTGGATGCAGATATACAGACCCTCCTTTTAATCTTCAACAACAGATCTGTATTTAGAAGTAGAATAGAAATCTGTGTCTATAGATTTCTAGCAGGTTTGTGAAAGAGCTTCCTGGCATCAGTGACCCTTCCCCCCTGAATTCTATGCCTGCTCTCAAATCTCCCTCATGCCTATTTGATACATTATGTACAACATGTTTCTTGCCATTCCCTGAAGACATCAAACATGTCCCTACCCTAGTCACATTACTTGTCATGTTCCTATTGCTGGAAATTTCTCATTATCACATCCCATCAAACACCACCATAGACTAATAATTATCTACCTCTCCGTTTTCCCTGTGAAGTAGAAATTAGTTGCTTTGGTTTAAAGTTACAATTAATATATTTCAGAACATGAAATTACAAGACACCGGAGCAATGGTAGAAGAGAAGTATGAATACATAATAAGCAAGGTCATTGAATGAGTGTGAGTTTGTCAAGGTAAAAGGAATAGTTTTCTCTTTAAGTGCTTGATTGTTCCAGAACATGAAAAATGATAGTGAGGAAAAAAGTATGAATGGATATAGAAAGTTGGAAAAAGTTTGCAGAAAGGGAATTTTTATTTGCTTTGATTTTTAATACCTGCAAATACTGAGTCTGAAAAGGAAGAATAAAAATGTGTTAAGGGACGTGCGAGTGGCCCAGTCTGTTAATCGTCCAACTCTTGATTTCTACTCAGGTCATGATCTCAAGATTGTGAGATCGAGCCCTGAACTGGGCTCTGCACTCAGCAGGGAATCTGCTTTGAGGTTCTCTCTCTCTCCTTCTCCCCCAGCTTGTGCACACATTCTTTCTCTAAAATAAATAAATCTTTTTAAAAATGTGTTAAAATTTTGCCAAAATTGGTTTCATTTAATGGGTTTATTTAAAAGATGAGAAAAAGTTGGTGAAATCTTCATTGACAAATAAGAATATGAAAGCAAAATTCAGACTATTTTAGTGGCTGGGTGGCTCAGTCGTTAAGCATCTGCCCTGGGCTCAAGTCATGATCCCAGGTCCTAGGATCAAGCCCTGCATCAGGCTCCCTGCTCGGTGGGAAGCCTGCTTCTCCCTCTCCCACTCACCCTGCTTGTGTTCCTGCTCTCACTGTCTCTCTCTCTGTCAAATAAATAAATAAAATCTTTAAAAAAATTCAAACTATTTTACTCAGTTAAAATGATAAATTGTTCTTAGAGCTCTTAACAAGGTGGTGTAATAAGTTGGGTTTACTTCTCTAGGTTTACTAAGGATTAATTGACCTGCATCACTGCATAAGTTTAAGGCATACAGCGTGATGGTTTGGTTTACATATATTGTGAAGTGATGACCACAATAGGTTCAGCTGACATCCATCTTCTCATGTAGATATAAGAAAAAAGGAAGGAAGAAGAAAAGAAAAAAAGGAAAAAAATACTTCTTTGTGATAAGAACTCTTAGGATTTACTCTCTCTCTCTTTAAAGATTTTATTTATTTATTTATTTATTTATTTATTTATTTATTTATTTATTTGCCAGAAAGAGGGAGAGGGAGAGACTCTCAGGCAGACTCCATGATGAGCACAAAGCCTGAAATGGGGCTCAGTCTTATGACCTTGAGATCATGACCTGAGCTGAAATCAAGAATCAGATGCCTAACCGACTGAACCACCCAGGTACCCCAAGTTTTACTCTCTTAACATGTTTCCTACATGTCACATAGCAGTGTTAGCTATAGTCAACATGTTGTACATTACATCCCTAGTACTTATCTTATAACTACAAGTTTGCACCTCTTGACTACCTTCCTCCAATTGCCCTCCTTCTACCCTCTGCCTTTGGTAACCACAAGTCTTTTATCTATGATGTTTTTTGTTTGTTTGTTTGTTTTTAGATCGTTTTAGATTCCATGTAATGAAACACCATACAGTATTTGTTTTTCTCTGACTTATTTCACTTAGCATAATGTCTTTGAGATCCATCCATGTTGTCATAAATGGTAGAATGCCCTTGTTTTTTATAATATTCCAGTGTGTGTGATATATATATCTGACAATTTCTTTATCCATTCATCCACGAATGGACCCTTAGGTTGTTTCCATGTCTTGGCTATTATAAATAATGCTGCCATGAATATGGTGGTTCAAATAGGCATCAATTTTTTCAAGATAGTGTTTTTGTTTCCTTTGGATATAGTCCCAGAAATGGAGTTGCTGGATCATACCAGCAGCTCTACCAATTTACAATTTCACCCACAGTGCACAAGGGTTCCCTTTCCTCCACTCCCATGCCAGCATTTGTTATCTCTTATCTTTTTGATGATAGCCATTCTATCAGGCATGAGGCAGTATCTCATTGTACTTTTAATTTGCATTTCCATAATGAGTTGTAATGTTGAGCATCTTTTCATGCACCTGTTGGCTTTTCACATGTCCTCTTTGGAGAAATGTCTATTCAGGTCCTTTGCCCATTTATTTATTTTTTTTAAGCTGGGTTGCTTAGGAGGTTTTGTTTGTTTACTTGCTTGTTTGTTTGCTATTGAGTTGTGGGCATTTTTTATATATTTTGGATATTATCTTCTTATCAGATTTATGGCTTGCAAATATGTTTTCTCATTTCATCATTTCACTTTGTTATTAGTTTCTTTTGTTCTACAGCTCTTTAGTTTGATGTAGTCCCACTTGTGTATATTAGTACTTTGTTGCATCTGCTTTGGGTGTCATATCCAAAAAATCTTTACCAAGACCCATGTCAAGGAACTTTGTACCTATGTTTTCTTCTAGGAGTTCTATGGTGTCAGGTCTTAAATTTAAGTCTTTAATTCATTGTGAGTTAATTTTTTGATAATTTTTTATTGTCTGTGTTATCTGCCCAGATAACAAAGGTTCCATATCTTATCATAATTACCTGTGATTTGTGTTCACTTTATCATGCCTTTAATTATTTTTTAAAACATTCCTACCTGTGATAAAGTTCTATACAATTGTTTCCTTACTATATTAATTTTAAAATAGTTTAATGTCATTTTATTTTGATTAAATAAATAACCAATTATTTTTTCCTCGGGCGCCCCCATGAGCCTATCAAAGTCAAGTGACAAAATCTTCTGCATTAACACATTTAATTTTGTTTTCTCAAGATCAGACCCTAAAATTAAGGGACAAAATCAGCACATCTTTTACACCTAAAACTCTCTTTAGGATTTCTTAGAGGGCCTCTGGAAAATCACAGTGATTTTTTTTCCTTCATTTTATTTTATTTTATTTTTAAAGGTTTTATTTATTTATTTGACAGAGACACAGCGAGAGAGGGAACACAAGCAGGGGGAGTGGGAGAGGGAGAAGCAGGCTTCCGACTGAACAGGGAGCCCGATGTGGTGCTCGATCTCAGGACCCTGGGATCATGACCTGAGCCGAAGGCAGACGCTTAACAGCTGAGCCACCCAGGCGCCCCTCCTTCATTTTATAAAAAGATAGATGTTAGAAATAATTATGACAGTCTCATATGCTCCATACTTCTTAATTAACTTAACACTTTTATAAAAACTGCATAGAAAGAATTGTCAGATTAGAAGGGATGTTCAGCCTTTTCTAGATTAAGCCAATATAGCTAAAATGTGACTGATTTATATATCTGATATATATATATATATATATATATATATATATATATATATATATAGTATGTATTATGGTAAAGCCCTAGATATCTTTCAATGCTTTCTCTGTTCATAATAAATATTCTTTTAAAAAGTTTTATTTAAATTCCAGATAACATACAGTATAATATTAGTTTCAGGTGTACAATTTAGTGATTCAACACTTCCATACATTACCTGGTGTTCATCACAAGTGCACTCCTTAATCCCCATCACCTATTTAACCCATCTCTTTACCCACCTCCCCTCTGGTAACCATCGTTTTTTTTCTCTATAGTTAAGAGTTTGTTTCTTAGTTTTTCCTCTCTCTCTCTCTCTTTTTTCCCTATGCTTTATTTGTTTTGTTTCTTAAATTCCCATATTATGTTCATAATGTATTCTTATCCTCAAGGAAAATATCGACTACTATCTATAAAAATGTTCTGTAATATACTCCAATAGAATTTTACCTCCAGCATTATATTTTTGGTTACCATAATAAATTAACCACAACCTTTCATCTCATTATCAAATTGGTTTTTATTTTCCTACGGTGTTCACCTGAAGTCTCTACTATAAACTATGGAAACTGTCTTCAAAAGGAGAGTCTGAGTCCTGTAAAGAGATTATCCTAATTTATGATATATCCAAGAACAGACTCTTGGCACAGGTTCCTAAGCTCACATTGCCTAGACAATTTTCAGAAAGCTTCACTAGGCTGAGTCGGGATTTCCAGTGTTCATTTTAGGCCAGAAGCAGATATACTTCTTTGAAAACAGACCATTTATCCCCAATATCCAGCACATGAATATATTACACAGAACATAATGAACTAATAAGAGCAGCTTACTTGTTTAAATGTGATATAGTTTAGCACTACTTTTTTTTTCAAATTAACAAATGATAATTGTTTTCCCAAAGATACATTTTTTCATACACATCCATCATACACTGTAACCAAAAAAAGCAGTGTACATGAAATAAGAGACAATAAATTAAAAATCTATAGCATAAGAATGAAACTGGACCATTTCCTTACACCACACACAAAAATAGACTCCAAATGGTTGAAAGACCTAAACATGAGACAGGAGTCCATCAAAATCCTAAAGGAGAACACAGGTAGCAACCTCTTCGACCTCAGCTGCAGCAACTTCTTCCTAGAAACATCGCCAAAGGAAAAGGAAGCCAGGGCAAAAATGAACTCTTGGGATTTCATCAAGATAAAAAGCTTTTGCACAGCAAAAGAAACAGTCCACAAAACCAAAAGACAACCGACAGAATGGGAGAAAATATTTGCAAATGACATATCAGATAAAGGGCTAGTATCCAAAATCTATAAAGAACTTATCAAACTCAACACCCAAAGAACAAATAATCCAATCAAGAAATGGGCAGAAGACATGAACAGACATTTCTCCAAAGAAGACATCCAAATGGCCAACAGACACATGAAAAAGTGCTCAACATCGTTCGGCATCAGGGAAATCCAAATCAAAACCTCAATGAGATACCACCTCACACCAGTCAGAATGGCTAAAATTAACAAGTCAGGAAACAACAGATGTTGGCGGGGATGCGGAGAAAGGGGAACCCTCCTACACTGTTGGTGGGAATGCAAGCTGGTGCAGCCACTCTGGAAAACAGTATGGCGGTTCCTCAAACAGTTGAAAATAGAGCAACCATACGATCCAGCCATTGCACTACTGGGTATTTACCCCAAAGATACAAATGTAGGGATCCGAAGGGGTACACGTACCCCAATGTTTATAGCAGCAATGTCCACAATAGCCAAACTGTGGAAAGAGCCAAGATGTCCATCGACAGATGAATGGCTAAAGAAGAGGTGGTATTATACACAATGGAATATTATGCAGCCATCAAAAGGAATGAGATCTTGCCATTTGCAAGGACGTGATGGAACTGGAGGGTGTTATGCTGAGTGACATAAGTCAATCAGAGAAAGACATGTATCATATGACCTCACTGATATGAGGAATTCTTAATCTCAGGAAAGAAACTGAGGGCTGCTGGAGTGGGGGGGGTGGGAGGAATGGGGCGGCTGGGTGATAGACATTGGGGAGGGTATGTGCTATGGTGAGCGCTGTGAATTATGCAAGACTGTTGAATCACAGATCTGTACCTCTGAAACAAATAATGCAATATATGTTAAGAAAAAAGAAGAAGAAGATAGCAGGAGGGGAAGAATGAAGGGGGGGAAATCGGAGGGGGAGACTAACCATGAGAGGCGATGGACTCTGAAAAACAACCTGAGGGTTCTAGAGGGGAGCGGGGTGGGGGGCTGGGTTAGCCTGGTGATGGGTATTAAAGAGGGCATGTTCTGCATGGAGCACTGGGTGTTATGCACAAACAATGTATCATGGAACACTACATCCAAAACTAATGATGTAATGTATGGTGATTAACATAACAATAAAAAATTTTTTAAAAAATCCATAGCATAGGTAAGATGGCTCTAGTCTGGAGCACAGCTGAGTTTCCAGCAATATAAGGAGGCTTGAAAGTTTCTTTTATAAGAATGCCTGCTAGCAGGGGTTCCAGCCAGATGGTTGGTTGGTCTGTAAGTCAGTCTTGAGTACTTGAAACAGGTCTGTGTTTTTTCCTTAGCATTTAGAATAGCCATCATTACTTTTTAATATTCATGGATGAATGAGAAGGTCTTTTCTCCTTCTTCCGTATCATTCTCTGGATATCAATTTAGTAAGCATTTGTAAACTGAAATAAAACATTTTTAAGTGGTGTTACATCTCACTGTTTCTCATAATTCAGGAACAAATACTTTCACTGAGCTTCATAAAAATCTGTCCTCTTTTGTACCAGGTCACAATTGGACAAATGAATTGTGCAACCAGCATCACACAGGAGTGCCCTGTTTGAGAACGAGTCTCATTTAATCAGGTCTGACAAACCCAGTATTTAGGAACAAAGATTGACTTTATACGTGGATCCAATGCCTATAAAATTTTCCCAAGAACATGGGCCTGGGCTTGGCTCACAGGTAGGAAAGGAGCCTCATCCTGGAAGGTTAGGAACTTTAGAAGAATTTGCAGACTGTAAGAAGAGAGAAATCCACCCAAATTCATAAGTGCTGTGAGTGAAATTTGGTGGACCAAATGCCTTGGGCTAGTTTTCCTAGCCTCAGGATAGAGAAATAAATGAGAGGGGTACCTGAATGGCTCAGTCCTTAAGCATCTGCCTTTGGCTCAGGTGATGATCCCAGGAACTTGTGGAGCCCCACTCAGCTCCCTGCTCAGCGGGAAGCCTGCTTCTCCCTCTTCTGCTCCCCTTCCTTGTGTTCCCTCTCTTGCTGTTTCTCTCTCTGTCAAATAAATAAATAAATAACATCTTTAAAAAAGAGAAAGAGAGAGAAGTAAATGAGAGTCTTTTTTTTAATAATTTTTTATTGTTATGTTAATCACCATACATTACATCATTAGTTTTGATGTAGTGTTCCGTGATTCATTGTTTGTGCATAACACCCGGTGCGCCACGCAGAATGTGCCCTCTTTAATACCCATCACCAGGCTAACCCATCCCCCCACCCCCCTCCCTTCTAGAGTCTTTTAAAAGTCTAATTGAGATCCTTGTGAAATTTTCCAAACAGAAGTAAATTCTCTGGCGGTTGTGTTTACTCAATACTCTAAGTTTCTAGATTTTCATTGTAAATTCAAGGAGAGTTATATGGTTAGTTTGTACTCTTGCTGCAGGCCATATATAGCAAAACTAGCCTTTCTTGGTCAGAAGAGCAAGCTTTGAAGATTATTTATGATCGCAGGAGCTAGGTGGGCAAGGGGGAATGCTAGAAAATAATCCAAATAATCAAAAAATAATCCAAAACTTAAAAATAGGCAAAAGAGATTACTGGGAATTCTTTCAGAGAAGTGCTAGGCTTACTTTCTATTGTCTGCTTATTTGGTACAGGCAGAGAGGAAGATGTAGATTTTTGTCCAGTAAAGACGAAAGTGACTTCTGACCAATGAAATGGTAACCCCCGAAGGTATATACGCCCTGTATGGCATTAACCAGTGTTGTCTCTGATTCAACAATCTTAACTTTCTTTTATGAAATTTTATATACCTATGTGTGCACAGATGCACATGCACACACGTGCCTGTACTTCAAATCAGTCACAACATCCCATTTGTGTTGCCCATTAGTTAATAATGAATAAGTTGGTTAATAATGAGTTAATGTTAAATAAAATCCTTTACATGTATTTATATCTGGTCCTTTTTTAGTGAATGAAGAATGATTGCATGTCTATAGAATTAGCTTACTTCTTTACATATGAGGTTGACTTTTTGTTCTCCATAGAATAAAAGCTTTATGCCAGAGATGAGGGAGTAGAGATAGTGTGATTTACTAGTACCAGGGAACAGGTAACTAATGGAAGAAGAGACTAGAGACAGTAACAAGGATTCAATGCAGATGGAGGATTTTTTTGTTTACTTCTTAAAAAGAAAGAACAGATGTGTGGATTGACATGCTGGTGACTAGGTAGAAAGACCAGGTGAAGATTTGTAGACACAGGAGTTAGAGAAGGAAATTGTTGTAGATGTGAATAGAAATGGAATAGAACAAAAAACTTTGGTGTAAACTTTAAATGGAAGACCGAAGCTGTATGGAAGCAGTGTACAGAGTACTGACGTATAAGTAAAAGGAATTATGAAGAGTAGTGATACCAAGAAAATGAAATTGTGGCAATCAGCTTGATGGGTAGATTTTCTCCAGCCGCCCAATACCATTCAAATAGAAAAACAATAAAAACAAGGATTGTTTTTTTCATATTGATAAATTGGAAAAATATACAGGAGGTCATGGGACCAGCAGTCACTTCCAATTTAAAGATCATACATAGTAAGAATGAGAGAATTCAAAGTTGGAGAGCTATGAATTGAAATATTAGAATTTAAGACAAGAATATGGCAAATCTAGAAGTCAATCATGGGAGTGAGGAAGTTGCTGAAAGAGTAAAGGTGAAGTAAATGAAGTTAAAAATTTAAGGAAATACAAAAGCCATTTTATTGAATATGAAATTTACCATTGATACAAACATCATCTACTCAAAGTTGGGACCATACGATCTACTAAAGTTGGATGACTATCAGTCATCCATGAAAACAAAGGTAAAGGATTTTATTAGTATGTTCATAAAGAAAATTTGAGAGAAGTATAGGTGAATAATTTGGTCCATAAAGGAAAAGAAGGTTTTTGTTTTGTTTTGTTTTCAAGAATTCATAAGAATAGACTGAATGTCTCAGGATAAGAGAAAACTTACCCTAACTTTGGACCATGTGTGTCTCAGGCTGTGCTAATAAGTAAAAACCAAATGTTAGATGGGACTCCCTAAAAAGTGGGGTCCACAGGAAGGATCCAGGGTTTCAATTAGGTTCAAAAAGAGGATAAAGCAGATTGTAAAGAAGTAGATATTGTGAAGTAGTTTTTTTTTTATTGAAACAAGGACTTTAGAATTTAGGAGGTCCTACGAATTACATGGTTTAAATCCTTAGTCTTCATTTGCCGACCAGTGAAAATTACTTTACCCTTGAGCCCTTCCTTATCTATTCACAAAGAAAAGGGTGATAACAGCAGTCACTTCATGCAGAATACTTACCCAGCACTTGACATTGTGATTAGTGCTCTGTAATTGTTAGGTAGTATTAATACCATGCAAAGGAAATCAGTAGAGGGCCACCTAGCCGATGAGAAACATAGAGCCAAATGAGGAAAAGAATATAAAAGAGAAGGGATGGCTGAAGTGTAGTGCATTGTGGGAAAGGGGAACTATTTTAAGAACAGATAACATAGACCAGAATTGAGCATTGTCACTGTGGATGTGATCAAGTGGGAGGTTGGAAGAAATATTTTTGAAACAGGAGCAGTAATGATGAGGGAGCAGAAGGCAAGCTGAGGGCAAACACAAGCTGACACCCTGCAACCCACCCACCCCCAGAGCTGAGATATGTGTGACATACTCAGGCACTCCTTCCTGCCCTAAAAACTAAGAAAGGGAAAAACAAGTGGTTAACTAATAAAAATCACAGTCCAGCAGACCTGAGTCTCCCTCAGTTTACAAATGTCTTAATGATTTACATGAAAAAAGCATTCTTCTCAATAACTTAACTTCCAGAAGGAAACTCCCATCTTAATGTTAATATTTGGCTAGATGGAAAAACAACCTTAACTTGGCAAGGCCTCCAGTATCTTGTAGGTCCTCTTTAGCATACAAAAGTTCTTTTGAAAACCTCACTTTTTCCTTACCTCCAACTCCCAAGTATATAATCAGTCACTCCTCACAACCCCCCACCCCGTGCAGTTCTTTCTGCCCATGGGTCCTGTCCCCGTGCCTTAATGAAACCACCTTTTGCACCAAAGACGTCTCAAGAATTCTTTCTTGGCCATCGGTTCCAGACCTCACCTACATTCAAAACCACATCAATAGGATTTGGCAAATAGTTGTATGTGGTTATGTGGAAGAGTGGATGGAGATAAAGGAAGGTGTCCAGGCTTTCCATTCTCTGCCTAGAATGGTGATAACCATTGACAAAAGGAATAAATTTAAGAGGAAGCTCAACTGGGAAAGGGGCTTGGAGATTCAGGGATTACTTCTGTTTAAAAATATAGTGACATGGTTATGTTAGTCAAATACTCAAGAGAAGATAGCCTGTGGGCAGTTGGTCTCAGGAAGTTACCCTGTGGGCAGTCGGAAACGTGAGACCAGAGATTAAGGGACGTTCCTACTTACCCCTCCTATGTACCACAGGAAGATCTTATGTCCTAGGCTTCCCTTGCATTGTGTTTGTAGCCATGTGACCAGTTTGACAACAGAATGGGGGCAGGAGTGAGGCACACCATTTCCAGGCATGTCCTTAAAACTGTGCCTCATTCCACTTCTTTCTCTTTCCTTGCCTTTTGAATGACTGAAATTGAAGTAATGAGATGAGCAAAGAGCCCATATCCCTGATCCACATTCAGGAACAAGACAACCTTCATTATGGACTATGATATTAGCAAGCAAACAAACTTTTATTGCTTTAAGCCAATGATATTTGGGGGTTTATTTCTACTTGTCCTACAATGACTAATAATATAGTCAAGATTAGAGATCTACATAACCATTTTCTAGTCGATTGCATAAAAATGTATGAGCTGGCTGCATCTGAATTACTTGGGGCAGAGAAGGGGGTGCTTTTGAAACTGCATATTCTTGGTCCTAAACTAGACCTGCTGGTTTTAGAAGCTCCAGTGAGGGGCCCCTGAAGTTTTATTTTTAGGCAAGCAGCCTATGTGAATTCTGAGATTAACAAAAGACCTATCTAGGAAGATAATGAAGACATTAACTGGAATAGATTATCAAGAGAAAGGGAGAGAGAAATGAGGGTGGAGGTGGGGGTTAAGGACCAAGATAAAGAATTTGATGAATACCTGCATCTATGCAATGGAAGGAGGAAAAGAGCTAGAAATAATGAAAAAATATATTATTATAATAAGGAAGTCAATAAGGAAAGTAGAAGACATCAGAAGAGAGAATTTCAAGGACCTGTGGATGGTCCACAATGTCAAATATTTTAACAGCAGTGCTTCTCAACATTAACGTGTATATGAATCACCAGAGTATGTTGAAAACCACGGAGTTGAATTCAGTAGGTCTGAGGTGAGGCCAGAGATTCTGCATTTCTACCAAGCTCCCAGGTGATATGGATGCCTCAGGTCCACGGGACAGCACTTTGAATAGCAAGACTTTATAGAAATTGATACAGCCTAACAAAGAATGAGCCACTGAATTTCCTAACAAGGATGTCAATTTTAACAAAGAGATTTTAAGATGGTAAGGAAGAAGCCAGATGGCATGCATTTAAGGAGTGTGTAGGTAATAATAAAATGAGACATTTATCTTAGACTATACTTTCTTTAAAAAAAAAATGAAGGCTAATGAGAAGAGAAGCAAAAGAAGCACACAAGGGTAGGGAATTATCTGAACAGGAGAATTATTTAATATAAAGAATATTGTGGGCTGAGACAAAGTAGTACTTGCTGATAAAAAGTAAATAAAATATACATTTACCATCTACTGCTTAGGAAGATATAGATCCAATTTTCTTTATTTTTTTCAAGATTTTATTTATTGACAGAGAGACACACAGCAAGAGAGGGAACACAAGCAGGGGATTGGGAGAGGGAGAAGCAGGCTCCCCGCTGAGCAGGGAGCCCGAAGTGGGGCTCTATCCCAGGACCTGGGATCATGACCTGAGCCAAAGGCAGACGCTTAATGACTGAGCCACCCAGGTGCCCCAATATAGATCCAATTTTCTTTCCTTAATAAAGTAAAAATCAATATCACTTCCCCCATATTATGGAAACCTTAAAATATTTAGCCATTATGATCTTATTTCCATCTTACATATCATTGTTTTCCAGTACCTTATTTGCAAATTGCTTTCTTTACCTAGTCAGTTATTCATGGTTGTTGATGTTTTATATGAACATTGTCTAGATTTACCCACAATGTTTTCCAATTCCTTTCCTCACCTTCTTGATAATTTTTTTTTTCCAGGTGGGTGCAACATCCTTCCTCCTGAGCAGTCTTGCTACTGAAAATGTGGAGATTGGATCAACACTTGAGAGCTTAGTAGAAATGTAGAACCTCAGGATCTAGACCAAATGAATCAGAATTTGCATATTAACAAGTTTCCTAGGTGACTTCTGCCACATTATGGTTTGAGAAGTTTTAAGTGGGACCTGAGATGCTGCATTTCTGACACCTTCCAGGTAATGCTCATGCCACTGACTGTGGTCCAAGAGATGGTTCACAGCAAGATTTGAGGTTCATTTAGGTTATTTACTGATAATAAGTAACTTCAAGTTTGATGTCTGAAAATGTCTTTATTTTATGTCATCTTGGGAGTTGTTGTTTAGTATGACACACAATATGAGGTAGAGATTTATTTTTTATTTCCTTTGATAGATGTCCCAGTTTTCTGATTTCACTTGTTTCTTTTGAGAAATTTTCTATTCCTATAATTAATTGGGCTTCCTCTGTAGGTAACTTTTTTTTCCTCTTGATGTTTTTAAAATGTTCTGTTTTTCAAGTTGTATAGTTTCTTGACTAATGTTTTGTGAATTTCTTTTTTTAAAAAATACTGCTTCAAATGTATATTTGAGTCTATAATCTGAGGACTCGAGTCTTCAAATAATTCTGGAATGTTCTTAGTTATTCTTTCTCTGTGAATTTTTTTTACCTATGCTTTCTCTATTGTCTCCTTCTGGAATGCCTTTCAAACATTTGATGGATCTTCTCCATGCTGTTTAACCTTTCTTTCTTATTTTATACGTTTTGCCTCTTTGTATTGGCATTCTGAATCATTTCTTGATATACCTTCCAGTTCACTAATTTTCTCTTCAGCTGTGCTTTATCTTCTGTTTAATATTTACATTGAGTTTAATCCCAATGCCCATGTAACTGTGGTTTCCATTGATAAGATCTCCCTAGGTCTTTTTCTTTTTTCTATACTATAACATTGTTTCATATATTCAGGCCCATTTTTTAATTTAATTATTCTAAATGCTTTTTTATAAGTCTGCCTCCAAAAAGTCCTCTATTGAATATTTTTGAAAGTCTAACATGTTATTTATTCAGGATCTTGCTTAAGGGGCCTGTTTCCCTTCTCAAACTTTAATACATATTTGAATCATATGCACATATTATAAAATCACATGTTTTGACTCAATTGATCTAAGGAAAGGGCCTGAGATTCTTTGTTTTTAACCAAGCTCCCAAGAGATTTGATGCTCTTGGTCCACATGCCAGTCTTTAAAACAGGAAGTCTTAAGAGTATTTTTTATTATTTTCTTTTTATTTACTTATGTCTGAGGGGGATTTATGTGAAGGAATTTTATGTGACCTGGTTTGAAAGTCCCTATGATAAAATTGTTTGTTTTGATTTCTGTCAAGGACATTAAACTGGGCCTATTATGTGTGTATGCATGTACACATGCTGATTTTTTTTTTTTTTTGATTGTGATCTTCAGGACTGTTCAAGTAGTATAAATTTGCATGCCAAATCTTCATTAGCCTGTACCTGTTGTTATGAGCTCTCAAAAGAGAGTTTTTCCCCTCCCTTCCTCTCAAATACAGAGGCAGAAAAACAAAACAAAACAAAACAAAACAAAAAAACAAGATTCCATGTCATATCTCTTGCAGATATTTTCTATTGTACTCCTTCATTGAAAGTGTAATCTTACAAAAACTTGGATTTTATTTGAAGATGTCAAGTCCTACTTTCCCACCTTGTATGGGCCCAAGACCTTCTCTCTCATCCACTTTATTCATTAAATTCAAGTTCTCAGGACAGTTAGACAGTAAGTGGCAGCTTACTTATGGTTCCAGCTTCTCTTCAGTTTTTGACCTTTGGGATATTACCCTCGTATTTCTAGGTGTTTCATATTGGAGCATATTTCAAGATATCTAGTGTGCTCGTTTTTGAATATAAATCTATTAAACATTTAGATGGATTTCTAACAGAATGGTTTAGAATTTTTTAAGGACCTAATACTAATAGTTAAATTACTAAGAATCTAGAAAGTTTCAATTCTAAAAGACTCCCAAATAGATGATATTTTATTTTATTTAGAATTTTGCCAACTTCACCATTATTACACTGAACTTTTCCCTTTTAACCAGTTGTGTTGGCGTAGTATACACAGCGCTGAATCATCATGAAGGATGGAAATTGGGTTTTAATCTATAAAAAGCTAAAAAAAATGAGATGTGATGCCATGGAGACCGGATGATTTTTTTTTTTTTTCTGTCTCCTAGGGAAAGATTCAGAACCAAAGTGATGAACAAATTTAATTTCAGATTACTAAACCAAAGTATAGGTGTGTCAAGTGTGAGCATTTGCAAATGTGTCTGGCTCTGATAAGTAAGATGCTCTCAAAGACGTTATTCTACCGGTGCTTTATTCCAGTTTCAAGATCATAAACTGGCTAGGAAAACAATTGTGTAAGCACTTTCTATCTCTCAGATGCTTTATTTTCTTTAAATTGTTCTACAAAATAGAAAACACAATATAAGTAGCAAAGTGCCCCACCCCCCAAACTTGAAATACCCTGAGCAATCATGAATGTAGAATATGCTGGGATTCAAGGACCAATCAAAAGTAAAAAGGATGCATCCAAGGGGTCTAGAAGCTTGGAAGAATAAAGAGGCTCTAGAGATTCATGCCTCAGATTTTTTTCCAGAATGTCCAGTGTTGTGCTCACAAGAGGCTTCAGATCCAGGGAAGATTCAAGCAATCTTCGGTAACAAAACAGAGTAAAAAGGTAGGGGAAGCTACTCTCGGGGAAAATAATAAGAGAAAGTTCAAGCTATGAGTGATAATTTTAAGTATAGCAAGAGTAATATAGTCTCAGATAATTGTTTATTCATGCCTGAACTCAGTGATGACCTGGAGATACAGAGATAATATAGCACAGTAGTTAAATATGCAGGCTCTAAAGGCAGTGTACCTAACTCCAAATTCCACCTTTACCACCTATTAGTAATGTGCTAAGCCTTGGTTTCTTTATCTGTACAAGAAAGGTAACAAACCTTATAAGACTGTTGAAATCATTATGTCAAGATCATAATGTAAAGTGCTTGGCACAGTACCTGGCATCTAGCATGCCCTAAAAGATAATGGTGGTGATGGTAACGGTTGTGGTGGTGGTAGTGACGACAGTATTAGGGTTTACCTAGGGTCTGGACAAGAAAGCTGGGGATTAGATAAAGATTGTGCATTTGATTGTTTATTCATTCATTTAACCATTCAGCAGACCTTTAATACACACCAGATATTGTTCTAGGTATCTGGAATTTGGAAATGTTAACCAGAAAAAAAAGACTGATGCATACTTTTGCAGACTGGCCAACAGAGCTAAGTAGAAAGAATACAAATGGGAAGCTCCAGAACTAACCACCGCTCATCACCAGCAGAACCTACTCAATCCACCAACAGTAAGATCACTTCTAGATGGCACCATATGTTTAGACTGAATCCATGACACATTTCCTCACTTGTCACTACTGACTTAAATATGAAGAAGTTGGCAGTGATGGCAACAATTTATGGCAATAAGAAATATTACTGAAATATGATAGACTATAGTTAATACTGAATTACCCACTCTTCTGCCAGGAGCTTGACTCTTTCTGACATTCTGGTACAAAACAAAGTACTTGGAGTCCAATGCTTACATTTGAGTATTGATCTGACCACATCATAGTTGTAGAAACTGTAGCATGTGAATCTTCCTCTCTGATCCTCAGTCTCTTCATTGTATTCAGGATTGTAAAGTTAAATGAGTTCATGGGAACGCAAACAGCATAGTATAATAGATAATAGTGGGTGTGTTGGGTATTTCCAGCTCCTCTCTCAACCATGTTTTGCCCAACCCATATAGAGACCGCATCAAAGGGCTCCATTACATCTGATTTCTGGTTGAGTTTGTCTAAGAGGAGGCATTGGGTAGGTGGGAGGAGAGTGAAAGCAAAGTACTTATCCCTCTATACACCCCGCATGATCTGTATTCCTGCAACAAAGTTCATAACTACCATCAGAGGTCCTCTTGGCATAGCTGGCCTTCTAACTTCTGGCAATTACCATCTCACCCCCATCCTTAAAGTGGTAGTCTGTCACTAGCCCCTGGACATTAAAGCATCTCTTATTGTAGGTTCTAACCCTGCCTATACCACTGTAATAATCCCTTTATGAAAACTCACTCATAATTTCCCAAATTGTTTGTGCCTCTTGTTTCCTGCCAGGATCTCTGGGGTTTTTTTGTTCCTGGGTTCTGCTGTTTCAGTCTGGATTCAAATTTGCCCCCATCTTTTACTAGCCATATGAACTTTGGCAAATTAATTGACCATTCTGGCCTCAATCTCCAGATCTCTTGCTTTGGGGTCCAGATTGTCATAGAGACTGTGTGGAACATAATTAGCTTTAATACAAGATAATGATCAATAAGTGGAAAATATTTTATCAATCTCCCTACTCTACACATGTAAGATTAGTTAATGACAATGGTTTTATAAGTTAATGACAATGACCTAGTTTGGTGCCCCACTTACTGTTACAGGAGAGTTGAGAAAGCACTATTTTACACAAGAAAATAATATCACATTTTAAAATTAAAATTGACATAGGATTCTTTGATAGCCAGCCTCCAAGATGACTTCCAGTGCTTCTCATCTGCTAGCGTTTATACTTTTGTACAGCTACCTCTCCTGTTGAGTAAGGCTTGCCTGTGGAATCCATAGGATGCTGCAGAAATGATGGCATGTGGATTCTGAGTCTGGGTCATAAAAGTCATTGTGGCTTCTTGGATCACTCATTCTGGGGAATGTCAGCTGCCATGTTATGAGGATACACAAACAACCCTGTGAGGAAATCCATGTGGCAAGAGGTGACACCTCCTGCCAAAAGCCAGTACAAGCCAACCAGCATCCAAATGAGTCCCCCCCACCAAGTGAATACTTCAGCCTCAGGCAAACCTGCCATTGACTTCAGATGCTATGACATCTTGACTGCCACCTCATGAGAGACTCTAAGCCAAAATCACCCAGCCAAGCTATTCCAACGTTCCCGACCCTGGCATAGCTGGCCTTCTAACTTCTGGCCAGAACTCTGTGAGGGGATAAACGTTTATTGGTATTTTTAAACCACTGTGTTTTGAGATAATTTGTTACACAACAACAAATAGCTGATTAATTTCCCTGTATCCCAACATATCTATTGAATACTCAGGAATCTGTGACTTTAAAAAGCTAAGCCCTGACCTTCTTGGTAACAATTAATTTAAATATTTGAATCTCATGGGAGTCACTATGCTTCAATCTACCCTCCTAATGAGAAAAAAGCAGCATTGTTTTTCATTCTGACTTCTGAGTGATAGACCACTTCATCTTGGTCTGGTTTTAGTCTAGCTCTAAGCAGAAAACAGCTTCTACTATCACCTTGGAGAGTTCATTGAAGAATATAATCATTCTTGGATGTAGGAGAGCTACTTGATGAGTTTAACACTGTTCTTACCTTTGCCTGTGTTCTCTGTGGTGTCAGTACTGCACTCACTTTATTGCACCATATAATCATTTTCATTAATGTTTAAACTTTTCAGTGATGTACCCTTCTAATCTTGTCACACTCTTTTTTACATACAGGTTGGACAAAGCCTATTTATTCAGCCTCTTTAATTTATCCTTTAATCTTCATTCATAAATCAGTTGGCTGGTCTTCCCTGGTTTTTCCAGTTCTTTGAACTCATTCCAATTGTATCAGGGAAAAAAGGAGTTCCGTACCAAGCAATGTGGTTTGACCGCAACACTATCTCAGCAGTGCACTGAATACCTGCTGGTAATACCTTTCATTCATTTGTCGAGGCAAGGTAACTCCTAAGAATGGGAAATATTGGACTTCCTTCCTTTCTTTCTTTCTTTCTTTCTTTCTTTTTTTTTCTTTTTTCTTTTTTTCTTTCTTTCTTTCTTTCTTCTTTCTTTCTTCTTTCTTTCTTTCTTTCTTTCTTTCTTCCTTCTTTCTTTCTTCTTCTTCTTTCTTTCTTCTTTCTAATCTATCATCTATATCAAATGTGTCCCAGTAAAACATGCTGCAGTCATCAAAGTTTCAAGATATTGAACCTAGAACTCAAGATTGCTATTTTGGATCAGTGAAAAATTAAAGGTAAAAGGTGAAAAGATTAAGCAGTTCCCTATGATGTTTTAATTTTTCAGTATCTGTCCTATGGAGTTTTTCTTCCAAACATTGAATTGAAAGCTATTTTCCTCTAAAAAATATCTTTCTGATATTATTGTCAAAAATTCCAAGTGCTTAGCCCATACCTACATACCATTGTCTTTGCACTATTCCATAAATACGTATTTTTCAGATCTTTTATTTGATTTGGTTTGGTTTAGAATATCATGGCTGCATGGCAAAGTGATTTGGAATTCAGGAGCCTTGAGTTTTAATATTGTCATTCCCACCAGTGAGCTCTTATCATGGAGGATATCATTTACCTTCTGTGTCTTTCAACAAATCATAACCAAGATGGCAATATCATTCACTCTCCCTTTCTCAAGGAATTGTCAGATAACCTAAGATATCTCATCTATAAGTACTTTATAATAACTTCACAGTTTTCAAAGTCTTGAATAAGCCTATGATGCTGAAATAAAATCCAATTACATGCACAGGCTACTTACATTACAATAGAGATAAATGAGATTAGAATCATATCAGGAGAAAATAAAGATTAACACACATGCTCAGGTACATTAACTCCTGTGTTTTAACAGTAAATGTTTATGTTAGTCTTCAAAACTAAAGTGTCCAAATTCATATCCTTTTTTACAATCAAAAATATGATTTCATGTAAAAAGAGGAACACCATGGCCAAGGGTTGGAAAAATATGTCTCTGTGCAGTGGGCATTCCACTTTAAAGTCATAGATCTGCATTGACAATCTTAAGGACATTGTTCTTCAGTTCAGAAATCCTTTCTGACAAGAAGTGCTGGCAGGTCACTTTTGCATGTTAAGCTGACTTGGTGTTTCATGGTGATCCTTGATGCATGCAGACAGCAAATGATATGTCTGCCATTTAGTGAGGGCTCACAAGTCCTCTATAGAAATCTGTTGGCTTCTCTGGGCTCACTGTCTTCTATTAAGAGATGAGAGTCATACTCTAGGCAAGATAGATTTTTCTGAAAATTACACGACCATGCATAGACTTTCACATCATGCCCAGGACAGAGTAAAGTCTTGATATATAATGATAATAATAAGTCATTTTCTCATGTAAATGAGAAAGATAAATACATCCTTTCTACAAAATATTGAAAACGGTCAATTCATGGGAAGTATCATTTCTAAGAGGACCAATATGATCATCCCCATAGTATAATCCCTGAAATTGTTCTTTTAAACCACAGCTGTCTCCTTCTTTTGTTTATTTACCCCCACTATAAAGAAGGAACACGACTTTAATACTCGTGTGCTCTTATTTTTATATATTATTTTTTAAAACTCCCTTGTTCAGGTTAGCTTCTCAAAGGATAAGCATAAATCAGAAACACAAGGGAATACGTAGACAAAACAAAAGGAAGAGGAAAACCAAAAAAACCTAAAGTATAGGTAGGTTTGGACTGAAGAGGAGAAGATAAAATGAAACCAGATGGAGATTTATACCTTTTTTCTCAGTTTCACTGAATGGAGCAGATAATCAGAAACATTTCCTCAATGTTGGTTTTCTAATCTCCTCTGTCACCTTCCACCAAAATATTAGGCCAGACAGAGGCTCTTTGCTCTCCTCATCTTCTATCACCCTTTTCTTTAGAGAAACATGCACTTTCATGAGCACGCTCTTAAATGATCTCTGAAAGAAGCTGAGTAAATATTTTCAAGATAAGCCTGGAGGTCTTACTGTCTCTAAATCATCAACAGGCAAAGAGAGAGAGAGAGATAGGGAGAGGCAGTTTCCTATTCAAACATGTTGCTTAAGAGCTAATGGGAGTATTATTATGATTGATAGACCAGAATCTTTGTCTTCAGGAACACTTAATGGGAGAGGAACTGACCAATATTTACATTGGAGGTGAAGCCACGTTTTATTTAATCTGGGTCAAATATTACCGAATGAGAAATACATTCCTCAGATGGATGCAACTTTCACTTCACCCCAACCTGGGTGTCTGAGAGTCCCATGGAATCTTGCAACCAATCTCCATTTGTAATACTCCCAAGCTTCACATTTCAGCAAAGAAGGAGGATTGCTAGGTTGCTTCAGTTTTAGGGTGGGTGAATAACAAACTGTAAGGTGAGGAAAGCATATAAGTCAAACTCTGAAAACTATAAATGCTATAAATGGCTTCTTAACTGCATGAGTGCACAATGCCTATAAAGTAAAACGGTCTCCACACAAATCCAAATTGTGGGCTGAATGGTTTAGACGTACAGAAATAATAGCAGTGTGGTTCTGTCATTAATGATGGTGACTGAGGGAAAAAAAAGTGTGCAATTATTCCAGTCAATAACCAGAAGATGATTTTCTAATTCTAGTTTGATATTCTGATACTTAGAACAGCGATGTTTTAGATCTGTAAGTCTGTGAGTACATTCTTTTCCTTTCTGGTTTGTGACACTTTATTAAAGTGAAGAGAACCAGGCAACCCTTGAGATTAAATAAAAAGAGCATTCCAATGAGAACTTTGGAAGACCTCTCAAGATCAAATCCATGCTTTCGGCTTGATAACCAGCTGCCTTAAGTAAAAGAGAATGGTAGCTAGCTCAGGACGAATGATGTTCTCACACTGGCTCCGGGATTGAAGACTGGTTCTAAGTTGTTGCCTATATCCCTCCTTAAATTCCTTGTCTCCCGCTCTTTTTAAAAATTACTCCAATCAGGACTTGCCTTTCCAATTCCACCGAAGCTACTTTTATCATAACCATCAGTGACTTCAGTTCTATAAGCTGTGGCCAATTCCTCATTTGACACAGTTGACCACTCCCTTCTCCTGGGTTTTCAGAACATTGTATTCACCTAGCTCCAGCTCTCCTCCCATCTCTCTGGGATTTCCCAATGTCTTTGCTTGTTCCTCTTCATCTCCCCAGCTTCTAAATATAAGCATGGTTAAGGGTCAGGTTTTTGGACATCTTTTCAATCTACAACTCACTCCCTCAGAAATGCTGATGATGCATAAATTTATATCCCAGCCAAGAACTTCTCCCTGAGAATCTAGACTCATACTTCCAACTGCCTATCAGAAATCTCCCCTGGGATACATAATAGAAATCTCAAACTAAGAATGTCCAGTGTTAAACATTTGATGTACTATCCAAAATCTTTCCTACATCTATAAAGGACAGTTCTTCCCTGTTTAGTTGCTGAGTCAAATATCTTAGAATCATCCTTGGCTCCTCTCTCCCTCCTATATATTGCATCCAACAGCAAATCTTATTGGCTTTGACTACAAATTGTACACCAGCTGTGACTGTTTCTCAACACCTCTATGGCAAGCACTGTGACCATCCACCATGATCTTTTTGTTTTCTGCAAGAGGTCCCTTTCTTCTTAATCTCCCTGTGTTGTCCCTATAGTCTTTTCTAAATACAACAGCCAAAAACACCTTTGAAGAATACATTAGATCATATTACTCCTCAGTGCAAAACTTCTGGTGACTTCCCATATTGCTGAATAAAAGCCAAAGTCCTATTGGGAATCACTCCTTTCCCTCATCTCTTCTTATTCTTGCTCATTCACCCCAGGAACACTGGTCCCCTGGTTCTTCCTTGAATATGCCACGTACACTCATGCCTCAGGGCCTTTGCATTTGCTGTTTCCTCAACTTGGAACACTCTTCCAGGTGTCTGCATGGCTCATTCTCTCATCTCCTTCAAATCCCGGTTCGAGTGCCCCTTCTCAATAAGGCCCTTTGTGAAATGCCTGTTTAGAATTTTACCCCAAATCCCTACACTGGCAATCTTTACCCTATTCCCCTTATTGATCTTAAATTTAAATGTGGCTTAAATTTACTTATTTGTTTGGCATATTATTTATCTCCTCCCACCAGAATCCATGCTTCATGAGGATAGAGATTGCCATCTGCTTTGCTCAGTGCTGCGTCTCTCAGTATGTAGAAAGTGCTCAATGGTATTTGCTAAGTGGGTGAGTAAAAGTGAAACTGAGATTTTGTCACTGTTTCCTTCCCAATTTCTTTCACAATCCAGTCCCTTTACGACTGTATCTAGTCACACATTTCCCTATCTTAGGGCACCTGATAGCCCCATGCTCAAGGCCAGACACTTCAACATCTTATACATCTTAACAGAAGTCTCTACCTGTCATTCTTTCCAACAGATCTCATGGTCTCACCCTTTTCCCCAAAGGCCAAGAAATTAATCCATGTTCAGTTGTTATTAACTGATGATAGATTGAATGTATAGTCCTTCCTGTGGGAATTGACATTTTAAGAGTGGTTCCTAAGAGATTTAGTGTCCCGTAATCCAAAGTATGTCTGTAATTATGAATGCAGTTCTTACATGGGAAAACAAGGAAACAAACTTAAGAAGGGACACATTTTACTGTCCTCCTTCAGATCACTTGTATTATCACAAGAACTGAAGACTTAAACCAGGTTCTATGGTAAAATCGCAACTTTTAGTATAGGCTAACCAAAAGCCTTATCCAGATGATACCTTTACAAAAGGTAAAGGTATCATCTTAAACCATTTTCTACCTTTTCTGCTCCAGTGCAGGCTGTGGTATTTAACCATATCCCACAGCTGAGAGGCTTGTGCATGACAATGCTTCTGGACTCAATGTTCTACCCAGATTCCTTCTTGTCGAGCAGTACCCATATCTCAAACTTGAACATGCCCTTTAACAGATGAGGAGGCTCATTTCTCAATTTTATCTGCAGCAGAGATGATTTAAATATTAAACAGAAGGATCTTATCACTCACAAGACTGATAAATCCCTTTAGGTCCATAAAGTTCCAGAAGGACTTTCCATCAGGATTAGAGCTGAGGCTTTTCGTACATGGAATTTGCTTTAGAGAAGTTGCCTAACACTAAGCCGAAAGTATTTTGAACAGGCAGGAATGGAGTAAGATCTGACCCTTTTTCCCAATGTCAAACTGAATCTCTGTAGCCTTTTTCTTATAGCTCACAGGCCAGTCTGACCTTTCTCAGCCTAGTGTTCATGATGCTCACCATGCCCATGAGGCCCACTGGGCCCTGTTTGCCCTAGAGGACAGGTCATCATGTGGCTTGCAACTCTTTTGAGTAAAGGCTCTTAATTTCACACTTTGCAACACCATAGGGCCTGGAAGCAGACTTAACCATTCTCCTGAGACCTCAAGACTACTACCAAGCAATACTCCTTTCCCCTCTATATAAATCACTTCTTCTTCAGAACACAGCTATTCATCTAGAGGACACTCTACGCCTCTTCATGACATTTTTTAGCTATTTACTTGTTACTTCATGCATTAGCTATGAGTCTTGCTTTTCCATCCCATGAGCCTTCATGATCCAGTGAAGGATATTCATTCACACAGGTAGCTCATTCAGCATTAGCTTCACAGTGCTCTGACCTTCTTAATAGTCTAATAATTTCCACCTTCTTCAAAGATTCCCCTTCATTACAGCATTTTGAGATGTTTCTCCTGAAATAACTCTATTAACTCTGATCCTTTAAATTTTGAATATTATTCTTCCTATCCACTCTCAATCTTCATTCATGAAGTCATTCAATAAACATTTACTAAATATCAACAATATAACTCTTGGATATAAAACAATGAACCAAAGCCAAATGCTCCCTCTCTTCATGGAGCATATTTTCTAGTGGAAGAAGACAGAGCTACCTGAAATAATAATAATAATAATATTAAATATTTTTGTAAAGTGGTATAATTATAAACTGAGATAAGTAAGAAGAGAGTAAAATGTAGACATTATAGCAGGGGATCTAAATATAGTTTGGAATCTAAGGGGAGACTTCAGATAAAGTCACTATTGAATTGATCACAGGAGGACTAAGATTTAGTCAGATAAAAGTTATTTGGCTGGGGAAGAGACTAACTTCTCTCAAATACAGTGTTGACAAAGCCTCAATTATCTGGAACATCATGGTCACTAGATATTTTGCATTAACACATGAGGCTTCATCTGTCACTCCTCATGCCTTGTGTAGACATGAGTTTCCATAGATTATCACTTTCCTTCAGACTAATGAACTTCAGTTAACATTTCTTGTGGTGCAGTTTGGCTGGCAATGAATTCTATCTACCTTTCCTGTCTAGAAAGTCTTCATGTTAAATAATATTATTTTACAAAATGTAGACTCTAGGTCAACAGAATTTTGTGTGTTTTTATTTTCTTCCCCAACACTTCAAGGTGACAATCCTGCGCTCCTGCCTTTCACTACTTCTGTTGAGAAGTCAACAGTCTTTCTTGCCACCTGTGTATAGTGAAACCCTGTCCCATCCTTTCAAGGTTTTATCTCCAACCACTTCTTTTTTTTTTTTTAGCAGTTTATAATGTATCTTGCAGCGATTTGTTTTCCATTTATTCTGACGGTTTTACTGAGCTTCCTGAATCTGTTATATTTCAGCAAATTTGGAAAAACTTTCATTTTTATCTCTGCAGATACTAAGCTCTTTTTTCTCTTTCTAATGCTCCCATTACACATATACTAGATTGTTTCATATTGTCCCATGGGTCACTGAGCCATAAACTTGGGGTGGGGGAAGCGACTTTTTTTTTTCACTCTTTCTGTTTCATTTTGGATAGATTTTATTGCTCTCAAGTTCACTGATTTTTTTTTAAATCAGGAAACTTTTATTATGCAAAAGCTAAACCAAATATAACAAAAACAAAGCACTACTTTGCTGTACCTTTGAAATCTTAAAATCGAGTCACTCATTCAGCTCATTCTATCACTTTTTACTCCAACTCCTATGTATTATCCTTCAGTATTAATCTTTTTCTGACATTTACACCCATATGTAGCTGGTATAAATCCACTCTATGCATTAGAGAGTGTTATAAAGATCATAGTTCTTTGGTTTTATTTTGTCTCTTTTTTACTTTTTCCCTTCTATTTTCATTATCTAACATTTACAAAACACAGAATAGAAAAAGAAAAATCACAATCTGACTACCCAGAGACTACTCACTTAGAACATTTTTTAAAAATATACATAACATAACATTTACCATTTTAACCATGTTTAAGTGTAAAGTTCTGTGGCACAAAGTATATTCACATTGTTTTGCAACCATCACCACCATCCATCTCTAGAACTTCTTTATCAACCTCAACTGAAATTCTGTATCCATTATTTTTTTTTAAAGATTTTATTTATTTATTTGACAGAGAGAAACAGTGAGAGAGGGAACACAAGCAGGGGGAGTGGGAGAGGGAGAAACTGGCTTCCTGTTGAGCAGGGAGCCTGATGCAGGACTTGATCCCAGGACCCTGGGATCATGACTTGAGCCGATGGCAGATGCTTAAGGACTGAGCCACCCAGGCGCCTGAAATTCTGTATCCATTAAATAAGAACTCCCCATTGCTTCCTCCCCCAGCCCTTGGTAACCACCATTCTGCTTTCTGTCTCTATGAATCTGACTAATCCAGGTACCTCATACAAGTAGAATCATACAGTATTTGTCCACTTGTAACTAGCTTATTTCATTTAGTGTAATATCCCCAAGGTTCATCCAAGTAATAGCATGTATCAGAATTTCCTTACTTGTTAAGGCTGAAAAATACTGATTGTATGTATATTCTCTTTTGTTTATCCATTTATCCATCAGTAGACACTTGGGTTGCTTATACTCTTTGGCTATCCTGAATAATGCTGCTATGAACATGCATGCACAAATATCTGCTTGAGTTCCTACTTTTATTTCTTTTGGGTAAATATCCAAAAGTTGAATGATGATTTGTATGATAATTCTATGTTTAATGTTTTGAGGAGTCAGGGACACTGATCTTTTATTCTGCACTGTCTGATCAGGTAAACAGTCTACCCAGTCGGTTTTTCATTCCAGTATTATATTTTATACTTCCACAATTTCCATGTTTCTTACTTTATAATTTTCATTTTGCTATCCAGACTGATTTTTTTCCTTCGTTGTCTTCATATTTTCTTTTAACTTCTTTAGTATGTGTATAATTGTTCTTTTAAAGCTCTTTGTTTCTAATCCCATTGTCTTCTTTCTGAGTCTATTGTTACTGATTTTTATTTTGCTTAGGTTCACAATTATCTGCTCTTTTTCAGGTCTAGTTGTTTTTCTCATGAGGTCCCTTGCTGTGGTTTTCTTTTTGATTATTTGGCCTGGAGCTTACTGAGCTTCTTGGATCTGTTAGTTTGTAATTTTTGACAAATTTGGAAACACTTTTACCATTAATGTAAAATGGACATAGGGATATCAAGTTCTCGAGTGTTTGGATTTGGTTCCATCTCTGTTGAGTTTTGTTCTGGTGAGAAGTTCATTTACTTTCAGATCAGTCTGATAATTTTATGTGTTTTCAGACTTTGTTAAGGTGTATCTAGCTATGCCCTTCTCCTATGTGTAGACTCATATCTACTGAATGTTAATGCTGTTCAACAAGATTTCTTCATTCTAGATGGTAGGAAATTAAAGGTTTCCCCACCCTGCCCAAGCTCTGATCATTGCCTAGCTCATGGTTCCACAAAAACTGGTCTTTACTCAGGAGTTGTTCTTTGCTGAGGCTCATGGAATATCATCTCACACAGATACAGCTTGGTGTTCACCAAATCCTCAGTGGGATACCCATGTAGATTTTAGGAGCTCCTTCCCTACCCAGGTCTTTCTCTCTAATGCTGTGCCCCACCAATTCTAGCTCTGCATCAGTAGCGCTGAACTCCATCTCTCTCTTTGACTCAGCAAAACCATTGTTTTCTGATGGGGTTCCTGTCTGTACTGCAGTGCAGAAAATGCCTCTATACAGAAAGCTGGAGCGATCATGGCACTCACCTCATCCGTTTCCCTTCTTCAGGGATTACAGAACTGCACTGCATGATCCAACATTGAAAAACAGTAATTTCATATATTTTGTCTGGTTTTATGATTGTTTATAATGGGAGGATTAATGCAATGTAGTTACTCCATCATGGCCAGAAGCTGGAACCTCTCCTTTATTTTTTCATCCTTGGTTTCTGTTGTCAGCTTTATAATTCCACCCTCTTCTCAAATGTTCTTCAGGGTGTTATCTTTGGCCTTCTCCTCATTTGATTCACTCTCTAGGATGATCTCATCTGCTCCATGGCTTCAATTATCATTAATATGTTAAGGACCCCTTAAATCTATATCTTCTGCCAAGCTTCTCTTCTTTATGATTCTGAATATTATATTCAATTGCCTATTGGACCTTCCCAGTTAGAGGGACTAAGACATCACCAAGTCAATGTCCAAAACCTAATTCATCATCTCTCTCCATAATGGCCTTTCTTCCTGTATTGCCTATTGCATGAACAGAGACATACCGTCCACCAGGCACTCAAACCAGAAATCTGGGGTTTATCCCAGCCGCCTCCTTCTCTCTAATCCTTTACATCCGATCAGTTACCAGTTCTCAGAGATTCTACTTCTTAAATGTTTCTCAAAGCCATTTCCTTCTCTCTAGCCTCACTGCACTCTTTCAACCCACATCCTCCTAATTTCTTCCATACATCACTGCAAAATTCTCCTTAGAGCTAATTTTTATACATCATTCATTGCCAGGCACCGTTCTAAGCACTTTGGTGTACATTAATTCTGAATCCTTATAAAAACTGTATAGAGTAAGTGCTATTATTACTACAGAAGGAAAAAACTGGGGCACGGAGAGAACTTCCCCAAGGGTTACACAATTATCAAGTGGCAGAGCTGGGATTTAAATATGGGCAATCTAAGGACTCCTGGATGACTCAGTCAGTTAAGCATCCAACTCTTGACTTCAGCCCAGGTCATGATCTCAGGGTCGTGAGATGGAACCCTGTGTCAGGCTCCATGCTTAGGGGAGTCGGCTTCTGTTGCTCCCCTTCTGCCCCCACCCAACCCCCCTGCACTGACTGTCTTGTTCTTGCAAATAAATCAATCAATAAATCAAGAAATCAATAAATCTTTAAATATAGTCAGTCTACCCTCAGAGTCTTTGGTTTAATCATTGGTCTACACTGCTTCTCACACTGATTTCTTACCTCCATACCCAAAATATATCAAAAATCTACACTGACTTTCCTCAAATGGGAATTTGATCATTTCTCTCCTCTAATTAAAATCTTTCAGTATATGTCATCCTCAAGGTACAATCCACACACTAAATTCTCTATGTATTCTACTCTTATCTAAGAATAAGAGCATCTTCCCTTTCTGTGCATTTTTTCTTCCCTATAGTTAGTTAACCTCTTTTTATTATAAAGTCCTCTTTTGGGGGAAATAGTTCCTCACATCTTTTCCCTTACCTACATCTGGGTTTCAAGCTCACACTTCATGTTCCCTTAATACTCTAGTTTTCTTGATATCTTACTATTTATCTCACTATTTAAATCACCTACTAGACTCTGAGTTCTCTAAAGGCAGGGACAAGGTCTTTTGCCTCCACCCGGTGCTCTGATCCCAATGCTAGCAGAGCATCTGACACAGTCTGAGTGTCCATTACATATTTTTTAAAAGATTTTATTTATTTATTTATTTATTTGAAAGAGAGAGAGCGAGTGCACAAGCCAGTGGGTGAGGGGAAGAGGCAGAGGGAAAAGCAGACTCCCTGCTGAGCAGAGAGCCCGATGCAGAGCTCGATCCCAGCACCCTGTGATCATGACCTAAGCTGAAGGCAGAGACGCTTAACCCACTGAGCCACCCCGACGCCCCTCCATTACATATTTGAATGGATGACTGAGTGAGCACAAAAATGCATAAAACCAGCTGCATTCATCCTAACTCGAACTTCTATAACGACTTTAACGTTGCCACTAAGAGATGCCCTAGAAACCATAAAAGGATACTGCTTTCAATGAAAATAATGAATCATCCACAGATGAGTTGGTTTTAGATTTCAAAATGCAGCCTCCTGACCTTCAGTGTATTTGAATGGTGTTGTATCAGTTCTTCACAGAAAAGCATTTCTAGGGACAGAAAACTTAGAAGTAACATTAGGTTTTCCAGTAGCAAATCATCTTTAAACATGGAGGATCAGAGGCGATGACAGAGGTGGTTCGAAAGCCAAAGTCTACATGGTGATTTCTCTGTTTACAGAAAGATTTGGGAAGCCACCACTGAAGTATTTCTAGTAACATGTACGTTATTGATCTTCATTTATCTCAAAATATTTTAAAAACCTGGTGTAGATTCTAAGTCATGGTCTAACTATCCGGCCTTAGATAGAAGTTAAATCACTATGATTTAGTTATACAACTTCTCTCTTCTGTGTGACACCCTGCCCACACTCTTCCATGCCATCCCACCACTCCAGTCTTGTGAGCGTAGCATCTCTCTCTGTGTCTTTATCTGTGTCTCTAGGAAAGCTCAGAAATTCATCTGGCTAAGAAACTCATGAGGTTTTAAATTAAACTTTTTTTTTTTTTTTTTTTTCTTAGAAGATGAAAGAAGATTCAGGACTGTAAATTCTATCTGGACATATTGTTTTTATAAGGGAAATTCAGCCAGCAGGTAACAAAAATAACTTTGCCTCTGCTTACCTCTCCTGCATACCTACATTCCTTTCCCACACTTCCTTTGTTTTTGGTGAAGAAATATGGAAGAACAAAGGTATCTGCCTAGGAAACTGATGAATCATCTTTCTTTTTGTTTTCTTTTACCATAGTATCTATTCCCAACAATTTCCTACCATTTATAATAATTTGTTATTAATACTAATCTTGTGATCTTCAGGCTGTGGCACCAAGTGCATTGGGAAATAAATAGATTTGGTTTCTGAAATTCTAGAGTTCAGTGGAATTTATTGACAAAGTTCATTTCCACTGAGAGTCTTGGTCATCTCTACTAATTAAACACAAGGAAGTTGTCCATTGCTCTCGCAAGCACTGACTTTTAGTCTTTCCCCCCTTTTGCGGACATGGTGAAATAGTGCAGAGAATATACTGCCTGGCAGGGTGCCTGACTTCTGTACTTTCTCCTCCTTTTCTAAGAATGTGTATGATAATGAGATTTTTACAGGTATGACACACTCAAATAATAATAATAAACCTTGTCCAACAAAGTAGAATGAAGGGTGACATTTTATTATCCCTTTATGTTAGGATTCCTGTAACATAGTTTTTTATTAACTTAAAGCTGATATCTCCCCATTACAGTGAAAATATTTTGGGGCCTTTTGAATTTATAGAGAGCCTAATGAGGAAACACAAGTACTTAAAAATATGCCCTTGTTTTTGACACTGGACGAGTAGTTATTTTACAAGATGAGTAGGTAGGTTCTCCTGTGGGTTTCTTTTTTTTCTGGTATAATTATTATCTCTTACTAGCTTTAATAAAGAGACAGTTGTTCTATCAGAGGTTTTTTACTCTTTATTTGTCTTGTTAAAGGAACTCCCCCTTGTAGCAAAGGAAACTGGGTTCGTGTTTAGAAAATTTGCTCAGGATTCTCTCTCCTCTGTTCCAAGGAGAAAGAACTAGCTCTTATCTAGTACTTCTTTTTTTCTTTCAGTGCATTTATATTTTATTTTCAGAGCTGCTGTGAGCAATTCAGAGCTACTTTTGGTCAGCAATTCTAAAACCAAACAGAACCCAGCTTCCATAATTCATACATACAATATTATAGTTGAAGTAATTGTGTGTGTGTGTGTGTGTGTGTGTGTGTGTGCGTATTTATCTGTTAAACAGAGCAGTTTTTGCTCAAATCAGAAGTGTCTCCATGGATGTACATGTGTGCAGCTGAAAGTCAGGGGCCCATTGCAGCTCTGTTCCTTTTTTGTGTGACTTTGAGCTAATCACTTACATTCCATCTCATGCGGTGTCTGTTCTATAAAGTGAGGGGGTTGGACTCCTACTTCGCTTCTAGCTCCTGACATCTTTTATACATAACCCCTCATACACAACCCTTGTAAAATGTTGACATATGATATGTTTAAGGCACAGGTATCATGTGATATGTCCAAAGTATATAACACAGAAACAAAATATGTCTTAAGTCATGCTCAGTATGTTGCATTAAATCCTTAAAACAAAGTTTATCTAGACTCACCTTACTCCTTCTAATTTGAATCCATAATTATAGGATTCTAAGCCATGGAGGTTAACTTACTCCCAGCCCTCATTTTGGTCACAAGGTGTAATCTAATCCTCTCAAACTGTGGAATACTAAAAATCACACTGAGGCTGAAAAAATGCCAAAACAAACATGTTTTTAACAGAATCAGGGAAGCAGAAATAAAGTGGTGTTTTCCCCAGGAAATTGTCTGCACTGTCCAAAGCCAGTTACAGCAGGTTTCTTCTGGCTGGCCTTTTGACCATTGGGAATGGAACTGCTTTACTCAAAAGAGAGTTCCAAAGTGACTGGGGGGCTGAGAGACAGGCAGCACTCCCAAGGTCCTGCTTGCTAATGTTTCAAGCCTTTTCCCTCCGAGGAGTATCTTGTATGATGTTTCCTAGTTGACCTGGCCAATTTTAAATCTGTTGTTTTAAACTACCACACCTCTTCTCCCCAGGGTTAAGTGCCTGGTTGGAAGAAGAGAATACCTATGTAATCGATTTTATTCCCTGGTTCATTTCCCACTTCAGGTTGGTAAGTGAGCTAGAAGTGAATCATCGCCTAAATATCCATGGGTGTTTATAGAGGATGTTATCATTCGCGCAATGGACAAACCTCAACCAGATCTTTTTCATGTGCTTGTGCAGGCATGGAACATGTAGTTCTTCTAAGTGTTGGCAGAGTAGATTTAAAAATACATATATTTGGGGAAATATTTTGTAAGAAAAAATGCATTTGAAGAGAAAACATAAAGATAAAAATGCAATTATATAAGAAAGTTCAACAATGAAGGCCTGGTCCTACATGCGCTTTATGTATTCTGTAGGTAATCCAGAGTACATTTTAAAATGTTGCTTTGCCTCCATCTGTTCCCTGATGATCAGAGATCTCTTATTCCTCCTCTCCTTACCCCCGCCCAAACTCTCCTATCCCAACCCACAGCTGCTACATGCTTGGCAAATCTCTTTTAACATAACATAACTTGGAAGATAAATCTACGGCCCCAAAAACCTATATCTTGTAAGTATGACCAACTTATGAATTGTGTCTCCTGCTTGGCATTCTTCTCCATCAATATTCCTCTCTATTTCATATAGGTAAGTGACAGTTGGTATACATAAGCGTATGTGTGTGTACTGTTGTGTGTGCATGAGGATGGATGCATTCGTTGTTCAAGAGCACAGCACTGGGAAAGTACACATTTAGTACTAGAGTAAACATTTAAAGCTATACACAAAAAATGGACATGGTAGATCAGTCCTCCAAGGGAATTTACCTTTTTCCCAACTGTTTAACATAAAAGGTGTCCCTAAGATATTCAGATAATTGAATGAGTGAATAATTATTCAAATTAATCATTGAACGAATGAATTCTATAGCACCTGATAATAGCTTGCTTTGGTGTTCACCTTCCAGAGTATGCTTACCTAGGTAGGAATCCTTTTGCTGTGAATGCTAGTATCCCAAAAAGAGAACTAGGAGATACAATTTGCAGGCAATTTGATTTGTTTTTACTGTTTGGGATACAGAAACCAGGCAAAATCAAGCAAACTATTCAGTTTCCTTCTGCTAACAGAAGTGGGGAAGGTGATGAATCGAGGCCACGTGAGGCTTTCTTCGAACACATGCAAAACTCTGAATGAAGAGTGAAACTGAAGAACTCAGACTTATACTAAAGGTGATTCACTTATTTCAATACAGTTAAGTATCATTGGAAATCTAATTAAACAGCCTGTGCATTGAGCTTGAGCTTAAAGACAAAGTAATGTGCATAGACCAGTCCCACCTTGGGTTTGTGTTCCCTCCATTTCTTTGATATCACTATCAAGACATCATTCCGGGGACGTCTGCGTGGCTCAGTCAGTTAAGCGTCTGCGTTCGGCTTGGGTCATGATCCCGGGATCCTGGGATCAAGCCCCACATTGGGTTCTCTGCTCCATGGGGAGCATGCTTCTCCCTCTCTCTCTGCCCCTACCCCACCCCTTGTGCTCGTATGTTCTCTCTCTCTCAGATAAATAAATAAAATCTTAAAAAAAAAAAGACACCATTCCACTCTGAGTTGGATAGCTAAGCCACATGAGAGCCTGCAGCTTTTAATCTTGTAATTCTAGAACACTAATGGTAAAATCCTTAGAAAATATACCCGGATACCATGACTGAGACATGATTTTGAGCACAGAAGGCTGTGGTTCTGCTTTTTCTTTCCTTTTTTTTTTTTTTTTTTTTTTTTTTTAGTTTTGCTCCCTGCTCTTCGGCAATATCAGCTGTATAAATCAACACATATTGTTCTTGCCAAATAGGAAGTTATTGAGACAGACGCTGCCATTCCCATTTGTTTCAGAATACCCCATTCAGGCTCAGGTCCCCTGAAGTGGCCAGGCAGGCTTTCTCCTGGCAGGCTTAACAGAACTCTCAATATCTTCGTCCCTCCTGGCTCTCTCAGAACTTCCACTCCCAGGAAGGAAATAACCACACTCTTCGCGAAAGATTCAGATGCCATTTTACTATGTAAAGTCTGTCTGTGCTACAGTCATCATTGTAATAGAAGTACATAACAAGAATAATCATCTCTTCTTTGTTTCATCAGTGGAACTGATATTGACGGGTACAGGGAAGGCATTGCAGAAAAGAAAACTAAGTTTAGAGGAGAGTTCCTGGGGGGGATTGTTTTATTTTAATTCTTTTCCAATTTTGGTAAGGAGATAAGCAATCATTGTCTTAAACATTAAATGTCATGACGTTTTAATTTCATTGGTTTTTGATCAATATCTCTTGTTGCCGAGGACAGAGGTTGCTGGAAGACAAAATCAGTTCTCTTTTGGCCAAGAACTGGTTGAATAGGGCCTCAGCCTTGATGTAGGTTGACTCCTTGTTTGAGTCTGAAGTTAAATTGCCTTCTTAGTACCTTAGAAAAAATTGCTGATTTAAGGAGACTGATGTGTCATCACTAATCGAGTGCTTAAGGTGTTAACAATCTGGAAGTGTGGTTGAGAGTTGCCTGTGTTGACATTGTATACAAGAAAGAGCTGGATATAGTTTGTATATTTAAATGAAAAGGAGATCAAGGTTTCTCCAAATTAGAACCAAACTGAACTGCCCACAGCTTTGTTTCGGTAAGTAAATAACGGATGTTTTCTGTTATTAGTTTTGTCACGTACTTAATATTCCTAATAAGTGGGGGGTATTTGGGAAGCTTATCTGGATCAGGGCAATGGAGAGCTCTATCTCTTGCTGCTAATGATCAGCTTTAAAATTGCAGGGTGAGGAAAGATAGTAAATCCATGCATGGCATATATAATGTATACAAGAGTATGGAAGATGGACTACATGAATTATTCAAGGGAAATGACATTTTTCCACACTGATCCATGTACTGGTGATTATACATTGGATCTCTTCTAGTTATATCATAATCAAGTGCTAATCTTTGCAGATAAATATGGTGCCACAAACCTCAATGGCAGAATGACAACACAATGAACTAATCTCTGATTAAAGGTTAACTTTAGGAGACAAATTCTTACCACCCAAACTGGACCCAACTTTATATAATGATGGGCCTTTTTGGAAGGATGTATTGTGGTTGATTAAACTTTATGCAGTTTGGAATTTTATAAGAAATTAATGGGGACAGAGTGAAAGCATATTAATGGCTCAAAAGAAATTTTCTTCATATTTAAAAACAAAAAGTAGAGCCAGGCACTATCAATAAACCTATCTTAAGTGGTAGAGTTTCATGTTGGGGGGCGCTGTGTGTGAGTAATATAATGATATCACTCCTGATTTTACATATTTATTCCTCAGCTTAAAAATATAGCATAAAAAGCATTTATTATGGTGAGCATATTAAACAGTTATAGTTGCTTCATCAGATAGTCAAAAGAACAGATGGTTCCTTTTTCTTCCTGGAGAGTTATGTGCCTTTATTATTAGTGATTCTAAGAAGTTAGAAAAAAAGTGTCAAATCCAGTTTGAGGAAGGTAGATGTACTCAAACAGAACAATTGCCTTGGAATTAGTTATCATTGGCTCCTACAGGTTTAAAAAGGCCAGCCCTCAAAACCACAAGCAAGAGAGCATTCTATTTAATCTAATTTAGATTTAAGGAAAATCAGGAAACCAGTGGGTTTCAGACACGTAGGAGTCTTAACAATTTTACCAAGGCTGAGCTTAAATGATACATGATTATATCGTCATCACAGTCAATACAAACAGAACTTTAAAAGCCACTAATTTACTCCATAAGTCTCTCCTATGATCAATTAAATGAGACCCAGGTGGCAAATGATATTGCATATTTATAAATAAACCTTGACTTGGTTTTATAAGTTGTATTAACTAAATGAATTGTTCCTAAATTGCTCAGGTATTTGAGTTTGAAAACTGCCAGAAAAGAGAGAGAGGGGAGAGACATGAACACTAGAGTTCCACACACTGAGAATATGCACCGAGGGCATATGATAACCAGTGCTGGTTAGGGAGGGTTCATAGATTTATGCCCCTCTTTGGTGAGCCACAGAAAAGAACAGTGACACAGTGTTATGTAAATTACAGTGACTTCAACAAGGAAGTCTACACAATTCATAGAAAGGAATCTCAGATTTCAAGTCTCACTGAATAGCTCCATGATTGGCAAACAAGAATTCGGCAGGAATACCACTAACCTTGCCAGAGGAGGGAAGCATAGCTGTATTCTGAGGCCAAAGATTTAGGTCCGCCATGAAAATACCTCATGTGGTAATTAAAGCATGATTTTTAGAGTCACCAGGCTTATGTTCAAATGTCAACTCTACATCTATTAAGTAGAATGGTTTTGGTCAAGTCACCAAAGCTTCCTGATCTTCCATTTCTGTATTTGTTAAATGAGGATAGTCACAGTTCCTGACTCAAAGTGTTACAGTGAGGACTGAATGAGATGTGAAAAGCACTGAGCACAGAATAATGTGTACTCAGTAATCTGTAGCTATTATGATTCTTGCTCCCAAGATTCCTGGAATAGAATGTGGCTGGTTAAAGAAAAAAAAAGTAAGAGGAAAGGTCTCATTCTGTGGAATGGAAAAAAATTGAGATTTTAGTTCATGATGACTCATTGACCACCGGGGAACCACTTACAACTTATCTGTATGTTGAAAAAGAAAATAATGTCTGTCTTCTCAACCCAGCAATTGCAGTTGGGATAAGCTGGTGTGAAAGGAGGGTCTGTGTCCTCGGGGTAGAGAGTCTTCATTCTATTTAGGATAAGTCTGAGAAGGCAGATCCATTTAACAGTCTATTTTACCACTTAAATGCCAGCTATAAAAATAAGTACCTCAACCAAAATAAAAGTGCTTAATGCGTGGGCATCATCATCATCATTTTTAAAGACATGCATATAACATGTTAGGGGTTATCACCACCATAGTTTACTTGTGAACCAGAGAAAATTTTCTTGACTTAGTTTAAGTTTACTTGCTTTTGTGATCCATTCTTCACTGATTTATTTACTTTTCAATTCTGCTTGGTTAAAAATGTAAGTGAATACAACTGAAAAAAAAAAAAAAAGGTCTGTGGGTTTATGGTCATAGATATATCATCAAAATCATTTCCAAAGTGACAGTTGAAATGGCCATCTGATTTAAAAGGAGAGGTGTTTCAGCTGTCTCAAGGCCTGTCTTTGCATAGGAAACCCCAAGTTTTATATTCCGCTGTAGATGTATTTGTGAAAGGAGGCTGCTGAAGTAATTTCTCTTCCCTTCATCCTCCATTCCACCCTTGACTCCCATATTGTAAAATGAAGTGTGCATTTTACAAATGATCAGGTCACATTGAAATTCCAGTTCCAAAGAAAGCCGCCTCAGCCAGCTCTCTTCATGGGAAGTATAGAACCAAGATCCATATGCAATTTTCTGTGAAACTTGAAGATTCTCTGTGAACTGACATTTTGTTTTCAGACAAAAGCATTTCTGTATCATCAGTATAACTTTGCTAGAGCAAAGAAGAACTGGAGAAGATTTTCATAGAAAATGTCAAGAGGATCATAGAAAGGGAAGAGAGCCAAGAGTAAACCCCAGGGAGCTCCTCTTGGAAGAAGCACATCTATAGGAGAGGTTCATCTTGAAGTAAACAGTCTGATGTATGAGATATCAGAATGAACAGAAAAGAGACCAAACCTGAGTATATTTATGGAAAGATGTGGTACATCATATATAGAGAGCATCTCCCAAAATACGAGGAAACTCTTATCTGGCATGAAGATGATTCTGAACTGGTTTGGCTGTGGCTTATCTGCAGTAAATCCATGCTAAATTCAAGAAATCCTTCACAAAATAATTACAGAAGGCACAGGCCATTCTTTTTCATCTTATCAATTTAGAACTTTGACCTATGTTATTATGAAATGCTGTTCGATGACATACTATAACCATGATCTTTTTTTTTACTCTAGCTGAGAGTTAAATATTCTCCAAATTATATTTAAAGGCAAATAGAAAATATATGATGGGAGATTCTGAAGATAGACATTTCTGTCATAGAAACACATGAGTAGCACTACCCTTAGATTTGGACAAGACTAGCCAGCCACTGTGCCAGCATCATACTATAGAGGACCCCATTTTGTCCTTGGTCTAGATGCACAATGGAGCAAGAGTTGAGTAAAGGGATAGGCTCCCCTGGTAACTGTTCTTCTCTGCTAGACTCTATTCCAAGGGTCCAGACCCATGGGATTTCCTGGCCAAATAGCCTCCTGAGGCCAATCCTCCTGAGGCCATCATACATTTGTGTACCACTAGGTCCAAGGAGTAGACAAAGGTAGTTATTTGGGAAGGTAAAAGATGGTGGGGAGTATGGAAGGATCTTACCACCTCATGGGTGAATGTCTACACATATGCCTGCAAGTCCCTTCATGGTTTTGGTCAAAACCAGGAGCAGTTAGAGACATGAGGTATAGGGACTGGCATTTCTTCACTCTCATATGCCAACCAGGAACCTCAAAGCCTCTGAAGATTCCAAATTCAAACTTGGATTTCCAAGGCTTAAAGGAGCTGTATTTGTCAAGAGAGTTGAATAGAAAATATTTGATTTATTCATTTTGTAGGTTGGTTTATAATTTAAATAGTGAGACATATGGTCTGTGGCTCTCTATTTTAACTCCTGCCCTATATCCTACAAATGTTAAGTAACTGCCTTCTGTTAGTTTGTATTTGTCTTTGATCCAAGATCATTGGTTGTTGGTGCATTCAGAGGAATGCTAGACCAACCTGAAAACTTAGAGGGGTGAGGACAAGCCACATGTCCAAGTTCCCTATCTATATCTCTCAAATAAAACACAAGAGAAAGGACAGCTTGTCCTTTGAGGATGCTTCTAGTAACTGAGGCAGCAATATTGTCCAGTCCTGTGTCTCTAACTCAGTATGTCTGTAGATTGGAAAAGTATCTCTTGATGATAGGAATCAAACAAATTTACATATTCCCAGTGACATTTTTTCATCTCAAACCAGAGAACGGTATTTTTGCTGGTATAGTCTTCACTAATTTAGTGACAATGATCATGAGAGCTAATTCATGTTGCAGGTGGCTGAAAATACTTTAAAGACTGTAGGGGGTGTTTTCCCTGACTTTTCTCACTATACGTAAACATTTCAAAGTGCACTTTATATTTGAGGTTAGACATTAATCTACCTTTCTCCTATAAGAGTCTTGAAATCTGCACGTGTGACGATAATTATCCTTGAAGTCACCTTCTGAAATGAAGCAATGGAGTCCCAGGATGCATTATAACAATACCGATGAATGGTGTTTCCTTTGAGCAATCCTCATTGTCTTCATGTTTGCTCTGGCCAAGAAAGATTTAACTGGCTCACTCACTTCTCTGGGTGTGCTTTCAGTTTGTGAGTGAAAGGAGCAGCAGTGAACTTGCCTGAACATCCATTAATATTTTCAAAACACAGTACCTCCGTTCTTGTTCTTTATCACATTGTCAATGCACAGTACACTCCAGACGGATATTGTTTATGAGACATGTGACTTGTCCTGCTGTTTGCACAGCCCGATAGAAAAGTGAGCATTAATTTTATAGCGTGAGGAATAGAATCAATACCAGCATTGGAAATCTTCCCATAGCTTTGCTTGTATTGGATTGAACAGATCAGTTAGTTGCTCATGAAATCACAATCCATGCATGTCCTGCCTCACATAACTTTAAGAGTCAATGGCAGAGTGCAGCAAGGGACCAAATGACTCTCCAGCAATAATACGAACACCTCAGATTCGTTTTTGCCTCAAGGAACAAAATCTGAATTTTGTGTTTATTGATTTGTCAAAAGTGACGTTATTTTCTTCTCCTTTGCCAAAGTGGAGAGGAGTTCTTATCCTGATTCCTCTGTTTGCCCCCAAAAGATAGGCTTTTTTTTTAAATTCCAGTGTAATTAACATACAGTGTTATATTAGTTTCAGGTGTACAATATAGTGATTCAACAATTCTATACGTTACTCAATGTTCATCACGGTAAGTGTACTCTTAATATCCTTTGCCTGTTTCACCCATCTCCCCACCCACCTCCCTCTGGGAACTACCAGTGTGTTCTCCATATTGAAGAGTGTGATTTTTTGCCTCTTTTTTTACTTTGTTTTATTTTGTTTCTTAAATTCCACATATGAGTGAAATCATACGCTATTTGTCTTTTTCTAACTTACTTCACTTACAATTATACCTCCTAGATCCATCCATGTTGTTGCAAATGATGAGATTTCATTATTTTTTATGACTGAATAATATTCTATTATATATATGTGTGTGTGTGTGTGTGTGTGTATATATATATATATATATATATATATATATCACATCTTCTTTAAGATAGCTAAGTTTTGATAAATAGATGTTCTGCCAAAATTCAGTCCCATATGAATTGGAAAATTCTTTTCACAGAAATCTTCTTAAGGGGAATCATTGAAGTATTTAAGGGCTTTTAAAAAATAAGCAAACTTACTCTTTTTCTGTCTCAAGTAGACTAACCTTCAGTTCCATAAAGAAAGTATTTGCTTGTCTTCTATGTCTGAAACTTTGAAAAATGCTTGCTAAATGTTTGTTGAATAAATCATTTAATTGTTGGCTAAATCAATAGAAGCTGATCATTAATAGCACGTGTTGGGGAACATTTTCCTTAGGGGCTCCTGGGAGGCTCAGTCAGTTAAGCCTCAGACTCTTGGTTCTGGCTCAGGTCATGATCTCGCAGTTGTGGGATCAAGCCCCATGTCAGGCTCTGCACTCAGCATGGAGTCTGCTTCAGATTCTCTCTCCCTCTCTCTCTGTCTCTCAAATAAATAAATAAAATCTTTAAATTTTTTTTTCTTTAAAGGGCGAGATAGTATCTAAGGTTTTGTGGGCCACATATGGTCTCTGTCACAGCTCTTCAATTCTATAATAATAGCTCAAAAGCAGCCATCAGTGGGGCACCTGGTGGCTCAGTCGTTAAGCATCTGCCTTCGGCTCAGGTCATGGTCTCAGGGTGCTGGGATCGAGCCCCACATCAGGCTCCCTGCTTGGCAGGAAACCTGTTTCTCCCTCTCCCACTCCCCCTGCTTGTGTTCCCTCTCTCGCTGTGTCTCTCTCTGTCAAATAAATAAATAAAATCTTCAAAAAAAAAAAGCAGCCATCCGTCATACATAAACAATATGTAAACAAATATGGCTGTGCTTCAAAAAAATGTTGTTTACATAAACAGGCTATTTTGGCCTAAAGGCCATAGTTTGCAGACCCCTGATCTATACATACACAAAAATCTATACATACAATCTCACTCTCATAAATTTGATCAAGAGGGTTTTAGAATAGCATCCTGAAAAGCATATATCATCCTTAATATTGCCCACTTAAGGACATTCCTTTTAAGGAAATAGACACGTTTCCCAGTGGGTTATATCTAAAATACACAGCCTATAAGAATAACTACTGTCCAGAAAGCAACACATTTTTTTCGATAAAATGTTAATTACAATTCATGCTTACCCAATTCTAGGTTCTGTGCTAAGAACTTTCCAGGTTCTGTTGTGTTGAAAGCAAACAAGAATACCATTGCATGAGTTTATTGGTTAATGCTACACCCTGACACCAGGGAATGCCTTAATAAAGACCTGTGATTGATTTGATACTTCACTATCATTTTCCAAAGGAATTCCATCTGAAAACAGACAAAGTCTGAGGCAAAAATATGAAGCCATGTTTTATCGTATCACTGTATCCATTTGATAGCATAATGAAAAGTGGAAGTTAAGACAAAGTGAAATTTCCAGTCTGGATATTTATTCGTATAAAGAATCTTTTACTCAATTATTTATCAAGAAGACAGAAAGGAAGGAAGGGAGGGAGGTGGGATGGAGGCAAGGAAGGAAGGAAGGAAGGGAGAGAGGAAGGGAAAATCCTATTAACAAAATCAATTGTTTTGGTAAACTTCCTGCAGGTATATTTGCACTGGTGAGTTGGGAGATAAAGATGGTATAGATAAGTCGCTGTTCATACTGAAACCATTTTTTAAAAGTTATATTAGAAAAGAAAGTGCATTGGTATAGTCAACTAGTTGTTTTCATCCAAATGCCATTGTGGAGCAACTTTTTCATATATGATATTAACATCATCAGTGTAACGTGATTCATGGCAATAGAATATTACATGAAGCAACACAGGAGTGATGCTGGTTTGAAGAGGAAATTTAAGAAAAAAAGAGGAAGAAGAAGAGGAGGGAAAGAAGGGGAGGGAAAGAAAGAAACACCGTCATTCTGAAGTGAGAACAAGCTGTTCAACAATATTGAGAAAGTAACTTCACACATGTTTTTCAATGGTTTAATACATCAGAAGAACACTGGGGATTGCTGAAAGGTGGAGTAAACTGAATGAGTAGAACAAATATGCAAGTTTCCCTGTAAATCACATATTTACTTAGAACAATTGTCGTGTGAAATGGTTTATGATCTCTAGGACTTAAGAGATCTGTTTGCATGGGTGTCATCCAGATTACATCTCTTTGCTGATGAGACAAAGAGCTTTTCATACAGAAATTTGTTTTATTCCTTTATGAACCTCAAAGGGGGAACGTCAATACAAAATTCCATTTTCTTTCTTAGATACCTGCTCACAAATGGGTTTCTTTGCCCTCGGATAGAAGTAGCTTTGCTAAAGAAATTCCAGTTTGAGAGTTAAGTAATTGGAGGCCCAAGAACATTTCAGTGCTGTCTGCTTAAGAAATGAAGTTCTGGGGCGCCTGCGTGGTCAGTTTGTTAAGCATCCAACTCTTGATTTTGGCTAAGGTCAGGATCTCAGGGTTGTGAGACTGAGCCCTGCATCAGGCTCCACGCTGGGTGTGGATACTTCTGCTTAAGATTCTCTCCCTCTGCCTCTGCCCCTCCACCACCCTGTGCTCATGTGCTCTCATTTTCTCTCTCTCTATAAATAAATAAATCAATCAAAGAAATGAAGTTCTTCAGTTGAAAAGAAGTTTGTCAATGAAGAAGGTTTAAGAGGTAATCAATTGGCAGTGGCATTGGCTTCAAAGCAGAATCACAAATCCCAGTTAATCATGCCATCTTCTCATCCAGAGCAAAACTTAAATCTGTGTAATTTGGAAAACGGGTACTTATCCCAATAAAAAATTTTTCAGATTATTATTGTGTGTCTCTCAAGCTTTTTATATGTAACTACAGTAAATATCTTCCCAGTGTGAGAGAGAGAGATTTATCTTTAACCAAAGAAATAGTTCGATCTAGCTCCCCATGTCACATCTTGGTATGTCTTAGAAAACTGAGAACTGGACCTCAGGGTATGTTAGAATTTTTTTAAAAAATCAGTTCCTCATGAATATTGGGAACTCAGCTATCATTCCTCATTAATTTACTGATTTTAATTAATCCTCTCAAGTAACTTGAACTTCAGATATTTACTGATATGTTAATAGTCACTTACCATAATTCAGGAATTTAGTTATGTCTTGCCAAGTCAATTGGAAAGTTTAGGGAGCTGAGTTTGCTACTTTGCCCTTTTACAGTTCTTGAAATAATGGTGCATTTCAAGGGTCTTCATCAGAGTGTAAAAGTAAGATGTGCTGACAGAGACAAATAGGAAGAGAGAGAGAGAGAGAGCGAGCGTGCGAATGAAGTGGCCAAGCCAAAGCTATTTTTCTTTTCGTTCTTGTTTTTTGTTTTTTTTCTCAGCTGGGCTCTGAAATATCCACAAATTGTCCTATTCCTTTCCTCATCTGAACTTCAAAGGTTGACCTTACAGAGCTGGAGAATTAGACACCACCAGGAATCAAGGAATAAATTGGTTGGTGTCTGGGTGTTGTACACATACTTAAAAGGAACATGTCACAATAGGGAGAAAATAAAGAGTGTTCTTATAGGCATTTCTATTTTAAAATAATGCCTCACTGCACCATATGATGAAAGATCTTCAGAGCACATAAAGTTAGTCATAATGGAAACTCCTTAATTGAATGGCATGGAAAATGGCCCCGGGGGTTGCTAGAGAAGAGACAGGGTAATCACATGCTATCAGAACTGCATCACTGTCAACTTCTCTAAAATCCAGGATTCCAAGCCGACTTTAACTCTCATAAACCACGCTTGAAAACATACTCAAGAATTAGGATAAATCATCTTATTGAAATAAAAATGTACCACTCATAGAAGTAATCAGGAGCACCATCCTTGCAAGACAAAGGGTTTTTTGTTTTTTTTTTTTTTTCGTTTCTTATTTCTTTTATGTAGTCAGTTCCTATGGGGGGGGTTATTGACATGGAATCCATACAAAATGAACATATGCAAATTTATTTTGTAGAATAGATGAAAATGTAAGAAACAGTCCCTGTAGGATGATGGGAATGTCAGATTTTTGAATTCACAGCTACCTGAGATTCAGAAGTTTAAATCTTTTTAAAATTATTAATGGTTAATTGCAATTATTTGTGTCATATATCTGCAAGTTCTGAGAGCCTGTTTGGATAGAACTCTGTCCTAGCCACTGGTACATTCAAGTGATGAGTCCCAGTCCAAAGTTTCATGCTCTAATTTAAGACACAAACACACACACACACACACACACACACACACAGCCACAACCATACACACCCTGGCACATAGACTAAAGAGAACAGAGCATTCCAACTTGTATATCTGAAGAGAGATATATGATGCATGCTGAGAAGCTACTACATCCTTAGAAAACTTGACATTACATAACACTTATTATATTTATTATTTCAATAGTGAAATGTTGCAATATATTGACTCACCCTGCTAACAAGGAGAGCCCTGTATACTGAGTCCTGAGGACAATTTGAAGCAGAGATTTGGTCCACCATGGCCCTGTACTGGTCCTCAGGAATCTTTATTTCACATAAATAAAATGGAGTGACATAAAAGATGAGCAGCTACTCTTCATTGTCACTATGACAGGAAAGATTTTTAAAGAGAAAGTTCTGAAGAGAAACAATGGTTTTGTGTTTTGTGTATTGTGTGTGCAATGATGATGGAGTCTTCCAAGGTCTGCTGGTTTTTAAGGTGTGTTCCTTGTACCACAAGTGGGAAGCAGTGTTTGAAATGAGTGTGTGTGGTGTGTGTGTGGGGGGGAGTGGTCAGGGATGGGTTTATAATAATTATGAAGGCATTTGAAGAAGGCTTTCAAAATTGTCAGCCCAGAAATCATAACCTTTGTGTTTGCTTGGTCATAAAATATAAAACCAATAACTGCTAATCTAATAATTCACCAGCTGCTTGAATCTCACCGCATTCTTACTATCACAATGGCTTTTAGCATCTGCTGAAGAGATTACTAAATATTTATCTAGATGACTCCATGGCTAATTCAGTAATAGATGATTCACTACCATTCGATGCAGCAAAGCACTTAGGAGTTTGGTCTGTGGAGTGAGATACACCCCTACAGTGCAGCTTATCTCATGGAAAACATTGAAAAAGTTTTTGTTTTTGTTTTTGTTTGACATTGAAAAAAGTTTTAATATCACAATGTCCTATCTATAAAATTGAGTTAACAAAAATAGCTAACTCATGAAGGGACTGTGAGGATTAACTGTGAAAATACATGCAATGTATTTGATGACAATCAATATGCATTCTTTGTTGTTTATAATACCATCACCATCATCCTCATTACCATTCAATGAAAACAATTTCATTTATGTACATCTCTGACTGCATATAAATTTTCCTATATTGAAATCTGATTCCTTGAGATTTCTTCCCAAATTCTAATATAGTCCCTCATGGTACACATCCATCCATCCATCTATACAGTCAGTTCTTAACATGGTTAATTCATTTATTAACAGGTCCCCAGTACAGCTTCTCTGTCTCTGCTCTGCTCCCATCTAGCCTCCAAACTTAAATGAAGAGAGCGACAAAGAAAAAAACAGAGGAGAGGGGAGAGAATGAAAGGACGGAAGCACTTCTCTTCTATTATTCTGTTATACTGGCTAAATATGCCCGTGTTCTTCAAATCTTTAACTGGTATGACCCTTGCACTACTCTGTTCACTCTTTCCTGATGGTGCTATAATTTTTCTGCATCTCATTTAGAGACAGTTGCCCTGTATGGAAACAGAATTTCCAGATATTCTGAAGTGTTTAAAAAATCATTAGGGAAGGTGGCAAAGAGTCTAATGACAGAGTAATTCATTCTAAACCCTGGTCATTGTTATTCTATCCATGGAAGTGTTTCTTTTCCACCTATTCTCTGTGTGTGTGTTGTTTAACTTAAATTATTAAACTTATTTGCTATGAAAATTTAATGGGAACTTATACGAGGGTTTGTTGGTTCATGGGGGAATTACTTTTAATGTTAGAGGTTAGAATTCTCAAGGTGGACAGGTGTTGAAATGCAGATGTAGATAAGCAAATGGGTAATGTGGATGAATCTGCTGAGCACTGAGCTTGGCTGATAGACGTGTGTATGTGTTTAAAATAAAGACGGATAGCAAAGTTCCCAGATAATTTATTGGTTCAATTCAGTGGCCAAGAACATTCCAAGAATGATATGAAGGAAAATTAAAGAAACTTTAATTTCTGTTACTTACGGCAGCAAACTTTTTTTATGTCAAAATTTGTTTTAAATTATTAGAATACAGAACAGTTTAGAGATATGGAAATTGGTTGATATTGAATAATCAGATTCCCATATACAAGAGAAATTACGTAATGTAATACTTCCTGAGTGGTTTTACACTTAACAGTTATTGCTCGGTTAAAAAGCAAGGTTTAAACATACTATTTATGGGGTGCCTGGGTGGCTCAGTCAGTTAAGCGTCTACCTTCGGCTGAGGTCATGATCTCAGGGTCCTGGGATCAAGCCCCACATCAGGCTTCCAGCTTGGTGGGAAGCCTACTTCTCCCTTTCCCTCTGCCCCTCCCCCTGCTTGTGCACTGTTTATCTCAAATAAATAAATAATAAATAAATAAAATCATTAAAAAATACTATTCTTAATATAATACAATTGTTTAAAATTATTGTTAATTATTATATTATAAATATATATGTGTATAAATATATGCTTGTGTGTTGAAAATTACAGGATTGTACCAAACTGTTAGTTATGCTTCTTTCTGAGAAGCTGTTTTTAGAAGGCTTTCACATTCCATGCTGTGTTTTTCTGTCATGTTTGAATAGTTAAGTATATAATGAATGTATTGCTTTTGAAATGATTACTTTGTAATCAGAAGGGGGGAAAAAGAGCTAAACCATGAAATACATGATTAGCCTAGACTTGCAAAAAATGATTTTTTTTCTCCTTTTAATTTAGTGTCTATCAAAGAAATAGTAGCCTGAATGCTGAAATATATAATTACCTACAGGCCAAACCCATTAACCATTAAGCTATTGATACTCATCCAAAGTGGTTGATAGTAAAAGGGTGCCCAGCCATCAGGAAAGAAACATACCCCAAAAGATTGTGGTTTATGTGCAGTTTCCACATTTTGGAACCTGCCTGGCCATCTCAAAGCCAACTTGTCCAGGAAATAAAAAGTCACCCCAAGCCATGGACTTTCAACTGTTGAGCTCTGCCCCAGGAAATGTCCCAGGCAATCGAAAGATATAAGGACACCTAGTCTCCAAGCAACTTGAGTTCCATTTAGCACATAGCTTCATAAAGCTTAATGAGAATTGGCTATCTCCACTTTGGGAGACTCTAGGTTCATGGAGTACAGGGTATTCTGGTTTTTGCACTACGTGAATGAAGAGATCATAAAGCTGGGTGACCCTAAGCCACTGCCTGAATCAAACTTTGCCGTTCAAAGGAAACTTCTGGTTACTACACTCTATGGCTGTATGGTTAAATGAATAATGAGACTGATCACCTGCCAACTCCTTTGGAATGGTTTCATTAGTCTGAAATTCTACTGATGCCCATGCCCTGAAGATTGTCATCCATTTGAAGGATATGGCATAGTGCTGGAAGTTGACGAGATCTAGACACAGGAGCTGGACTGTCCGGGTCCAAACCCTGGCTTGTGTGTGACATGGAGCAAGTTACTCGAATACTCTGTATCCAAGTTTTCTCATCTATTGATGGGAATAGTAACAGTAGCTGCTCATGAGTTGCTATGCAGATTAAGTGAGCTAACATTTGTAAATACCACAGAGACTGGGACATAATAAGAATGGTATCAGTGTTTGTTAATAACAACAAAAATACCCATCCTAACTGTTTTAGGCATTGCTCCGGACCCTGACAATTAGATCCATCCTCAATTTTCAAATAGCGCCATCTAAAAAATTCAGATGAAGGTCTGTAGACACACAAATAAGGACACAATTAAGCCCTAATCAGGGAAGAAAGGAAAATCACTTCAGTAGAGATATGACGGGGTTGCACAGCATGAGTGGGAGATTATTTGGCCCAGAAAAGTAAAGGAGGGGCATTTCAGTCAGAACAATAAACATATACTGACACATATAAACAACATATACATGTAGGGACATGTGAAATCACTCACTATACTTGAACAGAAATCTTTGGAGCATAGACAAAATGGAGGTGACTAAAGCTGCTAACTTCATGATAACCTCAGTGATACCTGTTGCAATTTATTATGTGGTAATGCACAACCATGGAAGGTTTTCTTAAGTAAGAGAATGACAAAAGCAGATTTGTGTTAAAGAGAAATAATTCTGACAGTCACACACACATAGAAACTAAAAGGGGCTAGTTGGTGTGGACAGGAAGCAGGAAGTGCATGGTTCCAGGGAGATGTGAGAGCCTATACTAAGACAGAGACAGGAGTGAATGCCATAAAAAGATTCTTGAGACAGTCTGGAGGTGGAGCTGATAAAATATGGTGAGTGATTGAGTCTGAGGGAAAGAGAAGGATCAAGCATAATATTCTGCTTTCTAGCTTGGGCAATTAGGAGTTGAGTGATTTCATTAGGAAGCAGGGTAGGAGGGGGACAGAAGAGGAGGCAAGAATTACCTTCATTTTGGGTGTCAATCTGGGTTTGCCTAGACAACCTTATCTATTGGAGAAGACAAACAGCACTGGGGAAAGTTCATTTTAAACTCAAGAGAAAGGTCAAGGGAGGAAACATAGATTCAGGAGTCACTGTACACATGGTTGATGGAAACCATAAGAAGGAATGAAATGACTCAGGGGAACATGGGTAAAATGAGAAGAGACATGGAAGAACTTCAAGGAAAAACATCTAAAGAGTGGGCAAAGGTTGCTAAAGCAAACTAAAAGAAAAGCTACAGGTTAACAGGATAAAGAGTGTTTCTGTTTGTTTATTTTTGCATTAATTCAATCCCTTTATTCATTCATTCAATAAATATTCATTGAGCATCCATTGTGTCAAGACATAGGAATGCGGTGGGGAGACCCTGTGTAAGGGAAATAGACCAACTCCTTGTTATCATGGAGTTTTAAGTCTATTATGAAAGACCATGTAAGACGATCACAAAAAAGTCAGATGACTACATTGATATTTGAAAGATTTCCAATTTTTTCTAAGAAGGGAAAATATCAGTGCTGTAAGAACACAGGTGGGTGGATCAGAGAAGTCCTCCTGATGACTGAACGGAGATGTGAATAGGGGTCCCCCAGGTTGGGTTGCTGGGGGTGGGGGCATGTTCCAGACAGGGTATTCTGTGTCTGTGGGGCTCCACACTCCTTCCTCTGACTATGAAGGAAATGGAAAACATGGATAAGTTGCCCCCATTTCTCACGTCTTTCTCCAGTTTCTGGGTTGTATATAACTACAGGTCTATAATTTAGTTCATGACAATTCATTCTGTGCTAATAAGAGGAAAACATATCAGCTGAGTCATTATAAAGGATGGTGTCTAGTTTCTGTGCAGGTTGTCCCTACATCTCACAGAGCAAATTCTGAAGGAAGGCCCTTGAAATCAGTATTCTCCATACCAAAGCTGGGGGCTAGAATCCTGTCTCTGGATATTAAACCACCAAGGGTAGCCGCCTTCCTCAGAGGAGAAGACAGGCATATCTGCTGGGAGAACATCAAAATTCAGACCCGCACCCAGTGTCGTCACCAGAGATCGCAGCTTCTGCCCAATGAGTTTGTCACACAGGTGTGAGGAAGAGGCAGCCATCCACACTGCAATCTGGGAACACTTTGCCCTCAGGTGACAGCAAAGAGATTCTTCCCACTAGGTGTGTAATTATGTGCCCCTCAAAATCGGGCTATCTCTCCACATCACAGAAAGTCTTTGCTTTGCAAGAGAAGGGAATAAACAACCTACCGTTTCCAATGGAATGAATAAAGTCTTGAAATATAGAATGGCACAAATAATATTACAGATAACGTATGACAAAATGCCCCCTCCCTGAACTCTAGCATGGTCGTCATCCAAATCCTCTACAGAGGTCAATGGCTGATCTTGTCAACAGCAGACTTTGGAAAGTCTAAGAAATCTTGTTTTGAAAAAGAATTCAAAGATTGCAAAAGGAGAACACACATTAAAGATCAAAAGTAAAACAAATGAATACTATCTGGGAAAATGAAATCACAGGTACGTAATTAGCACTGACCGAGGCTGGATAAATTCATTTTCCACAAACCGCCTCAATCTTCCTCTATGGACTTTTTAGTCAGATTTTCTATCAAAACAGCAATCTGTCTTCAAGGTCACATTCATACTTTCAGGTACCACTTCTTTAAAAACTGACTGTAGATTAACACCCTTTTCACCAAACAAAAACACATTTTGCTCAGTGGCTTTAACTCTTTCAAAACGTGTCCTGTGTTTATAACTTCCTCCTATTACACTGTGTTTTGTCTTCCTCCTTGTTACAGATCATATATTACTCTGTGCTTCTGTTGGTGGAATAACAGTCCACAGCTCCGACAAATACTTGGGTGTTCTGATTATGAAATTAAGGGCTGTAGACTGAGAGAGTAACTGTTAATTGCCTGTCCCCCATGACATCTTATGTCTTTGTCTTGTTCTGATAACGTTAACTTGTTCATCATTATCAAATCTGGTAAAGACATACAATTTTCGTGGTGAGCATAAAATTCTTCCTAAGTTCATCACCCAGAGATGAGCACTATAAACACTTAGGTAGAATTTTGGGAGAATTTCACACACACACACACACACACACGCACACGCACACACACAGATATACCATGTTTGTTGTTTTAGTTATAGCATAAGTCAGATCCGTGTTCTCTTTCTGCTTATGTGAAGAATTGTGAGGACATTTGAATTGTGTTTATCCACCAGACTTGGGGTCGAAGACTGGTGAAATCATTCCCTAAATATAGTTGTTTTGTGAGAGGCAAAGCAAGGCAGCTGAACTAGGTGTGTGCATTGTAGCTCCACGGTATTACTTTTCTTGGAAGCTAGTCCAGATGCTTTTGAGTGGTAAGAAAGGCCACAAGGACCAGATAAACTGGAGATACCGATGCTCTCAAAGGAAGAACAGTGACTACGATGATGGGTGTTAGATCATAACAGTGTGTCTACACAACACTTTTTCCCAAAGTGAAAAATCCCACGTTTATTGTCCTAGCAACTTCAACATACAGATTTTTTTATTGTATGTGACATATTACAAAAATCTAATTCAGTCAAACTGGTTATAAATGTGTAGATGCAGCTAATGTCTTTTTCTACCAACTACTGAAAACCTTAAAACCTTTTCAGGATTTTAGGCATTAGAGCTTGAGATTTCCAGAAGATTAAAAAAAAAAAAAAATCAAGCTATGCCCCTACCACAAAAGCTACAGAACTTAGAAGGCAAACATAATGGGCCTGAGTAGGAGAGCAACTTAAGGAAGACGAGAGGAAAGTAGCAAATTAAGAGTATTGATATGTTGGTCATTTTAATTCACAGGATCTGCATAGGGGTTGGGCTGAGTAAAAAGGGAAAAAGTGATTACAGTTGACTCTTGAAAAAAGGGGTTAGGGCTGCTGACCCCCCGGAACACACTCAAAAATTCATGTATTAACACTCAACTGCCCAAAAACTTAACTCCTAATATCCTACTACTGACTTAAAGCCTTACCAATAGCATAGTTGATTAATACATATTTTGTATGTTATATATGTTATACACTGTGTTCTTACACTAAAGTAATTTAGAGAAAAGAAAATGTTATTGAGAAAATCTTAAGAAAGAGAAAATACATTTACAGTACTCTATTTATTGAAAAAATTCCACATGTAAGTGGACCCGCACAGTTCAAACCCATATTATTTGAGGGTCAACTGTGTTCTGTTTTAAATTGACAATGCTTGACTCCTAGAAAATGGAACTTCCTCTTTCTTTTTCCTGTTTTTTTTTTTTTAAGATTTTATTTATTTACTTGAGACAGAGAGAGAGGGCACAAGCAGGAAGGAGGGTCAGAGGGAGAGGGAGAACCAGACTCCCCACTGAGCAGGGAGCCTGATGCAGGGCTCCATTCCAGGACCCTGGGATCATGACCTGAGCCAAAGGCAGACGCTTAACAGACTGAGCCACCCAGGTGCCCCACTTTCTCTTTCTTTTACATTAGCTTCTCTGCAGGTAATACAGGATATTAACAAGTTAATTTTTATTTCAATAAATAGATATCTATGCTCAGAGTTCAGGGAGGCCCTGTTTGCTACCAAATTAGGTACTGTGATAATCATAATTACTTCTTTAGGTTATCAGACAAATACTATGTATGGCCCAAAGGAAAGAGCTGATACTCTAATATCTATTTGTTCACATAGATATTATCCTTTATTGAACATTTCAGAAATAGGTCATCTGAGCCACACGGTTGTGCCCAGAACACTAGCCACATCCTGAGAGGTGTAAGTAGGCCAGAGGATGTGGTAGGGACACGGAGCTGTTCCCAGTTACCCTTGGCGGGGAGGGGGGGTGGTTAATTCCAAGGTTCTTCTAATACCTATTCCCTCTTAACATCTCTTCATCAAGTTAAATACAAAGCATGCATAGGTTTGTTTTTCCCACAGTAGACCACAGGAGACAACAGGGGGAAGTTTGGGTTAGAAACTGTTAAATTTGTGCAACAGGATTAGAAATTTCACAATAAGACTTTTTTTATTTTCATGAACCTTTAAGTACTTCTTGTTTCAGTAAGGCTAGGGCTGTTCTTTCTTGCTACATTTTGGCACTTCCTGTATGACATGAAACCAGGAAGTGTAATTGAATCTGAAAGCAGGGTAAAATAGAAAGACTCTAACAAATGGAATAAAACTTCTGATCATTCACACAACTTCTTCCAGGGAATTAGGTTGATGTTCAAGAGAGTTCTGACTTGATGGGATCCCATGACCTCAATTGCTGCCTTGGGATACGAGTCTTAAAATACTATGACACCCACAGAATATATAACACCAAGAGTGACCCAAATGTATACCATGGACTTTGAAGGATTATAATGTCAGTTCATCAATTCTAACAAATGTACCACTCTGGTAGGGAGTGTTATGATGTGCATGCATGAGGGTGGGACACATATGAGACATTTGTATACCTACCTCTCAATTTTGCTGTGAACTTAAAACATGCTCCTTAAACAAAACAAAACAAAACAAAACAAAACAAAAAAGTCTTAAAATACAATGATGTATCTTTCCATTTGTGATGGGAATTTTGACTTTTGTGAAGATACGCTTATATTTGATTTAGAGAAATTTCCTCCTGGAAGAAATAAAGCACTTAATAATATAGATACTGCTAGAAATGCATACAAGCATTTTTAAACTTTTATCTTTCACAAACTGACAATACGAAGATGCATGTTAGCTAAAGTACATGTGATCTAAGGACATTTGTTTTGACCATTGGATCCTGCCACAGAACACACACAAGCTACTCAATGACTATAATAGTTATTCTGACAACAAGCAAGAGTTTGGTCCACATTCATAGTTTTCTTTCCCTCTCCCAATTTATTTTTTAAAAGATTTTATTTATTTATTTGACAGAGAGAGACACAGCAAGAGAGGGAACACAAGCAGGGGGAGTGGGAGAGGGAGAAGCAGGCTTCCCGCTGAGCAGGGAGCCCGATGTGGGGCTCGATCCCAGGACCCTGGGATCACGACCTGAGCTGAAGGCAGACACTTGATGACTGAGCCACCCAGGTGCCCTCCCCCCCCCCCAATTTATAGCTTACAGTCCCAGTAAAATATTCCTCAAAAACTCCACTCTTTTTTTCTTTGATGTTGTATTTTGGCTGGGAAGAATTAAGCATTGATGCTCATGATAATCAAAACCTCCTTGCTCAGGGACCAAGGAAGGCCATTAAAGAAAGACCCAAAATTACTTCACCTGAGCAATATAGCTCCTAAATAATACCCTATTCTCACCAACGTGTTGCAATCTTTCCTTTTCTTAGGATATAATTTCCTTCAGGTCTGCATGAAGTTAGGAGAGACAAGTTGCCACCAAAAATAAGAGTTTGTGTTTCTATAGCATCTGTTTATGACAGTGTATATAAATAAGAAGAGGTTCCACCCCAGTATAGGGACAAAAAAAAAAAATACATATCTTTTTATGAGTTGGGTTTCTGAAAATGCAACGAAATGAAAGAATGTGGAGGTGGAGCCCAATTTAAATGCAATGTCAGAACAAAAAAGAACCACCCACAAAAATCTTTCTTTAAAAAGCATCCATTCCTAAAGAAGATGCATTGCATGTAGGCTCATACACAGATTTACTACCTACCCAAAGTAGCCTTCTGACAATGGCTTCCTTGAGGGATCATCTTTAAACCCTGAGGTTAGAAAAAAATAAGCAAGTTACGATTCTTAGATACTTGTTGCCATTCTAAATATTGAACAGAAGTTGTGTGTGGTAGGGACATGCAATTCTAGTTCCCAGAGTTGCACCTTTGGGGAACGATGTGAGAATCAACATTCAGAGGCAGACAAGATTAATTCCTAAGCAGCTCAGCTTTAGGAGTGTATCAGTCATTCTATGCATTTACTTATATTAGCATCTTGAGATGGGTATTGTTTCTGTTCTGCATGTAGATGATATAGATATAGATATATAATTTTTATATTACAGAAACATATGTGTGTAAGCACATATGAATATAGTAATATCTTTAAATGCATGGGAATGCAAATTGGATAAGATTTTCTTTTCATTTGCAGGCTCCCTAGCACTTTGCGGGAGTGTAGCATTCCTGGCTCACCCTGGCATCAAATATTAAAAATGTGTTCCAGTGACCGTGAAATACCGAAACACCCCTATATATTCCCAAACACCAGAGAGTGGTGTGCCCTGGGCAAGAACTAGTCCATGAACACAGGCTGAGAGGTAAGTCTCAGATCTTCCCCCCTTTTTTATTTTTTCAGATCTTCCCCTTTTGAGGTCCACGTCCCCTGACTCTGGCTTCACTGGTGACCAGCACTCTTTCTGCGCCTGAGGCTCTTTGCAGCGAGCTCTTCCCACCATCAGGGATGGGCTTGGCAAGAAACCACCTTCCAACTTTTCCCACTTAGAATGTTTGCCTTCACCAGTGCCTGAAGCTGATCCACAGTCTTTGAATCTCTGACATTGACAAACGGAAGTACAAAAAGTACAAGGGAAAAAAAAAAATCAACTTTGGATTTTGTTCCAGTTGTAAAGGACAAATGTGTGCTATACCTTCAATCCAATAGGTAACCCTTTGTTTTCAGGTCCTATTTTACGTTTAATGAATTATTTAAAACATTTTAGAACTGTTAGATTTTACTTTCTCTACTTTATAACTTTCAAGTATTTTAATGAGATGTAAACAATGGTTCCAAAGTACTCTGGGAAAGAGAGGCACAGAAAATATGACTAAATGAGGATCCTATCTAAAATGAGGAAAATTAGACCTGTACAATGTGTCAGGCACCATGCTGGATGTTTTGTATATTTTTTTTCTTTTATATCCTCATACCAGCCCTGCATGGTAGATATTATTGTCACCATTTCTTTAAGATTTTATTTATTTATTTGAGAGAGAGAGAAAGGAGGAGGAGCAGGGGGAGGGGCAGAGGGGGAGGGGGAAGTAGACATCCTGCTGAGCAGGGATCCTGACATGGGCTTCCATCCTGGGTCATGACCTGAGCTGAAGAAAGCAGAGGCTTAAACCGACTGAGCCACCCAAGGCGCCCCTATGGTCACCATTTTGATACATGAGAAAACTGAGCCAAAGAAAGTTTAAGAGAGTCTGAAAAGTATTAATAAGACATATATCACTTTTAGAATGCTTGAGTTTAAAATTTTTTAGGGCGCCTGGGTGGCTCTGTTGGTTAAGCGACTGCCTTCAGCTCAGGTCATGATCCCAGGGTCCTGGGATCGAGACCCACATCGGGCTCCCTGCTCGGCAGGAAGCCTGCTTCTCCCTCTCCCACTCCCCCTGCTTGTGTTCCCTCTCTCGCTGTCTCTCTCTCTCTCTCTGTGTGTGTGTGTCAATTAAATACATAAATAAAATCTTGAAAAAAAATAAAATAAAAAAATAAAAATTTTTAAAAGATTTATTTATTTATTTGAGAGAGAGAAAGAGAAAGGGTAGGGTAAGGAGAAGAGGGAGAGAATCTCCAGACTCCCCACTGAGCAGGGAGCCTGACATAGGGCTCGATCCCACGACCCTGAGATCATGACCTGAGTCAAAACCAATAGTTGGTTCCTCAACCGACAGAGCTACCCAGGTTCCCCTTGAGTTTAGAATTTAATGTGTTTCTAACTTTGATGGCAATACAAATATTTATTTTGATACCCATTAAAATGCAAATACATATTCGTCTATCCCACCCTCATGGAATCCAAAGATAGCCCCTTCGTTGAAATTAAATTTATTTCAGTTATTTTTAATGATTGCTCTAAGATGTATGAAAGGGAAATTATATCTGTCAATTATTACAGGACTTCTCAGAAGACCCAGACTCCCGCTGCTCTGTCCTGTCAGTTAAAGATAGAACACAATGTACTATTCTGGCCCAGATGTAGATACACCCAGAATATCACATGGGCTCTACATGTTTGGTAGAAAACCAAACCAAAATCTGTATGTGGCAAGGGTGTAAACATGGAAACAAGGAAAGGTAGGTGCCTGCCACTTGCTGTCCAGTCATCTTTTTAGATCTCCCCTCTCCCTGTCTTCCTGATGCTCTGTGGCTAAAATGGGGACTCCATAGAATTTTGAGTGGTTGTATGGTGCTTCCCCTGGGCTTTCCAAGAAAATGGTCATTGGTAAAACCTTTGATTTTTGTCACTTTTAGGGAAAAAATTAACTGCATTCCTTAAAAGCTAACGATACAGCTTCTCCTACGGGTCTTATTCAGAATGATCCAACATTCACTACGCTTGACAAATAGTGATCACCCTTACTGTTACAGCTGTGGTCATTTCCTCATTCCCTTGAGCAAGCGATTTCATCTTTCTTTTCTTTTTCTTCTTAATTTTGTTGTTTGGGGTGGGGTGTCTTTGATGGAAGACTGCTCAGTGAAAGTGCTTTTCTTGGGTCATCTTTTTTAGAAGTACTGATTTAGGCAGATTAATTGGGTACGGGATTAGTTACTGCACTTAAAATTCACCCAAGGTAACTATGGCTCAGCCTGCTCACGCAGTGAAATAAGCTTGACGGCTTGAATGTCAGTTCGTTAATGACGCTATGCCAAGCTAGGAGAATTATCAGTCTCAAGTGAAGGATGTGAAGGGTTAGGTTAATATATTTTCTACCACAAATTCAATAGGTCTAGATGAAAGAATACAAAAAAAAAGTCATTTAAACTAAAAATAAAAATAAGTACAAAAGAATGAATTGCAGGTTTCCTAAATATTGTTAGCCTTTCCGATGATCAATATGGCAATTATGTTTACTTTTGTAAACATTCACTTCATAAGAACAGATACACCACTGGACTTGCCCCACATTTGACCTCCACTTCGCCAGTGTTTGAGAGTTTCTTTTGCATGGATCTCCTGATAGTGTGCCATTTATTCATGCCTAGGGACTTTTAAAATTGACTTCTGACAGTTTTCCCCATACTCACTGTGCTTTTTTTGATTTAAACAAATGAATGGCATGGTATAACTCATAAGTTGCCACCAGTGAATTTGAGGGCCAGAAAAACACACATGTGGGAAGTAAGAGTTAATGCACGAGTTAAGTAATAAAGAATTCTTTTTCTCAGAAGCTTGCACCTTGTTGACAAAAAACAAAACAAAACAAAACAAAACAGGAAGATCAATGATTCACAGCACATTGAGAAAGGATAAATATGGGTCAGTAACAGTCCTGTACAGTGTAACATAGCAGTTAGTATTGATCGAACTCAAAGAGACCTGGGTTAAAATCCTGGCTCACCCTAGAGCAGTTTAATTTTGCGCAAGTTTCTCAAAATCTCTTCAATTATGCAAAAAATGACAGTGGTAATACCTATCTGTTCAGGATTAAATGAGATCCTACTGTATGTCAAATGCTTGTGATAGTGTGTAGCACATAGCAAAGTTGCCTTTATTATTGTTGTTGGTCTTAATATTTTAAAAAGTTATTTGATTAAATGCCACACAAGCAAAGACAAATCTCATTCCAATTATAAATGAACTCAGTAAAAATATTTTGGTTTGTTTTGTTTTATTTTGTTTGAATCTGCATCTACCTGAGCAGTCACCTAACATTTTTGGCATTGTACACAAAGTTATTTTTGTGGAAACAGTCTGAGAAATAAAGGTGAAGCAGTCCACAAAAGCAATAATTTCTGATTCCTTTTCAATGATCTTCTCTCAAACTTCAAAATCACCTAAACTCAAGCAACTGTGATAGTTTGACACAGCACATTCGTAACTTCAAATCGCAATTTCCAGAACACAGCTTTATCTCCAACATCATTATTCATTTACTATTTGTGAAGTTGTTTTTATAAGAACGCCAAAATGATTCACTTCTCAGGGATTTTACTATTTAACAAAGAGAAAATAGTCAGAACTCCCCCAAACTCAGAAACATATTACTGACCACAGTTTTCCAAGATCATTGTGGCCCTTTTCAAAAGTGGTGTTTTTATAAAAAGTTTTCACAAGTTTCAAAGGTTGTCCAGAATTATCCAGAACAATTTAAGCTTTCCTGTAATTCTTTAAAAGGAAAGCCTAAAGTTAACAACAAGTTTGCCAAATACCGGGTCGGTGGCCTTGAGGGCTAATTTTCCTTGCCATTAAAAATATTTATCTTCGGTTACTTACACTAAATCATTGTCTGATGACTAGAGGAGATGGAGGCTAGTTAACTAATGCAGATCTTTACCCTGAAACACTGTGAAGGGCAACACACCAGCCAGTGTAGATTCATTTGGTTTAATTAGCAGAGGCAGAGATCTTACTCATAGGGCCTGGACTAATGACCCAAAGGACTTTTTTCTCCCAATAGTTTCTGGATTATTGGAGGTAGTTTATGAATTGCTTTAAAGTTCTTAGGGTAAGTTGTTTACTAATGATGGCTCCTAAGTAATACAAAACCAAGGGGTTAGTAGAAACCCTAGGTAAGGTCACTAAATCTATAGAATTAATAAATTCCTGTTCCACTTGCAGGTGGAAGAATGTGTGACTGCGTGAATAGAGCTTTTTCATCCAAGGTTGTCCTATGGAAGAATGTGACAGAGAGAACTGTTTAAGGTACAATGGATGATAACGCAAGTGTGTGTGTGTGTGTGTGTGTGTGTGTGTGCGCGCGCACGCAAGCTCGCGTGTGCGTGGATGCATAAAGAGCTAAAATTTGGAGAACCCAAGTGGTACTCCCCAGGAGCAGTCAGACTAGAATGGTTTTTACATAGGTAGTGATGGGCATCAGTACCCAACTCAGTCCTTGTGATAATTTCTGACAGAATCTGAATAGGAGAGCTCCTTGGAATGAGAAACACTTGTCAGGAATCTGAGGTATTATTAATGCCATACTTTCAACTTCATTTCTATAAAGTTATATCATTGCTGAGAAGTGTACAGTCTGAAGATATTTCCTAAAAACTCTTCCAGACTGGTAAAACAAGAAGGAAGAAAGATTATGACTGACTAGGTCTTATGTACAATAAAGAATTTTTAAAGGTATTTCTCCTTCCCAGGCCCCTAAGGAATTAATTTGTCCCAAATACCATTCTGGAAGTCCCTTCCAGAGCCCCCGAGGAGCAGTTTGTCTACCTGGAAGTTCCGATGATTAAATAAAACATGAATATATCCATCTAAATCCTTTAGACAAGAAATCTCAATCCATCCCATAGCTTTTCAAGAATCCATATTTTCTAAGGTTTTTTTTTTTTCATTTTTTTTAAATCATCCCACTCTTCATTTTTTATGGTTCTTTATCTTCTTCAAACTCAGAATTTTCAAACAAACTTCAACTTAAAATCTCCAGAGAAGCAGGACTAGTTATACAGAATTGTGAGGTTGGTTAAGCTCTTCTTTTTCTCTTTCTTTGAAGTCACCTGCTATGATACCTTCGGCTTTGAAAGCATTTGCTGAGGGTTGTTATAGATCTTTGGGAATGTCAATATTATAGTTTGTACAGAGAAACATTAGAAGTAGCAAAGAAGGGAATCATGGCCTGGTAGCCGGGCAAAAATATCCAGGAGCTAGATTCCCCACCGATGAGGAGATGTAGCCTGGTGAGATATAAGTTTCTTAGGATCCTGGGTCAGTGAGAGATTGATATGTCCATTGGCAAAAGTGTCCATGCCAAGCATGGCAGATCAATGGCATTGACCAATTTGTCTGCCTAGAGGTTGTTTCTTTGGTGGCATGTGGAAGGTGGTAGACTGGAAGGAAGAACCGTCTCTTCTTTGTCCCTTCCTATGAGTAGGAAGACAGTCTTTCATCAGGTTTCATGGTGTATCACCCTAGTTTATGTTTATCTTCTTGGTGAGTTTGACTGTCGGACACGGAAATGAGTAGCTCAAGGAGCTTTAGGTATTGAATCCAGCCCAGTCTATAAAATTCAAAAAATATATGTACTCCTGTAACTGGGATAGCACCCTGACACACCAGTTAATAGAAAGCTCATGGGACATGGATAGAAAGAAATGTTGTAACTTACTAGAGTTTGTCGCCTTACATCATGTTTACTTTTTGTATCATAAACTCAAATTGTATGGCAAAAATATGGTTGGGATACACAGAATTGGTAGATTCTAACATTGCATGATTCTATGGAGCTGGAAGCATAAGGAAATCCTGAAGTGGAAGGAAATGTGCCTTGCATAAGTCAAAACGAATTAAACTGGCCATGCTTCCATCTAACGGATACATCAAAATGCCTGTTTCTGGCTGCTGTGTACATCAGCTGTGGGCAGTGATTAATTCCTGGCCTCCTCTACTTCTACTCATGCCATCAGAGGAGGAGGGAGAAGCATCAATGCCCACTGCAAAGTAAGACACACATAACAAGGCTAACAAAGCCTCGTGGGTCAAGTTGCAGCAGGAATGATGGCAAGTACATAGGCATGAGTCAATGCAGGATTAGAACAAAGAATGTAATTCATGGAAACCTCTCAAATGTACATGTTGGGATGTGCTGAATAGTCGACTTGAGTGGATTTGCAGCAGCATGTGAAGCTGATTTACATAAATGTGAACTCATGCCCAGAAAACAAATGTGACTTGCAAATTTACAACCCTGAAATCATGGACGATGTACACAGAAGCAGACACAATTTCTAGTAAACAAAAACCATTACTCCCCTTGACTACCATGAAACACTTAGTGCACTCCAATCATATACACTGCTAGGCTGAGACTAGATGAGCTGTCTTCTCTAGTGGAATTGCTGAAAAGCCAAGTCCATGCCCCCTGCCACCTAAGAGTGAAAAGGTTTCACTGTTGCAAACAAAGGTGTTACCTTGGTTCAACTCAACTGGAAGAGTTTAAGAATGTAGACAGAAGTGTTACCCTGATTCTGTCTGCCTTCTAGCAGCCTGTTTGCTGTGTCCACCTATAAATGTCCTGCCCGCACTGGAGACTCATTGGGTATTCCCCATCCATCCAACCAGCCCTCTCTCCTGACTCCCGTTTCCTGATTCAGCCATGCTGTGACCAACCTTTGATTCTCCCCACCACCTTCTTCCCTCCCGCGATTTAAACAGTTGCCAAATCATGTACATTCTTCTTCTACAGAGTCTCTGGAATGGACCACTTCTTTTCCATTCTCAAGTTCAAGCACTTATTATTGGTCATCAAAATATTGCCATTGGCTCTTTTTTTTAAAGATTTTATTTATTTATTTGACAGAGAGAGATAGTGAGAGAAGGAACACAAGCAGGGGGAGTGGGAGAGGGAGAAGCAGGTTTCCCGCGGAGCAGGGACCCCGACGCAGGGCTCGATCCCAGGACCCCTGGATCATGACCTGAGCGGAAGGCAGACACTCAACGATTGAGCCACCCAGGCAGCTCTTACCTTCACCTCTTACTCCTCTGGACAACTCTATGTACTTGACATTTCATCTCCCTAAAAGTCACTATAGCGTCACCCTTCTTTTACTCCAAAAACTTCAGTGGTTGCTCATAACCTTCTTTTTCAAATAAAATAATTTAAAATCCTTAAGCTACTTTCCAATTTTACTCCCCATTAATGTCTCAGAGAAGCCCTAGACCAGGGCTTCTCAACTTTGGCCCTATTGACATATTGGACTCCGTAATTCTTTGTTGTGGGGCCTGTCCTGTTCATTGTGGAATGGTGAGCAGCAAGTCTGTCCTCCACCCACTAAGATGCCAGTAGCACCCACCCCCCAAGTTGTGACAACTAAAAATGTCTCTAGACATTGTCAAAAGCTCCTGGGGAGCAAAATCCCAGCCCTAGACAAAACGGGTCTCTTGTGGTTAGCAAGATATGCCTCATGTTTCCCATGTCTGAATGTGTGTTTGCAGTTGGGCCCTCTGATTGAGATGTCCTCTCTACCATCTCTATTCAAATCATAACCATCATTTTTGGTTTTTCCAAAAAACTCCCTGTTATCAAAGTCTTCTCTCTGTTTTAACCAGGCTCCCTGAATTAAGGTATTTTCCTTCCCATGCCGAAGACAATAGCATTTTACGTATTTCTTAAGCCATTTGTCTTATTTTGACTGTTTTCCTTTAATTTGGCTGCTAACAACATATACACAGAAGCATATTTTTGGCCCACTAGTTAAACATATAAATATTAATGGCATGATTTGTGCAAGCTACTCTCTATTCTGCTGGAACTTTACTTCCCTAGTTGTTATTGGGGTCATTTGTTTTGGGTTTTTTGCTTCTAACAAATCTGTTGCATCTTTTTGTATGAAATTTTTACCAGTGTATACATACTAAAAACAATAATCTTGATGTAATTATCTTAACATCACTGATAAATGCATGAATGTGATATTCTCTCTTATTAAATGAAATAGAAAAAAAGTCATATTGTCTTTATGGCAGGTGGGGGGGGTGGGGAAGCAAAAACTGGAATTAGCTAGTTTTTGGAGAAGGAACTATCTGGTCCTTCCTCTGCCCATTTACTTGAGGAAACTGGATTCTTGGAAGGGTAAATGTCCCAAGGTGATAGAGCTAGTTTGCTACAAGCAAGGTAAGTACTCAGAGCTTCTGTCAGAATTTATGGTGCTATAGACCAGTTGTGCCTCCTGTGGAAGCCTTAGGCCAGCATCTTGTGCACCACTTAAGAACTTGTTAGGAATGCAAATGCTGGCGCCCCACCCCAAGCCTACTGACTTAGAAGATGGGTGGGGCCCATCTATGTTAGGTCTAGTGCAGGAGTTCTCAAACTCCCAGGCCTCAGAATAACTCAGAAGATCTGTTTAAATACAAGTTGTCCTTTACCACACACATTGTTGGATGAAAGGTAAACTGTTGCGGGCTCCCAAAAGCAAACTGGGAAAGGCAGCCATGCTCAATATCAAATTAACAACTTGACCTATTTCCCAGAATTTACAACTTAATCCAGATTCCTCTGTTGACACAGTAAAAATTGTATTCCATTTGAATCACTCTAATGTCTGTTTCATCTTTATGAAGAGAGCTTAATGAATTTGCATCAAATTTAAAATAAAATCAACGAAAATGCATTCAGCTCTGATTTTTATCGTGTACAATAGAGTGCAGAAATTCCAAGCATAGGGATATGAAGGAAGGGAAGAGAGGTGAAGGCATGTTAAGGTTTTGTCTTATTAGAAAAATTGATATAAATGCGAACCAGTCCTAGGCATTTTCGGAATGGCTTGTTTAAATACAACTATCGAATATATAAGGACAACCACTAAAATAAAAGAACTAGATCAACAAAAGAAAAAGGACAAAGACATCAATATAGTAAATGGCAGGAAAGAGAGATGGGTCAAGGAAAATAGAAAACATGAGTATTCAGAATAATGATAAATTTTCTCCCCAAATTTGGTCTAAAAATCAGACATATAAGAAATTACATAGAGAGATGTAATTACAGGGGCTCAGTCATTAAGCGTCTGCCTTGGGCTCAGGTCATGATCCCAGGATCCTGGGATCGAGCTCCGCCTCCATCGGGCTCCCTGCTCCACGGGAAGCTTGCTTCTCCTTCTCTCTCCCCCTGCTTGTGTTCCCTCTCTTGCTGTGTGTCTCTCTGTCAAATAAATAAATAAAATCTTTTTAAAAAAAAAGAAAGATGTAATTACATCTAATTACAGGGTGCAGGGAGGAAAAACGTATACTGGGTAAACACACATGAAAGAAAGAAAGAAAAAGAAAGGAAAGAAAGAAAGAAAGAAAGAAAGAAAGAAAGAAAGAAACAAAGAAACAAAGAAACAAAGAAACAAAGAAACAAAGAAACAAAGAAACAAAGAAGAAAGAAGAAAGAAAGAAAGAAAGAAAGAAAGAAAGAAAGAAAGAAAGAGAAAGAAAGAAAGAAGAAAGAAAAAGAAAGAAAAGAAAGAAAGAAAGAAAGAAAGAAAGAAGAGAGAAAGAAAGAAAAAGAAAGAAAGAAGAAAGAAAAAGAAAGGAAGGAAGGAAGGAAAAACCACACACACAAAAAAACCTAAAACAGCATTGTCATATTACTGTCTGACAAAAAAATAATTCACGGCAAAAGAGAGGATTATTTTATTTGATAAAGTGACAATCCTCCAATAAGATTGAACAGTCTTTAACATGAATACACCTAACAATTTTATCACTGAGACATACAGGAAGCAAGTGCTGTTAGAAATTCAAGTAGTGGGGCACCTGGGTGGCTCAGTCAGTTCAGCCACCAACTCTTGGTTTCAGCTCAGGTGGTGATCTCATGGGTCCTGAGAGCAAGCCCCAGGTTGGGTTCAGTACTCAGCAGGTAAGCCTACTTGAAGATTCTCTCCCTCTGCTCCTCCCCCAGCTTGTGAGTGCATGCAATCTCTCTCAAATAAATAAATCTTAAAAAAAAAAAATTACAACGAGAAATAGACTATTTCATCATCATAATAGAGACTTAAACACACTTATCTCAGTAGTCAAGAGATTACACAGATGAACATATTTAAAGGTATGGAATATTTGAATTATATAATACTTGAATTATAGAATGATATAATTAACAGGCATATAAATGCATAGAATGTGTACCTAACAAAGTAGAGATATACTTTGATTTCAAATAGTCATGGCATATTTACAAAAATTGATCATCGTGTTTGAAAGAAAATAATTTATTACATGTTTTCTGATTATGGTCGATAAAATTAGAAATTAAAAACAAAAGGAAAGAGATAGCTTCCTTCCACAAGAATAAACCAATACAAAAAATAAATATCCAACTGGATATTTTAAAAATTCTTTTTGATAATCTTTGAGTTATTGCAAACTACTTAGAAATTTTTAAAAACATGAGAATGCTATATATCCAAAAGCCTATGGGTTTTGGCAAAAGTGGCACCCAGATGATATTTTATAAATTAATGCATATATTATAAAACAAAGAAAAAAGAGAATGGGAAAAATGAGCCATGTGTTCAACTCAATAATCTTGCATAAGACCTAAAACAATGATATCTTTTCACTGGAAAGTTGTGGAAATTGTAAATAAATTATAAAGCAAAAAGTGAGAATCACCCACAATCCCACTGTTATTACTGTTTCCTTTCTTGTAACTATAAGACATAAACAATAACTCAGGCTAAATGATCTGAATTATGGGATGTTTGCACCGTTTCTAGGTTGGATTTCCCCTTTGATCTTACCAATATCACAAGAGAGACTCCTTAAAAGTGAGGACTCTGGGAGTAAATGGAGTAAGTGGAGTGTGCATTCAGTTTTATTCCTGCATATGCAGGTGGGTGCTTGTGGGTGTGCGCGCGCATGGTAGCATGTGGATGATGGGCAAAATGAGCTCCCTCCTAACTCCTTGTCAGGAATACTGCTTTCCTTTTTTAAAAGAATTTGTCAAAGGAAAAATAAATGGTTCATTTTAGCAGATTTTCCAGAAAGATTTCAGTGACATGAAAATGTAGTGATTTGGCTTGCAAAATGATTTGATAAAGGCACTGAGAGAAAAAAAGTCTGTAAGGAAGTGAGAGAGAAAAAATCCTTTGGAATGCAATGAGGGGAAATCGCTTTAGACGCGGAGATGGCAGAGAGGAGCCTTCCTTATACAACCAACACAGGCCACTCTAGTTTGGCTCAAGTTCCAGGAAGAACCAGCCCCTTGCACCTGGGAAGCAGTTGTTCTGTTTTTGGCCAGTGAAGCCATTTTGTTCAGCAGAAGGCAGCACCTAATACGTTTCTTGTTTGGGCATTGACCCTACTAGGAGGTATGCCAAGAGACTACACTCTTCTCTCAGAAAGAACGAGAATAAGAAACAACTAGCATGTCTTAACAAGCTGTGAAATCCTATTCTTCTGGCCCCTGAATAGAGTCCAATGCCCCAAGATAAAGGAAATCCACTCTGTAATCTGATAGGTTTGTTACTGAGCGTTTTGCCAAGAACAACGCCTTTCCTTCACGTAGTGCCAGGGTCCAGGTGCATAAACTCCAACCCTATAAACTCCAGTACAAAACAAAACGAAACAAAACAAACAAACAACAACAACAAAAAAAAACAACCACCTTGGCATTTAGTACGTATGATACAACATGACAGGTAATGCCATGGATTTTCTTGGCAAGGGTGGAGAAGAGTAGGCTTACATCTCTTTTTTTTTTTTTTTAAAGATTTTATTTATTTATTTGACAGAGAGAGACACAGCGCGAGAGGGAACACAAGCAGGGGGAGTGGGAGAGGGAGAAGCAGGCTTCCCATGGAGTAGGGAGCCTGATGCGGGGCTCGATCCCAGGACTCTGGGATCATGACCTGAGCCGAAGGCAGACGCTTAACGACTGAGCCACCCAGGTGCCCCTAAGCTTGCACAGACACCATATTGGAGGTCTTTTGGCTTGATTGCTAAGGTCAGAGCACAAATATAGAAATCTAAACTTAGTTTACTATGATTATTGTTCTCATTCCCCCTCACCCAACTGCTCTTTGAAAAGAGTACTTTTGAATCTCCAACATACACCACAGATCTGCGTGCTAGATGCTTGGTGAATGTTTCCAAATGAGAAAGGGCAATTTTCTTTTTCTTTTCTTTTTTTCTTCCTTTTTTTTGGGGGGGGAGGGGGAGAGGGAGGGGAGATGGACCAATGCTTTGAATTTGGAGTAAAGATGATATATATTAGGAAATCAAAAAACTGCTACTACAAATATAAAACTAACACATACAGTACTTTCAATCATAAAGCACTCTTACAAAAAAGATCTCCTTTCAAATCTCACAAAATTCTGTTTTTGTTCTTATTTTCCAAAGAGCAAACCAAGGATCAAAAGTCAAAAGTAACTGGACTCTAAAATCTAGAATTCCCAGACCTTTATACCCAGAGGTAGGTAATAACCACTCAGAGGTTCCTTAAAACACAGCTTTAAATATATGCTTGGCTCTGAGTTCAGATGGACTGTTTCTGGTTTTTAGTTGCTGTTGTTGGTGTTGGTTTGGTTTTGTTTTTGTTTTCCCCACATTGACCCACAACTAGAATTCAATTCCTCTTTGAGTCTTTCCAAAATGATTTTAAAATCCATTATTAAGCAATGTGGGGCTTTGCAGAAAATTTCATATGGGAACTTGAGTAGGGGTTTTCAGCACAGGAAAAAAAAAATCTAACTCATCTTGTAGGTCCTATCTTTATGAGGACTTTTTCCTCTTCCCCTCTCCCTTCTCTCAGCCAGACTTGACTCTTTTTGCCTCCTAAAACCCAGGAAGATGCTAAGCAAAACAAATGACCATGTGATTAGGAAGACCCTCCTGGTTAGATAAGGGCAACTTTGTAACTGTGCAGATTTCTTTTTATCTTATATAATAACTAAGATGGACAGAGTAATAACCTCCTCTGAGTAGTTGTTACATACCTCTAGGTACAAAGGTCTGAGAATTCCAGGTTTGATAAAGTAAACATTTTCAACCTTAGACTCACAAGCAGTTTCTTGAGCTCCATATTTTTTGCAAGCATGTAGCTGGTTTCAGCAGATACTTAAGCAACATAGTTAACTTGGTTTTACAAATGGCACCAGATCAACCAGCCAGTTTTTACCTGCAGGCTGTCATCTCTCCAAAATGGGGACATTCTTTCATGTTTTATTCATAAAAAGGACTTACTTGCCTTGCAGAGAACCTCAGGGTAGGGCCCACACACTATGTAAAATGGTGAGAGGGTGTACCTAATCCTCCAAACCAAGAAAATGTATTCACACTCATATACACAGACCACACATAAGGTCGTATTCTTGCTTCATGGGCATACCTTGTACCTTTGCATTTGTCCTTTTTAAGTAAATTCCATATTGCACACCAATTCATGCAAATCACTAGCAGGAAATAGCAACCTGAACACTTTTCAAATCATGCCAGCAGGTAGGTTCGGGATTACCTTGTTTCCAGAACAGGAGAATAGGGAGAAGGTAACTTTCTCTTCCAGCAAATTTAATCCATCAGCCCATCAGAAAGGGTAAAGAACAGGGGCTGCCTCTGTCATCCTGACCCTTTCTCCTAGGTGAATATTGCAGTAGGACTACTGGTGAGGGATGTGTGTCTCCCTCCTCCACCTCTTCATTGTGAAACGAGCTGTGCATTGCAAGTAGCAACAGGATTGAAAAAAGGGGAAGAAGAAGAAGAAGAGGAGGAAGAAGAAGAAAAAAAAAGTTTTGTTAACTAGCTTCTCCACTAATTGCTTTTTGGCATTCTCCTGTCCACTTCTTTTTATTAACCGACACAATGATCATAAACCTATAGAATGTTTTAGATCAGTGAATGCCTGAAGGCAGAGCAATTTCAGTAAGCCCTGGTGAGTCCAGGTGGCCTAATAGGAACGAACAGACCCTAGAAATGGACCCTCTTTTAAAAGACTTCACATCCAGACGTTGAGTGTGAGCTGGGAAAAGGTAGAAATTCAGAAGACGGCCTCATCCCCTTATCTTTGCAAATTTGGGCTCACTTCTATTAAACCTTAAATGAAGACTCCCATTTGAATAGTTCAAATGTCTCGAAACAGAAGGGAGGAGCGATCTGCAGACTGAGGCCAAAGTACATACTGTATTTATAATCGAACACAGCTTTTTAAATAATTACATCCTTGTGCACTTTTTATTTTTGGTTCTTGAATAAAGTCGCTCAGATGAAATTAAAGAGGATGCAGGAGAAGGTGCTTCGATGCTTCTTGCAGTTGCTATGGCAACTCTGGGGCATCTTATTCAGCTACCTCATTGACTGAATGTGTCCAAGCAATGCAGGCTGCAACTTTTGGCTGCTCCTGGAAAAGGCAAGGAGGAGTGCTGTTGATCTTATGGCCACCCAAAGAGCTTCTGACAGAACTGAAGAACATCTCTGAATGATTGATTCGACTTTCCCTCGTTTTGCATGAATGGGCAGCCATCTGAGAGCACCTTTACCAAGAGTATTTTGTTAGGGATGTGTACGCATTTGCCTTTGACACTTCACTATTGGTAAATAATCTGTTGTTATGGGTTTGTGTCTAAACCCCTAATGCAGCAATTTATATATTTTAAAAGAAACTCTCATATATCCTATTTAGTGGAACCCTCTGCAGGGTCAAAGAAGAAATTGCTTAACTAGGACTTTAGATGTGGAAGTATATTAGCAAAAAATTTGAAAAGCAAAAGCCAAATAAAACTGTACAGTGTGAGATTTGGTTCATTTGTTTGTTAACCAGGAGTGAATCCAGACACTTGCCCAAGGGATGTCTTTCTGCCCATGTGTCAGGATGGGGGAGGTGCTAAGGCAAATGATTCCACAGACCTAATCTCAGCAGAGACTGGGGTCAGAACAATCATTCAGCACGAAGTGAAAGAACAGCATCTTTGGGAGCAAAGTTTTTACAAAACCAACTTAAGCAATTCCCAATAAGGTGTTGCAAAAGTATTTGGCTCCATGGCAACATCCCTGAAAAAAAATATTTAATGAAGTGAGGATTCCTTCCTATGGAGGGCAACAATTCTATCTTTGTGTAGTGGCTAATGTACTGTAAATACTCAACTGGTAGCTATTGTTTTTATACGTAAATTTCTTACATCCAAAACTCAACTGCTTTTCTATGAATATCCAAATATTTTTATATCCATTCAGAAGGAATGAAAATGAATATCCATCTGAACTGCTCATTTTCTAAACTAGGATCTAAGGAAGACCAAGTCCACATAGAAAACTGAATAACCTGCACCATATCATAATTCCTCAACAAATATTTGGTCAAGTTAAATAGGATTTTCTAGAAGCCAAAGCCCTTAACAGCCTCAACCTCTCAGCATATAATCTGAAACCTGAAAAAAAAAAAAACATCTCTGGAAATGAGTACAGTCACCATGAAATCCCTCCGTTCAAGCCAGACTTTTGTGTCTCATCTGCGCCTTTCCTGATTTGCCTGGCATTCTGATGTTTGTCATATATTCCTTAGAATGGATTATCTTATTTCCTGGGCACAGCAGATGGGAAGAAAGACCTAAATGATGCTAGGGGACTCTGGTGATGGACAAAAGAGCAGCTGATGATTTCGTGGACAAAATTTACAAGCACCAGGCAAAGCAGCACCTGTTAGCTTGTGTTGCACAAGGAAACATTAAATAATACGTATCATTTTTTTAAATAAGCAGAGAATTGTATAATATTTTAGAAAACCGTCCCTCCAAAACAATTGATGCCCTTGAGGCAACAACTTTCAGTTATTTGGAGAAAGCCACTTAGAGGTAATTATTCATCATTATTATTCTCATGAGTTAATAACACCCCTGTGTCAGATTTTAAACTCCTCCCCTTCCACGTTCTTCTTAACCATCTCTCTCCTTTCCTTCCCCGACACTCCACTCCTCTAGCTTCCAACCTAGGGGACTGACTCATCCCCGTTTGCCCAGAACGTTCCCAGTTTTAGCACTGTGAGCCCTGCATCTGGGGAAACCCCTCTCTCCCAGGCAAACCAGGACAGGTGGTCACCCTATTCTAGAAAAGGTCAGTGTGATAGTATTGTGCTGGTGTCTTGCAGGTATTACCTTGTAATTATGCAATTTTTTAAAGTCACGATAACAATCCTCATATAGTGGCTCAAATCATCAGGTCACTAGAGCCCTTGACCTGAACTATTTTGAAAAAAAAAAAAAAAGAAAAAGGCTCTGGGTTCTTGAAATATGCTGATCACGGACTTGGTTCTTTACTTCCCTTAAAGTGGGTAGAGCTAGCCTTCCTTTATTTATGCATTTATTTAAATTGGGGAAGGGAATCTGATTGACTTAATCTGTTCTGCCGGCTCTAAGATGGAAATTTCTGGAGGGGAATCTGTTTTCTTCTTTGCAAGTGTTATCTGGGCTCCTACTGCTTCAGAAGGCCAGCATTTGGAGGTTTTTGTTTGACTGTCACTGAAGAAAGAAGCCTAAGCAAAAGGTCTCTGAAACCCCACCTCTGCCTTTTGTTTTTGCATGTGTATTTAATAACAAAATTTTAAAAAGTAGAGGTGAGGCCCATATCGCATTCAATTCACTGTCTGGAGGTACCATTATATATCTTGCTCAGTGGGCTCAGTCACCAAGAAGCTCATGGTACACCTTTGGCTCCCTACAGTGGGAAGAGAGCAGAAGTGTCTGATGGGGTAGGGTGCCTGGAACTTGCTTAGTAACAGGGCTTTGTGGTTTCGCCCGGAGTCAGGACTAAGCAATTCCTAGTTAATTTAAATTAATCTGAAGTTTGAAATTTACCCAAATCCCACAACCAGTGCTTAAATTTGTCCTTAGTCTACCCTTTGTGAGCTGCTCACTCTCTCCAAGAACTGGATGAGAAATGGAGGAGCAGGTTTTGAAGGAGGTGAGAATCCTGGGCTCATGTGTCCCGTGTGGAGAACCAGAATGCATTTTCATCACCTAGAAAACTAAAAACTAAGAAGCAGAAAGGCTTTGGGGTAAATGGCGAAACTTTTAACCAAGAATGCCTCCAAATGGAAAGCACAAAGGACTGATAAAAAGTACAGCCAGGTGCTAAATGGCCTCAGTTTAAATCTCAGCTCTCATACCTACTTGCTATGTGTGCTTGCACAAGGCACTCGACCTCTCTGTTCCTGGTTCCTCATTTCTTAAATGAGGATAATAGCACTGCCTACTCCATAGAGTTGCTGTTAAGATTAAAGTACTTAATACTTACAAAGAATCTAGAACCATGCTTGAAACACAGTAAGTGCCACACGAATATTTGTTAAAGAAAAAATATTAAGGAGCAACCCATATTTCAGAATGCAGATTTTCTCGAGATTTCCAATCATGAAACAACAGTGAAGTTATTCCAAATCTGCTAGAAAAAGTCGCATTTTCTCTGAGACTGCATAGCCCTGGTAACTTTGTGTCCTCAAACAATATATAGTTTAGTGGATTAAACTAACTGTGGAGGCATATAAAACCTGGAACTCGAATTTTATTAGCTTTACACCCAGCCTCAGTTTCCTCTGTGCCAGGGGTTGGTAAATTATAGGCCATGCGCCCAATCTGGCCCATCACCTGTAGTTATAAGTAAAGTTTTATTGAAACACAGCCATATCATTTGTTTTCCTATTATCAGTGTTGCACTCCAAGGGCAGAGTGGAGACAGACCCTCTGTTTTGCAGAGCCAAAAATATTTACCTTCCGGCCCTTTACAGAACACTTTCATCAACTCCTGATTTACAATACAAGAAGAATACTATCCTAATCTGGGAGTGGGGAAGCACGGTTGAGGTAACATATAAGGCAGAACCCTATACATAGTTTAGGCTCCATAAAGGATAACTACCATCATTTAAACAGAGACTTTAAATCTAAAGCTTATAATATGTTTCGTCAGTGTTGTTTGCTTGCTTGTTTGCTACCCTCTCTCTACCTCCCCTGTTCCGTCCAAAAACAAAATATGAGCTTGACTTCCTCTAACTTGGATTAAGTTAATCTGCCACCGCACCACACCTCCCTGTTGAGGCCATTTCTATGGCTCTATTCATCCCAACTATCAGCCTTTCTGTCCTGTGCTTTGGGAACATTGGCTTCGTATCCCAGCGAGGCTAACAGTAACCATACAGGAGGCCCGCAAATTCTTGCACGGATTTGTCTTCAATTTTTTAATTTTTTATTTAGAAATAATAAAATAAGACATAATATATAAAAATATGTACAATCCATGGTTTGTGCAGTACAATAGGAAGACTTTCAGATACAAAAAGACGGCAAACGGGAAAATAATAACTATCACGATTGTCAAAGGTCGGGACTGTTCAACTCGCCAGAGCCCAGAGGTGAAACCCAACGTAACTAGAAAAGAGGTTCTCGTCGGGAGTGGAGAGGGGACTACGCAACACTTAATTTTTCGCCTTAACATCATTAGACACAGAGTGAAAAAGAACTCACCCTGCTTCTCAGAACAAACTTTTTGCCTTTACTGAGTGGCTTATTATAAAACGGGAGCTGACATTTGTCATTTGCATGGATAATATGATTTGGGGGATAGACCTCATCAAACAGACGGTCAAGGTTTGGGATGGGGGTTCATAGGGAAGAAAAGAAGTGAAGAGAAGAAATAATGCATGAATAGATTTTTGTGTTTTTTTTTTTTTTAAAAAAAGGTAAAACAGACTTTCTCCAGCAATTTGGAAATGGCTACAGTGCTGTCTATACTGACATTCTTACAATGTCTGATTCAAGTATACTCTTAGAGGGATAGAAAACTATTCCATTCTCAATAGTCAAAATAGAATTCACTTTGTCTATCTTTTATTTAAAAATAGGATAACCAGCAATCTATGCCTCCTCCCAAAAATATAATGCCCATCCAGATACGAGCAAAAATTCTTTAAAAGGGAGTAATTCCTAAGTAAATTCAACGGGGGTTTTGCTTGCAATAGAGAAGGAACACGTAACTGGGAAGAGACCCCAGATACTCACGGTGAGTCTCCTCTGACTTCATTCTAATGACGTATGTGCACTAATTAAGGAGACCCAGTCAATAAGGACAAATGTTTTGAAGGTAAAATGCAACAAAAAAATGTTGTGCATTACCTGTGTCTTGGCTCTTGACAAAAAAAAAGAAAAGAAAAGAAAAGAAAAATCGCCATTTAAAGCTTGTAATTGTTAAAATACTACTAACTAGGAAAAGCTTTCAAAGGAACAGTCCATGCTGAAATAAATAACAGAACATAGCAATACGAACCTTATAAGGCTGGTAAATATTTGCTAAAACCATGCTAACCGGTAGCATAGAGGTACTAGCTCTCCAAAATTGCTGCACTGAAATTATACTTTCTATGGCATTTTTTTTCCCTTTACAGACTTCTATTTACATTTGGCTTTAAATATGAAAATATCTGATAAACTTTATAAAATGTACACTTTAAAAACATAGCTTCTGCAAAATTTTCTTGGAAAAAAACAAAACAAAACAAAAACAAACCTGTGCACCAGAAATTTTAGATTTTTTTTTTTGTTTTTCAGAAAGAAGTTGAAAGATTTCCCTCCCTCATTCTTGCCCCCAGACCCACCCTCTTTCAACTGTCTCAAGTCCTTTTAAGTGGCAACACTGTGTATTTGGGAGGAGCCCTCTTAGTGGTCGCTCTGTGCTCCACTGCATCTTCATTTAATTTACATATCACTGAATACTCTTTGGTTTGATTATTTTCCTTTGCAAAATATCGAAATAGCAGCAGCTGAAGCCCTCAGTAACCTCTCGCCCTTAATAGCCGAATTGTCCCCTCGTCTGTCAATCCCAATTCGTCCAGCTCTCTAAACAACTTCCCAAACCTGCCTTTAAATTTAGATTTAAAATAGCATCCCTTTGCTTGACATCTCTGTCTTGGTTTCCATGAAAAGAACACCACAGTTTTCAAACCCGGCAGCTTTGAAGGCTGAGAAGAGCAGAAACTGTCATATTATTGCAGGCACGGCATTCAGAGATGGCTGTTCAAGACCCAGAGACCATCACACACATCAATTTGCAAAATACAGGATTCCGGAACAAGCTGTTTTTTTAATGGCATACAGGGATATAATACCATAAGAGAGTTGATTTTGAGACTCCAATGAAAAAGAAAAGTCAGCAACCCCCAGAATTCACACATAAGGAACTTTAAACCAAAAAAGAGTTCCATGATTGAGTTAGAGCAGGGAGAAAGAAAAAAAAAATGTTTCGATCAAGTCAGGCAGCCAGGCAGGAGAGACTTCTGGAAAACAATGTGTCCTTAGTAACCTGCACTAGGGCTCCACAGGCGAGAAGGATCAGCTCAGATCCAGTCTCAAATGTGCATACATAAAGGAAAAATAACCCTTTGGATCGCTATCTCCTACTTGTGGCTGTGTTATATTTTGTATGGCTCTTGTTGGCCCCCAAATACTGCGGCATTTCCATTCCTACCCTCTACCATTAAAATAAAGTCACTTTCCTCTCCCTCACGAATACTTGAGCTGATGTTCTACATCAAAGTGGCCGGTCCACACCTTGCCGGCTCCCCCTTTGGCATCTGCAGCCTTCCAGACACTGTAGGATTCGCTCCAGACAGACTGATGGGAAGAACCAGCCTAGAGGCTAGGCGTGGCATCTTCTCGAAAGCCAAGTCAAGTTGGAAATGTCCTGACAGTTGGGGCAATGCATTCAGCCACAAGAGTTTAAACCTACCTATCATGTTGGGTGGCTCAGTTTTTGAGGATGCCAACTAACTCCAAACCTAGGTCTTATCTTAATGGAATAAATTTTGGAATGTGTGAACAGGGGAAATCCAGACAAATCTAAGAGCACATCACCATCTCTCACCTTATGCGTTGGCCTGGCCAGCCCTACCAAGCAGGAAAGAAAAGATATTTTGATTGTGTATGTGTGAATTTTACTTCACCTTTCTTCTTCCCCTAACAAACACAAGTTGCATGAAAGAGCAAAATCGAAAAAGCACGGACACTTACTAGACTTTGTGTGTATGATGTTCTATTTTCTGAGTAAGGTGAAAAAGGAGAGGGCAGTTCGAGGTCTTGCTGAGGTTCAAAGTTATTGTTTCTTGATTTCAAGGCAGCCGTGGAGCTTTCTATCCTTTTTAGTCTAAGCTCCACTGTGCAAAAATGTGCATTATCTTTGGTATTTATTTTAGGTAGTCTAACTTAAAATTTGAGATAACCCATTAACATCATGGAAGGAAAACAAAACAAAACAAAACAAAACCCATAGGCTACCATTTGGCTAGTGTTACATAATGCCCTTATGTAACCAGAGAAAGAGAGAGAGAGAGAGAGAGAGAGAGAGATAGAGAGAGAAAATCAATTCTAGCAAATTACTGGCCTCAAAAAAATCAGGCTCTCGTTTTGGCAGCTTAATAGCCAAATACTTGCCACTTTGAAGCACATATCATGAGCTTTCAACAAAGTTCAACACTGACTTTTAAATTACACGAAAGAAAAACTACACGGCAACAAAAATACAATTTGTGTTCATGTAGTTAGCAGCTTTTCAAAAATTAAGGCAGAGTCTTGCCTTTGTTATGCCATTAAAAACATTCTTGTTCCCTAAAGAGAAGCATTCTGGATTAGTCAAATACCCAACCAAGGCTTGCCTGCAAGTTCAAGTTTTGTAAAAAACACAAAACAAAACATAAAAACCCCATAACTTATTCTACAACATGTATGTGCCATTGGGTCATGGGGGAGGGGGGCGGGGGGAGGCATGGTGAGTGCTTTACGTTCATCTCCGAGCTTACAGTCTTTCTTTGAAACCATTGTGCTAGTCTCAGTCCTTTGTGGCCACTTGCCTTGACCCACCTCTTCACCGGTACCGTCGTCTGAATAACTGTTTGGGGCCTTTGACCAACAGACTGTTATTTTAAAGTAAAATATTCCAGAGAAAGAAGCAGTCATATCTCCGACTCTCGCCGTAAGGGCCTGGGCTCTAGAGGGACACTTGCCTGATTGTGAAGGTCTATGTCAGGGGGTGTGTCCGTACTGGTGCTTTCTGGAACCCCATTGTCACTGTCATCTTCCTCTTTGCTCGTGAGGGCGACTTCATTTTCGTAGCAAAATGAATTAGCATTTGAGAGGATATATTTCTTTTCTGCTAAGTCTCTGGCACTACAGAGGGGAGTGTTGGGCACTTCATAAGTCTTGTGGAACCTGGAATAGTCCACTTTGTAATAGTGCTTCTCCTCGAAGAGTACAGGCTCATAGCGGTGGCCCCAGAGGATTTCATTTGCCAGATAGGAGCTACGGCACTGTGTTGTCATGGCCGTAGCTTCCACCATGCCCTCCAGAATCACCACAATTTCAAAGTCTGCGTTGTCAATGTCCTGTTTACTCAAATCATATAAAGGACTGTCTTCATCTATTTCATGGACTATCGTGATCGGGGACACCAGAAATATGCGGTCAATTCCACTGTCAAACCCGACATTGATATCTATTTGATCCAGGGGGATGTACTCCCCTTCGGAAGTAATTCTGGATTTGAGCAGCTGGGCTCTTACGTGAGCTTCCACCAAGTGGCTTTTCCGAAGATTGCCCACCCGCCACATCAAACACAGCTTGCCGTCTCTCATGGCAATCACAGCGTTGTGACTGAAGACCAGGGTCTCGTTTCTCTTCTTTGGCTTTGCCATCTTTGCCATAACGGCGCCGATGATAAAGGCGTCGATGATGCAGCCCACGATTGACTGGAACACCACCATGAAGACCGCAATCGGGCACTCATCTGTGACACACCTGAAGCCGTAGCCTATGGTCGTCTGGGTCTCAATGGAGAAAAGGAAGGCAGCCGTGAAGCTGTTGACCTCAGACACGCAGGCTTTGCTCTCTCTTGACGCATCCAGATCCCCATGGAGCAGAGCTATCAACCAAAATACACAGCCAAAGAACAGCCATGAGAGAACAAAAGCCAGGCAGAAGATAACCAGCATCCACCGCCAGCGAATGTCCACGCACGTGGTAAAAATGTCTGCAAGGTACCGTTGTCCCTTCTCCCCCACATTGATGAACTGAACGTTGCAGTGGCCGTCTTTCTTCACAAAGCGGTTCCTGCACTGCTGTCGAGTGTGGACTTTACTCTTCCCGTTCCCAAAGCCATTTGCAACCGCCATGGTGGCCAACTTCATCCCGTCTTCTTCTGAAGAGACAATGCTATAGCGGTTGGTTCGCACACTGCCCATCGCTTCTGCCGTGGACTCCAGTGCTTCTGCTTTGGAAAACAGTCTGAGTTTTTGCAAAACCCTTTGGAGAAACAGTTTTGAATGTTCAGTGAGGACACATACAAAAAAGAATAAGGAGAGAGTGGGGGTTTCCAGGAGCCTCTCGAGGTTCTACCAAGGTCTGTCTACGGACATGCAGAGCTACCTCAGTAACTCAGCTGACATCCAGAGTACATGTCCTGAAAACAACAACAACAACAAAAAGACATTATTCATTAGAAAAGAAGTCATTATTAATCGATTCTACTCTCTAAGGTATAACATTTCCTAGCAAGGCACAGCCAGATACAGATAAATATACTCTGCAGTAAATTATAAGGTATTTAATTTCCTTGTACCCTAAAAATATTTTTACTGTACTTAAAAGCATAAAGTCATTAAGCATAGGAGAGTTCATTGTTTGGGACAGTCTTTCAATCAAAATTTCAGGTTCTTTCCCCCCTATTTTTTTCAGCAATCTAGGAGATTCTGTTTTTACAGATAAACCTCTCTCATTCTCTCTCTGGCCTTCTCTACTTGCTAGGGTCCCAAGTTATTAAGCAGAAGAAAGACTTGCTAAGTCCAAGGTTTGTCACGAGGCTTTGAGAACTCAGACATGTCTAGAGAACAGTTTGCATCAAGGCAGAATATTAATATAAATTGAGTCGCAGGTGCACTATGGGAGGATACCAGAGCCCTCGATGACACGGTGAAAATCAGAAGGCACAGACTATTTTGTTTAAATGATAAAAAACAAAAACAAAAACAAAAAAACAACTGAGCAGACAGCCCTTATAATGACCTGAAATCGGTCCCAATTTCTGGAAACTGTTTGGGTTTGCTTCATCACTTCATACACCGCAAGCAGCCCCTTTGCAGAAATGCCCGATAACATCTCTGTTAGTGCAAGTGATTCTGACTTGAAGGCGTAGGTTTGCTCTGGGGGATAAAGAGCGAGTCTGTTGCCTAGCAATGAGTCCTGAAATTCTCCAGAGATGGGACCGCCATGTGTAATGACAGGCTAGGAAGTAAGCACCTTTGTGCCAAAGGACCGGGTCTTTAGCGGATTGCGATAAGGCAGGAACTCATTTCATGTGGGTCCAGTTCTGTGTTTTCCCAAACAGAGACAACTTTGTAGGAGTAGGTCATAATTGTCAGCCAGCTTACTTTCACTTCGAGCCCTACTGTTTGCTCTATGTTCCCATGGAGAAGGCACTCACCTTTACCTCATGTGAACAAACAGTAGTTTTCAGTTTTCTCCTCTAGCCTCATCCTAACCTCGATAAAAACTATCTATTTACTTTAACTTCCCATCTTCACTCCAAAGAAACTATTTTTTCCTTGACTCACAGAAGTCTAAGATAAAGTCCAAAGTGTTTCCCTGTATCAAATAGGAATTAACAAAATGAATAGAGCATAGAACAAAAAACCAGAAGTGATTCTCCACTCGTCCAACAACCCAATCGATCTCGTGTAGTAAAGGGGGACGATGGAAAACAGATGGAAAGGAACAGAAATTCGCTGCAGCCCTGATAATGAGGACTCCACTTTTTCTTTCTCCCCCCCAAACCACACGAGATTAAGTAGTTAACAGAACCAATTTCAGCCGAGCCACCTGCAAACAAATCAAGCAAGTCATTTATCTTGTTTCTGCGCACCCCCTTAAAGAGAGGCAAGGTGCATTGTCTTTGAAAATGCCTTGTTACAGTCTTTTCACTTCTCCCTCCTTATCCAAGTTATTATGCAAGAATGTGCCCCAACACATTTTTCCTGAGATTAGTCATCTGTGAAAATTGCAATGTGTGTTACATTTTGGCAGCTTTTGACACGTAAATGATGCCCGATTTGAAAGTGCCTTTGAATTACTTTATAAAAAGAAGTTACTGTGCCTTCCCAGTCTTCCACCTGCTTCAATGTTTTGTCTGCTTCCCCGTGAAGTTTGTACTTGGACAAAAGAAATAAGATTCCTATTCCTCAGGGTTCTAGATCCGGGACATGGAAAGAATTTTTTTTACCAGTGATTTCAGATTATTGGGCTCATATGAAATTGCCAAGGATTTCTATGCAAAACCAGAGAGAGATAAGAATAGAACATCAGATGGAGGTGTACTCTCCAAAACAGGGGAAGGGGGTGCCTCATTTAAATAGTGCTTGTATCCTTGAGGTCTGAATGACTTCAGAATCTTAAAAGTTGACACCAAGAAACTCCCTTTCCATAATTTAAAACAATCCTTCCATCTGAGTTACCATTAGGGACCATGAGTAGACAGTTTCAAATTTCTTCTGACATATTTCTGCACTCTTTGCAGATTAAAGCATAACAACCATATGAAATCTAAAGACTGAATTATGACCTTCCAAATATCTTGACCCCAGGACATTAGTCTGAATTCCACAAAACACACTATACCAGCTTCCTAACCAAGAGCTCTCGGCCTTTAGAACTTTGAAAATAGCCTGTATTGAATGACTATTATTGTCTTATTTCCACTGTTAATGATAGAATTTGTTCCACATGCGGAGCATCATTTAGAAATTTTACCATTCTGCCTGGAAAGGGGGAAAAAAAGATTCTTTTGGCAAAATGGAAGCTTTTGTCACTTCCAATAGATATGCTCCTAAACGGATTTATGGGTGTCTATGTGTGCACACACGTTATGTGTATTCAGAGTTTTGGGGCGCTGACTACATAGCAAAAATCTGGAACCTGCCACAGTCTGCTAGGGTAATTGTCTTAACATCTCATTATGAAGAATGCCCTCCTCACTGACCTGCCCACAGGCGAGCAGAAAACTTCCTTGCCTGCTTTTCTCTCACTAAAAATCACCGATTCATGAGCATCTGGAAAAAAACTTTCATTAGAAATAGGGCTTTTGTGCAGCTTTATTTTAGGCATATATTCAAAATAATTCTCTGAGAAACATTCGATTAAGAGGAGATGAGAACACTAAGTGATCTGACTCCTTGCTGGGTGCAATTCAGGAGAAACCATATTCGATTTGATGAACAATGTGTAAACTCCCCTCTCAGCCAAAATATTTAAGGGCCTGATATAAATTTAATAGATACAAATAATCATTTTACCCAGGCTATAACCAATGAGGTAGAAAGTATTTCTGGGAAATTGAGAGGCTACATGTGGTGCTGTTCATGTTAAGACTATTTATAGGCTGAGCCAAAATTAAGCATAAGCAATGGAAAAAAATAGTTCAGCCATTTCAACCTTAGGTAGATGTTAAAGAGAGAGAGAGAGAGAGAGCGCGCACGCTATAGATAAATTCAAAGTCAAGGAGATAACACTATATAAATGAGTGAATCTAAATCATTGTTCCCATATAGGAAATATTTCCAATTTGGGTGATAAAAAACTAGAAAAACATAATTGTGAGAAATAAATGAGAATAAATGTGTCTCATAATATGGTCATGGTGTGCTGTGGATAATGAAGTTTCTGACTATGGATAGCAAATAAGGATAGTGAAAGAAAGCGCGTTGGGCTGAGAGAGAGGTCTGCTAATGAGTGTTTAGAGTAGTTATTCCCCAGCTGACGCCATATAGACCAGCCTGAGTGTGCTCTGGGCACATGTTGCTATGTGAGCACAACTGCTAGCAAAGCAACCTCTTAGAAGCTCAGTAAACAGAAGGGAGGGGGAGGGGAAAAAGGGGCAGGGCAGAGGGATAGGCATTTATCTATCTAACATCTATACTCAACAGTGCACGTAGCATCACTCAGCATTTGCAAATGCTGAGAAATATACGTACCTTGTGATTAAAAAACCCTGTAACAGTCTATCTGTTCAGGTAAAGACGTGGCCCATCTTTCATGCTACCGAGAAGTCATACAAGGACTCTACAGTTACCCAGAGATTCTACACCTGGGGCAACTGAAGAGAGTAGAAATACTGTGTGTCCTTTAAAAAAAAAAAAAAAAAGGCCAAATTCACAAAAGTTTAGAATAAATATTCCTACGGATACCAATAATGTTAAAGAAAGTGCCATCAAAACAGGAGGGAGAGGGGTTAAAATCAAAGTTAAATGACCTTGACCCCAACTTTGACCCCTCTCACCATCCCTGTAGTAACATCTCTTACTCCCTGAGCCTTGAGATTTTTACAGCTATTGGCAACAGGTAATATATAGCAGACGTAGGGCAGTGGTTAGTGAGAGGATATCTAACAACGTATTGATTATTAGCGTGAAAAGAAAGCAAGTGGTAAAAGGCAATATGCATTCTTTGCATACCCAAAACACGTTTTCAATGCCTTGTTTCCTAACAGGTAATTCTGAGTTTATGAAAATCCCCAGGATTCACAGCCGTATCCTAGTTACCATTCCATTGGTAAGGCTCATCCAGACACAGACATTAAACTGCCCATTTCCTATCTCGATTTTTTTTTCAATTGTCATGATGAGTCTATGTTATGATGCAATCTTCTTGCAGAATCCAGTCTTTTCGACCACTGTGCTCTTTCCTGAAACCACGCTGTCTTCAACTTAGGTATTAATGCTATTATTACTAAGAATAATGCGTTGCTTAAGAGGGAGTGACATATGATGTGAAAGTTTTGCGGTCTTCGGGCTCAAATCCAACTTGGGCTCGCGCTCTCTTTCCCCAGCAAAGCAACTTTGAGACGCTCGCTCTGTTTGGAACTCGACGCTACACTTTAAGCAATGACAAAGGAAAAAAAAAAAAAAAAAAAAAAGACGCCAAGGATCAAGACTAGTGCTGAGTCCCAAGTCTGCCAAGATTTGAGACCAGTGCTCTAGGAGCACTCCCCACCCCCACTCTCGCCTTTTTTTTTTTTTTTTCCTTAGAGCGAGAATCGAACACAGGCTCCCTCGCCCCTGTCTCCAAACTCAGTATCTCGCTACAGCTGGTGCACTGGAAGTTATGAGCACAAACAGATGCTGCAGAGAAATCTGTTTCTATTGCTCAACTGTTCCAAGCATGTCTCAGTATTTTTAGCTCTGGGGATGTTCTGGTGCGCACACAAACTCTATAGGCATGATCTGGGACTCCACAGCGTGGGTAAGCGCTACAGCAGCGTGACAGCTGGGCACCTCTGGAGCAGCGGGGCAGGGTAGGGTTGGGGACGGCGGCCCGAGTCCACTCCCCAGGACACACAGGCAGCGGGAGACAAGGAGGGAAGAAAACACACAGCAGCCCTTACCTGTTGCTGGCGCAGGAGCATGGGGACATGAAGTGGAAGTGGGGGGTACAGAGGCATGTAAGATCCAGTAGTTTGTAAAAAGCGAGTGAGCCAAAGCAAACCAGAATCCCCAAGACCCAGCTTGCCGGCGCCGGGGAAGGCTGCGCGCTGGCCAGGGCTCCAGTGCGCTCTGCAATATCCTGGGCTCTTTTGAGATACCGGCCCGCCTGGCTCCGCCCCCCGGCCTCGGCCGGCCAATCGCAGCGCGCCTGGCCGCACGGCCGGCCCCGGGAATCTCGGCGGGGAGGGGACGATGCTACACCCGCTGCCCGCGACGCTGCCAGGGAGGAGAACCTGCCGCCGCTTCCGCCCCCTCCGCCCAGCGAGCCGGGTCTGGGAGTCCGGCCCCGGCCGGGGAGGAGGAGGTTGAGCCCCAGCTGGGACAGCAGCAGGTGGGAAGCTCCGCGGCGGGGCTTTTGCGGCTGCCTAATTGCAGCCTGGCCTTGGGCAAAGCTTCCTCGCCCTCGCCGAGCCCCACACTTCCCTTTTCCTCTCCTCGGTGGCCGCTGTGCTGTGCGGGCTCCTAGAGGGGCCCGCGAGGTGCCAGGGCTGGGCGACACGTTTGCAGGCGGGGAGGATTGCCTTTCAGCCCAGGCGCGTCTCCCTCTTCCCTCGCTCCCCCCCGCCACCCAGAGCTCCCCACGCCCCCCTCTCCCCGAATTCGCCGCAGAGGCTGCGGTGCGCGGAGGAGCCGCGAATCCACTGGGGAAAGGGACCGGGACCGGCGCGCAGAACCCGGCTGGATTTAGATGCGCACAACTGTTGCAACTGCAGAGCAGCTGGGCTCTTTCTGCTCCGGGCTGTTCGTGAATTACTTACAAAGCGCCTGGACTTCTCTGAAGGGTGAACGACTCGTTCCCTCTCGCTTTGTCCGCCCTCAATCTCTGTCTCCACCACCGCCCGGCACGCTCTACTGATCTAAAATCAGAGCAATTAGAGTAATGAATTCTCTGGAACAGCAACTCCTACAGACACTCAGCTCTGCCCTCGCATCAGCGCCTCCCAGCCCTCATTCCCAGCAACCAGGCAAGAGCATGTAGACCCTTTAAAAACCTGTCAACTTCAGTGTTAACCGCGTCTGGATCCTGGAACTTTGCAGATTAATCCATGTGTCCGTGTGTCGGGGTGTGTGTGTGTGTGCGTGTGTGTGTGTCAGTTGGGTAAGTGCATATATACCTCTGAGTGCTGTGGTGTCATAACGAAGCTTTGCTCTTAAAGGACACAATATATTTAGGAGTCTTCCTTACAGACTTTGAAATTCCTCTGTGTGTGTGTAATGTTTATTTCCTCAAGCGAGCAAATGCGTCTTTCGTGCAGTTTATTTAAACCTCTCAACGGCCCCCCTAGAGTCGCCGAACTGCTTCGCCAATGTAGCTCGTATTCGGGGCTGCACAGACACGGTGGATTTTTGTGTGTAGGGGACGTGAAACTGACAATTCAAGGAAAGGGTCCGCGCGGGTACCCACTTCCTAGCTTTCATGCCCCCACATGGCCCCTAGGAGGTGCTGGTGAGATATGCTAGGTTTTGCAGATGCGTACTTAACCCCGCTTTAGCAAGTGTGCCGCTTTTCCTAGCGCTGAGCGAGATAGTGAAATTAAAAGTGTGCAATAAGTTGTGCATGCGGTGTATCTGCTTTGATAGCCGAACGTATTGCTGTTCCATTCCACTCGCTGAGATTACACAGCCCTGCAAACCCTGTAACCGTCTTGCCTTTTAAAACCCTGTATGCGGGGGAATAATGCCTCACACCACTGGGCGGGGGCGGGGGTGGGGGCGGGGGCGGTCTGTCTACTTTAATATTTATTAAGTAATGTATTACGTTTAAACAGCTTGAATTAACTCTGGAAAATAGATGGATGTATAGAAACCCAGACTGTAGCCCAAAGCTAAAAACTTGGAGACAGAGGAGCTAATTCTATGTAGTCAAAGGAAGGAGAAGGAGTAACATCTCGCTCCACCACAACAGGCTTCTTCTGAAATGTGTTTCTGCATGGATTTCTTCTAAGAAACAGGTGGGAGAGGTCCAATTAATCCCTTAAAACATATTAAGCCTAAATGGAAAGAGGAAATTAATCATTATGTGTGTTCTCTTCTTTATCATGATTCAATCTGTGCATCTGTAGATGGCTAAGAATTTCCCAACCCGGGTGAGTTCAGAGAGGCAGCATTTTTATTTCCAGGTAATGAGCTCTTTTTGAAAATCAGTCACCCAGAGAGGGATGCCATTTGTCTGGAACATGGATTGAAATTGTTTTACTTTAATATTCTACTCTAAATAAACTGAGTACACCATAGGCCAAGACAGTTTCATATAATAGAAGAATCTTTTTTTTTTTAAGATTTTATTTACTTATTTGACAGAGAGAGAGAGACAGCGAGAGAGGGAACACAAGCAGGGGGAGTGGGAGAGGGAGAAGCAGGCTTCCCTCGGGGAGCCCAATGCGGGGCTCGATCCCAGGACCCCGGGATCATGACCTGAGCGGAAGGCAGATGCTTAACCGACTGAGCCACCCAGGCGCCCCTAATAGAAGAACCTTTAAAGAAATGAACACAAAGTTATAAGATTATGGTTGGTTGTGTAAATTTAGTTATGGGAGGGGGCAAATGAATACACATATCCTAATCTTTCTTATCAACATCACTCTTACCCACCATGGGCTGATAGGCAGCAATGCTTATTTCTTGAAGTAGAAAGTTAGAGAAAAATTGATTATTGCAATAAGCAGCTTCGCAGCCTGAATCAAAGTGTTACCTTAATTATTTAGCTAAATAAGGAAAATGAAGGATTCTGTTTTATAAGTAAGTGAAATTTGGTAAATGCGTGATAGTTTTGATTAACTCCACTGCTTCATGTTACAAAGGAAAAAAATTAAATGTGCATTTTAATTAATAAGTGACTTTTCACTATGTCCCTATTAGGGAAATTCTAGTGTTCCAAAGCATTCAGTGCTTTTTGGAGTGAGGCATGATACAGATTTCTTTAGTCAAAGTGTATCTTTTTTTGGCTGAATCAGTCCTTATTTAGCAAAAATCCCCATTAATTTTGGACACCAATGCAGTTGGGTGTTGGGATCCATCTGTGGATTAAATTTTTCCAAGGAAATGACAGTTATGCTGTTACTGATTCCCTCCACAGTAACCACCTATAATATTAGAGCCAAATATTAGTCATAATCTAGATCTGCAGTCCGATTATGAATGGTTGTGTGACGCAGAAGGTGATTGTTCTACTAGCAGCACAGATCTTTCCTTTGCACTTATATAAATATCTCTAGCAATCCAATATATTTTCAGTCTTCTATTAACCATATATGCAGTCCAATTTTACAGTGATGAGAAATGGAAATCCCTGTCACTTGCATCTGCTGGGTATTGAGAACCCCTTTCTAATCTTCACAGTAATAATTAATAGCAATAGAAAATAAATGTCAGATGAACTTAAAGTGTAGGCAGGATGAGTTTGCAATCTGCTGCAATGAGGACAAGCCATTGACTATGGTATTTTAAGGCACTGAATGTAATCTTTTTTTTTTTAAGATTTTATGTATTTGTTTGAGAGAGAGAGAATGAGAACAAGTTGGGGGGGGGCAGCAAAGAGAAGGAGAAGCAGGCTTCCTGCAGAGCAGGGAGCCCAATGTGGGACTTGATCCCAGGATCCCACCGACTGAGCCACCCAAGTGCCGGGCCCTGAATATAATCTTATCAATGGGAAAACAGCTTTGGCAATTTCACTTACCATACTGGTAAGATTTCATCTTCATAGTAAATTCAATAAATGTATTTGTTGAGTAAATACTTTGTACTTTAGCGATATGCTGAGTGATACGGGAGGCTTAAGAGCCCTGCGAGGAACAATTCCTTCCCTCTGAGGATTCACAGTCTCTCGTTGAGAAGACAAGCAATGCACAGGTGAAATCAAATGGCCAAATGACAGTATAATTAAGGCAGCCTATGACTGAAGTGCTAAAATCGATCACGCAAGGAAAAAAAAATTCTGGAGAGTTTCGGAGGAGTGAAATCAACTAGAATTCATGGGCAAGTTTAGAATGGAGGATTTAATCTGTGTGACATATTACCATGTAGAGTTGGGTTAAGGATGCTAAGAGCGAACCAGAAGACAGGATTGCCTCTTCATTAAATTTATGTCCTAAAACACCCGTTATAATCCCAGATCTGTCCATATACATGTAATCATGTGTATAAATTATAAGCTGCTTCTACGAAGGCTGCATGTCTCTGCCTACACAGACACTCTTTCTTCTAAAGCAGTGGGCTTCATTCCACAAGCCTTATTGGCCATTAGTGACCACTGTAACACACAGTGGTGATGCCTTATTTTTCTGGCATACCTGGGAATGCAGCATATCACATAATAGCTTTTCTAACTAATTGACATTTCTTTATGGTGAGAATCATCCTCTCTACCATGCTGTATGCATCCTCAAACTGTATCTGATTGTTCCTGGAGCATTCTGTATTTATCTCTACCAGAGCACGTTTTGTTCCTCTCATGCTATTACAAATACGTTTCCCTATATGTTTTCCACTTTTCAAAATCCACTGCCATGTCTTTTTTTTCTCTTTGTATCCTCATTGCCTTGCACACAGCCAAGGAAATGCATCAGTCTCAATGAATGTCAGCTGAATGATGGAATGAAATTAACGGTATTTTTGAGTAGACTACGACTTTTGAACAATGACTCAGTATCGTTACGATAAACATAAGCTACTTCATTTTTACCTGCAACGGAGGGGTACTATGCTGGTACAATGAGGGCAATGTCTTCTACACTAAATGACCATAGACTAAGCTTATCTAAGTCATCTGTTTGTTTTTTCTCTCTTCTCCACCAATGACAGCTTTCACTTCTCATTTTTGCTTCTGCCAAATAATATATCAGGCTGTCACCATGCTCTATCTAATTTGTTGATTCTAATCTGCACTGGACTGAGAAATTATATAACCAAGGTTACTTAAAAAATATGCAAAGTGAAAGCAAATATAATCTGAAGGGCTTAAAGTGGATATATATTTTTAAAATAGTATGAGAAGTTGCCAAATTTGGAGTTACCTTGTTTTGGTCAGTTTCCTTTTTCTGGGTAAAAAAGCTTCAGGATATGGATTTATGACATCTATTTTGGCTTCTCAGAGCATTTAAATGCTTTAGTCCTTGCATTTACTGTGTAATGAATCGTTGAGGAAGACCTCTGGGTAAGGGAGGTAGCTCTGTGTCTGCAAATGTTCATTTGTTTTCATGTAGATGTACAACAAAGTCATACAGTCATTTATTGAGAAATCACCGGAGTGCTTACTGTGTCCATTAATACGATCTTTATTTTCCATCAAATATGTTAAAGCCAACAATAATAAGTGGGATCATTTTTTTTTAATTCACACTTGCAGAGCAGCTAAATTATTATTTAGCAAATTACTCTTCTGTCATGCTCTGGAAGACTTTACGTATTTCATGTGGGTGAAGCAATGACACTCTGAAAATGCTGCATTTATCCAGACCCCCCGTTACCGTGGCTCTTAACACAGGGATTACGACAACCGTTTCATCTGTGTTGTCTGTGGTACACTAGCTGCCTCAGAGCTAATGAACCTGAAGTCCCGGTTCATTCTCTGTTAAAGGGGATGGCAGCTCCTTAGGTCAGGTAGCTTTGTTATAAAATGCCTGCACCTTGGCATTTTCCAGAACTAACAACAACAAAAAGCAACTTGAGACAACCAAAGTTAGTCACCATTGGAGACATTTCAGGAATATGCCACAAGATACAAAGAATATACAAAACATATTTTGAGTAATGTCAATAATGATACTGTCATGTTACTTTTTTTTGTCATGTTACTTTTGAAAGAAAGTGTACATACCTGAATGTCTAGGTTTGGGGATATTGGCTTTAACAGTATGTGTGTGTGTGTGTGTGTGTGTGTGTGTGTGGTTTTTCAAGTGTTGAGTATGTATAGGTCTTTTTTTTTTAATAGTCAAAGCAATTATGTAAAATGTACAAGATAAACATTAAAAATGTAGATTAATGTAGAAAAACATAGAAAATAAATCCATATTCCCACCATTATAAATACATTGGTACATTTCTTTCCCCCTTTTCCTATCTTTCTGTTTCTATTTTTATATCTTTATATTTTTTATAATTTTAGGATCAATTTTGTCATACTTTTTGGTACATGAGTATCATACTTTTTATATTTAAGTATTTGTCATGCAATTAAAATTCATTTGAAAGCATGTATTTTAATTTTATATGTATTTTATGTCCTAATATGTATGAACCATACTTTGATGAATCACCTATTTTTATACCTTTATATTTGTATTTATTTTGTACTTGTATAAAGATACATTAACTACTCTTGTAGATTGTTTATCTTCATCTCCTACTATTTTGTTAGGTTTCCGAATGTGGAATTATAGGCCAAAGGGTATGCTCTCTTGAAACTTTTTTTTTTTTTATTTCATTCTTTCAGGTCCAATCCCAATGCACTGAATTTCAAGGATGTTCTAAGTTGTGTGACCTTGATGGTGGTGACGGCATTGCACGGTTGGGGAGAGTTTGGGCTCTGGGTCGTCCTGCTATGTGTTTGTGACATTGATCCAGCTAGCTATAAAAGACTGTTTTAGGGATTAGAAATAATGCACATAAAATGCTTGACACATGAACACTTAGGCAGTGGAATTATTTACACTAGCTCTTGCTACTGCTACTAAGGATGATGAGGTTAATAAATAGAATAACTTAATTGGGGGAGTAAGATGTCTTCAAGAGATACTTATATTATAATAAGTCTTTAAATAACATAGCAAAGCTGTTGCAGTGCCTGCCTCAGTGGGAAAATCATAAATGAAAAGGTAAGTATCTGAGGAGTTTAGCAACATTTTCATAGCCGTATGGAAGTATGGGTTGGTGTTAGAGGGAGAAAAGCAAAGTGATTTTCCAGGTGATGGTCAGCATTTGAATACATTCATGAATAAAAGGATATTAGGATTGAACATTAAATTCGGGCCAGATTTTAGACCTGTAAGACAAGCATGAGAAGTGATACTTTCTTCTTTAGACAGGGAGGGATCTGCAGATGAGTGAATGCAAGGCTAAGAGACGTGAGCAGGATTCTTAGAACACTGATCTCACTGTCATTTCTCTGTCCATTGCCTCTGGCTGCGGTCCTACCATGTGATTGTTTCTTCTGGATTTCTCTTCCTGCGATTTCCCGAATCCCAATTGTAATTGATAGGGAAATGGAGGTAGAGAAATTCTTGTTGCAAGGAAGGTCCTCATGTGAGTGGAGGCTGTTAATACAGCCTCTAAGCCTGCAGATTTCAAGCCCAAGTTTCCTTCCTCTGCTTTTTGCAGAGGGTAACTTTTCATGGCATCTGTGCTCAGACAAATCTAGAAATCATAGAATAGGGCTGATAATTTTTGCAGCCAGTGACTAAGGCCCCCCAAATGGTTCCTACACTGACTGTAATACATAAGATTTGACCTTGCACTCCTCAGACAAGACCTATTTCCAAATGTCTGGCTCAATTCTTATGCTTCCCTGTGAGAGATTTCTTCCATTTTAAAAATAAATTTGATCAGTATCTGAGGAGATGGTTAATCGTTTCCACCTTCACTGACTTGTATTCTGCAGGCAGATAGCCTTCTTTGGCCCTTGGTCAATTTATCTTTTAATATTCAAAGCCCTGTGTATAAGTTACAAGTAACTTGTAACTTATAACATACACTATATATATATATATATATATATATATATATATATATATAACTTGTAACATACACAACTATGCAGAAATCAAATACTATACCTCATAGTCACTGATAACATTAATGACTCATGATAATAGGAAAAACAGCATTAATAGCATTATATGATTATTAAAAGAAAACCCAAGTTATGTTACTGCCCATTTTATAGGTGCTTACTTAGATATTTTAATGTACTAATTAGGATCAAATCCAGATATTTCTTCTCCTCCATTTGGATTTGAGCTTCATTCAGTCCATTATAAATGTTAAAGAAATCCAAAGGAATGATTCCCTAGAAAGGAGCATTTCAGGAAATTGTTTATGTGGTTAGCAACAGAGAAACTCTGAATTTATGACAGACTTAAATTCCGTCACGGTGTTTCAGCTTCTGATCTTCTTATCAGCAAAGGAGATCTCACTTTAAAACTTGTATTTATGCTAAATCTATCCATTTATATGGTTGGTATAACTGAATAATCAAATTTTAGCAGAGCAGGAACTGAGACTATAAATTATGCGTTCTTGTCACCTCTTGGTCATCTTCCTGCCTGTAAACTGAAATACAAAGTCTCCTACTGTACCGGTGAAGTCAACGTGGGGGAAAAAGTCAATTAAGAGTTTAGCTTTCCCATTGACTGAGATTAAACCTCTTATACATAAGTGTTAACTTAACCCGCAATAATGCTTTCCAAAAGAAAAATTCTTCAAAGATGATGATGTATTTCCCGCTTGGGCAAAGGTTAAAACCCAAAGCTATTGTTCTTAATGCCTATTATTTTTACAGAAAAATCTAGTACCTCCTTAGTACTGGATTAAGTGAAAGAAGGAATGTACTTCATAAATTAGTGGGCACAAAGCAAAATCAAAGTGCATAAACATGAAAATGCACACACACACAGAGTTCTACCTCTTGACCTCAATGTTGTCGTATCTAAGAACCTCACAAGACGTTGAAGACGGCTCAATTTTGATCTGTAGTCACTTAGTTCTGACAAAAGAGCCGTAGTCAGCTTCCAGACTCCAATTTCTCGGCAACTTGCTTTCATGATTCTGATTTTATGGTGTTTAAGAGTTCGGTAATATCTTACAATTTGCAATTTAAAACATTATCTACTCACCCATTGCACACATATTTCTTATGCATGAAAATATGAAACTTTCAAAGCAGATAGTGGCGACTCTCTCAGTATTTTCCAAAAATAGAATAATCTATGAAGCTCTGAGGCTAAACAGCTTCAATCTTTCTGCAAAACGCTACCTAAGTACACATAACTTAAACAGTTCTTCCCTTGGAGCAGCAGAAAATGAAAGTGTTACTTGGATTTCCTGGCAGAAGTTATCTGAACATCTACTTGGTCAAAGCATCATTTAGCACAAAAGATTGTCACCGGTGCCATATTCATAGTGTCAAAATCCAGGCAGTATAATGGAAATGTATGCAAGTCTCCTTAATCCTGGGATCACAATGAATCGGCGCTCTTCCCTAAGTGAATTATGCACAGATATTAATTCATTCCTCTCTGTATTCTATCTTCTTTCCACATGCAATGCTCGCCTTGGTTCGTTTTTCCTCTCCATGGTCCACACATTTTTTCAAGTCCTACAAGAAAAGAGGACCCAGACATAGCCAGTGATCCAGGCAGAACACTTAGAATTGTATTATTAGCATTATTCAGCATTTGGTTCATCTCTGCAAATGCAGTTCAGGATCTGCATGATTCCAGCTCCGCAAGCTCCGTTACAAAACACAGCCTGTCAAAGCAAGTTGCCGGAAAAGCCTCAAGCACACTTAATATAAAAACCAACCCATACCCTGCAGGTAAAATAGTCCAGGCGGCACAAAAAAAAAAAATAAAAAAATAAAATAAAAACCATTTTTGAAATTATTTTTCCACAAGGGAGAGCAATTCTCTGTGAATTGACTTACGGGCCATGACATAAAACCCCAAAATGAAAGAAAGAACAGGAAGAAGAGGAAGACCCCTAGGCACGGACAGGTGTCCTGTTCTTTCTCCTGTCTCCTGAACCTCTTCGGAGTCTCCACCAGCAAAGGAAGGCAGCCCGACCTGCAGCCCCATTTCGAGCAACAAAGGGACTGGAGATCTCTCCTACGAGGTTTCACCCCCTAACTCCACTGAAGACCCCCTCAGACCAAGAAAAATTTTTCTCACAGGAGAGTTTGAGAGAGTCTATGAGTTCATGCTCAAAGTGAATTTCCTAATTTCCTCTCTGGGCAAATACCAGGGTATTTATTTCTCTTACGTAATTTCCAGGGAGTCTGCTATGTGACCCGACTTCTATTCTGTTGGTCTACTGAGGGACCTTACCGTCAAACGTTCACCCTTGCTGAGAACGTACCCAAGGACTGATATATGACTGCAAAGGAACTTAACAATTCCTGGAAGGAAAAGGGTTAAGAGCCAGTAAAAACAGCATAAATTTACACATGACCTAGTACGATTACACTTTTATTCTCTTTCTTGCAAGGAACAACAATGGCAACATCTATAACTAATACTTCTGGTCTAAAAAACCTCCTCAACAACCTTCTGGTTCGAAAGGATCTCTAGACAGAGAGATGCACTTGCTCGTGATTTTTCTTTCAAAGGGATCTAAGGGGTTCATTACATCATGGAAAAATAATCTCAACTATTGGGAGCAGAGAGCAGCCTTGTGTGATTGGTTTGTGATGGCCTGATTCTGGCTGACAAGTTCTAGAATTACAACTGTTTTGTCCCGATTTTAACCTAACTGTGAGGATGGGGGATGGCTTCAATTGCCAAAGGACTTGACTTCAGAAAGAATTATGAGTAGAGAAAAGCCAACAAACAAACAAAACCAAAACAAAAAATTGTCCTGGAGAAAAAGAGGGGACGTGCATTTGTTTTCTCTTATAGATGAGATCAAATGCTCCAAAGAGTGAATGAGCCAGATGCTGCAGTCCTCTACGTCCTAATTCTGCAGTGGAGGCTTCCCTATGGGAACAAACTAGTTGCAAACTGAGCTTTCTGTAGAGGGTCCGGGGGGCGGGGGGCAGGCGGGCGAAGAAAATGCGCGGAGCTAGACTAGGCCTGCCCCATCCCTTAATTCCCTCCCCACCCAACAGTCCCCTTTCCTGTTTTCCCTTTCTCCTCTAGGAATTTTCCATCAGCTGGAGAGCAAGGACATCAGTTGTCACACTGATGGGAAAAGTTGCACGTTTGCACTTGGCCATGGCTACATCTGGGTGACCATGTATTTGCCTATGGAGCCCACTGATGAGTGGCACTGCAGGGGCATGTCCCACCAATGTCATTCTCTTCTCTTCTTCCTTGGTCCTCCGCCTTCCTTGCAGTTCCTACACAAACGTCTCAAGGAAAAACCTTTATGATGCTTCCTGGCAATGGAGCTCAACTATCTAGATCAGCAGATATCTGGAAGAGGTGGTCTTGGGGACTTTTCAATACAGTTAATTGTACTAGAAGTACTAATGAAGGATTCAATTAAAATGAAAAAGAAAGCAACCCAGAAAAAAAAATTGAGACATTTTGAGATAGTGTCCTTGGGAGATTTTTTTCCTTTAAATATCAACTTTTCAAAAAACTTGATTCCTTGTGTAGAATTTTACTTTAAAATCCCCTTTATTTTGTTCATGAAAACACTATAGGATTGAGCGTTTTGATGGGAGAGTATCTACATCAAGAAAAGGAACCAGAGCAAAGATATGTGATTTATATGCAAATGTCCCTCTATTACAAGACCCCTAGAAAATGAAAACCTCTTCCTGAAATCGGGGCCTTTCTGATATTTTAAATCAAGGATGTCACCCTTTCCACTGTTCTGGAACAAGGGATCTATAAAGTTGCAGCACACAGGCCAAATCTGGCTCACCATCTATGCTATGCAGCTCCTGAGCTAAGAATGATTTACAGTTCTTAATTGTGGGCAGAAAAAATTGAAAGAATAGTGTTTTGTGACACTTGACTATTTTATAAAATTCAGATTTCTATCTTCATTAGTAAAGTTGTAATTGGAACGTAGCCACACTCGTTTGCAGATTGTCTATGGCTGCCGCTTCTGGGCTAGAAAAGCTGAGTTGAGTAGAAGAGACAGAGCCCCTATGTGGCCCACAAACCCTAGAATACTGACTCTCTGGCCCCTTACGGAAAAAGTTTGCTGACCACCGGTCCAGAATACTGCTATGGGCGTTAGGCCAAATTGAGTATAAAGGGTATGAAAGACATTCCTCAGCTCTAGTACTAGCAGGTTGAATACATTTAATGGTAGGATTTATTTAACTGTTGGTGCCTCCTTGTTAAAATGGAGAGAAAGTGCTCATAGATTTATTTTTAGGATTAACCATATATGGAAGATAAAATATGTATTCAAACAATAAATATTTTCTGTTCAAAATAATTATAGTTGACATATTTTGATCAAGTTCACTTACATGTCAAAATTAAGTGTCTTCCAAGTAGACTCCTAAAATAAAATTAAAGTTACTGTTTCTATCAATCCTTAAAAAAATCAGTGAACCTCAACACTGATTCTGCGGAGATTGATTTTTGCAAATCTATAGCTAGCCTGTTTTAGGCTTGCAGATCCATAGCGGACCTGAGAGTCTGTGAAACTATCAGACAAGTTTTTCCCTTTGAGTTGCTTCAACTCAAGGAATCTTGAATTTGATCTCATTAGCAATTGTTAAGTGTTGCATGTAAGGGTATTTAGTGATTGATAAATATATTTAAAAAAACACAATAAATAATAGAAGAAAATGGATTATTTTGCAAAAATGAAACTGTGTCCTGAAAAATGTTTAAGGACTTTGAATTTTGAATGCAGATTATATCATATGATTCCATTTCTTTGAGAAAACAAAAATCTTTATATTTAAATCAGTGTCCAAATCTGAACCTCTTTCTATATTTGTCTTTAGTGCTGGGAATTAGGCTGTGGTAAAGAAGGCACTACACACCTCAAGTATGAGCTTTAAGAGGTACAGAAAAACAACAGCAAAACCCAATAATCAAGATAAGCAATAGTTTAATGCATAATTTTTTAAAAAATAAGAATGCAAAATAATCCATGATTAACAAGGTAGGTCAAAATTGTTATATATATTCAGATTTGTTGGAGTTGCCTGCAATAGAAAAACTCAAAATATCAATACATTAAAAAAATACAAACCTATTTCTCTTTCATGTAAAAACATCTGGAGACGGGTACTCCGCAGACGGTATGCTGGGGGCCCCAATGTAGTAGATGTGATTATAATTTATTTTTATTTTCTTATGTTTGTATATTGGCATTTTCTCATTTTTCTCTAAATATTTATTATTTCTTAATAAAGAACAAGACCTAGTACACTGTATAGTTTTAAGACTAAAACAAAGATGCCATTCCTTTTTTATTAAAAGTTTGTCTTCTTTATTAAGACCAAGACAGCATTTTGATCCTTCATTTGCTAAGGTGATAACAGAGAATACTGGGTAAATGCTCTTCCGGTGCATGCAGACTTTGCAATCATATTTCCATACTCACTAGGGAAAAAATATTTTATCTGTCTAGAAACACAACCAAATCACTCATATAATATTTTGTTGTTTAGCTGTTAAATGAGTGAATGCAGCAATTGCTCTAAACCAATAGAAGTTCACTGGTGAGGCTGGAGGAAAACTCCTCCCTGGGTTTAACAAGAAAAAATAAAAAGCAGAATGCACATTTTTAATATAATGCAATGTGCACCTTTACCACCCTACCTCACAGAAGGCAAATCCTGGTAAATTCCTTCAAGGAACAGAAGTACAAAGTCACCAAAACTTGTTCCCACTAGGAATTTCTAAGAATTAATAGGAGTTTGGTCTTTTCTCCCCAAACGCCACTAGACATGCCTACAAGCCTAATTTAATCCTATTCTGTAAAAGTTACATTGTCTGTTTATTTTAATATCAGAAGCTCAGTATTAAATAAATAGGGCTTTGGACTTCCGTTCATTTGAATACTTCCTTTAAAAGGGAGAGAGGCAGGAACACATACTCCTGGCATTAACCCTCCTGCCCCTGGTTTGTCATCACGCTATTAATAATATGAAATGCTAAACCCACAGATTGACCCTGAGAACCAGATTCTAACATGTGAAAGTCTTCCTGAAACTATTGATTTCCAGAGAGCGTGTTTCTGATAGGCTTGTCACCTGACATTAATTTTTCTTAACCCAATTAGATAGTAGCATAACAGGTGTGGTTCCATAGAGAACAATTTAGCCCTTCAAAACATGTGGCATGGAGAAAATGTTCAGAATTGCCTCTAGGAATCAATGAAAGAAAAACACAATAGGGAGAAAAATCAAATATGATACTGATAGGATTTAAAAACTAATACATTATTGCATTTCCTGAGAAATTATAGGAAGAGAATTCATCAAACATTAAAAAGAAATAAAGCCAGCCCATTGATTTCCATGGAATTTTGAGTTTTAGAATCTACTCCAATGAAATTGTAATAGTGATACTAATTCTCTCAAACAATATAGGATCCCCCCCACATCTTCTTTATTTAGTTTAATTATTTTTATTTTAAAAAAGTGATGCTAGTGATCTTTGGGGTTTAATATTATTCATCAAAAATCCATGGATAAAAATCCGTGATCTTATTTTATCCTCTTTTAATATTGTACGAACTTGGAAGAGGGGGTTGAACAAGATTTTCCTTGCAGTTCTGTCCAAAGGTATTTCTCTGTGATCTCTTGGCCAAACTAAAATGGCAGAAATTTTACCTTACGTTATTGGCCCTCTTAACTTCGTCTACTAGAAATAAAATTGTTATAATCTCTGTTCAAAACTTCCGCATGAATGTAAGTCCTCTGAGAGTCATATAATTTAAATGATTAAGATGTAAACACAGTTAAGTATGAGTTATTACCTTAGTTCTCCGTGACCTGGGTGGTTTCAGTCCTATGACATTCAATATGACATCAGTATATATTTCTTCTGTTTGTTTTTGCGTAGTTACTTTAATCTGATGAGCTCTGAAGGTTGATATAAAGGTGCTGTTACTATTATTACCACCATTATCATTGTAGTTTCCAGTTCAGAGAATATTAAACTAAAGACCACCCCTTTCTTTCTTCATGGCCAGTAATTGTATGTGAGTTTAAAAACCATGACCTCCTGTCTTTCCAACACAATGTTCTGGTAGGATTATGGAGTTCCTTCATATAGTCTCCCGGAAAAACTAATTAGATGGCAGCTATCATTGCAAACACACAAAAAATAAGAATATAGTGCATTTGATGCTTTTAAGAGTGTTCCCTTTGTAATTGTTTGTAAATAGCATACTAACAAGTTTTTGTGAGCCTCTCTCTTGTTCATATGTTATAATAATCAACAAATGCACCGTAGCTACCCAATAAATGCAACTTTAATATACACTAAATATAAGTACAGCCCTTGTCCAAATATTACAATTGAACTTACAATGACAACCACAAATTATGCATCAGAGCTTTGTTTACATCACAAGGGCCTCTTTCTCAATACCTCTAAGAGTATACATTGAACATTTTTCATTAATCAATACAATAATGCATGCCCTAATACACACCCAAACATAGCTTTACAAATAGTTAATGCATTCATTGTAAAACCCATTATCGCACTTGAATCCATCACCCTCTCTCTTTACAATACTTTCAATGAAAAATGAACTTCTCTAGTTTGTATATTCTACTGATTGATTGCAAATCTCCCTATTAGATTTTAGCATCACTTAACTACATGCTTTGTAATAGCAAAATTTAAAAGCATGAAAAGTAAATTCAAAAATCAAATTTAGGGGCACCTGGGTGGCTCAGTCGGTTAAGCCTCTGACTCTTGATTTCAGCTCAGGTCATGATCTGAGTCATGAGATCAAGCTCCACATCGGGGCTCCGTGGAGCCTGCTTAAGATTCTCTCTCTCTCTCTCCCTCTCCCTTTGCCTCCTCCCCCTGTATGCATGTACACTCTCTACCTCCCCCCGAAACAAAACAAGTTTAATTTTTTTAGAGATTTTATTTATTTGAGAGAGAGAATGAGAGAGAGAGAGGGAGAGCACATGAGAGGGGGGAGGGTCAGAGCGAGAAGCAGACTCCTTGCTGAGCAAGGAGCCCGATGCGGGACTCGATCCCAGGACTCCAAGATCATGACCTGAGCCGAAGGCAGTCGCTTAACCAACTAAGCCACCCAGGCGCCCAAAAAACAAGTTTAAAAGGACTTTGTTTTAAAAGGATATCCCAAGCCAAGGCAGGACCAAATCCATTAAGATCTGTTCCCTTCTCCCCAAAAAAGAGTGGACATGGAAAGGGTTCATTAGAGAGGTAATCACAATCCAGGGTAGATGCAGGGAGATGGGGCTGCCTTTAACTGAAAAGACCAGTTTTGACATGAAAAGCAAATAGATGGGGGAAAAAAATCAAACCCATGAATGGAAAAAAAAAATAAAAGTTAAACTATCATGAAGACAAACAAATGTATGATTAAAAATTGTGCTTCTCAGTTGATGGCCCTTTAGCTCCAGCACCAACCCACAGCAGTCAGGTAACCAAAGTTTAAGAAAAACCTCAGCTCCAAACAGACTCTTGTTCTCTAGCTCAAGTACTCAACTCAGCCTCTTTTACTACACTTTAATGCCAGATCCTAAAAAGCTTGTGAAATAGTATACAGACCCATGGGCCAGGACGGAGTCCCAACACACTTTACACATTTGCCTTCGACAGTTGGTTGTAATCTAGGACCAAACAGAGAGAGAGGGAGAGCGAGCATGTTGAGTCAGAGGCTTTTTTCTCCTTGGTATATTTACGTGGTCAGATGTTCTTCCTGAGCCAAAATGGTGATCTAGCCACTTCTTTCTGGATCTTCACAATGAATGTTTCCATGGCAGATAAAATTAGTTCTTTTTTTGAATTGTGTGAGCACCTGTACCACTCACAGGAATAAGATGTGTTCATTTCGAAAGCTGGGGGTTTTGGAGTTTTGGCGTTTTTTGTTTTGTTTTGTAATCTGTTTTTTTTTTTTTTTTTAATTGGTGAATTCTTACAAATTCAAAAACACACAGCCCATGCTGGTTGATGTAACTTTCAACATGGTCACACGCCTCCGAGGAACTTCGGGAGCGTCCGACGACCCCATTATATTTTCCTGGTCCAGTCACACTCCCAGGCTCTGAGGGCGGTCCTGGAGTCATTCAGCTCCACTCAAACCTGGAACAACCGCTTCACTCTCAGCTGATTCCCTTGCTTCTTATCAAGAAATGGAAGCGGAGAGAAGGGTACCTCCTCCACCTCTAGGTCCCTGCACGCACCTGCGTCTTCATCCCCACCTGGACACGCTGTTCTCCCTCCGTGTCTGCAGCGGGAAGGTCCCCTCCTTCCTCTTGTAGACTGGGAGCCGCCCCTTCTCATCTCATCTATTCAAGGCCTCTTCTTTATTTATCCGCTCTCTCCTACATTGTCTATTTTCTCCTCTCTATGGGATCGTTCCCATCTGCTCATAAGCATGCTGAACTACCTCCCACTAACAAAAGAAAGAAAAATACAAAGAAGGAAATTAAAAAGAAAGAAAGAAAGCTTCCTTTGACCCCGTGCCTTTCTCCAGCCGCTACTTCATTTATCTCCTCCCCTTCTTATCAGAACTTTTCAAAAGGTGTCCCTGTCTTCTCAGCCCAAATTCTCCATCGAGTCTCCTTGAGTCGGGCACGCCCCCAGGCATTCTTAAACGCCCCGCCCCCATCAACTTTGTTTCCTCACACTTGGCCTCCAAGCAGTATTTGACAATCACTTGCTCACTATTTTTTTTTACTTGGCTAAGGAACCACTCGTCTGTCTTTTCTCCTACCTCACAGGACAGCTCCTTTTTGTCTCCCTTTAATGACTTTTATTCATTTCAACCTCCCCATGTTGCAGTGTCTCTGGCTCTGGGACCATCCAACACCCCTCCCCGAATCTACACTCAGTTCCTGGGGGATCTTGTGCAAGCCTGTGCCTTTATAGACCTATCTATGCAGAGGGCTTCCAAACTTCCATTCTCAGGTCTGACCTTCTCCCACAGCTTCTCCAAACCCACATATACAACCGCCTACTGTTCTCTCTACTTGGGGACATCCAATAAGGCGTTTGAAACACATCGTGGTCCAAACTGAACTCTTAAGTTTTGCTTCTCCCCCAGGCTCTCAAACTTGTTTCTGCTCCAAGACCTCTGCACTGGCTTGGAACTCTGTTTCCCCAGCTAGCCACATGGTTTACTTTCTCTCTTCTAGATTTTTGGGCAAATGTTACCTCCACTGAGATGCCTTCTCTGACTACTCTACCTAAAATGGCACCCATCAGTCTCTGCACAGGTATAGTCCTTTTTTATTTTATTTTATTTTATTTTATTTTTTATTTTATTTTATTTTTGCATAGCAAATGAACTGTGCCTGGCATTAAATTATGTTAGGTTTGTTTGTTTTTTTCATTTGTTTGTTTTACCTTCTGTCTCTCCTACTAGATTGCAAGTTCCTGGAAAGATCATTTTTTCTGTTTAGTTCATTTTTACCTTCACAATGTCTATGAATGGCCAGACATGAGGTAGGTGTTCAATACATGAATACATGAATTAGTGAATGCTAGAAAAATGAGGTACTGCAATGGAAAATTTTTATCTCACTGACTGCATTAATTCTAGTCCTGGCAAATAAATAGAAGGATGAGAGATGACAGATAGATAGATACATAGATCGATAGATGATAGATGAAAGATAGAAAATAGATAATGATGGATGCTAGATAATGATTGAGAGATAAGGTACAGGGAAAGGGAGGCAAGGAGAGAGGGGAAAAAGTAAAACTCGTCAAAAAATAAAGCCATGGTTTAGAATGAGGATTATTGTTCATTGCAACAAACTCTGGGTAAAGATGTACAAATAAAGATAAGGACCATGTTTGGGTTCTGCTACTTAATAATTACATGACTGTAGGCAAGGTGTTTTCTGATTCTTAGCATTTCATTGATAAAGTTGTGAGAAGAGGTACATAGAAGATATTTCTGTTATAAAATTCTGTGAGCTGCATCTCTAATTTACCGTGACATCATGCCTCCAAGGGAGGCAGTGTTGGAACATGATGACACGGATTTGAATATTAAGAATGGATACTTTTTTTCCAGACAATAAAAATAGAGATGGGCACCACGCACTGGCCATGTACTCTTTGTGCTAAGTATTGTCTTACGTGCTTTTGCATGCCGTGAGTCATTCAGTTGTCACAACCGTCGTGGGAGGTACGTATTTGTACCCCTGTGTAACACATAAGGAAACAGAGTTTGAGAACTTTGTGCGAGGACACACCACTAGAAATCCGCAGAGCTGGGACTCCAATCTAGAGCAGGAGACCTCCTGGATTTCAGTCTAAATTAAATGAGAGAGTGTAACAGAGAAAGAGAGATGCAGAGAGACTACCATATAGAGGATGAGAATCGGAGATAGAAACAGGGAAATTGAGAGGTATAAAGAAGACCGAGAAGAGACCAAGAGACAGATGAAGAGAAAAACAAGGCTAGCTAGTTCACAAGCATGCTAGCATGGCAATAGCTCTGTGGGCATTTGTTAAACTCTCTGGTTCTCTCTCTCTCTCTCTCTCTCTCATTCTCTACACACACATAATACTTATAATGAGGGAGTTCTGGAACTTCATTATTTTCTACTAGTTTCATCCTTGATAAAAGCTGTAGCCTTAATCAAACAAGCATTGATAATATAAGCCAGTGGCCGTTAAATTTCTGAATTTGGTACAAAATATATAATTTAATCCCGAGCCCACAAGTACTCTGTGGGAAGGTGGCCAATCCTGTCTTTCTCTGTTCTTCACATCTGGATGCTGACATAGTGGAATTTAGAAAAAAAAAAAAAAAAGAAAAATCATTTAAACAAATATCACAACTCTTTGAAAAGCATAAAACTTATGAGATGATAACATATTTACAAAGCAAATCTTTACTCATGATAAAAATTGTGTTTATTAAGCTGTTTCTATATATGCATTAATGTGGTTATTCTAATCTAGTATTGGTGATTGATATTTAAATTCTGGTTGCTTTCTCTTACTATAAGTAGATTGTTGGATTAATAATTAGATTCCCAATGGACATGATTCAGATTTCCATCTCTATATTTTTAGATCAAGAATGGCAACCTAAATGAACCTCAATTTCATCTTCTAAATAGGTAATTCACATTGAGGTAGCAGAGGGAAAATCTAGTGCTTGGAATTCATACCTAGACCAAGGCCATCTGGTTGCTTTTCGGTGTATGCTAGTTTCTGATTTGAGTGGTGCCCATTATATTTTATTTATAGGCCTTATTGGCAACATGCTTCCCAATTTATCCTTCCAAATATCCTCCCATAGTAGTGGGGAGAAAATAAAAATTTAATCGATTTACTTCATGGAAAAAACATGTGTTCTCTTGTGACCACAAGGTGGCACAATGGTGACCAAGAATATTCAACATCCTACTAGAACTGCAATTACCAGAAGCTTTTACATAATTGTTATTATTAATACTGTGTCTTATTATCATTACGATATTTCAGAAGATCCACATATCCACCTTAGCCTTCAGGGAAAAGAGAAAGTGCTTTTATCTATTTTTTATCATCTTCCTTCTGCCTGAAAAATCATTAATATTTTGCTTTTTCCCAAACCCCTACCCGAGGAAGGACAAGCAGGTGTGTAGATCCTTCATTTAATAATTGTCCAAAGCTTTAAACCAAAGAGCAATGGCTTAAATAATAAGTTACATATCTGGAGAAGGATAAACGAAACTTTATATTGTTTGATGTAGATGACGTTGTTCTCGATTTAGTTTTAGTCATCCTATGACCATTCTAATATTTATTTGTAATATAAGAATACAAAAGCCATTCTAGATACTTTAGTTCACAGCACAAAGTTCGAGTTTGTTATTTGCAAATTGCTCTTTCTCTGATCCAACACTAGACGTGATCTTGGGAAGGGTACCCAGGAGATTCTAATGTGCTGTCCACTTCTTTTATGATTGTTAGGTATTGAGATTAGACCATCCCTCCTCATGTTCATGGGAGTCAGAGATCACTAGAGTCTGGGAAGCAAGGTGCTGCAATCATAAACCGTGGTAGTTATTGGGAGGGTATAAAAGAGCAGCCACTTTTTCCCGACTGGAAACATAGCACGGGCCAGCCAGGTACAGTTGTTCAGTTGTTCACTGCATAAATCACCAATCTGAAGAAACACCTTTTAGTAGTAATACAAAAGGTTAGTAGCATCCTTCACTGAAAATTTTTTCCTCAACTTCCATAGATCAAGTGTTCTGACATTTCACACAATTCAATAGCATATTTGATGCCTTTGGTGAGTTTGTCATAAATTTAGGTGGGCCCCATGAGAATTCTAGTACTCCACTTTAGTTACCACATTTTTCATGCCTCTACCTGCTTCCTGCCATTGTAATGAAGAAGCAATATTTTACCTTTTTAAAAAAAAATCAGACTTGTATCATTTTTAAATTCCTTGAATTTTGCTGTTTAAAATAGATCTTATTTCAGAAAAAGACAGTAATGACAGACCTGAAAACTAAGTTCAACAAATATTATTGTAGCTGCATTGTTGATGTATTATCATGGGAAGTAAAAAGGCACATCACAGTTGCACATTAAAGAAGGATTTTATAGGGGTGCCTGGGTGGCTCAGTCACTTAGTCGGTTAAGGGTCCTGACTCTTGATTTCAGCTCAGGTCATGATCTCGGGGTTGTGAGATTGAGACCCGAGTCAGGCTCCGTGCTGGGTGTGAAGCCTGCTTGTCTCTCTCTCTCTCTCTCTCCCTCTGCCCCTCCCCCCACCAAAAAGAAGAATTTTATAAAAAGCAGAAAAATAACATGAAATAGACCTTTCCTATAAAATTCAGTTAGTACAGTAATCATAGAATAGGGAAGATTGCAGTAAATTACATACACTAATGAAGAAGAGCGTAAAAGCCAACAAGAAATAAAAAAAAGGGTCAGGGTGAGAAGTAGAGGGAGGGAAAATCATCACATTTGCAGGCTCCAAGGAATTATGGAAGAACATAAAGCAATGTCCCTGCCATAAGTGTTCAGAAACAGTGGACCAGAGAAGTTGAGTAATTCCCCGAAATCCCACCGCCCGAAATTAGTGGCGGTGCTGGGAGGAAGAAAGTGCTGCTATTACTGATACGTATGAAGGAAAACAGGGAATATTAGTTTTATTGAGCAAATCCCATGTATCAGATAGTTATGTATATGTTTGTATATATACACATATGTATGTATACGTGTGTGTGTGTGTGTGTGTGTGTGAGTGTGTGTCCTGGTACACACTTCACGATTGGTCCACAAGGTAAATACTATTATCTGCATTTATACTCATGCAGGAACAGAGGCTCAGTGACAATTAAGAAATTGCCCAAGTTCATATTGCTGGCAAGGGACACACCTGGAATTTGAACCCACTTCTGTCTGATTTCAAGTCCACGACCGTCGTACTACTGTAGGTCGTACCTTAGAGAACAAAAATTGTTTTTCCTTCATCCCAGAAGAGTTTGACACACTTCTCTTCTGGTACATGAAGCATGGCTCTCAGTCTTCTGGGTGCTTTGCTGAGTCATGGGGCCCCACACATCGTAAGCCAGCAAGGTTTTCCAAGTTCAGTTAGTCACAGCTTGACTGGGCTGTGATGGGTCATTTTTGGATAATGATCCTGCTTCTCCCAGAACCCCTTTAATTTGGTGGAACATATTGAGAAGTTTGAATATGATGCGTGATATTATGATATAAAGATCCTGGAAGATCTGCAGTCTGATTTTTCCCTGGGTTGGTACTATTCATGAAGCCTTCTGTGTAGATGAGTAGAGTAGTATTTTTATTCTCAAAGCACCATTTTACTCAATCCTGATGCCTCACACAATGGAGAGGAAGTGTGGTTTACGTAATCCAAAGTGGTTTTGGTAAGACAGGACACATACCATTTACATTTGGAGGGGAATAATTTATATTCTTTCTACTACATGCTCCTTTTAATACCTTTTGTTTCTTTTTTCTTCTTTTTTTTGGTGTGGGAAGGGGCTTGAGTCAATGTCAAGAGTCAAGGGATGTAAATTAATTAACAAAACCCTAAAAGAGATGAAGAGTTTGCCACTAGCCACCATAGCTTGCACTTTATTAGCCCTCATCATGTGCCAGATACTGTTGTGAGCATTTTACAAATGTTACTGCACTTAATCCTTGCAACAACTGTGAGGTGGGTTCTATTATTTTCCTCACTTCATAGCTGAGAAAACTGGGGCACGGAGAGATGAAGTAAATTGCCCAAAGTCACATAGCAAGAACATAGTAGAGATGAGATCTAAACCTAGGCAGTCTGGTTCTTAAGCCTGCACTCTTAATGACAGCTTAATACAGCAGGAAAAACTCTAGGGTAGGGAACTAAGAATCAGAAATGCTACCCAGGTTGTTCCAAATTGCACAGTTAATAAGATGACCAAACACTGTCAGCTCAGATCTATATAACTCTCTCAGGTTGGCCCCCTTTCCTTGTAGGTCCTGCCTCAAAAGCCACATTGTCCGTGTAAAGGATGAAAAATCCCACTCCACGTTGTGTTTGTTTATTCCCTAAGGCCAGCCCTGCTAGAGGACTAAAGGTTCCTGCTTCCAAGGCAAAAAGCTTGGTGACAGTGGATTAGTGCACAGCAGATTGCTCCACTCTGCCTTAGCATGGCCCTGGAAAGAGGAAGACTTTTTTAATGCAATCATTTTTGTTTACATCTTGGAGAAGATTATCCTCACTCATCGTGGCTCTTATGGGCTGTTTCTCACCTTTTTTTTTTTTTTTTCCCTTGCTCACTCTCCAGTCTCTCTAAATAACCAATGACCAATTAACAGTTCACATCGTGGCTCTTATGGGCTGTTTCTCACCTTTTTTTTTTTCCTTGCTCACTCTCCAGTCTCTCTAAATAACCAATGACCAATTAACAGTTCACATCGTGGCTCTTATGGGCTGTTTCTCACCTTTTTTTTTTCCTTGCTCACTCTCCAGTCTCTCTAAATAACCAGTGACCAATTAACAGTTCAGTTCAGAAGAAGCACTTCTAGAAAATAATGAGCTTCTATTTGACAAAGGGTCTTGGAATGATCGCTTTTCCCATTTCATGTTACAGAATGAAAATAGCTCAACCTCAGGCAGCATCAGAACTGCTCACTGTCTATTCAGAAAGAGCCCTGGGCATTGATAGTTATGTTTTTCTTTCTTTTTCTTTCTTTCTTTCTTTCTTTCTTTCTTTCTTTCTTTCTTTCTTTCTTTCTTTCTTTCTTTCTTTCTTTCTTTCTTTCTTTCTTTCTTTCTTTTTTAAAGATTTTATTTATTTATTTGAGAGAGAGAATGAGATAGAGCATGAGAGGGGGAGGGTCAGAGGGGGAAGCAGACTCCCTGGCTCAGCAGGGAGCCCGACGTGGGACTCGATTCTGGGACTCCAGGATCATGACCTGAGCCAAAGGCAGTCACTTAACCAACTGAGCCACCCAGGTGCCCAGTTATGTTTTCTCCTTTCTGCTGCCTCTCCTTGACTGTGTCTCTGTGGGCTGATAGCCTCTCTAAAGTTGGAGGTTTCCTTGTTCGTAAAATAGAATCTGATTAAATGAACTAATACCTCTCTGATGTCTGAAAGGTCTTTGGTTCTGGAATTGGCAGCTGGTAGGGGCTAGCTCTGCCCTTAACCCGCCCCCTTAAACAGCCCCCTGTAGCTAGCCCCCCTTTCCCACACAAACTGGTATCAGATAGAATCAATAAGTAGCAGAATAAATAATTGATCTCTAATATGTGCTTCTAATTCAAATAAAGAGCCTTCTTTACTCACAGTGCACAGTGCTTGTGGCTGACACATTTTATGTGGAAATTTGTCAGTTTCTGATAACCTGTAAAGACGTTTTCACGGGCTCTAAACCTCTTGGGGCTCTTTCTGTCTCAAGTTCAAGTTACTTAGATAGTGATTAAGGTTGTTTTATAGGCCCCTGTGGTAAATGATAGCATAGAGAAAAAGCATTCCTTGGCCGTGTAATTTAGCAGGACTTAATCTGTTTGGGTTTTCATCCACTGGGCTTGCTGAAAACTTTAAAATGACTAACCTGTTTCTCTGCAGCCTCCAGAGGCTCCAAAGTTTGCATCAAGGGCCTGAGTTCAGTGATTACCCAGCTCAGGTTGCCTTTTTTATTTAGAGGATCCTTCATCTCAGTCCAGCTGCTTTTTTCTTGGGACAACAGACTCTAGATACGGTATTCTTTTACTTTGCAGTATTTATAAAATAGCATAAATCAATGAGACCAAACAGCAAAAGGCAGTCGTTTACTTAACAGTTTATTTAAAAATTTTCCCCACTCGGTATTCAGCAACTAAGAATCTAGTGAACTTCACAACGCCCAGCTATGTCAACTGAAGTCTCCAGACTCTGTACAAAAGATCCCAAACCACAGGCGTGGCCCCTCCCGAAGAAAGGAGCACAGGGTGACCTGATGGGACAGATGGGGCTTGCCCTCAGCCAAATGTCATCACCCAATCACACAGTCCTAAGAGGACTGTGTTAAGTCGCTTTAGGAAAGTAGGCTCTGCGCAAGAGGAACTTGGGAATCCACTGCGTCCTAAGGTTTTTGTTACTGGAGGAAAGCTCCAAAGCAAGGCAGACAGATGACGGTTTCCCGGCAACACAATGATTTTGCCTTTTCAGGAAAATGGAAGCCTTGCCTGCTCTCTGTCCACAGAGTCATTGGAACGGAGTCTGTTACAAGCTTTCTCCTATCCCGGAGAAACTTCTCCAGAGAATTTGCCAAGCACCTCCCTAGGGCTGTTTATGTGTCTGTGTCATCATCCGTTCTCGCCTTCTGTATGTGGCACCCAAAGTCCTTTTTTTCCGGAATGTAGGTCAGGCTGCTTATTTAAAAATGAAAGGGAGAGAGCCAGAAAGGCCACGCCAAATTTGGAACTGAGGGAGGGCTTTGTGATTTATAGGGTACCCAGGGTGGATACGGGTGGTTTCTGGGAGTCCACAGTGGAAGTTTACCTTAAAAAAAAGAGAGAGAGAGAGAGAGAGAGAGAGAGAGAGGCTTATATACATGCCTTACAGAACACTCAGAAGAATCAATGCTTGTAATGAATGGAACTCATAGAATATTCTTTTTTTTTAAGATTTTATTTATTTATTTGACAGAGAGAGACAGCTCGAGAGGGAACACAAGCAGGGGGAGTGGGAGAGGGAGAAGCAGACTCCCTGCTGAGCAGGGAGCCCCCCACCGGGGCTCGATCCCAGGACCCTGGGATCACGACCTGAGCCGAAGGCAGACATTTAATGACCGAGCCATCCAGGTGCCCCAGAATATTCTAAACCAAGTAGAATTTAGTGCCTCATTATTTAGGCCCAGAGAATCTATTTCACACATCTCCTGGCCAACTCAGAAGTAGTTCAGTACAAATATCTAAAGGGAGGATCTAGATTTCTTGGCATGTATAATAAAGATCTTCCACTTGAATACATGGATGCAGTTTGGTCTTACTGGGGGGCTGAGTCGAGTATTAGCAGAGTTTTGCTTTTTTCCCAAGCTGCACCGTGCTTGCTTGCCTGAGTTTGCCTGAGTCTCGGTAGGTTTCGGTCACTTGCCCTAGTGAAAGTCCTGTTGTTATAATTCCAGGGGAGGGAGAGGAAGGAGATAAAGGGCAGCCCCACAGTGGGCCTGGTCAGTCTTCTTATCAAGGTCACTCAGCTCTCCATGTCTCAGAGGGATTTCCAGGCCCGAAGTAATTCTTTCATGTTTGTTTTACAATATAGTGGCATTTCCTCAGGTCCCCAGAAACTGTGTACTTTCCACACAGACCAACTCTGTCCAATGTCAAGTACAAGTACGAGCTGGACCCAACCGGCACATCTTTTTTTTTTTTTTCTTTACCGCTTGCTGTTTGGTGAGAAATCATTTCTTTTCACTCACGCAGAAGTCTGGAGATATGCCATCTAGAGCTGCCCTCTTTCCTACTTTTCTGACGTGCCCTGTCCAAGGCGTGTCCTCGGTTGCCCCTCATCTCTGGATGGTTGCAAGACCTTCAGCTACAGAGTTTGAGGTCTAGGGCAGAAGGATGGGTGAAGGGAGTCAAGGGGCATATGCCAACTAACTCAGACCCAGGGAAGGGGCTTTCTTAAAGGTCACATCCAGAGAACTCTGCTATTATCTCATGGGCCGGATCCACACCAGTTGAATGACTCCCCCACCCTACCTGTCACCCCCTGGCTGCAAGGGAGACTGAGAAGCTTAGTTGTTATATATATATATATATATATATTTTTTTTTTTTTTTCTGGCACATTCTTGTCCCAATAGTTAGGAAGAAGCAAAGACTGAGATATTTGATGATATGGAAATTAAAAATATCCACCCCACTGTTTTGTTGTGGGGACAAAGTGTAAGTGTGCAAAGCACCCAAGGGTGTTTGATGGGCGGGGGGTACGTGAAATAGCATTTCCTTCTCTCTCCTGGTGCTCCCTCCCTCTTCGAGGGCCCGGTTCACAGGCAGAGCACACAGTGGAGAACGCCCTGTTGCCACGATGTTTTTCCCATCTAATTAAGTCCCACTGAAGAATTTCATCTTTAGGGAGAAAAATAGCTGCCACCAGAAAGAAAAGAAATATTCGGCCTCCTTCTCATCATGGACTGAGCGTTTGAAACTAGAAATGCCGTTTTGCGGGGAGCCTTCTTGCAGAGCTTGCAGAAGTAAAACTGTTAATTCAGATCTAGCTGTTCTACAAGCTGTTAGAAACCCATAAAAACACTTTATAATTCTGCCTACGTTCTAATTCTGTGAGGCAGCAGTCTCATTTTTGCGTGCCCTGTACCCAGTGCTGAGCACGTCGACAAGAGTTTACACTAAACTGAAATATAGGCAAATGCACACAATTTCTGCATTACTTTAAGATCTTTATTATTAACTCATCGGGGGTGTCAAAGTATGTTATAAATCTAAACAGAAAATTAGAAATAAATGTGACATGGGAACACGGCTTTTACATTCTACTCAGGGTAAGAGGATTTGCTGGTGGGAACACATAGCACAGGGAAATGTAATTATTGGACGTTGACACTTCTATTCTGATATTAACTAACAAAACCAGAATCATGGATTGACAGAGTCCAGGAAGCAAAGCAAAGTGAAATGAAACTAGACGTGTGTGAAACAAACTTAGAAAGTCGGGGGGAGAGCATCTGGATTTGTTGTAGTGCTGGTTGATTTCTACTTGGTAGATTGTGGTACTCTAATTTAGCTGAGTAATTGCCACTACAAATCTACAATGCATGTGTAATTTTAAAAACGGGTTTTGCATTTCTGAAGCCAGACAGAAAAATAATTGCATTCTTCAGATCCCCGATATTAAGCTTCAAGACAGTTTTACAACCTGGGACCTGAACAAATCTCTTATCCATAAAACAACAGGAATAAAAGATTTGCACACGCGCATTTAAAAAAGTAACCTCACTGCTCATGGTCAAAAGAAACAAGGAAAGGAAGGAAGGGAAAAAAAAAAAGAAAAACACTTTACATACCTACATATTTTACTTTGATTGGTAATCGCAGCCTGTATGATTCAGTTCAATTTACTTGTAAGCTTTAATTTAAATGGGGGTGGGGAGCTTTTCCAGAAACAGCAAAAACGATTTGTGTGTACATGCATTTAAATAAAATAAACAAAGGAAAAACTGTGGCATATACGTAATGAGTAAAGAAACACATAATTCTGAATGAAGCTAATAATTGTTCAATTTATAAAGCTGAAAGTACCTTTACTCATAGGGAATTGGGCTTAAAGTAATCATGATCTTTTATCTTTTAACGCAGAAATAGAGCATACAGATTTATTTCCTAAAATTTAAGCAATTCCATAACACTTATCTGTTTAATAATGTGAATAAAAATCACCTTATATTTCACAAAATCCATTTAAATGATCGTTCCAAGTTCAAAGGGAGAGTTGCTGAAGATCTAGAATTCAAGTCATTTATGTCTTATAAAGTGACCAAGACAGGAAACATACATAACTGCTTGCGGACACAAATAAATGTCTTTCCCCTTGCTGTCCCCCCACGCCTCCCCCTCCTCAAAACAAAACAAAACAAAACAGAACAAAAACCGGTTCCATCCCTTACATAAGCCGGCAAAAGCTGCTGCAGTCTTTCGGGACGGAGCACGGGTTTTCACTCCAAGGGTCCCTCATCCCATCTCTGTGATCCAATTTCTTCATGTTGTCTTTGGAGAAGAGTTGGGGTGGGCAGAGGAAGCCCCCTTGCTGGAGATACTAGAAAAGTCATTGTTGCCTTATTTCTGCTCTTCCATATAAAGCCATTTGCTGCAGTCACCCAGGGCATTTGAAAGAGAAATACTGTTCTGAATAACATCAACTTTTCTTCTGCCTTATGAGTTAGAAAAAACAAAATACAGCTCCTAGCGTTCGTTGATCCTCACCTGCGCAAGTGTCAGGGTGTCTATTTCTTACAGTCTCTACCTCTTTCTGCTGATACCAAGAGACTATGAGGGGCAGACATCAAACCTCCCAGGTGATTTCAGTTAAATATCTCAATGTTATAATCTACTGCATGCATATCTTGCATATCTTGGTTAGATGACATAATGTTTTCCTAGGAAACTACTATCAATGTAGATACATTTAAAAATTTGTTACTCATGCTGGTTGCCTGTCTTCTATTTTTATTTATGTCAGTATCCTACCTTTGTTCTCCATCACTGAATATGACACCTCCAATTGAAGATGGAAGTGTGTGATATAAGACAAGGAGATGAAATTTAAATTAATCAGTTAGGCTCTTAATAGCATCCCTAATACCAAATTTGCTAGCGCAAAAAAAAATAAATAAATAAATAAAAGTTTACACAATTGGATACTATGTAATTTTTAGATGATCTTTTACCAGATTTAACCTGCTCTTCTTCTCCCCTATCACCATCGAATGCAGCTATACCATTCCTTAAAAGCCCTGCTTATAACTACTTGCCTTAAGGTGACTGGCTACAGAGTAAAATGATTGCGGGGTAACCCTGGTCATCACAATTTGAACTACATTTGGGATTCTACAGAGATTCTATTTAAAGTCAAGACAGCTTTCTGATAAGGGGCTTCCTTACACTCGTCCGTGGTGGAGGTGGTGGTCTCCTCTGGGTTTTCACAGCTGCTGACAATGGCAACCGCACTAAACGACCTTCTTCTGACCGTGGTGTCTGACGTGCCAGATCCTCGGACTGGAGGGGCTTTGTCCGTGTTGTGGAGCTGCTGGTCTTTCCAGTCCAGTTGTTTGGCACTGCAAAAGGGAGCGTATACCTCAACACTCCCCTCAAACTGTAAGCAGTTCACTTTGTAGTACTTTCTCTTAACTTCCAGGACATCATTAAACCTATGGCCCCAGAGAATTTCTCGGGGAACATAGGAACTTCTGGATTGGTGAGAAGTGCCCGTGGAATCACCAGTATAGATAAATGTCACCAAAATCTCAAAGTTATCTTTGGCCACTGCTTTTCGGTCAAGGGCATACAGAGGGCTCTCGTGGTCAATTTCATGAACAATAGTTACTGGTGTGACAAGGATGATCTGGTCGTTGACCAACTTTAGGTCTTTGAATGCCATCGTCATCCGCCCTTCACTGTCTTCAGCGTAGCGGAGAAGTTGGGCTCTCACTGTGCCTTCTACCACATGGTTTGGCCGGAAATCACCAATGCGCCACATGAGGCAAAGCTTCCCATCTCTCATGCCTATGAGGGCAAAATAGCTAAACCGAATGGTTTGAGCTCTCTTTCGAGCGGTTGCCATTTTGGCCAAGGCAGCTCCAATGATGAAGGTGTTTATGATGCAGCTCAGGATGGACTGAAGGATCACCATGAGCACTGCCACGGAGCATTCTTCAGTGACACAGCGGTAACCATAACCTATGGTTGTCTGGGTCTCAAGGGAGAATAAAAACGCCCCTGTAAAGGAATGGACGTTGTCAACACAAGGCGTGATGCCTGGATCATTTAACAGATCGCCATGATGAAAGGCAATTAGCCAAAAGATAGAGCCAAATATCAACCAAGAGAGAATATAAGATAAAGAAAATATCACAAACATATGGCGCCACTTGGTATCTACAAGAGTAGTGAAAATGTCAACCACATAACTCCCCCATTCTCCAAAAATGTGCTTGAAGTACACATTGCAGCTACCATCTTTGTGGAGCAGACGTCTTCTGGCTCTTCTCTTCTCAGCTAGGATGTGCTCTGGAGGATAGCCCGGGTATTTGGGGTTCACGTTTACAATCGGATAGCTGCTGCCGTAATAGCTCATTCTTTCTTCTGTCTTTCAGGCATCCAGGTGGATTTTGTACTAGTAACAGTTCTGTGGCTATTTGTTGATTTAAGTTTTCAGTTAAAACCTGAAAAAAAGAAAATTAAGTATGCTTTAGCTTTTAATTTCCATCTTTATAGCAATTTGCCAAATTTGAAGCAATTTTACGCCATCTGAAATGGCGAAGACTTCATTTGAACGACAGAGACATTCAGTATTGATTACTCATTTCAGTTTAGAATTCAACTCAGTCATTATAGGAACAAAATATGCAATTAGAGAAAATAACATTTTTATCTATGCAAAAGGCTTGGGTAAACACTATGATTATCCCAAATGAAGCCTCACTACCTTTTCTGACCTGATATAAACAAAAGTCTTAATTTTATAGACTCTTCTGGCATGAGGGCGCTTAGAACACAAAGCAATCTTTAATGTAGAAAGGCAAAATAGAATTCAGATATTTGTCTAGCAGGGTTATAAGCCTTCTAACTGTTGAAGTCAGATGGTTTTTCTAAGAAGGATGCTAGGAAGCGTCACTACCTTCATCCTGACATGTAACTTACATAAGTTGCCACAGACCCTCCCCTTCGGCCCTTGACGCGTCCTCTCTCTCTTCCCCCGAGGTTTCTCTTCCTTGTGTATTTCCCAGGACAGAACAGAACTGACTGCGACACTTTCTGGTTCAAGTCCTTTCCACTAGCTCCTTTAGTTTTAAGAGGGCAAAAAATGTTCTTAACCCCAGAGGAGTTAAAACCACGCCCAGGTAAGCTTTCAATAGGTATAAAATTGCTTTTGCTTTTGTCTCGGGACAACCATCCTTTTTCTTTCTTTTTTTTTTTTTTTTTTTTTTGGGCACTGCCATCTCTTCTCTTTCCCTCTGAATAGAAGCCGAAAATTTGCCAAAGTTCTAATCTTGTTTCCCTCTTAAAGGGAGCATACTACAATTGGACTCTGCTCTCCAGCTCTGCAGCATATTCCTGATGCTTTCACGGCCATCTGTAGGCAAAATCGTTATTCCCCCTCCAAATTCGATCTTTAAAAGATCAAGGCAGAACATACAGTTCCTATTGCTTTTATCATCCTTGGAATTGGCCAGTGGTTTTCCCAGCTCAAGTCTGAAAGTAAGTTTTAAAAATTCAATGTTAAATGGTCTTTAGTTACTTCTATGCAAAAAAAAAAAAAAAAAAAAGTCACTGCAGCCCAGTGTAATGGTTTAGTAATTATTAGAATATGCTTTCCACATAACCTGCCTGTGCTAGATGAGGGAAGGGAGGGTAAGGGGAGAAAAGACTTCCCACTAGAGAATCTAGCCAGCGCTGCAAAGAAACTACAGTTAAGAGTCAGTACTGTTGCTGACATTGAGACCCACCCCCCCTTGAAACCGACCAAGGAAATTAATCACAAAGTACTTATCCAACACCTTCCCTGAAAAAGGGAGGAAAGAGTTAATTTCCTTCCAGTCAATAGGAATCACTTTTCTTCTTCTCCAGGGATCAAGCCCACTTCACAATAAACACTTTGTTCGGTGGACCACTGCAAGGATGAACTCTGCTTTCAGCCAGAAAATGCTGTAAGGCGTGTATGAGTTTCTTTCTGTCCATCCACGCACCCCCAGCCACTCTGCCCACTCGTCCTCCAGATTTGCTTTGAGTAATTACATTCCCTCTTTTGTCCTCAACCGGGTTTTGGGGGAGACGGTTGTATAATTTCAGGATGTGACCCAGGGCTGACAAAATGCTTACCGGAATGTTGAATGTAAAATGTTTCCACAAATTTTGCCCACAACATACATCATTCTTGTAGGTTCCTGTCCCATTTGTCATTGAATGACGCTTGACAAACACAAAAAGCTGCTCAAGTTTTCTGGGTCTTCATTCTCTTACCTGATTGCTGTAGGCATGAGAATGGGACCTGTTATAACCCAAGGTCCATATGACTTCAAATTAAAAAAAGTAGATGTGGAGATAGAATTGTTTCCCTGTTAAATGCTTCCAATCACGTTCCTTAAAGGGAACGGCACACACTGTGAGAGTCTGAGAATAAGAAAGCACAGTTCATAAATCAAGAGCTACTGTGTGACTCTGCTCTTTTCTGCTGCCAAAAGAATAAAGAAAGGTTTTTATTTGAAATGGCATGAAGTGTGAATTCCAGCGGTGCCAACAACGGTTATAAACAAGTCATTTTAAAAACACCTTCAATGGTATGCTAATTGGGGAATGAATTTTCAATTAATATAAGCTGTAACTGAGCAAATTCGAGAATGTGGAAAGTTTACTTCTGAATAGTGTAATCATGAGAATTCTGTGAGAATTCTGTCCTAAACCCACCATGCTCTGTGTTCCCCACCATGGCCCACCATGTTGAATTGGTCATTCATTCATTTCAGCTTAACCAGAGAAAAACTTTCAGATTCTGTTCAGGTGGCAGACCCTTGATTCATCTATTCTTTGATTCTCCAACCACGTAAATGATACATTTTCCAAAAGATGATTGTCTTTAAGCTAAATGCCAGATTATAACCAAACTAATTGTAGTGAGTCTTAACCATTTCTCAGATTACCCAATGAGCAAAGAATTTTATGGGCCCTCTTTTGTCAAAACGACTAGACAAACTATTTATTAATATCTTGTTTCATACGTTGTATTCATTTGAACACTTTTTCCCTTGTTTGCTATTAAATAATAGAGGATAAGACTTGTCGATTGAGTGGACATTCTTTGTGTAACAGTGGTGTTACTCAGGATTAAAACCTGGCTTTCAAAGCATCTCCGTGCTTTCATAACCATCTTGTCACCTTCCATTCCATCACAAAAATGCATTTGCAACCTTCCTACTTCTCTATTTCTTTTTGCATGTTGTTCTCCTTGCTCTCTAGAAACTGATGGTGGCTATTTCATTGGGGGCAAAATTCCTTTTTTTATTAAAAATGGGAATCTGAGCACTGCAATGACAAAATTATGGAATATAAAGTGCTGAAGGAAATGCAGAATCTGCAGTCCCACTTTGTACCAGCTTCAAAGTATTTTGCCAGGTGGTTAATGACAAAGGCAAAAAAAAGACTGCGATTTCTTTGTCATGACATGGAATTCTAATATAGAGGTGGCTAGAGTGAGAGGCAAGGCAGGGTCGGGATGATGGGTCGTTTCCCGAGAATGCCATCAAAGTCATTACAGTTTACTCCACCCCACGGAGACGACGCAGAGAGAGAAAGTTCGAGGGGTCAGCAGACCCAATTCTGACAGTGACTATTCTCAGATGCTACTCATTGTATTAAGTTCAGACATTTAAAAAAAAAAAAAAAGCTTCTTAATCCACTTGCACTAGTGGGACCTGCTTTTAGTCCTCAGTGTTCTAGATAGTTGTATGAATTCAAGGAGAAACCTTTACTGATTTAGCATGTTTCAAATGGGCTACACACAGGATGGAATATTTTCAGCAAAACAAGTGACCACCCCGAATATCTGTCCCCATTTCTCAATGCATAGAAGTGCCTCAGTCAGACTCATCCATTGTGAAGCAATCCCTCTGTCATTTTGCTATATCCTCTCAAATTCAGCTCTTTACCAAGCAGACTACCCTTGCAGGTGGTTCTTCAACTAAAACTTTTCATTAGCATGTTGAAAGTACAACGTAACGGTTAAAACTTTGGAATCCCATGTCAGCTTCAAAAATAAAATTCGATCTTGTCTCTAGCATCTGCTTACTTTAAATATATTAATAGTGATTCAAATTGGCTTTTTGTAATTTGAGACACACCACAAACAATGCTCTAAATATCTTTGGTGAAATTCAATTATTAATGCCCGTGGCCTGTGATATTAACAAGTACTGTCTTTAGCATGTCCATGACTTAACATGAAGTCACCGGTAATCAAGTTACTTTCCTGGCGACTATGCGATGAGATAAATTTTAGTAGACACACGAGAGAGGAAGAGGCAGAGAGTACAAAGGGTGGCCTAGATTCTGTGTGCAGGTCATTGTCTTTGGAGACTGGCTTGGGTGCCTCTCTGTGGTGCATGGAGGGGCCAGAGCAGGGGTGGCAGGCGGGTAGTGAGAGAAGGTGTAGTCAGATGGTCCTTGTGGGTGCGCCCTGGATGCTAAGGAGGAAAGAAAGAGGGGTGTTAATGGGATAGGACAGAACCCAAACAAGCTGGGGTTATTTTGCTCAAAACCTGTCCCACAACTTGTTGCCTCGGAATTACGGAGCCTTGTGTTGCCTGAAATCCTCAGAAGACATTCAGACACAGTTAGGTGGAGCTCTTCATTCAGCCACTGAGAACCCACTAGATGCTGCCCAGACTTCTCCAAGTAGTCCCTGTCTCCCGAATGTCAAATAAAGTCTCCTTTGTTGACATTCTATGGCATTCTCGTGTTTCTTCTCAGCTGGTCAAAGCAGGTCTCCGGTTAAGCTATTGCCTTTGACCTCTCCCTTCTCTTCTCCCTCCCAACCGTAGCCTCCAACCCTGGTCCAAATTCTCAGTGACAAGGAATTTTGCCTCTTTCCTGATATAACTCTACAATTTCTCCTGAATCAGTTTAAGAAAGTTTTGCGCTGGGGCGCCTGGGTGGCTCAGTGGGTTAAGTGTCTGACTCTTGATTTTAGCTCAGGTCCTGATCTCTGGGTTGTGAGATTGAGCCCCACATCGGGCTCCAAGCTGGGCATGGAACCTGCTTAAGATTTTCTCTCTCCCTCTCCCCTTACCCCTCCCGCTCTCTCTCTAATTTAAAAAAAAAAAAAAAATGAGAAGTTTTGAGCCAGTTTATGATAGGAAAGGGGCTCTCTACTATGCGATGAGCAAACAACTGAACTGAATCCAGAGCTGGGAGGGAGAAGCAGAAGTCTGGTGTTACAACATTGCTAGTAACTTTATCTGGAGAGCCTCTTTCTAGTCCATATTTTTCTTGAGTAAGTAATATCTACATCCTGATCATAAATCTTGCTGCATCCCAAATGATGCTGTGTTTTATAAAAAAGTAGGAAAAAAAATAGAGGCTGGGATTATGTTTCTCCATTTTCTGGATATCAAGCTCATACCAAAATAATAAGAATTATAAATCCGAATTATCCTCCCTTAAAAACAAATTACCTTAATAAGCAATAGTCTGAAATAAAATGTGTTTTGGTGTTGCAGAGAAATCATGAATCGGGAGGCAGATTCCAGTTCCAGGTCTATCCCCAACATCCTGAGTGGCTTAGGAAAGTAACTTTTCTCTGAACCTCAGTGTCCTCATGCATGATACAGGGATAAGAATACCTATGTTACTGAGTGATTGTGAGTCTCAGTGAGATAAGGACTGGGAAGACATCTTTCACTGGGCCACGCTCATAGTAATTACTCAGTAATTGTTGCGTGAGTCTGAATCCTACAAGGGCTCAGTTTCCCCCGCTGTAAAAATATCAGAGCATCTGCTTGAACCCTGTCAAAGAGCTTTCCACTTCCATGACAGAAGGGCCGACAATGTGGCTCCCGGTAGATATTTCTACTTAAGCTCAGGGATGGTACCTCTGTTTCCCACCACTAAGCCACGTGGCCCAATTCTCTCTGTCTTTCCACTAGCTCCCCAAAGCTCCAGGGACCGGATCATTTAGCTTTCCTTTTCACAACTGTCACCAAATGGGAAATCCCCTATTCCTTGTCCTCAACACACACGCACGCACGCACACACACTCGCATATACATGCATACACATGCTTTCAACTCAGTTTTAAAACTGTATTGCTTAAAAAAAATTGGATTGCTATTTCCTCTGAACAACCAAGCTAAAGGGAACAAGCCTGACAAGCTTGGCAAAGTTAACAGGTTAAAGAAATTCACAGGGTGGTTATCATGTTTATTCTTTGTCTTAAGTGGTATGGGCATGTTTTACGAAGGTGGTTCTGAAGGTTTCTCTTGTTCTTATCGCGATAATCAGCCCATCCCTGTCTTGAGTGCATACCAGCCTGAGTTGCTCAGAACTTATTTTGCGCTGTATCTGGGTTGGTCACAGAAGCTGGATATCACGAGATCTTATGTCTTTTTAAAGACCACAGTTCAATTTCCTCTTGGTGCAGAAGGTTCCCCAGCGATCTCTAAAACTCTCCAGGGGGAATTTGTTGCTGTCTTCATTCTTTTGTTTTGTCTTTTTTTTTTTTTAAATTGAGCTCCTACTGTGTGCCAGGACCACCCACTTTAGGAATTAGTAAAAGTCTTGCTTCTGTGGAACCGTGCCTTTGAGGGCTGTCAAAATGAAGCATTAACGCGGAGAATGGCTGGAGCAAGGAGGGAGATTGCCTTTTGGCCAGGGTGATCAGAGAGCGTTTGGTGAAGGACTTGACCTTCAAGCGAGAGCATGCTCTTCACTGCTCCTGCCTGTGCCCTTTGGTAAACATGTTCTCAACTTGGGCCTTGTTCACCGTCCTATTTTGTTTGTTTGAGACACAGTCACTATCTAGTTGTTAAGGCTCTCACTACAGGTGTAGTCTGGATGCTGCACCCTTTGTTCTAAGCTTTTTTAAGGCCTGGTTCTCATAAGAACCTATCATTACAGGAGCTCATCTGCATTTTTATCACTGAAATCAGGCTTTCCTGATCAGGTAAAAACCTGGTTTTACCTGGTCTACATAACACCCTTCGAACTCATCTCTTGCTACTTTCATACAGAGCGGATAGCTCTGACCTGAAATGTAAATAACCCTTCTCCTGCTACCGTGGGTCCCGTCCATGCTCCATATTATGGCTGATCTTACATTAGCGTTGTTAAAGGACAAAAGTATGGGGATCAAAGACTTGGATTCTAGTCATGGTTCTACCACATCTCAGCTGCATCTTACAAATATCTTTCAGCTTCCTTTTATTGATTTAAAACATAGGGACAGGGTGCCTGGGTGGCTCAGTCGGTTAAGCATCTGCCTTCGGCTCAGGTCAGGATCCCAGGGTCCTGGGATCGAGCCCCACATCAGGCTCCCTGCTCAGTGGGGAGCCTGCTTCTCCCTCTGCCTTTCCCCTTGGGTGCGCTCTCTCTTTCGCTCTCGCTCTCTCTCACTCTCTCAAATAAATAAAATCTTTTTTAAAAAGTAAATAAAACAGGGACAGTGTTTGACTCTCTCAAAATCTTTTGGTAGAGAATGAATGGCATAATATAAAAGAGCACCATGGCCAGCATCTTGCAAACTGTCCCATTTATAGCCTCTGTTTAACCCTTAACTTGAATACATATTTCTCCTCTGTTTCTTGCAATAGCTTATAATACTGGGTCTTTACCTAGTCTGGGAGAGATGGCTGTCTGAGCTACAATCCGTAAAATGAATACAAGTTAACCAAATAGGAAGAAAGAGAAAAAGAGTTTCCCAGGCAGATAAACAGCATTTGCAAAGGCTCTGTGACTCAAGGATGCATAGGGCATGCTTTCCAAAGAACTGAATTCAGGCAGGGGAGGCGGGGCGGGGGGCGGGAGTGGAAGCTGGAAAGAGAGCTAGAGACAGAGCATAAGGGACCTAGCGGCAGAATTTAAGATTTGGGTCTTTCTCCCAAGAGCAATAAAAGCAACTGAAGTACCTTCACTAAGAGCACAGCATAATAACATTTCTGTTTTTCAAAAGACCTCTCTGGCGATCCAGTGGAAAATCGGTTGGAGAAATTTAAAAGCTGACGCGGGGAGTAACCCAGGAAGGCATTTCAATGATCAGGTAAGAGAGGATGGTGGCTGGCGGCTAGGATTGGGATGATGCGGTAGAAATGGAAGAAGCCACTTACCACCGGAATGTTTCTTCACCTGCCCCTGGTGCAGAGTCACATGACCTTGGAGTGACCAATCAGAACGTCACAAACAAGACTGCTTCTTGAGGCAGTGATGATGCAAGGATGCCGAAGCCCATTATTCCAGGCAACTACACGGAGTCAAGAGGTCATTGGTGTGGCGGAGCATCTAAGTGGCTCCAGAGAAGGGCACAAGTCACAGCTCCTGGGGAGACAGTCCCCAAGATAAGATTTTCACTTCGTCCTGCCCCCTGCTTTCTCTTTTTATCCTTCCTTTGATGCTATAAGCTACCTGTTACCTTTCCAATAATATTCTCTTCTGCTTGTGTTACCCAGGGATAGTTTTCATCGCTTGAAAAGAGAAAATTCAGTTAAAATTCAGTTTCATTTGCATTTTAAAAATATCTCCCAGATGCAAAAGTGTGGTCTAATCACTCTCCCTTACTCCCATCACATAAACCAGCAGCAAATCCTGTGGGCTCACCTTCAAAGTAGATCTCATATCTAATCATGTCTCCTGGTAGTCGAAGCCCCCATGTCTTCAATGGACCCCTAAGAGATTTTCTCTTTCTGCCCTTGTTGTACTTCTATCTACCCTTTTAAAAAATAAAATCAAAACATGTCACTCTCCCGCTTAAAACCCTCCAGCATCTTCCCAGTCTTCCCCTTGCAACTAGAGGAATTTGCATAATCTGTATTGTATACAGAGCAGATACCTCTGACCTCTGCTCACCTTTGGAAATTACCTCCTACCACTCTCCTTCCTACTGTTCACTCTCTAGCGTCACTGTGTCTCTCTCTTTCACTAACACAAAGGTCCAAAAATTATAGTCTAAGGGCCAAATCTGGCTCACTGGTCGCTTTCGTAAAGTTTTATTAGAACACAACATTCAGACCATTATTTATAAAATTGTCTGCAGCTACTTAAGACTTGAGTGGTTGCAACAGAAACTGTGATTCACAAAGCCAAAATATTTATGATCTGACTCTTTACAGAAAAAGTCTGCTAAATTCCACTCTAACGCACCAGCCCATTCCTGCCTCAGGGCCTTTGTGCTTCCTTTTCTGACTGTGTGGCTTCTTCTCATCACTGAAGTCTCCTCTTCAATGTCACCTTTTCAGAGAGGCCATGTCTGAAGAGGAGGTAAACGAAAATCCTCCCCCACATCCTTATTTTCTGGATCATAAACATGATTTTCATTTCAAAACGCTTGCCGCGACTGGTTGATGACTTGTTTGTTGGCTGGATGGCCCCATGGAATAGGTTGTAAGCTTCATGAAAAAAGATCCCCTTGACTTCTTTGCTACTGTAGGTCCAGCAGCCAGAATAACACGTAACGTGCAGGTTCTCACTAAGTAGACACTGAAGGAAGGAACTAATACATCCTTAAGGAGATTTTAGTCCTAGTAAAAGCATCAGCATTCCTCGAAGTGTTAAAATGTCAATGCTGATGGTTCTGCAAACATCAGCTCTCAGTTCCTTCCATTTACCTTGCTTCTCCTCTATCCTAGCTGCCAGTTCACACATGGTTAAAAAATACATATATATCCTACTGTTTACTTCAGGCTAGCAGCTTCCCTAGGACTGCAGATTTCACTATGATAATGCCCGTAATTGTGCTGCAGAACTCCGGAAATCTGGAGTTGGGAAAAAAAAATGAGCCTGGCACTAACAAGTATTTCGTAAAGTTTATTAAAGCAACAATTGCATTATTAGAAGTGTGGTTCTCCCAACACTGATGCATGTAACTATATCGTCATTTTAAAGATATGTTCAAATACAATATATATTATACTACTTAATTTGAGCTGT